>NC_136069.1:1590808779-1591408779 GCF_964261635.1 Lissotriton helveticus | reverse complement strand
TAGTGATGGCTAGCTGTTTTTTCAGCACCACTCTGGGATAAGGGCAGCCCCTTGGAGGCAGCGGGTAAAGCTCTTCCCACACAGGCCAATTCCCAAAAGCCTCCAGTCAAGCCCTCTTGGACGACGTTCAGCTGCAAGAAATCAGGACCAGGTGACAATAAATGTCACTTTGCCCGATTATGAATGTCTTTTTTTGTTGTTGATGTTTTATATAGTGTGAATGGAACCCGAAGGTACTGAAGCGCTTTATGAGCACCAGTTATATTACACAAGGTCACATTCATTTTTGATAGGCACGGGGAGATTAAGTGATTTGACCAGAATCACAGGATGTTGAGGCGACGCTGAGACTCGAACCTGGTTCCCCATCCCCAAAGTCAGCAGCTCTGGCCAGAGTGCTTACTCCTGCTCACAGACATGACAGAAGCACAACACCAGCCTCCTAGGAAGTGAAGAATCAGTCACTTATCCTCTGGGTAGTGGACTCAGTTTCATGACTAACTGTTATTCCCCAATGCCTGTTTCTAGAGACCGGTGCAGCATGCTTTACGGACAGCAAATGTCTTAAGGGTCTACCACCGCTGGCGT
Source organism: Lissotriton helveticus (assembly GCF_964261635.1). Classification (NCBI taxonomy): domain Eukaryota; kingdom Metazoa; phylum Chordata; class Amphibia; order Caudata; family Salamandridae; genus Lissotriton; species Lissotriton helveticus. The sequence continues at coordinate 1,591,408,191 of NC_136069.1, read as the reverse complement.
TTAATATCTGCTATCATATGCAGAACTTGCTACATTTTAAATTTTTAATCATCTGTGTTTATCATTTGTCCTGGGCAGGTACTGTCCTGCACTTAGTATCTACACTTTTTTTTTAATTTGCAAGGGAGTGGAACAGCACTTTTTAGCAGGGTTCCAATACTTTTATGGGAAGAGTACTAATGTTTCTTGTTAGCAAACTGGTACTCTGGGATTGTGAGTACTGGCGGTTGTGTGCTTTAATTTCAAGCACTGCTACTGCCCACCCAGTGTGTCTTGGCGCTGACCTTTAACTCCTTGTCCATCCCAAATCAGACTCGACGATTAACTGAGATCGCCCCTCCACCAATCAGCCTTCAGCGTGGCATGGACACTTCTGAATGTGACTGGGATGTGAATCCATTGACATTAAGACTTCTTTAGGCATGAAAACACCCCTACCCTGGTACTACACCGATATTTGCAATGTCTACCTCTATAACCCTTGAAGACTTTGTCTTTTTGGCGATTGTATGATGAAACCCGGCATGCATTTACCACGCGTACCTTTACAATGCAGTCTCTACCCGACTGCGATATTACCATACGTTCCTCTACCACGTAAGTTGTTACAATGACTTGCCTTAGGGGGGAGCAGGACTTTGGAAAAGTATAATTTACTATTCCAACTCCAGTTTACGCAACAGTAGGGATGGTGTTGGACCTAAAATTCAACACCAGTCCAACAACGCGCCCCCTAAAGCAAGCCATTGTAACAACTTGTGCGGTAAAGGAACGCGTGGTAACGTCGCAGTCGGGCTAGTGACTGCGTGGTGACTGCGTGGCAAAGGATGTTTCCCCTTCCTCGTATAAAGCCCAAAGCACAATTTAAAATGTTTATCGATTTGTATCTTAGTTTTACTGTCATGGCGACACTTCTAGGAACTTTTGAGGGGGAACTGGGTCATGCATTGGCAGGAAGGTTAATGTGGATGATGGGGCTGATGGGGGTGGGTGGGTAGAAGAGGTCTATCTTTTCATTCTATTGAAGTGGAGGTGGGGTAACTCCCTCATTCTGTTGCCTCAAATCGATTGGCTTCAATTTACAAGACATCGTGGTTCCAAAAAGCTGCGCTTTTAGTCCTCATTCGAAGTTAACAAAGAAGTACTCTAGCTTGTGGTAAGTGGATGAGATTTGTAAGGTATAGACCCTGTGTATTCTAGGCCATTTCCTAACATATGGTGCTAAAAGTTAATAACCAAAATATCTTCTTGCAGAAATATTGTGCGCTAAATATTGGTTGTAGATTGCCCCACTGGAGTGAATATCTACACCCAGTTTGATGATGATTTTGTAAACAATAATTAGGCCACATTGATTCTGGCAGGTGATCTGTCTGCTAACCATATCCTGACATACACCCTTCCCTAAGGTGTGTGGACCTCTCAGGATGAAGGCAGTCTGCTGTTATAGGCTGATGTTGGGCATAAGGTAGAGTGGCGGTCGGAGCATAGGTTGGTTGAGGCAGGCACATCTATGCAATGCTTTATGCAGTGAGGATAGATCGGGTTTGAGAACCATACTGCTCCTTGATTGAGCGTGGTACTTTCATGGTAGAGGTGATGTGGTTGGGTCTCTTCAGGCCAGAGGTGAGAAGAGCGGCGCAGTGCAGTGTGAGCGCTCCAGTGTGGATGGGTTGGAATCTCCAAGGACACCCCATTACAGTAATAAATTAAATTAAGAAATAAATGAGACATAACGAGGTGCAGCATTGGGTGGCTCTTCTGTTGGAGGGTTATTTAGTGAAAGATGTCACAATAGGTCTCAGAACCCAAGCAGATGTCCTCAAAGAAAGCAACATTTTGGAGTGTCCATTGTTGGCGGTTGTTAGTGATGCGGTTCTAAGACAACCAAACTGTTCCTTTTCTCTACACAGGATGGCCCCTTTAAACTGCAGAACTTGGCACACTTTCTTCTCCGACAATGAACCTAGGCCGGTTTGTAAATTAAGAAAAGGCCATTTCTTATACCCCCTCGTGACTCCTCCAGCTCATGAGGGACACCCTGAACATTGTGCTTGGTCCAGTACACCCTTGTGGCATCTTGGTCCCTGTTGCTAGGAGCCATGGAATGTCATGCAGCCATGCCAAGAATGTTATGTTTAGAGTTTAGGCAGTTTGATCCTGTTTGCTGAACTGAAGACATCTTCCTTGTGGATGAGATTCTTTCTCCTCAATAAATCTACTTTAATCCTTGTTCTGCTTCCCTGATTCTTACACTCCTCCTTCAGCTAACGCGATCGAGAGGATACTGGGTTCATGTACTCCTCAGTCTACAGAGTACGATAGGTGCATGGTAGGGCAAACATGCTGCTGGAGCCTCTGCTTTATACATGATGACTATGCAGTGAGTTGCATGGGCTCTTGTTTTTGTAGCTATAGGGTCTGTATGAGTCCTGATTGGGGTCTAATATGAGGTTATTAACCAGGTTAGAAACCTCGCTTCACGTGCTGCATATCCTGCCATGGCTGACTATGGAAAACATGGCGGCGCTGTACAAGTGATCGCCTTTCTGACGGAAGCACCAGCTCCCGTCGCAATGCGCGCCTGGTGCTGTGTGCACCCCCTCTGGCCCAGGTAGACGCCCTATCCATAGTTGCCCTCCATGTCAAACTACTTCATTCCTGGTGACTAGGATGTAAGGGGCTCCACCACCCCTTTGTCTCTCCTGCCCCCCAGAGAATGGTGATGAATGAATCCCTCAAATTTGAGCTGTGGAGTGCGAACAATCCACCACTCACTGTGTGGTCATTGGCCTACTAGAGTTGACGGTTTGCTTTCTGTGCCCAAAAGCATGTTTTCCTTTATTAGACTCTCACATCAGAACCAGCAACAAACCAGAGGAGCCCACATCAGTCCACTCTTTACGTTGGGTGGAGCTGTAGGGCTGAACTAATGGGATTTCCATTGGACCATCCCCTTAAAGAACATCTCAGAAGGTATACCGAGTAGGCATCCTAAGTGCACCCGGGAATTGAAACTAAAAGTTTGCGTAAGTAGGCCTTTCCCCATCTAAAACGGTGGGCCTTGGCTTGTTTTGGGTACTCACAATCTCTTGCCAGCACTCTGCTGTTGACATTACATCGGCTTCCTATCAACGACTGAACATGTGTTGTCCGTTCCACTGAAGAGTATATGGCATCTCTCCTGTGTCCATTTGCAAACTTCTTCTTGGACTAGGATAATACAAGAAGCAGAAGGCACCCAACAGCTTTCTTCTTCCCTCTCTAACACTCAAGCTTTGTCCGTATCTCTCCTGCAAATTTTCTAATCTGTGAGATGATAAAAAAAAATCTTACAGACTAGTGTCATGACCATGACCTAGGAGGCTCAAATTTTTCCCCTCCACATACTGCTTCCAGGCATACTCTGTGTTATCTTGAGGATTTTGGGGGCCCAGAGCAAGAAATATAATTGAAGAACCCGGATGCCAAACAATATTGAATTATATTCTAAAAGCTGAGATAAAGAAATAGACAGAAGTTGAAAGTGCGAAAGTTGGATTTCCCAGAGGCGCCTTGGAAGTTAGGGGCCCTGGACATTTCCTCACTTAGGCCATGCCTTGAAAGGACTCTGGTAGCACCTCTGCCATTTTGGGCAGGCCATGTTTTCTCTACTTCAGGATATAAACCCTCAGAGGTGCATTGGATAAAACAATGGTTGTTGTATATTTTAAGACTATCATATTGCAGCATTGATTCTTGTAATAATATAAACAAATATGCAACATGATACTGCAAAAGTAAGCAACAGATTTATTTATTTATAAAACAAGAAAACCTGCAGATCAATTATAGATTTAAATAAGTGCTTGAGGAGGTATAGCCATATGACCAGACGTTGTTTTAGCTAAGTATCTCAATAGATGAATGATTACAACACAAGCAAGTGTCAACAAATACAGGGTTCATAGAGGCACAGGCCGCAACGTTTCCACCACATTATATATTAGGATCATCATCAGGACAAAGATTTTTAAAAGCTAGAGGAAAAAGGTGGTGAGGGGGCAGCAATTTCTTGGTCTGGGTTAGAAGAATAGCTCAGAAGTGATGAGTGTACCCTAAATGTGTCCACAAGTTGTCTATGGGCGGTCAGGGGTGTTGATTAAAAATTATGTCTGAAGGAATGTCTTAAGGTCGCCAGCAAAAGTGATCACACCAAGTGAAGAGGGACCATAGAGATGACCACGAATAGAAAAGTTATACAATTTGTAAAACTTAATTGTAGGGGTGAAGGACGTCAAACAAATCTACCTATCAACTTCTGTGGGCCAAGCCAAGGCTCTCAGGTAAGGGAAGAGGTCCAGTTCCAGTAAGGCCATCCAGAGACAGTAAGGCACCAGACTCCGCTAGCGACGGAGAACACCTCTGTCGGGGACTGATGTAAACAGTGGAGGAGTGGCAGGAGGCTAAATTGGAGATCTCCTTAGTCTTGTTAGGTGGACACTCTGCCTGATTGGTTTAATTCCCTTAAGTCCACCTGCCATGAGACGTGAATTAAAGTGTTCCTCTCTCGCTAATCACGTAGTGAGTTGAGGATTACCCAACCGGCTTAAAATGAAATCTGGTTGTGAAAGGCTTTCCGCAGGGCTGCGACCTGAATCTAGTATTATCTAGGTCCTGTAAAGAGGCCTCTTAGCCATTGAAATGTATTACATTTAAAGCTAATGCTTCAGCAAGGGAGAAGAGTGACCAGCACATGCCTATTCTGTGGATTAAATAAACTCTGAAGCGCTTTCTTGGTGGTCCGTGGTTAATTTTTTCGCATGAACGGTGTTGCCAGTGGCAGGTGGAGTGTTCTGGGGATATATATATATATATATATATATATATATATATATATATATATATATATATATATATATATATATATATATATATATATATATATATATATACAGGAGATAAACATTTTGCCATTGCTCAAATGTGAATTCCCCATTTCCCCTTTCACCTGCCTGCTTTCCCTATGGGCTGGCCACTGTGTCATGGCCCACTGCCCACCAAATAACTTTACAGGCATGCCACTGTGCCTTCAATCCCCTGCCCTACGTGTGCCCCAGCCCTCCCTAGCTGATGATGTGTACCCACCCTTTGCACAGGTGTTAACCCCCTGCTCAACGTATGTACACCAGACTTGGGAAAGAGTTGCAGGCCTATGAGCACATGATGCAGTCCAGTGCACATGGGCGCCAGGGTTGGGCAGACTAATGTGCTATCCAACCGGATTAAATATCAAATAAACTTACCTGCCCACTGTACTTTTCAAACTCTGGCAGAGTCACTGCACCAGACCTGGTGTAGCAAATCTGAAGGATAGAGAAAAGGAAATCCCAGATTAATCCTGGTACTTGAGGCTCCCTATTCCAGTAGCCAGTACCCACCTTGCTATGGACTACTTAAATATATCCCTTCTGCAGGGGCGGAGCCAACCAGTCTCAAGATGGCCGCGCTGTATAGCGGCTCCTTCAGCCGTGTAATGAAGCTTGTTGGTTTTGGTTGATGGGAGTGCCTAAAGCAACAGGAAGTAGGTGTCCTATGGTTGGCAAAAAATGCTGCAAAGTCCCTAAACTGCCTTCTTTGGGGCAGTGTTTGTTGCTGAATTCAAGTATGCATGCCCCCTTGGGGAAAGGACTGAATCCATGCACCAATATGTGCTAGAGCGCTCATCCAGTGGAGGCAGGAAAGGAACCAGTGCGTTAGCCTGGGGATAATGGTAGTGCCTAATATGTTAAAAATTGAGTGCCACGGCCCTCGCCAGGAGGCCACTGCTGCTTGCACCATCCATTGACCCTGGCAGCCCTGCCAAAGGCAGTAACAGCACAGCTACTAACCCTCAAACTCCTACAAACTTGACGATTCTGCCTATTCCAGACCCCCAAAGCTATAAGAATGGATTGGGCGACAGGTATTAGTCATTTTAAATGTAGACCGAAGTAATAACATTTCTTTTGCAAATCTCTCAATTAGACAAACAGCGCCACCACGTGGCAGGCTGTCATATGTGCCGGTGTTGACAATTAAGTGCCAGCGCCAAGCACCCAAAACCACTGGCTCAAATTAAGCACTGGAAAATGGTGCACAGACCCAGTGGAAGTATTGGTTGTAATAACAGAACAGCCAGAGACAAGTTACAAGATAGTATAGCGAGGTGGATTAAGCTCCTGTGTTCTCGCTGGAAGAACTGGCATCCTGAAAAATGGTAGCACTTGCATGCATTTTCTAACATTCTCAGGGGTTTGATGATTCGGTGGAGCACACTGTGGCTGCCAGAGAAACTGGGAGGAAAGGATGCACACGTTGGGGAACTTACTACTATGTAGCACTAGATGTGTTTGAGTCAATGCGTTTCTGATTGTGGAATACACACCCCACTTAAAGACAGCTCAACTAATATCTTTATGGAGTCACATCTGGGGCAAACAAAAGGAGACAAACATAATATCCAGGATGTGTAAACCGGTCCAAAGCATAGAAATAGTGAATGAGCCAGGAGCAGTCGCAGACTTGGGAGCAGCATTTATAGCGCACTATTACTAGAGCCATTGGAATTATGCGATTCTGTGGCTGCTAAATGTAGTGCATAATTATGGATTTGCTCCATTTGCAACACAATCTGTTGTATAATCGGCAGATTTTAACAAGAAAAAATGTTGCTCTTAGTTCAAACGGATCATAAGTTAATAAAAATGTTGCAACATGTGTTCTCGCGCAGTAGAAGGCCCTTTGCAAAAGTTGACTGGTCATCTTTCAGTTGCTTATTTCGGTATTTGGTTGTTAAACTGGTTCTAGCGAGGTGAAATTGTTGCCCAGACCGTGTTACCATGAGTCTAAATTATAAAATAATGAAGTAATGCGATCACAAAATGTGCTGCATTATGCCACATAACGTGTGTTTCTTTGCCGCATAATTTAGTCAACCTTGCCACGTAATTTGGTCCTCCCCTGCCACATAATTCCAGTGGCCCTGACTACTCCTGACGAGCAATGGAAATTTTGCTGCTTGATGATACAAGAGGTTTCTTGAACACCAGACATATATTCATCCAATTCAAATGAATACATCGTGTTTATCAGACTCCAGAAAGGTTATGGCGATAGGGGCTGGTGGTAGATGCTGGCATTGTCGTGCACCGGTGGACCTTATTTAGCCAGATGGTTCCCTAGAAAAAAGGCGGACTGGGAGGATGTCTCTACAGAGATGGGGGGAAATGATGGGTGGGGCTATCTCCTATGGCACCCCTGTTGCTCTACGTGATGGCTGTTCCGGTAGCACAATGGAAGCAGTGCTTAATTTGAGGCGGTGGTTTCCGGTGCTGAACACAGGCACTTAATTGTCAACACCGGTGCTTGTGACAGTCTGCCACAACATGGCGCTGTCTAGTCAATTTACATACGACCACAACAACAGTTAATTTTTAATTCACTATACATAAACAATGACTAACGCCTGCCGCCCAAGCCCTTCTTATAGCTTTCGGGGTCTGGAATGGTCTGAACTGTCACTCTTGTAGGAATGTGATGGTCAGTAGTTGCATTGTTACGATCATTGACAGCATACCAGGTGCAATGTGTGGTGCAAGCTGCAGTGGCCTCCTTACAAGATTCCTGCCACTTTTTTGTATTTTTACTTTTTTTTACAAATTAAGCACTATACGGAATTATGCACTGGCATTATCAGCAAAGCGATGGGTGGTGATGAGGTGGGCAAGGGTCCCCTTCCGAGAGTCCAAGACCGGATGCAAGGTTTAGTGTTTGCAATAATGCACTTTTATTTAGTTGATGCCCCTGTGCCCAGACCAAAAGATATGTGGTACCCATTCCAGATGTAAATGTGGGGATGGATAGAGTCCAGCTGATGCTAGCTAACGACTGATAAGCTCTGCATCCATGTCACACGAGAAGGTCAGTGAGTACCAAATGTGTACGGTAGATAAGACCTGTGAAGCAGGTGGGACGGATCTTTGAGACCTTGCATTGCTGCGATAAGCGATGCCGCGCGGCATCAATACTTGGTTTATCATCTTCCTTATATAAAAGTAATAATAATACAAAAACGCATCCCACCAGCGATTGAGCCAGGTAAAATTCCAGGGAGCCCATTTCCAGCTCTTGCCAAGCCTTGGATCAAGGCTCTTCAGAGGTGGACTTCTGGGGTTTTCCAGGAAATTCCAGTCCGTCAGGACTTCTGTCCGACAGCAAGAGCGCCTTTGTCCAGTCTGTCTGTCTGTCCCCGGTCCTTCTTCAACGAGGTTGACCTGAAATAGTGTTGATTTTTTTTTTTTTTTTATTTCTGTAATTTTTTATTGTAGAAAAATATATGTTTACATGGAGCATAGAATATACATGGGTGAAGGAAGGGAAAGGAAAGGAAAGGAAAGAAAAGAGAAGCGCCCAGGGGTGGGGGGAGGTTCGCTGCCAGCTTCCAGTCTTATTGGCGTTAGTCCGATTACCAGTCTTCCAAGTTCAGTTTCTCGATGTCGTCTGCCGCCCCTTTGCGTTGCTTGGTTGACATCCTTGGTCCCACGCCCCGGAGGAAGGCCCAAAGTTGATTTTGTTTTTTAAGAAAAGAAACAACCGGCCTCTTGATCCACTTTCCTTTACAATCTGTGTTCCGGTACCAGCAAGGTCAACTCTGGGACCCTCCACCCTAGGCAGGTACATCTCGTACCAGTAAACTGGGTAAAAAACCATATTTACAGAGCTTAGAAACAGCTGAAGTGCAGGGTGAAGCGCTTTCTAAAAGACACAGTTACTGTTACCATTCCCTACCTTTCCTATTGGGAACGTAAAAACTTTGTAAGAAACCATTGTATCTTGTTTGGTAATTTCCAATACAACGCAAGTCTGAATACCTGCCTGGCCAGGGATGTCCTAGTGGTCCTGTCCTATCACCATCCAGTTAGGTCACACTGCTCTAAGCTACCAGTGCTACACATCTGTCTCATAAAAATCTCACCATAGACCTTTTTTTTTCTTCTTTTTTTATTACAGAGTTTTATATAGCGCGAACTTGACCCTAATCGGGTATCAGAGCGCTTTACATAGCACCAGTTGCGTTACATGAGGACACATTCATTCATCTTTGTTAGGCACAGGGAGATTAAGCGATTTGCCCAGAATCACAGGATTTTCAGCGTCATTGCTGAGACTCAAACCTGGTTCCCCAGATTCGAAGTCGACCGCCCTAGCCGTTAGGCCAACTTCTCTCCCCTAGACTTATTCTGTGCTCCACCTGCATGTGACCCTGTAAGAAACCTATAGCAGTCCACTGTCAATCGTATAAAACAACCTTAAAGGGCACCCGTGCCTTTTCTTAAACATCTGTCTTACAGCGCTAATGTTGAAAGATCTGCTTCCAAGCGCTTTAAAGTGCTTGCAGAGCAATGCCCGTCTGGTTGCTCCACTCTGTCAGGGGCTCTGGTATTTTGTGGTACACTGGGTCGGGTTGGCCTTGTGACCTCCTTGCTGAGGGTGACTGTAAGCTAACACTTAACTCTAAATAAAGATTTTGGGGCCAGATGTAGGTAGGGTTTTACCGGTCGGTAACGGCCGAATTCGGCCGTTAACGACCGGTAAATGGAGTTTGACATGTAGGGGCAGATATTTACAGAATCGGTAAATTTACCGTTCGGTAAATTTACCGATTCTGTAAATTTACCGATCGGTATTTTTACCGAATCGGTAAATATGATATGTAGGTGGGACTCTTCTGAGTCCCACAAGCCTTAAAGAATCGGTATTTTACCATCAAATTCTATTTGATGGTAAAATACCGATTCGGGTGTGCATGCACATGTGTGCATGCACACCTGTGCCATATGACAGGCAGACCTGCCCTTAGGGCAGGTATGCCTGCCACATGGCACCCAAACCTTTTTTGGGGGTGCTAGAGGGTGTCAAAGTGACACCCCCTGCACCCTTGTCAAAATCGGTATTTAACGATTCGGTAAATACCGACCGGTAATGGCCATTCATTCCTATGGGCTTCAAAGCCTATAGGAATGAATGGGCATTACCGGTCGGTATTTACCGAATAGGTAAATACCGATTTTTACCGAATCGGTAAAAAGAACATCTGGATGTTCCTACATCTCCCCCTTCTTATTTACCGATTCTTATTTACCGAATCGGTAAAATTCGGTAAATAAGAATCAGTAAATATTTCCTACCTACATCTGGCCCTTGATTCCTAATACAGATCTTTATTCCCTGGATCACATCCCATTGTTACACGTCACCTTTGGCCTGTACTTCTACATTAATTGAGTTTGCATTCTAAAGGTCTGGCCCCGGATGGGAGGGGCTACTGGAAAGGGAGGAGCTTGTTCATATTTCTGCTTATCACACAACCACGGCTCCACTAAGGCCTCTCCCGAATCACCCTATTAACTCTGCAGCAGGGTTTGCTATAAATTCCTATATCTGGTGAGGAGGGTGAAGTGGGAGACACCCTCTGGGCTTCCGTAGCCTATGGAAGGAGCAGAAGGACAATAGTACTGCAGCGCCGCCTAGTGGAGATATATCAATTATTTATGCAATTGGTGAAATTGTAATTGCATTTATATAGTGCATACTACCTCTGACGAGGCGTTGAAGGGCTTTTTCTGCCAGTAGCCCGCTGCTCCGGAAACCAAAAAGGATTAGCCGTGAATTAGTACAGGGAGATATGAAATAAATTTGAGCGGTGGACATGTGAATTTTAGGCCTGGGCGGCAAATTCCATTCCGCTCGTGGAATTTGCGGAATTTGGTTAATTACGCGTTCAGCGGAGAACGCAGAATTGCAAAAATGTCACAATCCGTGGCTTCGCTGAACTTTTTGCTTGTTTGCACTTTCAAAATGCGTGTTTGCGAGATATTTCCCCCCGAGCACGCAAACAGCGTTCGCAAACAGGAAAAAAGCATCGTGAACGGGCGGTACAAGCAATTATGCGTGTTCGTGGAACTCTGCGTGCTGGCGGAGTTTTTTACCATTTCGTGGAGCTTTGCATAGTGCGACTATGCAAATTCCACCCACCCCTGGTGAATTTGTTATTTGGATTGAAAAAGGATAGTGGAGGGACAGAATAGTGAAGAGTTTGCATTTATATAGCGCTTGCTACCCCTAAAGGGGGAGGGATGGTTATCATAACAGTCTTCATTTCTTGGCTTGATGTTTCAGATATGAAAAGATGTTTGAAGCAAATGGTCATTGGGGGGTACATTGGGGATCAGGTGGTTTGGGGCTTGGTGCTCTAAAATTTAGATGTCATAAATATGAGGTTTTAACATGGTGTGGGGGCTGCAGGAACCGCACCCAGAACTGATGTGTGTTGAATTGTTTTAATTGTGATCATGAGCTCTTTTAATTTTTTTCTATTTTCTATTCATTCTTTTGCAATTTCCTTGTTTCAACATTAATCTTTCATATTTAATTAATTCAGTAGAATTTTTATTTTTAATATATATTTTTTTAACCTAAGATCTGTTAATTACTTTGAACAGTCATTCTCTTTTTTCCCAATTATATGTGGGGCTCATGTCGGAAGTAAGGCCCAATGTATAGACTCCTGGGAATGGAGGAAGCTTAAGGGATAGAGGGTAAAAATAGAAAAGGAATAATAAATGAAGGGATAGAGTCAGACCGTGATTAATGCATGTGGTGTAAGCCGGAGTTGTCCGGACAATGCCTCTTTTAGGGGCTGGGATGCCTCGCACGGTTCTCCCTTCTGTCCCAGATGCTGACGGTGTCTTTTTTCTAATCCTCTGCCCACAAGGAGGCTGGCTTTAGATTAAAAGGGGTCAATGGAGGGCGCTTGGCAGCCTTGCACTGGCGCAGCTTGCTCCTCTGCCCGCCCTCCCATCTTCTCCCTGAGCTGGGAGTCGCCAGGCTCTGCCATTGGCTCCTGTAGCTGCCAGTCTGATGACTTTGTGCCACAGTGAGGCAGAAAAGGGGGTGATGTGGTCCTATAACTCCTGCTTTGAAGGGTCTCTCCAGGTCATTCGGGCACCAGACATGGCTGAATGATACAACAACAGATGCCTTAACAACACGGTCTGAATTATGACCCCATAACCACGTGGTCTGAAGTACGACTGCATCTTTACCCCGCATGCCTTTACCCCGCATGCCTTTACCCCGCATGCCTTTACCCCGCATGCCTTTACCCCGCAAGCCTTTACCCCGCATGCCTTTACCACACATGCCTTTACCCCGCATACCTTTACCCCGCTTGCCTTTATTCCGCATGCCTTTACCCCGCATGCCTTCACCCCGCATGCCTTCACCCCGCATGCCTTTACCCCGCATGCCTTTACCCCGCATGCCTTTACCCCGCATGCCTTTACCCCGCATGCCTTTACCCCGCATGCCTTTACCACACATGCCTTTACCCAGCATGCCTTTACCACACATGCCTTTACCCAGCATGCCTTTACCACACATGCCTTTACCACACATGCCTTTATCCCGCATGCCTTTACCCCGCATGCCTTTACCCCGCATGCCTTTACCCTGCATACCTTTACCCTGCTTGCCTTTACCCCGCATGCCTTTACCCCGCTTGCCTTTACCCCGCAAGCCTTTACCACACATGCCTTTACCACACATGCCTTTACCACACATGCCTTTACCACACATGCCTTTACCACACATGCCTTCACCCCGCATGCCTTCACCCCGCATGCCTTCACCCCGCATGCCTTTACCCCGCATGGCTTTACCCCGCTTGCCTTTATTCCGCATGCCTTTACCACGCATGCCTTCACCCCGCATGCCTTCACCCCGCATGCCTTCACCCCACATGCCTTCACCCCGCATGCCTTTACCCCGCATGCCTTTACCCCGCATGCCTTTACCCAGCATGCCTTTACCACGCATGCCTTTACAACGTATTTAGTTGTAAAGAAATGATTACTTAAGGGATATGGTTGGTAAATGGCATATTCCAGCTCACCTGCCATGCGCCCTAACACCCGATATCCCAGCCCTGTAATCCACCCCAGCCCTCAAAACTACCCCTCACCCTAAGCCCCAACACTCGGTCCCAGTCATTAAAAACTTCCCTGACACCCCCCACCCGAGCCCTCAAACTGACCCTGACCTGCACTTAAAACTACCCCTCCCCTGAGGCCTAAAACCCTGCCCCCTGCCAAAAACTACCCCGACCCCAGCCTCACTGCCCTGAGCCCTAAAACTGATCCCCACCCTGCTTTTAAAACTACCCATTCCCATCCCCCAACCGTGAGTCTTAAAACCCTGCCCCATTCCAAAAAAACGACCCTTATTTACCTCCGCCCTGAGCCCTAAAACCGATCCCCCCCCCTCCCCCCCCCAAAACCCGGCCCGGCCCTACTTACCTGTCCGTGTCCGGCGCTTCCTGTCCTGATGCTTCCTGTTCCTCTACCTGCTGTAGCCGCTCAGTGAGCAACTACATAGAAATGTGAACCAGAGGAGAGATGACCCTCTCTGTGGGTGACATCAAAGGAAATGAGCTCTAGTTGACAACTATTTAGGACATTACAAATTCTAGCCGGTCTTGTTAATCAACTCGTGAGGATTCCTGCGGATAGGAATTTATGCAAATAGCTGCAGAGTAAATATGACTGCAAAACCAAAGGCAAGGAAAGTATTTCAAATAAAGCTGTAATTAAACTATTGCTATGTGGAGAGAACTTAAGTTAAATCTACCCAGGGAGGATAAGGTTGACTTTCTATCAGTGAGGACAGATGAAGCTGACAAGAATGATTGGAAATCTGTACCCCACAGACTTTTAGGGGATCCTTGTTGATATGTTGTCATTAAGGCCTGTAGTTCGGCAGAGCCTTCCTGGAATCAGCAGAGATGACAAACTACAGACCAATGTGCGGTGCACTTTTTACATCTGGGAGGTAAAATAACCCAACGGGCCCGTGTTGTTTGCAGTCGAACAGTGATCACGACTTTCTTCCATTCTCTTGAGTGCTTAGTGTGGGGGCTTCAGTCAGTTGTGTCATTGTGACCTTAGTCTTCATAAATACACACATGGCACACAGATTGTCTTCAAACCAACTCGCAACCCGGTGGGTGCCCAAAACAGAATTGACAAAGTACTCCAGATTGTCAAAATAAGGACACTGGGGTTGAACTTAGTCAAAGGGAAAATGTTAGGGGCAGGGCTTTAAGTGGGCCGGGTCTCACCGGGTCTGAGCACCCGCAGTTTTTTAAGTGGGCCTCGAAACGGGTCTCTATCGGGCTCTGTTTTGTGCCCTGGCACAGGCGGTACTTTTTCCCTGGACTGCAGTGACAGCAGGTACATCGATGTGTGCTGCTCACACTGCTCATTTCTGACTAGTGGAGTAGTTCCGGCATGACGTCATGCCAGCTGAGCGTTGTAGGGGAAGGGAAATCCTTTAACTCCTTCCACGCTGATGACGGAACCGCTCCATCATCAGCCGCGGTGGTGCTGTGCTGATGACGGAGCGGTTCCGTCATGGCCCGATCGACGCGCCTGTGTGGCGCTGATTTCGCGCCTGCGCGGCTCGCTCTATTGAGCGGCGGGCCATAACGGAACCTCTCCGTCATGAGCACAGCTCAACCGAGGCTGGTGACGGAGTGGTTCCGTCACCAGCATGGGCTCGCCGCGTGGCCCCCCCGCCCCCTTAGCGCTGCGGCGGAATAGCCGCCGCAGTGAAGGTGCTAAAGAGTTATTTTATCTCTGGATTTCCCTTATCTTTTTGAAACTCAGGCGCAGCAACATCGTTGTCGTGTCACCAGGGCTTTAAGTGGAAGCGTTTTCAAAATTATGTACAAGCCGTAGTTGCTGCTTATTTATCTTATGCAGCTAACAACCGTTGACAAAGCCAATAATCCTGACTTGTTGTAGGTATGATGTTACTTGTATCATATATTTGAATGCAATGACAGAAACCGCAAAATAGAAGTCAGGCGGGACACTATGCTAAGCACGGATTTTTAGCTTATGTGTTTTTAAGCCACACCCTGAATTACAACGACCACGCCCCTTTGAGAGACCCCCATCCCCCCAGTTTTTTCATCCCACTTAAAGCCCTGGTTAGGGGTCGTTTTTGATGAATCGTTAAAGTGAAAATGTTAGGGGTTGTTTTTTGACGCACGTACGTCCGCGGATGGTCAAACCAATGGCATAGTGTTCGCTTTATATTTTAGTCACAAATTATTACCTATAATCACACCCCAGCGACCTGGAAAGGGTAAAAATCTTCTTGCGCTATTCTAGGGTGTAGGGGGACAGAAAACAGAGGAGAGTTTTACAATATAATTGCATTGATGACAGGGACTCTACAAAATGCACGGTTACAATCAGAGAAATACATTGCTGTAAAGACCAACAAAATCATGGCTTACAAACATCTATATTGCAGGCTTGCACTGGCTCCCTGTACAGGTCAGTATCCAAGCGTCAAGGGTTCACCCATATAATCCCCCAGAACTATGAGGAAAAATCTAACAGATAGCCATGGGGAAAGATCTCCCAATTACTCTGTACCTCAACGAAACTATGAATTATCATGGCGTATACCTACCGGTACAAGTCCGTATCCAAGCGTCATCGGCTCACCCATATAAACCCCCAATACTATGAGGAAATATCTAATGGAAAACCAAGGGGAAAGATCTCCCAATTATCAGGTACCTCAATGAAACTATGAATTATCATGGAGCATACCTATTTGTACAAGTCCGTATCCAAGCGTCATGGGTTCACCCATATAATCCCCCAGTACTTTGAGGAAATATCTAACTGAAAACCAAGGGGAAAGATCTCCCAATTATTAGGTACCTCAACGAAACTATGAATTATCACGGAGTATACCTACCTCTACAAGTCCTCACCAGGCTCATACGAGCACCTTGTGGAACAATCTTTAGGATCGCCTGCGAACGAATTACTTACAGCTTCCGTTCAGGCAAGCTCTGAAGACCTTTCTGTTTCAGTAACTTTGGGTAACTTTAGATCTCGTTCTGTCTTAGCACTTATGTTATGTTCTACTTTGTTCCACTAGGTGCATGGTTTCCTAATGGCTTTTAGAACTATATGAATGCAGGATGATGATTGTGATGTTCAGAGAAATTACCAATGGCTGAGATTAATTTAAGCATTCCACCCATTATTTTTAGGTTCCTCTAAAGACTGCTTTATCGGTCTTTCAAGCAACCAATTGCATCCAATATAGTCTTAGAGGGGGCTGTGGGTTCGCCCCCTGTTCATGATTGGATGGCTTCCCCATCTATGGCCGTCCGCTGCTCCTGATGTAATGACTTTCTTCACTCTTCTTTTGTTTGTCAATTCCAAGGAGCGCTGTGGTCTCATCACGTATTGATTGGCTGAGTTGTATCCTTCCACTGTTGACATGAGTACATTGCAGTGCAGGAGGGACTATTTTCTCTCCCTCTGTTCCTACCCCACCTTGCAATGGTTTTTCCTTTCTATTAAGAAAAAGCATGCCATATGCATAGTGGCCGTCTTTAAAAAAAAAAAAAAAAAAAAAAAAAAAAAAGGAAAAAAAAAGCATTGGCAAAGCCAATTGGGCTGCGCCAAGTGTCAAGGGCGAAATATGTTTCCTTTCCAATGCTTGTTTTATTTTTTCAGAGAGATTCCACAAATGGTCTTTATATATCCAGATGAAACCTGAATATATATCCAACACTACCCAAATAATTATTTAACTGGGCATAGTGGCATGTGCTTCCGTTTCCTACCAAAAACATCTCTCTGGCAGTGGGTTGCTGTGCCCAACGTGAAGCTGTGCATGTCACTTGGCACAGTCCGCTGACATCAACCTTTATACCCACAATATTCACCTAACATCACTGGCTGCACATTTCTGCAGATTGAATCGTGCTTCAGTTTGCGATGGAAACATCTGAGCCCTTTGAAACGTTATCCCTGCACTACAGAACAGACGTGGGCATCCTCAAGGGGGATGTGGGGGCACTTGCAACCCCCCCCCCTTGGATTTTTCACTTGCCCTTTAAAAAAAATTCTAAATTGTGCTGCCGGTATAATACGGGCAGCGCAATCTTGAAAGCTTTTTAATTATTCCCCCCTCCCCCTGATAAATTTTCTTTGGACGCCCATGAGAACGGACTGCAATGATATAACAATAGCAGAGTGTACGATGTATAAATGGCTACCAACAACATGGGTCCCATACCACGTTTTCCTATAGGTCTCAGATGATTTGGCCTTAAAAGGCTGAAATACAGCTGAGTAATTAAATCATCTAATCTGGACGACCTAATTCCTCCCACTGGAATATTTACGTTGAATGACATACCTTGGGTCAATATGGTCCCTCGTCTAACATATCGCATAGTTACTGGCTTCCAATGATGCTGAAAAATCACAACAGAACAGTTTCAAAAACATTTTGAATTATTTTTGCTTCTGATTTCTATTTTGATTATGGGCAGACAGTAGCCCACATTCAATCCACATATTCGCTTGGTCTATCCACCAAAGCGTATTTCGTGGAAAGTGCCTAATCAGGGCTGAAAAAGGTGTTGAATGTCTAATATGAACGTAAAGAAAATACGTCCACAGCGATTTAATGAAATATTACATGCATTTTCTTTTCTTGGGCATAGTTCTAATCTGATAGTAATCATTAATTCCCTTTTTTACAAAAAGTGCTTTAGTCCTGTCTATTGTCATGGAAAACCCTTCAAAGCCATTTAAATACATTCCTTTCTTTCCTCAATAATTCTTTTTTCTTTATTTATATTATCAATGAATTGTCTCCAATCTTATTTTTGTCCATTACCACAGTGCTTCCCAAATTTCCTAATCTCAATATCTTCACTCTTCTACTGTCATCAACGTGACATTTCACCCCGAAAATCCTCGGATTCATATTACATTTATTATAATTCCCTTAGACGTCTAAACAACTGTACATTGCATTTTGTCGCCCTGTCAATGGGCTCAATATTAAATGGTCCAATCCTGGGATTTAATACAAGCTGCTTTGGTTTGAAGATTACCTAAAGGACCATTTTTGGCCTTCATCTAAAATTTCACTACCAGAGCTCATTTATTTAGCCTGTTAGATCATTGTCAGCGAATGATGCCTTGCCTAATGGGCAGCCTTCTAAAGTGAGCATATCTACAGAAAGTCACCTGAGTCTTCTATCTGGTTATCTGTTCACCCAAGCACAATAGAACATTTATGAGAAATTTAGATTGAATATGGACTGTTGTCATTCTGTGATTTTAGGCATGACTTGAAACCAATCATTTTTTTATAAATTAGTAGTGGGACCATATTGGCATAATGGATACATCATTCTTACAGTGTAAAGGTCCCAGCAGTAGGAATGAGGTGCTTCCTTGTTTCATGTAATTATGCAAACTTGAACACAGGTGGTTAGTGTGGTGCACCGAGTGTGACGCGAAGAACTATATTTCCATTTATCGGATCATTTCAACTTTGAAATGTATCCGAGGTTGCAGGTTTTTCTGTCCAAAGGGGTTGTGGTTCATGTTGGACAGTTCCTTGTGTGCGGGTAAAGACTGATTTGCTTATGGATGGTTCTTGTCTGTAATGGGAGAGTGAGCACAAAAACTATAGATCGGACGACCAGTGGCTAGTTCCAATCTTCACTTATGTTTTTAAGTGAGATAACTCAAGTACAACGCGTATGGGTAGCCTACGCTATGCGTCATAGTACTCGCCCATCACGGATGATGTGTAACAAGACTCTGGTTGCTTGTATTGCTGTCTGGGGGTGACCTGGTGTGGGAGTTTGCAATTGCTGTTCCTTTTGGTGCAGGACCAAGAATAATTTGCATATGGCTGGTCCCTCTGTAGAGTGGCAGAGTGATAAAAGAGAAAATAATGATGGGCTGTAAAGTGACTCGAGTAATTGCCAAAGGCAAGATTAATTCTAGCCAGCCGCCATTCGTTTTCTTATTAAAATTAATGGTCACAGACACAAACAGCAAGTCAGAACCACTCTGTCATTGAAACTGGAGGCGTCAAACCTCATTATCCTTAAGTTAGAGGTGTTTTGGAGGGTGGTATGCATATGTGAGGCCACGTCATTCTGCATTTCTCCACTTGTAGGGAATAGGGCCAGTCTCGTCTCATTATTATTATTATTATTATTATTAAAGGCTTTTATATCGCGCTCTATTACTAAAAAAATAGTATCCTGGCGCGTTGATGGCAGAGCGGACTAGGGGGGCATAAATAACAAGGAGTACGGAGGATAAGAAGGTTTAAACTATAATATTAAAAAGATGGGTTTTAAGACCCTTCTTAAAAGAACCAAGAGTCGGGGCAGTTTTTAAATGGAGAGGTAAAGTATTCCAGGATTTCGCTGCTCTCACTGAGATTGATTGCCCGCCAAGTCTACAATATTTAAATTTGGGGACAGTCATTTGGCACAGATTGGCTGAGCGCAGAGGGCGATTAGGCATATACAGGCAAAACCTTTTTCTCAGGTAGACAGGACCAGTGTGGTGGATGGCTCGATACGCCAACACTAGGATTTTAAACAGAATCCTGTTGGCAACAGGGAGCCAGTGCAAAGCACGAAGAAGAGGTCGAGCACTGGAACGCTTTGGGACATTAAACAGAAGTCTGGCGGCGGCGTTCTGAATAACCTGAAGGCGGTGAATCAAGAAAGCCGGTAGGCCAGAAAACAGTCCATTAGCGTAGTCTAACCGGGAAAGTACTAATGCCCGAATGACAGTCTCTTTAGCTTCTTTCGGTAGTAGAGGGAAAAACCTACGCTGTAGTCTTTCTCCCTAACACTGGTTTGAAGCACAAACATTGTTAAACACAGGGTAGATGATCAGATATATTAAAGCTGCTTTTTGACTTGAACTAAAAGAAGAACGTGTAAAGGAATGTCTCTTCGCAGCCAGCTACACTTAGCCCGTGTCCTGTTAACACCTAAAAGTCCACCATAGTGTAAACTTTGAAAGTTGGGGGTGTAATATTTTCCCCAAATTCCATTGAGTGAGCTTGCCAAGGAATTAAGGAATCTATTTAAGAACAATACAAAATGTGTACAGACACAATATTGTGAATATGCTTTACTGAAGATAAAAGATTGTAAAATTAATGCTGTTAATTTGAAACCAATTGATGTAATGATCAGTCAATTTTAGTGACCGATGCAAGTTTGTATGGATTGGGTGCAGTTCTAATGGAGAGGAAAATGGGGAAGAGAGGGTTGTTGCTTTGGCTTCTCGCACTCTAGGGGTGCTGAAGAAACGTATAGTGTTATCGAGAAGGAAGCTTTAGCATGCTGATAGGCAATTAGGCATTTTAAGATTTATATATGGGGAAGTTCTTTGCAATTAAGAATCTATCATAAACCACTGGTTGAGTTGTTTTCTACCAAGGGTGCTGGAAAAGATACTCCTAGACTTGCTAAATGGCTGTATTATTTGCAGGAGTTTCCTTTTGTTATAAAGTATGTCCCTGGACATATTAATGTTAATGATGACTGTCTATCACGAGTGCCTTTAAAAATTGATGAACTGGAAATGCAACATGGGATGGGTGATGGTAATGATATTGTTGTTGCTTCGTTATCGGAGTGCAGCAAGGGGGCTATTTTGGAAAGTGAATGGCTATCATGGACTGCAACTGATGACGTGTTGAAAGCGATTAAAGGATATTTGTCAGAAGGTTGGCCTAAGAAGAAGTCAAAAATGGCAATGTTGGATGTATATAAAGCTGTATGAAATGAGTTGGTGTGGGTTGACGATAAATTGTACAAAGGCATCAAACTGTAGTTCCTGAAGAGGTGAGGAACTGATTAGTATATTTTCTGCATGAAAAGAAAAGCAAGGGAACATTTTTGGTGGGCAGGCATGGACCGTATGATTGAAAGGTGTGTGGGAGATTGTTTACCATGTTCAAGGAGTGGTAAGTCACAGCAAATGCCAATTACTCCTGTGACGTTTCCTAATGAGCCATGAAAAAACTAGGTTTGGAAATCAGCGGGCGAAAGGGTGTTTTGGAAAATATGCCTTACTATTAAAGGACTATTTTTCCATATGGCCAGAAGTCAAGTTTGTGAACTGTGTGAATACTAATGCAGTGAGGAAATTCTTGAGCGAGGTATTTGTGTGAAGTATGGCCAAAGGAGATAGTCATGTATAATGGCTCTTAATATGTGTTACGTCAGATGAAGAAATTGGAGTTATGCATCATCGGACAGCATTATATCATCCCAGGGAAAATGGTTTAGTTGAGAGGTTTAATCATGTACTAGTGGAAAGCATACCGTTAATCTTGTGTAATGATTTATTATGCTGGAAGAGAGGAATGCAAAAGATGATGTGGAACTATAGGACAACTCCCCATTCAGCTGATGGTGCCACACCCTTTTATTTACTAAAAGGGAGGAATCCACATTCATTGGCAGATGTATAAGAATGAGATGTCTGTTGGAGACATGAATAGTGCAAAGTACAAAGTTAAAGATAAAGTGGTGAAATATCAACAAGGATATCAACTGAGGCATGAAATAAATATCAAACTGCACGACGTGCTCAATTATGGTGGGTGACTGGGTTCGGTATAGGAAAGGAAGGTTGGGAAAGAAAGATGAAACCGTGTTGTCAGTTCCATATAGAGTATTCAAGGTCCGAAGAGATACTTTAGTGTTGGATGATGGTAATATTTGGGAATGCTAGGAAATTAACAAAGTGTCATTGTGTTGAGGTAAAAGATGGGCTTGGAACTTTTCTTATTACTTATGTCATCTATTTTAATGTGTCATTTTAATTATTATAATTATTGTTTGAATCACAATGTTTTCTAATGCGGTTTTAATTGGTTCTATTTATTTCATTTTGTTAATCGAGATTGTTTCAAATGGATGTAAGTATATGTTTCAACTTAGCTTCCTGGAAGCTTTATCAATGACAACACCAGCATATTTATAATTCTCTACTTAGAATATGTAATTCAGTCTTATCCATGGTAACTTCAAATCAACATTCTAAATTCCCTTTCATTTGTACAACTGTAATATCCCTTGTTCTAAATTTTTATTGCCTCATGTGACCATTTTCTATTCTATTCTAGGTGCATCAGCATCAAGCCATTTCCTTATTACAACCATCCCTATAATAGTGACCATATACTAATGTGTTTCATCCCATTGAACAGCCCTTCTTCAGGACTGAAGATCTGCTATTCAAAGGACTCATGAGCATTTATGTCAATGCTCGGAAAAAAATCAATCATTGGTATTTTGTGTATTGCAGTCATTGAACCTAATTTGAGGCCTTTAACTCATTTTAGTGGCACAATTCGAATTTCCAGGCCCCTTGCAATGAGGCCATAAGAAGGCATCTTCTCCCTTCTGAAGGATGCATCAGTGTGGCCTAAGCCAAAGGCAGTATGGCCTTCCCACTGTTACAATGGCAGCATGATAATAGGGAATCATTTTGCACCATTGCATGGTTATGCCAGCTTACTACTTGGGTATGTGCACTAGCTGGACGACAAAGTGTGCATTTTGTGTAATTCTTGGCACTGCGTATCTGCTGCTAGGTGTAGCTACAACTGGGCTCCGCTCCTGCCAATGGGTTGACTGTCTGCGATAGAAAGTCAATCAATTCCAAGATGGAAAGTCAATTAGTTTTCTTGGAAGTTTAGATAGCTCTGGGCTTACATTTATCAGGGTTAAAGATCAAAAACCATGTTGGGCAATAATTGGATGACGTAACAGACCAAATATTTCTGTACTTTGCTACTTAAGTGCAGCACGAGCTGGAGGGCAGGCATTCAACTTTGCTCTTTACTATACCCCATCTGAGCCAAGGCCCTCGCCCAGTTAGAGATGGGAGAGATATTTCAAACAGAGGAATATGGAATTATTTGACTGCTTCACTCTTGTTTTTTAAAGTCCCAAGGAACAGGGACCTTCTAGAGGAAAGTTTGGTTCCTGAAGGAGAAAGGAGCACGAGCTCTGGAGTTAGGGACAGCTCTTGTAAACCTATGCCTCAGTATTTAATAGAGGCGTCTGCGATGTACTGCCAGTCTTTGAAGCGCTTCCTTATGAACGCGAGCCCCTTGTGGCTACAATAGACACATCTCTTATGGGGCCGAATCTCAGTACATCAACTACCGAAGTGGTGTCTACAACAGGAAACCAAAGCAATATGTTGTGAAGATCTTGCACTGGTCTCTTTTTAAGGTGGGAAGAGGATGCACTTGTGTTGAAGGGTTTGTGGTTTAAGGACACTGACCGCATTGGCTGTTCAAAATACACAGACTATTGACCGATGTAACAAACCTATCCACTGCCATTATCTGAAATCTATGTCTTAAGCTCTACAGTTTCTGACCTTCCTGGATTCCATTTATGGCACCAATGACCTTGACACGGCCTTGAAAAAGCCCTAGAAGTGCGCGCAACATGTGCTGGCTCTCTTAGGTGCAAAAAAAATAAATAAAAGGGAAAGGAGAATAAACTGTATCACATGAGACATTTTATTGTTTAACTTTTGTTTAACTTTTGGTCTGGGAAACATCTGGGTATTTTACCTGTAACTGTGATGTGTGTAGTCATGGTTGCATATTAATATCTGGCTAGTGATTAATAAAGGTAAGGTGTTTGTTCACTGACCAGATGGTCCAAGTGCATCTTTCCCTCTCTCAGGAGCCTTGGGGGTGTTTTTCTGATTAACCAGAAGGGCCATCCACAGAGACTGTAAATATATCCAGTCCGCTCAGTGTAATCGAGTGTGTGAACCAGGACTTTGCTCCTGTAACCCTCTTTCCCCCCGTTAATGCTCTCCGAGGGCCACCACACTTGGAAAAGATCAAGTCCGTATCTGTGGTCAAACATCGAAGAAGGGCCGGACTGGGAACAGAAACCGGCCCTGGCAAACTGATCAGCCGCCTCCCCTGGGGTGAAGGGGAGTGGAGCTGAGCAGTTTGCGAGGGCCAGTTTCGGCCGATTTTGTTACAGGGGGCTGATATTGCCGACCACCGGTAATAAAATCGGCTCCCCAGGGGCCCAAACCCAGCACCCACCCCAGCCACACACCGGGGAAACGCCCGGTACCCGCTACAGCCAGTCTGGCCCTGCATTGAAGGGTAGCTCATTCCCCCTCTCCGTGAGAGTGTGGATGGTACCAGCGGGATCTGACAGTAGGTCCCCTTTTATAAAGTGTCTGTTGTGAGGGGGAGGGTGCTGAAGATAAATGAAATGCCAAACCTACACTTCTCTGGAAGGAGAGAGGCCAACATCTGCCTAACAAGCAAAGGACCTTCCATGCTCCTGGAAGGAGTATTGCCTGTAAATCACCTCTACTGCCCTTTGAGCAGCAGGGGCCAGCATGGCGCCCCAGATACCACTCACTATAAAAGAGAAAGGGAGCATTCAACCCCAGTCACAGGTCTGGGTTCAATCCATCGTTTTTTTGCTCCCCATGCCATTCCAATTTAAACCCAGCAATATGCAAATCAGTCTTGACCCTGATCCCCATGGGAACAGTCTAGCCCGAACTGCCAGGTCAGGTCCTCCCTGGACCGGAAAACAAGCATCTTGTAACCGATTTCGGGGGATCACCCCTCAGCACCCAGGTTATCTTGGCAGATAACTTTGAGCATAGGCATGGCACAGGGACCACTATGAGAAAGTGTCAATGATACTAGACTGTTAATTAAATATAACAGTGATACTGGGGCTAATGTGTGAAGAAGGCTCTGGACTCTGGGTCCAATGTGTGAATATGACTCTGATATGGAGGTAACTAAATGAATATGGCTGTGATGCTGATGCCACTATATGTCTAGACCTCTGATGCGGGTGCCACTATACCTATAAGGCTCTGATTCTGATGCCACTATAAGGATATGGCTCTACTATTGGGGCCACTATAAATATTGGCTCTGATAGCTGGCCCGCCATATGAATATGGTTCAAAAATAGCACCACTGCATGAAGAAAGTGCTGATAATGTGGATACCATATTTATATCGAAATTAGACGGGTCCATCGTATCTCATACTGAGTACAATATTTAACTATAGCACTGGTATTGGGGTCATGATATGATTATACCCCTAATGCTAGAGGAACAACATGACTATAATTCTGATACTAGGGCAATTGTGTGACTATTTGTCGGACACTGGAGACATCATATTATTATGGCTCTGATATGGGAACCATTACATGAATTGGTTTGCATACTGGGGCCACTATGTGAATATGGCTCCCAAACTGGGCCATTATATGAATACAGCATAGGTACTCCTACACTGTGCAGAGCGTCCAACTGCACCTTTACCCCATATTCAGATATGTGCACTTTTATTTGAATGTCTACATGGATCTTAAAACTCATTTAAACTGTATCTCCTGGGGTCAGCATTCTTCCTCTGCAATGAACCCTACAGCAGGTCAACCTAAAAGCATCTCCACACAGCAACCACTGCACAGATGTGGCCCCACTCTTGGGTCACTACTGCAAGAGTGTCTCCAGAGACCTCCTTCCTCTAATAGGCGACACACTCTATTCACCCTCGCCCATCCACAACCTTAGGGCCTTATTTAGAGCTTGGTGGACCGGTTATTACATCACATACGTGGCGGATGTCCTTTCCGTTGTATTATAACTTATGGCACTTGTAATATGGCGGTAGGATATATACCTTGTTTGACAGAGTATCCACCAACCAAACTATAAGCTAGGACATTACTTCTCAAAGACAAGGTGGTTGGATAGTTTCGCCTTCCTCTCTCGTCTCCCGATGCTCTGCACCTTCCTCCCTGTGGGCCCGCAGTGTGGTGCCCGCTGTAGCCACCTCTTCGGAAGCCAGCAGGCCCTTCCCTGATTTTTGGATTTTTGGATCTCTGTCTCCGATACAATATCGGAAATGCTAAAGTCACCCTAAACCTAGTGATCTGATTATCACTCCCAAGCATCAGATGAGAACATCAGAAATCTTATTTTTAATGCCTTCGTTACATGTTGGCAGCAGAACAGATGTTCAGTCTTCGGGCAGCATGAGCAGTTGTCTCAACAACCTCAGGATGTGCAGACAAATGACTGATGGCTTATGTCGCAGAACAACTGTTCAAAGCACAGCATCCTTGATGCCCAACGCTGGCCCGGAAAGAGTGACTCCGATATGAAGGGGGAGAGCCCCAGAAGGTTGGTGTTCCCACCACTGCTGGTGGTGGACATGGAGTGGGACTGCACCCGCCAGGTGCTTGAACTGGTCAGCTGATAGTGGCACAGGGACAGCTTTCAAGAGGACCAGAGCATGCAATACCGTCTGGGAGCTAAGAACCATCTCTGTTGTAGATAATGCTGTAAGGGCCTCAGGGGAGCCACCTAAGAGGAGATGGACCATGAGCCGAGATGATGCTGCTTATTCTAAGGAATCATCTAAGATGGGAGGGAAGAAGAAGGCTTACTTCCTGGTAATCAATAATGCTCATTAAAGAAGGGACTATGGTCAAGAGGCTATGTAACAAGGCCAGCTAGCTGCCATGTTTTCACTCCAATAGACGCTGGTCCTGATGCTGTGAGTTGGCCATACCTGGGGCTTGTCTATAGTGTGAGCTGTGAATGAGAGATTTCTTAAGAAAGTTCCACTCAGCCATTACTTGGATATCTAGGCATATTGACTATACATTTCGAGGCACCTGTAGACACGTATTCTCAGGCTATAAAACATCTGGACATATCAATCATTTATTTGTAGAGTGCAATACTCACCCGTGAGGGTCTCAAAGCGCTGGGGGGGGGAGAGCTGCTACTGCTCGAACAACCAGGTCTTGAGAAGTCTCCTGAAGGTCAGCAGGTCCTGGGTCTGTTGCAGGTGGATGGGGAGGGTTTTCCATGTCTTGGCGGCGAGGTGCGAGAAGGAACTGCCGCCGGTGGTCGTTCGGTGGATGCGTGGAATTGTGGCGAGGGCGAGGTCAGCGGAGCTGGCAGTTGGGAGAGTAGGAGGTGAGTCGTTTGTTGAGGTATGCTGGTCCGGCGTCGTGGAGTACTTTGTGAGCATGGGTGAGGAGCTTGAAGGTGATCCTCTTGTTGATGGGAAGCCAGTGCAGGTCTCTCAGGTGGGCAGTGATGTGGCTGTGGCGGGGGAGGTCGAGGATGAGGCGTGCGGAGGCGTTCTGTATGCGTTAGGGCAATCCATTGAAAATTAAGCACGAGCAGCTACAATAGCATCCTTGACAGCTGTGAGTTATCACGCCTCGAGAAAAAGACACTTATGTCACAGAAAATGTAACGTGATAAATGGACTTTAGCATTTTCATCTTATATATAAAAAACAAAAGCAATACATGAAACAGTACCCTTCATGATCAAGTGGATTGGTTTACACTTAAATGCAGACTTGTGTTTTGATACTTTATTAAATTGTTTCAAAGCCCTGGTTGTTCGCAAAACAATGGCAATGAATTGGCTAGAAATTAGGCTGTTTTGATATTCTTGCTTAAGGGAAGGGCAGGGACACCAAAAAAAACTCACCCATTACCACCCACCCCCCCAAAACCCCCATGGTATAATTCACACTGATGCCAGTTGGGCTCGGGGGAGGGTCGCAAAATACACCCCAATTTCCCCCACTGTAGGAAAAAACCCTTACTTGATAAACCCAGACTTTTTTTTAGGACAATGGACGGTCAGAGGAGCCAACCTCGTGGTGCAAACAACGAACACGTCACCTGCCCATCACCAGCCATTTGTGACTGCACTCAGACTTTAATGAGGGGAAAATCTAGCTCCAGCCATGCACATCCTTGCGGAGAGGATGTGGCCTTACGGCTAGAACGGTCGACTTCGAAGCTGGGGAACCGGGTTCGAGTCTCGGCGCACCCCCCGTTAAGCCTGTGAAATCTTAATATGCTACAATGCTGGAACATTTGCCTTCTTGTCAGCCAATCACGTCCACTCTCTGCTAGTCACGCCCTGAGGTTGTGTTGTGTTGTGGTGTGTGGTGAACCAGAATTGCTCATTAAATTCAAACTTAAACAAGTGGTAAGTTGTAGGCCTACGGCTAATGCACTTGTATATAGCAATACGGTGTGTGGAGTAATGTTTGCGGTGTCTACCACATGGAATGTAAGCACAGGGGATTGTGACACGGGATTACACACACGCACCCATTATTGCGTTCTTTCACAAGATGTTGTGAGTTCACTTCAGACTGGTGTAGCTGTCAGCCAGGGACTTTGGTCTGGTGTTAGCTAAGACCTTTTGATTTTACCAAGAATTTTTTACATAATATTCGTACTTCTAGGGATTATCAGCAGTCCTCTTTATCCATTGGTCTGTTGTAGTGTCAGTCACACTTTCTTTCGTCCACTACTGCACTCTGCATGGGCCCTGGATCAGCCCACTTTAGTTATTGGCTTAGTTTACTGTGAATGATGGCATTCCGCTCTTTCACAAGAAATATATGCACACACAAAGTAGTTCCTTTCAGTGCTGATGACCAATGTGCAACGTGTGCTTTTGAGAAGAAAAACATGTTTGCTTTTACGCAGTGTTTTCTTTATACTCCTAGGGCCAGGCAACTCCCTCAGCAATTTAGTTGTACAAACACCATGACCAAATTAAACTAGTGTTGACAAAACCAAAAGGCTGGCAGCCAATGCCTGGCGTATTGACTTTGCCAGTGCTTGTTAATCATGTACTTAGTCTCCTACTCTACTTTCCTGTGTTTAGTTTGCTCTGGGCGGCTGTTCCATTCGCTCTCCACCATTAATTAGAAAATATATTTTCTAATATTACTCCTGAATAGGGTTGTCACCTTTACCAGAGAAAAATACTGTCCATCAGTTGATGTATTAACATTCTGCAATGGCCCAGGCATGATTCTTAAAGTCAAATCATCTGTATTCATTTTTAACATGGCCTTTCTGTCTTTGCTTACTTTAATTACCAGTCAGGGGTCATCAGGGCAGCTTTCGAAGTGTTCTAACATTTACTGTTTAGAGTACAGATAAGGGGGAAAATACCAGCTTTAGGTGATTTTTCTGAAAAAATATGCAGCCGGGATTTTAAAATGCCGTTCACGCCGGTATAAAAGTGGCGGCAATCCTGCTCCCGAACTATTCTGGCCAAACCAGCCTCAGTGGTTCTTATATTTTATTTTGGTTAAAAAAATTATGTATTTTATATTTCAACAGATTTTATTAGCAAATTTTCATATATACATACAGTACAGTGGTAACGTTGCCTCGCGGGCTCCGTAGGGGTTACAACTGGCTCGATTGTATATGCACGCTGTGAGTCGTTGCACCCTTGTACATGGAAATGAAGAGATGAAAAGAATAGGGTGAAAGGAAAGGAAAGGAAAGGGGTGGAAATAGAGACAGGTTGTCGCTTGGTTATGGTGTGCCAAAAACACAGGTGGTCGGCGGTGGGATCTGGCCATCTCACGGGGGTTCGTAAGTTCCCAGGTGCTGTCCTCCCTGACTTCACCTTCTGTCAGTCCCATGGTTGGGATGGTCCTTCAGGTTCCTGGGGCCTAAACTCTGGACCGACCTTCTCCAGACCTTCTCCCACCTTTCTTATTTCATGGAGGTTCCTGCTGTCTCTTCCCTCTTTCCTGCTGTGCTGCTGTTGTTCTTTTCCACCTGTGGTCTGCTTCGTGCTTTCTGTTGCCTCCGAGTCTGTTTCCCGCCCTTTCTTCTGTCAGTCGCAGCAGCAGGATGCCTGTGGGCGACTGTTCACAGCTGGAAGGTGGCCAGATGTCACATGACTCTATCTTCACACAGTCTTGTGTTTACCTAACAGCAGTGTGTGTGTTCTGTCTTGAAATCCATAGAGACCAGGGTAAAAAAGATACAAACCCCACAATACAACCTGCCATTGGCGTAAACACTCGAGTCCTGCTAAGGGTGTCACACCTGACAGCTGTTAGTGCAGTAAGTTATAGTCAGGGACACAAATTATACGGCAGAGGATCAAATTATGCAGTAAGGTCGACTAAATTATGCAGCATGAAAAAAGGCAAATTTTATTTTGTAATGCGCCACATTTTGTGATAGTATTACTTCATTTTTAAAAATATATATTTTTTACACGTTAACACTGTCTTGGAAAAGGTTTCACTTCATTAGTACCCATTTATCGGCCAGACACTGCAATAGGCAAGCGAAAAGTGACCAGCCAACCTTTGCATAGGGCAATCCACTGCGCTGCAACGCTTGTTAAGTTTTTTGTAACTTTTGATCCACTACAGTGAAGTAGTGTGGCTCACTGGTTAGAGGCGGCAGACCCGAGAGCAGAGGACGGCCCGGGACCAGGGTTCGATTCCCGGCGCGGCAGGTTTCTGGACCAGGGTCAGCGGACTCGATAATTCTCTCGCCTCGGTGCCCACTCTGATCAGCGGTCACACTCGGCAACTCTGGGCATTAGCTTGCCTCATCTTCACTAACGGCCCCACCAGACCGCCGGGGATGCCTGGTCTCACCCTGGAGATACCCATTAAGGGACCATCTCTCAGGGAAGCCAGGAAGGGTTTCGCAGCGGTCGAAGCGCCTTGGGACCCTACGGGTAAGTAGTGCGCTATATAAATGCCTATACACATACACACATTTATGCTTAAAACTTTAAAAAAAAAAAAATCGTCAGAGTATGCCACAGATGGAGTATGTGGCAAATATGGCAAATCTATAGCTATAAGAACAAGCATTTGCAATGCAATAGGTCTCACATTAGGAAAGTTTGAGCTATTGGTCTTGTAAATGACAATTTTTTGTATTTATGTGTTGTTTTTGAAAATAGCTAAATTAATAGCTTTGTCTTTTACAATGCCAATAGTTATAACTTTCGCCAATGTTACACCTATAGCATTTGTAATGCAACATGTTTTGTATTTACGTGACTTAGATGTATTGATATTACAAATAACAATGGCTTTTAATTTTTTTAAATAATTAATACTTAAATAAAAGTGATTGTAATTTATAATGGCAATAGCTTAAAGTTTTGTAAATAACTTTTGTGAAGATTATGTTCAGTGTATTTCATTGTGACGAAAATCCAAGAACAGAAGTGAAATATTAAAAAAAATTGTGACATTTGTAATAAAGCTTGAAACATTGAGAGAACATATTTGAACCAGTGATGCTGTGGTGGTGCTGAGTGATGCTGTGGTTGCGCTGAGTGATGCTGTCGTTCCACTGAGTAATGCTGTGGTTGCACTGAGTAATGCTGTGGTTGCACTGAGTAATGCTTTGGTTGCACACTGAGTAATGCTGTGGTTGCACTGAGTAATGCTGTGGTTGCACTGAGTAATGCTGTGGTTGCGCTGAGTAATGCTGTGGTTGCACTGAGTAATGCTGTGGTTGCGCTGAGTATTGCTGTCGTTGCGCTGTGGTTCCACTGAGTGGTGCTGTGGTTGCGCTGAGTGGTGCTGTGGTTGCGCTGAGTGGTGCTGTGGTTGCGCTGAGTGGTGCTGTGGTTGCGCTGAGTGGTGCTGTGGTTGCGCTGAGTGGTGCTGTGGTGGCGCTGAGTGGTGCTGTGGTGGCGCTGAGTGGTGCTGTGGTGGCGCTGAGTGGTGCTGTGGTGGTGCTGAGTGGTGCTGTGGTGGTGCTGAGTGGTGCTGTGGTGGTGCTGAGTGATGCTGAGTGGTGCTGTGGTGGTGTTGAGTGATAATGTGGTGGTGCTATCTAGCTTCGACTGCCCATCCTGCCTCATAGGTCTCTTGGTCATCAAGCCTTGCTGTGTTGCTTGTATGCCACATTCCCACTTTCATCACCCCAGAAGGACTCTTTTCTATTATGACCACTCCAGCTAAAAGACTTGTGAGAAAAAGAGTGAGTGGGGCGTCATGCAAGCCGAGGGAGGGAGCCGTTGTGAGAGCAGCAAACATCCAGAGAAATGGTTCACACAAAAGAGCTCAGAGAACTATGGAACAGTCCGCAGTGCCGGGAAAAGGGGAGGGTAAATGATAGCGAGAGAGAGAGAGATAGAGAGAGAGCGTGACGGTCTGAACTGAAGAAGAGAGGGAGACCATTGGCAAGAGAGAGAGAGAGAGAGAGGGTTAATGAGATGGGTGGAGAGAGATCGAAAGGGAGATAGGTTGAGGGACAGGTTTAGAGAGGCAGAGACAATCAGAGGGTGATGGAAAGAGAGAACGCACGAAATTGGGGAGGGAAGACGAGGGAATGTGAGGCAGGGAATGCTAGAGTGAGAGACAATGTGTCATAGACAGCGAGAGAACGATAGGAAAGGTAAGGAGGGGTAGAGACAAAGAGCGAAGTAGAGGGCGAGAAAGTTTGGAGTGGAAGAGAGAAAGTGATTCCACTGACGGAGACTACAGTCACCAAAAGTCATCCTGCAGCGCCCGGCTCGCCTCGTTCCGCCCTGAGATGCGCATGCGTACCCCTGTCTGGCGGCTATCTATGCCTGCACTTGCAGTGTTAGTTTCGGCGGTGCCGTTGCCTTTGCGCTGCTTTGCAAAATACGACCGGTGAAAGCGCACGAGAATGTTGTATCGACCGAAAGCATTGAGCCGGGTATAGTTCCTGAGGCGGATCGGGGACGGGAGAACAGCTGTGGATGTGAACTCAGCTCAATCGCCGACATTTCGAAGTAACACAGAAATCCCCATTACATGAAGATACAGTTGTTAGCTTCATTTCTAGCGCTTGTAAGTATCCCCAGATGTGACCTGCATTTTCCTCAGCCTGCCGTATCCGCGGATGTTTCTTTTTCTTCCATCACATTGAAGTAACCGCTGGATGTAAACTGTGCCCCCAGCAGATCGGGATACTTAAGTACAGCTGTTGCCCACTCTTGCACGCAAAGCTGTCAGACAGGTCCTGCTGACACCATGACCGGGATGCAGCTGAACTGGACTCGAGAAAAAAAGGAAGTCAGGCATCCTTGCCCGTGACATGGGCGGGGCCTGTGACGCGGCCGGAAGAGACCGGCGTTGCTTGTTCATGCAGGGCTCCCATCATGGAGGGAGAGCCCCGCGGTAGCGTGAAAATCCACAGAAGTGCCCCGCGTGTGGAGATGCGCCGGAGAAAAGGAGTGCAGCGAGGCGACGCGACAAAAGAGCACGGTGAGTGGAGGGGGGATATGTGTGTCTGTGTGCATCTGTGTGTGCGCGCGTGTGTGTGTGTGTGCGTGAGCCCGTGAGTGGTGGTGGTGGTGGTGGTGGGGGAGGGGGGTGCGTGCGCGTGTGTGTGTGTGTGTGTGTGCGTGCCTGCCTGCCTGTGTGTGTGTGTCTGTGTGCGTGCCTGCATGTGTGTTTGCGGGGAATCTGAGGCAGGGGACGGGCACGGCGCCGGGCTGGCCGTGCACGCCCACGAGGTGAAGTCGACGCTTGTGCCCGGCCCCTGTCTCACATTCCCACCAGATGGCTGACTATAGTTGTCGATCCAGACAGCAAATGCTTCGCATTTGCTTTTGTCTAGGCTCGACCTAACAATTTACTGAAATAAAAAGCGCTCATCTCATCAACAGTTTCAATTTCACTCGTTCCTTCATAACCCAGTTAGATACCTCAGTGTGTATGCGTGTGCACCTGCTTCAGAAATATTTTGGCAATTGAAAATTATATCTTGAACCCTGTCGGGGCCAATTCAGCCGCTCATTCTTACTAGGTTAATAAAAAGTGCCACTGAGTTAAACAATCGAACTTACTGATATGTGCAGTGCTCCGAAGCTGCAAGACATGCGAAATAAGTTATTATTTATTACATTTCACAATACAAGAACGGTGAAAAAAGAGGAGAGTTTGCGTTAGACACTGACATATTCCCCACTGCAACGCATCACAGTGCCAGCCATCCCCTTGCAGTAGTGCATTCACGGCCAATCACTGCACGAATAGGGAAGGACAATATCACAACACAAGCATTCAATAATAAACAACAACTAAAATATGTCCGTGGCTAAGACAGAATACTTATTCCGCAAAGGAAACATTTGATTGGTCCTAGTACATTGCTGGGTATCCAGGGGCGACCCCACTTCGGAAATGCAAACTTAAGCAATCTACATGACCATACACACCCGACTTGGAGGTAAGTCTTGAAAGTGGTGCTCAGTCACATTTAAACAGATCCCAATTTTGTCGGTTGATGAAGTAGGGAAGGAAAAAGCATTTTACAAAGCACACACGACACGAACTCTGGAGTCTTGGCCCTAAAGAAGTGAACAACCTCCCCAGTATCCCACATTGTTTCTAAATGGACAGGGACGTAGCATGGTCAATAAGATTGGGGGGGAGAGGGCTTCCGATTTTAGGGCAGTGGAAAGGGAGAGGAATGAGTACTTGTAGGAGTACTAAGAGAGAAAATGCAATATTTTGTAAAATAACCAATATTTTTGAGGATTTTCAAAGCAGAGTGCATGTGTATGTGTATGTTTATGTGTATGCAAAAATTCCTGCTGAAATCAAACTGATATTCTCACCATAACCGACTGAAAGCACCTGTACCCAATTATTTCTCTGAAACAACATTTATTGGTGGGATGTAACACCCCCCTGAAGCTAAACCCCTGTAAATGTGCGGCCCTTAATCTCTGCAGAGACCGGATTACTGCACGCACGCAGACTCTGCAACTTTGCATTAGTGACCGGCCATCGCCCATCAGCATCTCCACTGACAGGGCTAGTTCAGAATCTAATTTTCAGTCGATACTTTGTCGTTCCCTCGTGCAAAAATGCCTAGTCATCAGTGCAAATGTGCTAAATCGCTAGTAAAATACACCGAATCCTGCTCCAGATGTTCTTGAAAGCACTTCATCGGTTGCCACTACTGCACCCACTATTACCCTACCGATGTAAACATAAACAAACAATGCAGGCTTGGAAGAATTCTAACAGAAACGCATATTCAAGACCTAGCATACTAGGCGAAAAATACATGGCCCCTAAACAGTCGCGAAAAAAAATTCAACAGGAAAAATGTGGCAAAACTGAAGTTGACGATCAAAAGGACGTTCTGACGAGTTCCTTATCCCTTTTGGCAGCTATGGCCAAAACAACAGCATTTCCAAATCAAGCGACCAGGTCAAAAAACAAACACACACCACTGCTCGACATGAGGCCGAGTCATAGAGCCCCCAACCCAGCGCTGAGCAGCATAGTATAGCAACCCTTCCATAAATAAGCACTGGCCAAAACAACTGCGCCTGCAGCCCGCCCGTGTCCTCGCTCTTGCGCTGCCTCACCTTGCATTTTCGCCAAAGCGACGTTAATCACCTCGCAGCCTGACATGTCTGTTTTATGTCCCCGGGCTCACACGCTCCTCGCAGGGAGGGCCCGGCCTTCTCTGCTGCTCTCAGCTCCACGCACCGATTTCATACAATATTGTACTTGCTTACTTAAGGTTAGATGAGTCTCATGTCCGTTTCAGTTTGAACACTTAATCGGGGGAATTTTTAGCCATAAAAGTAACATGCATATAACAAATCATCCAGTTAAAAACATATTAAGAATATTAATAAAAGAGATATTACAAATAGCAGTAGATTGTTAGAAGGGTAAAGTGCCATGTGCCCTCACAGCATATTTTAACCAGGATCTTCCGGCTTCTGACATCAACGAAGCCTCTCGATGGCCTCATAGCCAATAAAAAAAAACGGAAGTCAGGCACTTTTGCCTGAGACGGGGGCGGGGCCTGCAATCCGGCAGGAAGTCCCGCCCGCCGCCACAGCCGCCGCCGCCGAGGAAGAAGTGGAGCCGGCCGACTGATGGCCTCTCCGCATCTCGGGGCTCCCAGGTGCTGGAGGGAGCCCCGGAAGTGAAGTCCTGCCCCCTGGTACCAGCGCTGCCGTAGATGACACTGAACACGCCAAAAGAGCCCGGTAAGGGGTGGGGGTGGGGGTGGGGGTCGCGCGTGTGTCTGTGTGTGTTCGAATGTGTCTGTGCGTGTGTCTGTGTGTGTGTGTGTGTGTGTGTGTGTGTGTGTGCGTGTGTCTGTGTGTGTGTCTGTGTCTGTGTGTGTGTGTGTGTGTGTGTGCGCGCGCGCGCGTGGGCTTGCGTGTGTGTATGCAGTGTGTGTATGCAGTGTGTGTGTGCCTGTGTATGCCTGTGTATGTGCGCATGCGTGAGTGTAGAGTGTTTGCGCAAGGGAATGAGGCAGGAGAGGGGCACGGCGCCGTGCGCGCTCACGAGGTCAAAACTGAGCAGCTCTGCGCTCGTGCACCCTCTCCTGTCCACATTCCCAGAAACGGGCAGCAATAGATGTCGAAGCAGACTCTGCTATCAATGCTTACGCATTGAAGCAGGTCGTGCTTCGACCTAAAAATGGCTGTAGAATCTCACAATAACAGTGGCCCTGGTTTTGTTGGGTGTTATTGTGCACGTGTGCATCCAGCTGCCACTCTTTGGGGGGTTCTCACAGGTAGGAGACGCCCCAGTGAGGGCATCTATGTGTAACATGCATCAGTGACCATGCATGCAGTTGTAACACTATGAAGCAAACAGTAAAACATGCTGTATACCAGGAACTGTATGCTGCTGTTATGAAGAAGTCAAAAACAGGAGTGAAAAGAAATTAGAGGCTTAATGCGCTTTACCTGAGAAGCCGAAACACGCTCTCTAGCTATTCAAAACCTGAGGTGGGTCATAAGTCTTTATTAAGTATGTGTTGTAGCTCACACAATGCCACATAATTCAGGTTCGGCCAATACCCTTAGCTATAATGTAGAAAGGCCCTAAAGAGAGTAGATAGGGTACCAGAATAGAACCCCCCAATAACATTCAGTGTTAAAAGAAAGCTCTATTTTCTACATCCTTCACCCTTGCACTTAAAATGCTTTGAGTCAAACCAAAGTAGGGGTGCATTGCTAACTACTCGGGTACACTGCCAGTGCCAACCATGTCACCAGGAAATATAAAACTGAACTAGGGTCGGACTTGGACAGTTAATAGGCCCTGGCAAGAGTTAAAAGTAGCCTCCATTAGCAAATCAGACCGATAATAAAGTGCCCCCATTTGCACACCAGGGCAGTTTAAACTTGTAAAGACAAGATGAACAGGTGTTTTTGCAAGGTATGGGAGACTGAGTTGTGCTTGCAGCAGTCAATGCTTGTGATAATATCTCCTAAATCAATAGAAAAAAACGGTCCAGCAGACCATAACACAGGCCCACATACAGCCCAAAAAACATCCCATTAGCTGATCTGTCACACCAACCCTTTGGGCACTGCCAGGTTTCCCTATAGGCTACCACGACCCGGAAGTGACCCAAGACTCTCCATGGGCTCACTTCTATAAACCGAGTAGCAACAAAGAGGTGCATGCTCTCTTCGAGGGCCCAACTGGAAAGTACATATTTTTTCTGTAATTGAAGCAAGAATATGTATGTAAATTACAGATATAACGAGTTCAGAAGTTCACAATTTTGTATACTTTTTAAAAGTTTTCCAAAGCTCACATTCAGGGAACTTGTGCTCTCCCTTGTATGCTGCTCTCATGATAGGTGGCCATAGCGGCATTACACTCATGTGTGCACAGACGTCATTGCACTTTTTATAATTATTTTTTAATAGCTAATGCTGCACAGCTTCAGCAAAACAAATGTCTATGCTGCAGCCCAGTGGCAAAACACATTGGCAAAGTTAATAGGTTGCAAATGCAAGACCTATTGGCTGTGCCAATGCTTGCTTTAAAAAGGCGGCAGCTGATCCTGCTCTTTGAAGCAGACAGAAACTCTGCCCTTGCCACGCCTCCTGCCAGAGTCACTGCACCATCCCTTGCTACATTAGCTCCTCTCCCTTCCAGCAAGGCCCCTTTTACATGCTCCGCCACCCCCATTCGCCCCAGGGCTCCACAATATGAACTCAGTTCTCAAGATCTCTTCCACCTGAAAGCATCACCCATAGAAAGGACAAGTACAATTTTGGATCTGAATCCCTGGATCCTGATTGACAACCAAATACCACATAAACCAGTTGATAATCTGCTGGATTGACAGAATTTTCACTGTTGGAAGTATAGTAAAAATATGCGTCTGTAAGGAAGGGCCATGCGTTGGCCATTGCAAAGACTGGGATTATTCACCGAGACGGATCTACATTTGTTTTACAGTTCTCCTTCATCCATTCCACATCCAAAATATGCATGTAAAGTTAGCACAGCAAAAAAACTTGGTTATGGCAGGCATAGAAGTTTAAAACTACCCCAAACTCCCCCAATTGTTCAGGATTTTGTAGGTAGAAAAAAACAAAACTGGGAAAAAAATATGCAAACCACAGTTGTTCTAAATCTAAACTATCAGATTGTCGGCTAGCACAAACCATGCCAGAGTATGATCATGGAACACATAGGTTTAGGTCTGAAAATACAGAAATTCATAGATTTTCAGAGTTATTCCTTGCACCCATTGTAATTTTTTGGGGAAAAAGTAATTCTGTGAAAATGGTAGGTTGAAGTCTATACAAATAGCAGATTAATTGGTTTTGAAGAATAAGGCCTCTACATTTTTGGAGTTAAATGTCATTCATACTTTACTACCCTTATCCCCCATTCAGGCTCTCAATTTGTGGCCACAGGCTAGTTTTTCCGGCACCGCTCCCGAGATATCCAACAATTGGTTGTTTTAACCACTTCGCTATTCCGCCGCAGCGCTAAGGGGGCGCGGCGGCCACATGCTGGTGACGGAACCGCTCCGTCATCAGCCGCGGTTGGGCTGTGCTCATGACAGAGCGGTTCCGTCATGGCCCCGCCCGCTCAATAGAACGACCAGCGCAGGCGCGGAATCCGCGCCGCGCAGGCGCGGCGGGCCGGGCCATGACGGAACTGCTCCGTCATCAGCACAGCGCCACCGCAGCTGATGACGGAGCGGTTCTGTCATCAGCATCGAACGAGTTAAAGGAGGCTATTTTAATAGCCAATGTGAAGTTTACCTTCTGAGGCCACAGGTCTAGATCTTTGCTCGTGGCCTCCTAGGTCATCGAGTCGTATTGCATCCACAACCCCCTGACTTCCTTCATCTTTTTCTGAACAGATTTTCGAAGATCCCTTTGGGCTCTAAGGGGCACATGCATCAAGATAAGGAAGTGCGATTCCTTAATAGCGATTTTTAATGAATCGCTATTTAGGAGTCATAATTCCTTATGCATGTAAGTTTCGCAAAAAATAATAGCGATTCCAAGACATTCCCTAATAGCAGGTCGCAAATTGCGATTCGCTATTAGGGAATACCTTCCCATTCAATCCTATGGGCCTCTAGGCCCATAGGAATGAATGGGAAAGCATTCGCAATTTGCGATTACCAAATAGTTAATCGCAAATGCAATTGCAAGGGTACCAGGGGGCCTAACGTCCCCCATGATGCACCCCCCAAAAACGAAAGTGTGCAGATGTGGCGCACACACATGCCCTAAGGGCATATGTATGCGCCACATGGCACTTTGAAAAATGCAATTTTGTGCATTTTTCTAAGGATTTGCAAATTAAAATCAACTTGAAGTTGATGTTAATTTGTGATTCTTTAATGCAAAGTCGCATTTTGAAAATGCTTCTTGCATTGCATTTAGGGATTACGATTCCCTAAATGCATTTGCAAAATAGGTAAAATTGCGATTACCTATTTTGCGAATGCATTTTGGGTTGATGCATCATAAATGTCTTTTTACCGCTCGCAAACAGGCCAATTCTGCAAATAGGCCCGTTTGGGACCTGTAAAAAGCTTGATGCATGTGCCCTTAAGACTTTCCGACCTCTTTTCCTACGTGGGGTTTCTTTGCATTCAAGCTCATTAAAATGCATGAGCTGCCTGTAATGTACAAGAGGTTCCCAGCAAACATTAGCATATGTGCGATCACATCAGAGCATTCTTAGGTCTGGTTGAAGAGAGATTCAGTTCTATATTTACCTTTTTGTTACTAGGGAAAAGGCTGTAAGAAGAGAACTATTTGTAATTAAGGTTTACTTCATTAACATATAAGTTCAGGAACTATGTCACATCTTTGTGGCTTCAGCTCAAAACATGCCATGCAGGAATTGAAAGATAATGAAAAGAGCACAGGCAGTAGCAAGGAAGGTGCCCATAAAAAGAGCAGAGAGAAGCTGTGCTCTGGAGCAGCATTGTGCCTGGAGTGGCATCTTACTTGGAATGTGTGCATTTCTAGAATGACATTACTCTTGAACATCGACACTTTACATCGTGAAAAAAGCAACGAAGAGCATATCTGCTGGAAATGTACCAAATCTAGTTCTACAAATAAACATTTAGACCCAGATGTACAAAGTATTTTTGCAATTGTTTGTGATTGAAAAAATGCATTTTCTTATGTACAAACCACAAATTGCGATTGAGTAACGAGCTACCAAATCGCAAATCTGGCTTTACGACACAATACCGATCAGTATTCGGAAAGGGTGTATTTAGGGCATCCCCTCCAAATGCAGAATCGTATTGGTATGCGTTAATATTTTGCTTCCAAATTCTTGTCGCAAACATTGTTCTTTTACCACTTCTTCATAGGAGGTGGTGAGGCATTTGCAAACAGGAAGGGGTTCCCATGGCCCTTTGTGAATGGTAATAAAAACACTTTTTAAGAGTAGCCAGTGGTCTCAGTGACTTTTTTCCTTTTTTTTTTTTAAAGCTTCCCATTTGTTTTTAAGGAAAACAGGCTGCAATAAAAAATGCTTTATTTAAAAGCAATCACAGACATGGTGATCTGCTGACCTCAGCAGCCCACCATCCCTCAGATAGCTGTGATTCCTAGTGAGTCATAATTTGCAGCCTACCTCATCAATATTCTCGAGGTAGGTTGAGTTGCGACTCACCAGGGTTTGGCAACTTGCAAACCTACCTATTTGTACATAGGTTCAGTTGCAAATTACCACGCTGTACTACTAGTCACAAAAATACTTTGCGCAAATTGCATCCCATATCTTGCCCTCAGTTCTTTGTACATCTGTCCCTATTTTGTATGCTCAAATCTGTGCCATAGTAACCACGCACATAAAATCATTGCCCATTTATGTTTATATTCCGCTGTAAAAAGTTTAGACCAAGTCTTAATAGTCCCTTCTCTTGTAAAGCATATTAATTTGAGGGTTCCTACCGGACTGTGTGATATTTCAATTAAAAGTGTTTATTTTCAAAACCATTGTTCTATAATTATTAAGGCATATTCTCCTATGCTTTCACAACACCTTTAACAAACATCCCACCAATTCACAAGGCAAAAGGAGGAAAAGTTGTAAATCTCCTCCTGTTGTATTAGACTTATGTTTGGAGCAAATTTTCAACTTGCGAGGTTTTACAAGTGCTCACTCAAGTACTTCTGGAAAACTATACCAGTTGTAGATTTGTTGGAGTAATCACATATACTTCTCTATACAAAATCTTCACAAGATGGAAAATTCTGTACGAACAGATGTGCATTCCATTTTTTTTCTCTTCAGGTGGAGCATGTTTTTCCCTTTTTAGAGTAATCTTTACCTACACGCTCATTAGATATGGGGGTGCTCCCTCTCTGTTCTGCCATGGACGTTTGCTTACTCCTGCCCTTCACAGAAGTACATTTGCCAATGTCTCAATTGTAGGAAAGACCAGTTTGGGTCTAGTTCGCGCTATATAAAACTCTGTTTGAAAAAAATTTTTTTTTTTTTTTAAAAATACCCTTTGCAAGGGTAATTTTCCACCAATCCTGAAACTGGGAAATTAGACCCAGCAAAGATTTCTTTTTGCTCACCTGAATTGATATTAGGTGCTCAAAATGATTCGAGAATAAGGGCTCTATTGTTTTTAAAAAATAAAATTTAAAAAGTACCTTATGTAGTCCTAATCCTCCAACTCAAAGGTATCTTTCTATATGCAGCATATATTGTGGCGATAAACAGAGACAGACCTATTGGCTTTATCAATGCTTACTATGTCTTCATCTCAATTTGGCAGCCATGTTTCTCTGTATGTATTTATTAACTTGGTATTTATGCTTTTAAACAACATTAATTTGGGGTTGCTTTTATAAAGAGGCTATCCCTATACTATCATGGAGAACATTGACCACTTATATAATGAACTTCACAAACTAAATTGCCTCTTTCCATACTTTTATTATCTGACTCCAAGGTACTCGTTCAGTTGACTTTAGGTGGGTGATACGCGGAGCTGCCGGCCTTCCTAGCTAAAGGCATCTGATAACTTATAGTCACTTGTAAATAAGACCAACCACAATATTCTATATAGAGCGATGGTCTTTTACATAGCAAAAGTACCTAATGTCTACAATGAATACATCAATGCAAGGGGCAATATGGAACCATTGAAATCTATAGGTGCAGTACCTGCACTTCACGTTTATCTCCATGAGATACTCTTACATTGTTGTTTTTGCATCAAGTTAGTGGTTACATTGGGAGTCCACTTAGTTTTGGCAATGCATTGATTAAATAGAAAACTCAACACAAAGTAAGTGCATTTTCTATGGAGTAATAAAGTAAATGCATGCATGGTAAAAAGCAGATTGTAAAATACCGTGTAGTAAAGGCGTGAGATGTAGGACTGACAACAGATCTATATTTTGTGTATGAATATCTAGAACCTTGTACTTGTACCTTGCTGTTTCATAATCGCACAAATAGAAGCTATTACTATTGTTAAATTCCATGGACTCAAGGTATCCTTTATTTATTAATATTTAAATGAGTGTTTTTACGGGGTGTGAACATGGCCCCCCAAGGCATCGAGGCGCTGCAGCAACAAAGGACTGTGGCCATCTTGTTGGGTTCTACATTCATGTGTGGACTTTTATGAAGCGAATCAGAGAAGAGGGTTAAATTTAGCAAGACATTAGTGGAGACTGGGTGGGAAGTGGGTCGTCCTTCGGTGGATGGAAGATGCAGCGATGAGCCTGAGACCCTTCCTTAATGCCAAAGGCGGTGAGACACCAACTCAGAGGTGCAGTGAGGGGGCATTCGATAGACTTGATGTGTATGAGGGGGAAGGTCTCTGTTGTGTTGTTTGATTCTTCAAGAGTTTTCTTGAATTCTTAAGTCTTACCGGGGTGGAGTTGCATGGGTGCCATTAGAGATTCTGGTGGTGATGAAGTAATCCGGTTTCCTTGAGTAGGGGGGTTTGTAGATTATGTGGCATGCCTAGGAGTGGATTTGTGCCATGAAAAGGGAGCCAACGCTGTTGCCTCAAGGTGGCCAAGATAAGCTTGACTTTTCCCTGATTGATGGTAAGCGAGGTTGCTGTTGCATCTTGGGTTCTTGGCCTTCACGATCAGATAAATGATAACACAGACTGTCTTTGTGGTGACTTTACTGGCCTTGACCATGTGCGCCCGGGCTCTTTTATCAGCAGGGTCACCGGACCAGTGACACCTGTGTTGGATGGATGTGGGTTGGGTTATAGGACTGCCCCCAGGGAGGGGCTGCTGCACGACCTGTCCAGCAGGACACTACAGTTGGTGCATAGATTA
The DNA here is from genome assembly GCF_964261635.1 of Lissotriton helveticus. Classification (NCBI taxonomy): domain Eukaryota; kingdom Metazoa; phylum Chordata; class Amphibia; order Caudata; family Salamandridae; genus Lissotriton; species Lissotriton helveticus. The sequence goes on along the minus strand of NC_136069.1, from coordinate 1,591,364,791 downwards.
TAGCTTTTAATGGAGCCAGGGTGGACTGCCGGAGGTCCCTGAGGGTGAAAGGAACCAGGCTGGGAGAACGGTATGGGAAATCCAGAGCGGCGAGCTGGACACGACTGAGGAAAATACTTGACGTAATGTATTAAAAATCACTACGTACTTTCAGAATCAACCGCAATGGATCGCACACCGCTAGCGTACTTTCACGTTACTTTTATAATGGAAACATTTGTATTATTTCGTCTTCATTCCATTGAAATTACAGTAAATATCTGAATAAGCCACTTATTAATAACTGTTAATTGTGGATCCATGCCACATACATCATATTCCAATGATTCCCTTAGATCAACTATTGGCCTTAGCCGTATCACCTCCAATGCATTTCGGGCAGAGCCCGGGGCGCCGTCTGTGACACTGCGTCCACGTGCGGCTTACTCAGACTGCACTGCACTGTTGTAGCACATTGTCCCCCCTCACACTGTCTGCACAGTGGTTTAACCATCAGCTAGTGAGTGAAACACTTTTGCAAGCAATTGTATTATTTCCCGTGAATAAAGGCTGTGCCTGAAGTGCACCAGGGATGATATCACCAAGCACTGATTTAAGGAAATCATTGGAAAATGATGTAATTGTAAATTGTATTTATGTAGCGTTTACTACCCCTGACGAGGCTTTGGAGTGGTTTACAGCGAGTATCATGGTACTCCGGAGCTAAAGTTTAATAGTTTGTAGGTTAGTAATAATAAATTTTCCTTGTGCATTAGAGGCGTTAGGTTTGTGCTCCTGATTTCTTGTGTGTTTAGTAGAGTTTAGAGTAGGGATAGAAGGATGGGAATAGAGTTGAAAGGGGAAGTAGTAAGTTGTTCTTTAAAGTAATGCTGGTGTGTGCCTGTTAGTTGGGGAAATGGCTATAAAAAGAAGGGGGAAGATTGAGAAGGATATTTGGGAGTTCATAGTAGTCAGAAATGTTTGGGATGTGTATATATGTATATGTATATGTGTATATATGTATATATATATATATATATATATATATATATATATATATATATATATATATATTTTATATATATATATATATATATATATATATATATATATACTACTATAATAAAGGAAGAACTTTGAAGCTTTGAGGTGGGTAAACTCGGGAACCACAGCGCCAATCCACACACCTGATACATCCTTGGAATTGTCAGGGTGTGCAGATGGACATAGGCTATATAAAGTAAAAATTAAACGATATTTAAAAAATGTAACAAAAAAAAATAGTCCCCTGGAAGTAGCGCCGGCCGCGACGTAGGGCCGGGGCGGGCGGTTGAAAAAAAATAAAAAAATATATATAGATATATATCTACATATATATCTATATATATATATATATCTATCTATCTTTAGGTAGAAAGGGTTATCCCTTGGTAGAGAATTCTATCAGAACACTCGGTGCAATGCTTGGTCGCACAAAAAGGATTGTGTCGCCCCTGTGTTACACCCTCTCACCACAAACACTGCAGCCCATATGGTAGAGCCTAACAATTACATGTACAACACTTGTATGTCAACAATAAAAAATATTTTATTTAGATTAAAACATCAGAAATCACGATCTCATAAAACCCTATAAGTATCACAACAGTACAAGTTCATATACAAAACATTCATTTCACCAACCACAAAATCATTCATTAGAGAGAAACACAAAGACAATACACTTTGTCATAGAAAGCATATCCGGTCAGAACCTTTTACTAGCTACTCCTGGATATACTGTTTTATCTATTATCTGCAGAATAAGCTTGTTCCACAGATTATGCAACAAAAGCGTCAACGTGTTTCAATGGTTGTATTATTTGTCCATCTTTTTCAAGACCAACTTTTAGCTCTCTCTTGTTGGCACTGTGTGGTTGCCATTAATACCAACTCCTTATCTCATTCGGAATTTTTATACGCCAGTTCTATCAGTCTGCATAGCATATTATCAGCTCCCAATCACCCACATCTACTAGAGTCGGGTGAGTCACTGCTCACTCAACGATTCCTTTTTGCAGTATGTTTTCTTTTTGGCAGTCTCCTATAATGGTCCTTCTCTTTTTATATCATTTAAAATCTGTATATTACTTTAATAATGTCGGCCTGGATTCCGTCTATTCTCGATAAATTCTTGAGAACTCGTAGGCTTTTAGAACTCCGTTCTCGTTGTGGACACTTAAGATGTCACTTTCCATGGAACTCCAAAGAAATCCTCGCGTTACGGCGTTAGCCCACACATCAGTGTTGGATTACCAAAACTAGCTAGTGCACCAGCCCAACTTTAATGCCACCATCACCATGGTATGGCACATCAGAGGCTGCATGTACAGCAAAAAGTGCTCTGTATAGGTACATTGTAGAGGGACCTCATCCTATAGACATAAAATACTTACCCATAGCCATGATACAGAGACCGTGATACAGCACAGAAAGCATTGTGGATAGAGATGTAGAACACATCATATACCGGTCAATGGCGCTTCATATACCTCACAGACTGCAAGATAATTTTACTAGTGCTTCCCTAACTGCAATATGTACTGGGTACTGGCATCTCAGATACCGTTTATATATAGTACAAATCTGTAAAATTACATGTAATACTCTGCAGCAGGCACACAAACCCTCCTAGCTAAAAAAGCTTTTGCCCTAAGATTTCACATTTCATAATGCGCTTTAATCACCTGAGTTATCTAGTACCATAAGACAATAGGAACACCCATTAAAACAGCACTTCAGACTTGTATTGCAAATGTTATGAAGCCCTTCCATAAATAAAGTAAAAAAGCACTTGTCTCTGGGTCAGTGCTGTGATGATCATAGCCTCCCTGACGCATTCACAAAGCCCACTCCTTACTACTAAATGTGCAAAAATGCCACAATATATTTGCGCTCAGAACTTCTCATGAGCCCTTTTCATTATCTCCTATTTTGTCATGTGGGCAAATAACAGCCCTTATTATCTGTTCTCTTGCATGCTTAAGACTTAAGTCACAATGCAGTTTCTTTAGTGCACCATATAACTGCAGCAGCTGTACGGAAGTATTGTGTGGAAGTGGGACGTGGACAAACTTCTAAGCTAAAACTAGGTTGCAGCCAGGGGAAGAAAGTGGAACTAATCCTACACTGTACACATGAAGTCCAAATTAAACCTCGCCATATTAACATACACACCCACCTTCAAAACGTTGTCACCCTATAATCAAATCACAAAGTGGTGGGTGTGCAATTACAGTGCGCTCTTTTATAGCAGCTTGGCACAGTTCACATATAATTACTGCATATTTTTCTGTACCAGACCTGCCAACTCACATGGTGGCACCGTGTGCCACACAATATCTACTCCCTTTACATGGCCACCCAGTGAAGACCTGATGTCACTCGGTATCAGAGAAGGCGAACTGCACCGAGTGGGTTTCCAGTAGACTTTGGAGGCTCTAAGCAGCCGACGTTGAACTTTTAGTGGCTCGCCACCTCTAGACATGGGTGGCAACATCAAGAAGTTTTTTTTGGGGGGTGGGAGAAATGGTGGGCAAAGGGCACTGCCGTGCAGACCGTTCTAGGCATGTACCTCCCTTCTTCCAAAGTCCCGCCCCCTCCTCACACAGTGACATTTTTGGGAGAAGTTAGCGTGCCTTATGTTCGAGTTATCGGAGTTGAGAATATTGTGTCCAAAGTATGAAACTAACGTGTGTGCCGAAAGACATCATCCAACCATGCCCTTACTTCCCATTGTACTTAGGGCTGTGCGCCTGGTGAGGCCACACTGGGCGCCGACCTGTGGAGGGGGAGTTTGCTCCAAGGGGGCGCTGTGTTTAGCAATAACTTATGATTGGAAAGATGAGGGGCACGTTTGCCTGGTGGTAATGAGAGAATCCGAGAAGGCGCTCACGGGGTGTGGCGGTGCCAAAAATGCACAGTGGCCCACTAGTGCTAAAGCCAGCCCTGATTGTACTTGCGGCCTTCTGCAGTGTGGGACTAGTTTAAGCATTTTTTGATGGGGTGATTTTTGTTTCCAGTCCGATCCTGTTTAGAGACTAGTGATTGAGTGTTTTATTGGTGTTTTACAGTGCTTTAAATGGACAGGTGCTGTCCAGCACTGAGTACTTGCACTTCTTTAATATGAAACGGAGATTACCTGCACTTCTCACCGCTGCTGCAATACATTTAAAGGGAGAGTACCGACACTTCTCAAGCAGTAACCGGTACTGTAGATCGTGAGTACCAGTACTTCTCGATTTCTATTTATAGAACTGGTGTTTTATATTTTTTTGCTTCTGCACATTCTGTTCGTTCGTCTCTTGATGCTAGACTTTCGCCTACATTTTTTGAGCATTCCAAATAAATGCCCAATACCATCCTGTTGAATCAATAAACATAACACCGAATCGAACAAATTCGACGAATTTTAAACCAAAAGATGTTTGCTATTTTTGAACTTGTGAACGAGACGGCTTTTATTTTTAGCAGGCTCTTTTGGGCTTTGCTGCTGTCCTGTCTGGCTCTCTGCGTGGGTCTCCCGCGTCGAAGGACTATAAATAGCCTGTGTGATTCTCTCTCTCAATGAGCCCCCGTCAGAGATGATGTCAATACCGCTGCTCAAAGACTGCGTGCGCAGCGTGAGCGAGGAGGCGCGTGCGCCCTGGAGCACCGACGTGCACCGCGTGTGCGTGGGCTGCTATCAACGCACGCGGGGGCGCGTGCCTCCAGCAGAGTCTTGTTCCCTTAAAACTAAAAGCATTTTCCTCGCTGTGTGTCCTTTCTTTCAGTTTCTAAAAAAGAACTTGCAAATACGAGCATTGCACCACATATACTCTGTTAATTCAAATTCCCCTGCAGGATAGATAGCATTCCGTAGGTGTTTTACGCCACAGTCAAGGTGGGCGAGTCAACAAGTTAACGGGGTGAAGTGAACCGAGCCAAGGGTCTGCTTGGCACTTAGAACCCGTGCATCATCTGAGCTCTGAACATGTTTGCTATCCAAATATGGGAAGGAATCTTTGACATGAATACGTCAGATATACGATCGCACTGAGAAGTACTTATTAAAAGTGATTAGATTTTAACATAAACTAGTGAACTAAGAAACCAAGACAGTTGTCATGTAAACCCTGTATGTCGCCCAGATTATTATACATTATTGGCTATTGAAATAAACACAATAACCTTTTGTACCACTGGTGTTCTGAACTCACAGATTTGAAAGTGCTTTCATACACAATAATGACGAAAAAGGGCTTATGGTGAAATAAAATATGTCCTTAAGATCACACAATTTTAGTAGAAACAATGATTTGTCCAGGTTTTCTGGTTGCACTTCGTATAAATCATTCACTAAATAGGTATCTATTTGTCCTTCCTTTTTTTATGTTAACACTTTGTCTTTACCTCTTTGTACATTTTGCTGCAGTTGCTCTGGATAGAGAGCGAATTCGACCCAAACGTGCAAGGGGGCGCCTTCAATGAGCATCAGTTACATTACACAAGGCCAGATTCATTTTCTTTTAGGAGGCACAGGTAGATTGTGTTTTCCACAGAGTAATAGGATGTTGAGCTGACGCAGAGACTCAAACCTGATTCCCAATTCCAAAGTCAGCAATTCTGGTTGTAAGGCCACATCCTGGATGGAGGGAGGCAGGCGGAAACCACACTCGTCATGGTCTCGAGGTTCCAACAGGACCTTGAGCTGAGCCAGGAAACCGGCTCGAGACTGGCTCGAACTTTCAGTGGCTCGCCCACCTCTGCACTGCAGTTCCATCAGGCCTGTGATGCAGGCCAGATGCGATTATAACAGCAGGCTCACAGTGCCCACCACTGAAGTGATTACTTGACGACAACACCTTAAGCTGCCCTCTGAGATGTTTGTAAGTGGTAATCGCAGAAGGTGGAAGCAGGCTGGCGGGTATGTGCTGTTGTGTGGAACACGCTCAGCGGCTCACCATTTGCTGGGATGGACAGGTCCAAGAGAAGTGCAGCGCAAAGAAACAACTCTGATACATATCCGTTGTCCTACTTTAGGCTTCTGCTCGTATATGATAAATGCTCTGTTCACCCGCGTGGCCATGCCCTCCCGTGAGTGTATGTACGGTGGCCTCAGCGTTGGGGAAAAAATACAGATTACTTTTCAACCAGGTGAGCATTGCGTTCCAACTGGTCGTATCACAGACTGCACGTCCTCAGACTAATACTCCAATATTAATGCACACTGCGAACTCCAAATTGTTGGTATCCTCTACAATACAAGTAACTAACATTTTCTATTATAAAAGCTTCCGTTAATAACTCACATTGAGGAATTTTATGGCCTCTCCATATACAGTGACTGACAGTTGTACATCTATCAAACTATATTACATTGCTTCCTTATACGTTCCATTGCATGACACCTTCATCATAGGAAGTCCTCGCTCTCTAAAACCCCGATTTGATAGAGAGCGGGCCTACACCTGAAGACAGGGAGGCACTTCTAAATATTTAAGTGGGGGCCCATGCAAAAAGTGAGTTAAAAACCAATGTATTACCCCAAACCACATGCAATCATAGGGTATTACTTGGTATTAAAAGCTGGAGTGTGGGGATTAGGGAAACTATTACCCCATCACCACTATTGTTGTCAACATGTTTCTGCCATTTGCTCGAATGAGTCCACGGCATTCTTCAGGACGAGAAACGAGCTCCTATCTTACCAAATTGGTCTCCTTTATTGCCACTATGTTAGGGCGACCTATGTCAGCCTCTAACCTAACGCTGGTGTTCTCAGATACCCCAATGTCAGGTCCTTAGTGCCCCAGGGTTCAGGGACTGCTGTAGTCACACTTGCCTCAAGGTGCGTCCCTCGTCGTACACCTACAAGTGTCCACTCCTCCTCACCGATGAAAAAGTATCAAATGCTCCTAGTTGTGGTTAATTTGTGTATTGAGGTGTGCATCTCTTTCTACCTTGCTTCGTTGTCATTGTCGTCTTCACCAATGCTGCCAGGAATCGGTGTACTGGTTTGCGGTGTGTCTCTCTGCATGTGCCTTCGGGATGGGTGCACTTTTCTTGTCTCTGTCCCCCACTGCACCTGCACCACCAGTTATCTGGAGGTGCACTAATGTGTTGTGTGGTATTCTATGCAACAGCCCAGGCGACCCACCATTTGTTGGAGTTGACAGGCTTGTGAGGTGCACACCACAAAGAAATGCTTCCCCCTTCTTGGACTTTTCATAGAATGGATGCACTGGGTAGTGAGTGGAAACCTACAAATGTGTCATTGTGTGAGTATTGACAAACTATTTATCATTCCATTCTCACCCTTGAAGCAGTCTGCGAATTAGTCCTGTAAAGAACAGAGGTAAATCTCTTTTTCATGCTGGAAATGGGCAGGGAAGCCCCGGCACAGTTGGTGGGGTGTAGGGAAAGGGGTCCTGCCACAAGGAAATATTTCCCCCCCTTTGAGAAAAAAAAAATATAGAAGTGCACTTACACAAAGTCTTATGCATTTTTACATGCACAGTTAAGCATGTTGAACTGCCTTTGCTTGGAGGTAATTCGGATTTCATAAAAGAAGAGCGAACTCCTGGTGAACCATGACTGTCACCGGGGGTCCATGAGTAGTGTAGTCGCAAAAAACCTTCAGAAGTCTAAACATTGTTACTCTGAAGGGAGTAAACCTACAGGTAGAGAGCCCGCAGTGTGTGCTCTGCGGGAAACGGCCACTACAACGCGGCCGTTTCAACGAAAAGCTTAACCACGCATGCATTACAACGCATGCGTGGTTACAACGAAAACCTTTACCACGCATACTTTTACTACGAGGTACGTAGTAAAGGCATGTGTGGTAAAGGGTACAATTAAAAAATGGGGGCTGAGGGGGGGTTCCCCCCCTCAAAAAAACCCCACTAACCTTAATTAGAGAAGTGCAGGGAATCGGCATCGTAGAGGAAGGAAACAGCCGTTTTTTTTTATTACGTAACACGTCACCACGGAAAAAACGTGGAGAAGGTTATGCGTGAAAATAGTATTCCGTTGTAACGCATGCGTGGTAAAGGCATGCGTTACAACGGAGTTTGTTGTAATAACATATAACCGTGCTCTGTGAGGTCATCTTTTCTGCTGCACCTCCAGGCCCCACAGATGTTTTCACACTCTGGCTTACACGTGATGTTTTCTTGTTTATTTAATAAGCGCTGCTTCTCCCAGGGGTGTTTGTCCATCCTTCCCACTGTACAAACGTGAAGCTGATTGACAAGGATTGAGTCATGCTCCTAATAGTGTGCATGCGTCACATGCCTCAGCCAAGTCTTTAAATACAATAAAAATAAATAAACATTCAAAGGAAAAGGACGCAGTTTTAACCACATACTTTTACTATATTTATTCTTTTTATGTAGTGCTGACTCTGCAAAGGTGCTGCATTAAAGCACACTGGGTAGTTGGAATAAGAACATGATATCATCTGTATTGTAATCAAGGTATCCTTTTCTGTTTTGTGAAACAGAATTGTGCAACACAATTCCTGAATATCTTATGTATTATATACCTAAAGGGGAAGGAGAGTGTTACGTTCATAAAATGCCATCTCGGGATTCGGATCACACTCATACACATATACACTCTTACCTGTACATATATACATACATATCTGTATGTGTTGATTTTAGGTCAACTCGCTGTCACTTTCTCCTACTTCTGGGCTTTTAGTTGTAGCTATTAGAGCTTACACAAAGCAATAGCCGCCGATTGGCTATTTTAAATGATTATTTGTCTAATTGTACCGTATTGTGGTGTTTATATAATGCTCCATAACGCTGACCGGTGTCTCCCACAGCACCAAGTTGCACTCGGATCATGGGTGCCGTCTTCACAGTATCCAATTTCTCTGGGTGTTTGGTATAGAATGGCCTATATGGAAGGTGTTGGGTGAAGTGTGTGAGGCTATGAGATGTGCTTTAAAATACGGTGAATGCAAACAAAACCATTGATGGACGGAATGCAGAACAATGTCATACATTCACCCCAGTACAGAGATCTGGGCCTAAATCCTTTGTTTTTTTGCTCCCCATGCCATTCCAGGTAACAACCAGCCATATGCAAATCAGTATTGACCCTGCGCCCAATGGGAACAGTACAGCCCGAACTGCCAAGCCAGGTCCTCCCTGGACCGAAAACAAGCATCCTAGGACCGGTATCGGGGTTTCACCCCTCAAAAGCCAGGCTAGCTTGACTCCAGTGTAATCGGGGGCCCCGAGCTACAGGGTACTCCCTCCAGCACTGTGCACCGGTAAAGGGCCCCTGGCCTGAGAGCTCCTGACTGTGTCCGGAGCGGCGAGACGTCCCCTCCATGTGCCCCTCAAGTTTCGATATACCATTTGCATGCAGTGTTGCCTCCATGGTTAAAATCGCAACACAAAAACTTGGGAGTCATCAGGCTGCAACCAGTCCTTCCTACAAGGGAATTAAGAAGAGAAACTATTACAAAATATATGTAGCTCTTATTGTTATTATTATAGAAGGGCTTTTTATTATTTAGCGACTGGAAGGTGGCGCCGAAGAAGGTGCCTAAACAGGGCCTGAAGATATCCGAGGGGGGGTGGCCAAGGTGGAGCACTTTCGTTTTTATTGTATTTTTATTTTATTACATTTCAGTCTGTATGTATCTATATTTTTTTTATTTAGTTACTGTATTATTTATCTATATTTATTTTTGTGTTCAGTGAAAACACATAGCAACAATTAATTTCCACATTTATTTAGTCAATACATTTACATCCAAACAAGGTTACCTGTAGGAATTTAGTGCGACCAGAACCCAAGTATCATACAATACACTCACCTGAAAAATATCATTGTTGTACAAGCATGTGCATCCTTGCAGCCATTACACTTCAATCTAAGTCAAGACCTATTGGCTTTGCCAATGATTGTTCTCCCCTGCTGTCAAACACCACAGGTGTTACATATGCAGCTTTAACTGACCGAGTGAAGGAAGAGAGGGCAAAGAGAGAGAAGTATCCCACTCTGGGACGACATTCATGTTAAATCCCTATATGTGGACAATCTTCTTTTCTATATTAGAGACGGGGAGTGAGCTATGGCCGCGACCGTGCAGTTATTAAGGGATTTCAGGAAAGTCTCTGGATTGTATTTGATCACCTCCCAGGAAAACACGGTACCCTTTACAACCAAACCTGGATAAAGCGGGACTGGACACTTGTGGGATGCCGTGGGCACCCAGCACCTCCTTCTATTTGGGCATTTATATCTACCATGACCCAGTGGCTCTCCGGGACGGGAACCTAGAGGTTGTACTTCGTGGCCTGAAGGGATCTGTAGCTTTCTGGCGCTCGCTACAGTTGCCAACTATGGCTCACATCGCCCTAACAAAAATCGTAATACTTCCCAGGCTACTTTATTTGTCAATTTGCCAACCTGGATACCGAGAGGGTGGTTCCTGAGACTTGACACTATGTAGAACATTGATTTGAGACACAGGCCGACAGAGGGTGGCCCTCTGCACACTAAAAAACACAACTGTGGCGGAAGCCTGGGAGTGTCAGACCTGAAGTTATACTCCTTGGCGGCACAGCTGCAGTGGATAACCCGATTGCTAAATGGCGAGGGTGTTAGAGAGATGGGCAACATGGAAAGGGTACCCAACCAAGGTGCTCAAATCTCTCTCTTACTGGACAAACCAAAAGGCCCCTGAACGACACCCTTGTTACCAATTGCTTTAAGGTATTTTTTATAAAATGTGTGAAAGTGACCATATGCTATCCATTGTACTCACCAGCACTTCCCCTGGTTGGTCCGCCATGTGGCATGGAGACTCTAGTCATTCCTTCTACACCTCCCAGAAGTTGATGCAGTGGACAGAGACTGGCTTGGTCGCAGAAACACTTGACTGAAGTTCACCCAATTTAATTCCCTACACCAAACTTACTTTACTCCTAAGAACACAGGAGAAATATTTGGCGGTGACCCCAGATTATGTCCTCAATGTTCAGCCCCGGGAGTAGATTTCATACATATGGTCTGGGCATGCCCTATTATACAGGGATACTGGACACGTGCTGTTACACATTTAAGGACACCCTGGGGCAGGAGCTAAATCTGTCACCCATAGCATTCCTGCTGGGTAGGTTTCCTCGCTCGGCGCCCAAGACTCATGCCTGGAAGTTATCCTGGGCCAACTTTATACGAACTGGGTCACCGAAGTAGAATACTGGGCCATGACGGAAGAAGAAGCGCTATAGAGGAATGAGGTGTACGGATCACGCAGAAGACCACCTTGGAGATGTGGAGAACGGTCCTCCAAAAATTCATAGTATATTTGAGCCCACCCGGGTTCCACCACTCCTCACACTTTGAGTTCGAAGACCAGTGCAACACAGATAGGACTCAAGTATGGGCGCAAAATCCGTTCCGCTCGCGGAATTTGCGGATTTTCAGCAATTTCGCGATCCGCGAATCTTGCGAAATTGCTGAAAGATCCGCAAATCCGCTCGCGGGTAGCTTTTTTTTTTTTTTTTTTGCACATGCCCGAGTTGAAGCTCAAATTCAGTAACGCATTATAATCAGCCCAAAGAACTAGTGAGCACGGTCGAGGCTAGGCAGGTGTGCTTCCTCCCTATATCTACTGTCTACAATTAGATGTAACCCTTGATGGAGGTCTTTGCATCCAAGAGTTTCTCGAGCCCAATCACCGTGTACTTCCTGTGACCAGGAGGCTGCTTCCTTCTCATCTGCTTCTCTGATCGATCTCTGACCCTTTATAAACAAGAGGCATGTGAACTCGCATGGAAGCCCCGTCCGTTTGGCCCCGCCCCACACACACTAGGGTATGCAACGTCTTCCCGCCCTTTCCTCACTATGATGGACAGCTCACTCGAGGAATGTCAGCACCTTTCGGCGCGGTGGCAAAGTTACAAACACACGTGGTCACTGGAGACAACTCTTCTGGCCCTTTACGCAGCTGTAGTGTAGCAAAAGCACTATACATTTACCTAATGAGGTAGCACTTACTGAATAGCCAGTAGAAAGTACTCCAGTTGAGTAGAGGTATGGCACAACACGGTGGCATTTTCGTGGATAAATATGTACCGCTTTTGGCCGCCATAAGTGTGGCAGGGTATGCTCAGACGTGAGTCCCTTGCTCACTTTGCCACTGGATTCAAGCAAGCCGGGCTGAAGAAGGCTGGAATTCCAGAAACCGGTCCTCGGAAGCTTGTTTCCGGTCCAGGGAAGACATGGCTTGGCAGTTCGGGCTGGACTGTTCCCATGAGGCACAGGGTCAGACTGATTTGCATATAGCCATGTCTGAACTGGGGTGGCAGAGTGGGCTAAAGAACGGTGTTGGATTAAACCCAGATCTTTTGACTGGGTGTGAGTGTTTGATTGATTCAGATGCTCCGTCCATCACCACCCCCCTTTGTACCGCTTTTGGCCGCCATAAGTGTGGCAGGGCATGCTCAGACGTGAGTCCCTTGCTCACTTTGCCACTGGATTCAAGCAAGCCGGGCTGAAGAAGGCTGGAATGCCAGAAACCGCTCCTCGGAAGCTTGTTTCCGGTCCAGGGAAGACAGGGCTTGGCAGTTCGGGCTGGACTGTTCCCATGAGGCACAGGGTCAGACTGATTTGCATATAGCCATGTCTGAACTGGGGTGGCAGAGTGGGCTAAAGAACGGTGATGGGTTAAACCCAGATCTTTTGACTGGGTGTGAGTGTTTGATTGATTCAGATGCTCCGTCCATCACCTTCCCCTTTTGTACCGCTTTTGGCCACCATAAGTGTGGCAGGGTATGCTCAGACGTGAGTCCCTTGCTCACTTTGCCACTGGATTCAAGCAAGCCGGGCTGAAGAAGGCTGGAATGCCAGAAACCGGTCCTCGGAAGCTTGTTTCCGGTCCAGGGAAGACATGGCTTGGCAGTTCGGGCTGGACTGTTCCCATGAGGCACAGGGCCAGACTGATTTGCATATAGCCATGTCTGAACTGGGGTGGCAGAGTGGGCTAAAGAACGGTGATGGATTAAACCCAGATCTTTTGACTGGGTGTGAGTGTTTGATTCAGATGCTCCGTCCATCACCACCCCCTTTTGTACCGCTTTTGGCCGCCATAAGTGTGGCAGGGTATGCTCAGACGTGAGTCCCTTGCTCACTTTGCCACTGGATTCAAGCAAGCCGGGCTGACGAAGGCTGGAATGCCAGAAACCGGTCCTCGGAAGCTTGTTTCCGGTCCAGGGAAGACATGGCTTGGCAGCTCGGGCTGGACTGGTCCCATGAGGCACAGGGTCAGACTGATTTGCATATAGCCATGTCTGAACTGGGGTGGCAGAGTGGGCTAAAGAACGGTGATGGGTTAAACCCAGATCTTTTGACTGGGTGTGAGTGTTTGATTGATTCAGATGCTCTGTCCATCACCACCCCCTTTTGTACCGCTTTTGGTCGCCATAAGTGTGGCAGGGTATGCTCAGACGTGAGTCCCTTGCTCACTTTGCCACTGGATTCAAGTAAGCCGGGCTGAAGAAGGCTGGAATGCCAGAAACCGGTCCTCGGAAGCTTGTTTCCGGTCCAGGGAATACGGGGCTTGGCAGTTCGGGCTGGACTGTTCCCATGAGGCACAGGGTCAGACTGATTTGCATATAGCCATGTCTGAACTGGGGTGGCAGAGTGAGCTAAAGACCGGTGATAGATTAAACCCAGATCTTTTGACTAGTGAGCACGAGCGAGGCTAGGCAGGTTGCTTCCTCCCCATATCTACCATCTACAATTAGATGTAATCCTTGATGGAGGTCTTTGCATCCACAAGTTTCTCGAGCGCAATCCCCGTGTGCTTCCTGTGACCAGGAGGCTGCTTCCTTCTCATCTGCTGGTCTGATCGGTCTCTGACCCTTTATAAACAAGAGGCATGTGAACTCGCATGGAAGCCCCGCCGTTTGGCCCCGCCCCACACACACTAGGGTATGCAACATCTTCTCGCCCTTTCCTCACTATGATGGACAGCTCACTCGAGGGACCTTGGCGTCTTTCGGCACGGTGGCAAAGATACAGACACACGTGGTCACTCGAGACAACTCATCTGGCCCTTTACGCAGCTGCAGTATAGGAAAAACACTATACATTTACCCAACGAGCTAGCACTTACTGATTAGCCAGTAGAAACAGAACTCTAGCATATATTTGTGCAAACCCATGAGTTTGCGTATTTTCCCGCAAACTCGCTGATTTTTTTGCCATTACGTGAGATTTCACGGACTGCAAATCCGCACAATTCGCCCATACTTAGATAGGAGACCCAAGGGAGGCAACGAAGATACCCCTGCCCGGACGAGCCCTTAAGCATGATCTTTCACTGGTCCCTTGCACCTGCTACCGAACTCAATATGCCACTTAACGCCATCGCAGAATATTGATGATGAACAAAGCCTATGCATGTGAATGTTTTGTTTACTTGGTTTATTTACAGTTTGTACATATACTCAGCATCAACTCCAATTTGCTAATCCATGTAAAGTGATGCTGAATCTTTGTCATTTACAAAAATGTAAAACTGTATAAACGTGAACCCTATATGATCGATAAACAGAGGTTTTTAAAAACAAAGTGGAAAGATACCCAAAGGAAGAAATATTTTCTGTATCTTTTGGTTTTTGAAAATAAATTTAGAAATGGTAGCTGAATGTTACCCTTTGTAACAAAAAAGTAAAAATTGAAAAATAGGTTATAATCCTGCCCCTAACCTTTTCTGGTGCTCGTCTGGCCATAAATGAGTAATCAGTTCCACACCTTTCCTGACCCTTGACCAGGTCTTAGGCCTCATAAAGCAGCAACAATGAGATGCCGCTCTCATAAATCCTTGGATGTTACCAGCAGAAGACTTGTGGCTACTGCCCCCTGTTGGTTGAGTTCTGCATAGGGCTGAGCTGCACCGCTACCAGTGGTAGACTCTGCTTGCAGGTGCTGAACAACGCATTCATTTTTAGGTCTTGCCTGAGCCAATGCGCTTGCGCATTGCTACGGCGACGTCACATTATAGTAAGCGGAAAAGAACAGTCTACCAAAACGGCTGCGGATCGCATACAGTTCATGTGATCTATGCGCGTGCACAGAGTCAGCCATATCACACACCGCCATTTGTCTGTGCCTCGGCATCAGACTTCAAAGGCTGCCGCTCCCCCGCCCCCCGCTTGCACATCGCGCACCACCATTTGTCTGTGCCCCAGCATCAGACTTCAAAGGCTGCCGCTCCCTCGCCCACCCACCCACCACAGCAATGCCAAGAGCTTGTTTCTGGACGAAAGTGAAAGCCTACTGTGCTTGTTTACAGTAGCCTTGCTCCTCAAATGCTGTTGCTGTGTTGCCATCTCTCTAGGGACACTCAGCTTGAAAACACTCGACTTGCTAGCTGCAATGCTACATCCGCTATGCTTTGCCTCTAGACACGTTGATCCCTCTCAGACTGTGCTGACTCTGCCCCTCCTGATTCTGAAACTGACCAACGCAGTCACCACGCAGTCTCTTCTCTTTGTTTTATGATGTCTGCCCTGCCACCATTTACTTCGGACCCTCTCTCCCTCACACCTTCTCACCCCCTCACACACTCACACCCTCACACACCCTCACCCTCACCCTCACCCCCATCACCCTCACCCTCACCCCTGTCACCCTCACCCTCACCCACCCTCACTCACCCTCACAACCTCACACCCCTCACCCTCACAACCATCTCACCCTCACTCACCCTCACCCCCTCACACCTCCACACACCCTCACCCTCACACACCACATCACTCAGGGACACCACCACATCACTCAGGGACACCACCACATCACTCAGGGGCACCACCACACCACTCAGGAGCACCACCACATCACTCAGGGGCACCACCACATCACTCAGGGACACCACCACATCACTCAGGGACACCACCACATCACTCAGGGACACCACCACATCACTCAGGAACACCACCACATCACTCAGGGACACCACCACATCACTCAGGGGCACCACTCAGGGGCACCACCACATCACTCAGGGACACCACCACATCACTCAGGGACACCACCACATCACTCAGGGGCACCACTCAGGGGCACCACCACATCACTCAGGGACACCACCACATCACTCAGGGACCACCACCACATCACTCGGGGACACCACCACATCGCTCGAGACACCACCACATCACTCGGGGACACCACCACATCACTCGGGGACACCACCACATCACTCGGGGACACCACCACATCACTCGGGGACACCACCACATCACTCGGGGACAGCACCACATCACTCAGGGGCACCACTCAGGGGCACCACCACATCACTCAGGGACACCACCACATCACTCGGGGACACCACCACATCACTCGGGGGCACCACCACATCACTCAGGGACACCACCACATCACTCGGGGACACCACCACATCACTCGGGGACACCACCACATCACTCAGGGGCACCACTCAGGGGCACCACCACATCACTCAGGGACACCACCACATCACTCAGGGACACCACCACATCACTCGGGGACACCACCACATCACTCGGGGACACCATCACATCACTCGGGGACACCATCACATCACTCGGGGACACCACCACATCACTCGGGGACACCACCACATCACTCGGGGACACCACCACATCACTCGGGGATACCACCACATCACTCGGGGACACCACCACATCACTCGGGGACACCACCACATCACTCGGGGACACCACCACATCGCTCGGGGGCACCACCACATCGCTCGGGGGCACCACCACATCGCTCGGGGGCACCACCACATCGCTCGGGGACACCACCACATCACTCGGGGACACCACCACATCACTCGGGGACACCACCACATCACTCGGGGACCACCACCACATCACTCGGGGACACCACCACATCACTCGGGGACACCACCACATCACTCGGGGACACCACCACATCACTCGGGGACAGCACCACATCACTCAGGGGCACCACTCAGGGGCACCACCACATCACTCGGGGACACCATCACATCACTCGGGGACACTATCACATCACTCGGGGACACTATCACATCACTCGGGGACACCACCACATCACTCGGGGACACCACCACATCACTCGGGGACACCACCACATCACTCGGGGATACCACCACATAACTCGGGGACACCACCACATCACTCGGGGACACCACCACATCACTTGGGGACACAACCACATCGCTCGGGGGCACCACCACATCACTCGGGGGCACCACCACATCACTCGGGGACACCACCACATCACTCGGGGACACCACCACATCACTCGGGACAGCACCACATCACTCGGGGACAGCACCACATCACTCAGGGGCACCACTCAGGGACACCACCACATTACTCAGGGGCACCACCACACCACTCAGGGGCACCACCACATCACTCAGGGGCACCACCACATCACTCAGGGACACCACCACATCACTCAGGGACACCACCACATCACTCAGGGACACCACCACATCACTCAGGGACACCCCCACATCACTCAGGGGCACCACCACATCACTCAGGGGCACCACCACATCACTCAGGGACACCACCACATCACTCAGGGGCACCACTCAGGGGCACCACCACATCACTCAGGGACACCACCACATCACTCAGGGGCACCACTCAGGGGCACCACCACATCACTCAGGGACACCACCACATCACTCAGGGGCACCACCACATCACTCAGGGACACCACCACATCACTCAGGGGCACCACTCAGGGGCACCACCATATCACTCAGGGACCACCACCACATCACTCAGGGACCACCACCACATCACTCGGGGACACCACCACATCACTCGGGGACACCACCACATCACTCGGGGACACCACCACATCACTCGGGGACACCACCACATCACTCGGGGACACCACCACATCACTCAGGGGCACCACTCAGGGGCACCACCACATCACTCAGGGACACCACCACATCACTCAGGGACACCACCACATCACTTGGGGACACCATCACATCACTCGGGGACACCACCACATCACTCGGGGACACCACCACATCACTCGGGGACACCACCACATCACTCGGGGACACCACCACATCACTCGGGGACAGCACCACATCACTCGGGGACAGCACCACATCACTCAGGGGCACCACTCAGGGGCACCACCACATCACTCAGGGACACCACCACATCACTCAGGGACACCAGCACATCACTCAGGGGCACCACTCAGGGACACCACCACATCACTCGGGGACACCACCACATCACTTGGGGACACCACCACATCACTCGGGGACACCACCACATCACTCGGGGACAGCACCACATCACTCGGGGACAGCACCACATCACTCAGGGGCACTACTCAGGGGCACCACCTCATCACTCGGGGGCACCACCACATCACTCGGGGGCACCACCACATCACTCGGGAACACCACCACATCACTCGGGAACACCACCACATCACTCGGGGGCACCACCACATCACTCGGGAACACCACCACATCACTCGGGAACACCACCACATCACTCGGGGACACCACCACATCACTCGGGGACACCACCACATCACTCGGGGACACCATCACTTCACTCGGGGACACCATCACTTCACTCGGGGACACCATCACATCACTCGGGGACACCATCACATCACTCGGGGACACCATCACATCACTCGGGGACACCATCACATCACTCGGGGACACCATCACATCACTCGGGGACACCATCACATCACTCTGGGACACCACCACATCACTCTGGGACACCACCACATCACTCTGGGACACCACCACATCACTCTGGGACACCACCACATCACTCAGCCCAACCACATCATCACTCAGCACCACAACAGCACTGTCCTTGCTTGCTACCAACAAGCTTTGCCATAGCCAATAGGACTCGCATTAGGAAAGTGTAAGCTATTGGCTTTGTGAATAACAATGCTATTAATTTATATATTTTTAAAGCCAACACATATTAAAAAAAATTGTCATTTACAATACCAATAGCTCACACTTACCTAATGCGAGACCTATTGCATTGCAAATGCTTGTTGTGGATCGCGATCTATTTTTCGTCTTTGAGAAGAAAAAAGGAGGAGAATGAGAATGATAGGAAAACCGTGACAAAGGGAGAGATCAAGATAACCAAGTACTTCAAGGAGTGCGATAAAGAGACAGGTAGTGTTGGGTAGTGGAAGAAAGGCGCATGAGGTGGAAACAAGACTACACAAAAGGTAATGGGAGATTGGTTGCAAATGCTCTAAACCGCTGGCACTTGCTCTGGCTAGCATTCCAGCCATCGTTTTTTAGCCCACTCTGCCACTCTGTCATTCTAGACAGAGGACAGCCTTATGCACATCAGTATTGACCCTGCCCCTTATGGAACATTCTGACCTGAAGTGAAATACAGGCCATCCCAAGAAGAAACACAAGCAACCCAGACTGATTCCCCTCTTATAAGGCCCCATCAGTGAAGTATAGCTTGGATCGAGTGGCACAGCGAGCAGGGGTACCACATTAGGACATACACATGGCTATTCGGGCATTATATTAAACCCACAAAAGGTGATGGGGGAATGCTTGCAAATAGTCTAAACGAATAGCAATCTCTCTGGGTAGCATTCCAAGCCATTGTGTTTTGCATACTTCTGGATTTCCCACAGAATCCATCATGTGTTGCATAATTTACAGATTTTAACAAAAAAGGTTCTAGCTCAGATTAAAAGTTAATAAAAACACATTCACACTTTCAGCACAGTGTGAGTTTTGCAGAGGTTAGCTGGTCACTTTTCAGTTGCTTAATATTGTATTTAGCTGATAAACTGATACTAATGAGGTTAAATGTTTGCCCAGACAGTTTTAACATGTAAAAATAACACAATAGTGAAATAATACCGCCATAAACTACCACATACCTCTGCATAATTTGCCTTTTGTTGCTGCATACTTTAGTCACCCGTGCTGCATAGTTTGGTTCTCCCATGCCACATAATTGCAGCGGCCTGCTTATAGCTGAAGGGTCTAAAGACACACCCACTTACTGTGTCACACACCGCAGATACAACTCAAGCACATGCCAACTCCATACAGGTTTGGAAGGTAGGTTGCGAGACACTATATACCTTATCCATAGGGAAATCTCTGCACTCATCCACAGTACACTGCCCAGTGGGCCATGGCATGCCCTCAAACATCCACCACATAGACCCAGTCTCGTGGCAAACTCACAACAGCAAACAGGCTCTAAGAGACCAAGATATTGGTATGTCACCCAACTACTTAACTTTATCTGCCAAAAACTGATAGTGCCTAGAAGCAATTTCATGCAATGATAGTATCCTACACCATTTGTCAATTTATACCTGGTAGACTAAGGAAGGGGTGTCTGGAATCCCCAAGTTGGTAATAATGCTGCTAAGCTGCTCCAAGTTGCCAGTTTACTGAAAACCATAAACTGTGTGCCTGTCTCTCATAATTCTCCATCCATCACACACCTAAGCGCTGCGGCCCATAACACAATAACACAATAACTACTCCTTGGAGGTCCTCACGTACGACATGGAAACACGTCCCACATAGGATCAAAGCAACGCACTGCCAGCGGCACACTGTCCACAGTGTAGCCTGCTGCCCATATGGGCAAGCGCTTTAGCGTCCCTCATAGTAGTAGTAGGCACTATATAAATATTGTAGTACAATCCAGCCTGTGACTTGGTGTGGTATCCTGTTGGCTGACATACATATATCTGTGATATTGATGTGAGGCTGAAAGAGATATCTAATGTCTACTCCTTCCTGCTGCCCTCCAGTAAACCCCGCCTCCCCCTGCAACCTACTTCTAACAATTCCCATGGGACAATAAAAAACACAGCCGAGAAGTGAAGCGACTATATAATGAGGCCTAATGGGTTCCAATTACCCTTTACTGTGGATGCTCTGAAAGAGCAGGCAGGATTAGCATCTCTGTGACAGTCTGGGCGAGCAATGCTCCAGCTGTGCAAGGCCGGGGGGGATGCAGGTGGGAGGGAAAGGTGTGGGAAGATGGTGGGGGAATGACTCATGCAGGCTTTTATGTGGGAAAGGTCTCTGAGCAGGAGTGCTGGGATCTGGAAGTGATGCTAGCTGTATGGGCAGGCTTCCTGCGTTCACAAGGTGAGGATGCAGGCAGTGAGGCTGACTTCCGGATATGCAGATTTTTATTTTATTTTAACAGCACAGCAAGCACTTTCATACTCCTCTACTCAGCCTATTTTCCCCACGTCCCCAAGGATTCCTAAGCCTTTCCAGTAAAAATAATTGTTTTCAGATCTGATAGTTGTATTGAACCAACTGAAGTGACTAGCACTAAAACTCCCAGAATGCATCACTGTTAATTAAAAAAACAAGCATTTAAGCACCAGGTCCTGGCAGCACAGACTCATCTGGGTATCTTCTATATTGTTCCCAGGTCTCTCTTTACTCATACATTTTGTTTACACCCACAAGTTTGCTCCAGATCTTCATGAAATCTCTTACTGATTGTTCCAACCTAGGAGTCTTGTATTTACCTTTTTATGTGAGTCACTTCTTCCTTCTTTTGCAACTGAGCCTCTATTCTACTAGTGATGGAGATTTGGCTAAAGCTAGTTAGTGTATTTATCCCACTGGAGTGTTGGTGTATTTTTGTAATGCATCTCTCATCGCTCTGTTAGTTAGTTCCCTAAACTAAGCCACGGCCCTAGCAGGTAAGAGTTGTGGGGTGGGTTTGAAGGGGGGGATTCGACAGACGACCACGAGGGAAAATAAATAAATTATACATTTTCCCTCATCGTCTATCGAAATCCAGCCCCACCGCTCTTACCTGCACGTGTCACGGCTGGCTAAACTCATATCGGGGCTATTCACAAAGGTCACTTACACTTGTGAGTAATTTACATGTGTAATTTAATACTACTACTACTTTTAGCTGTTCACAAAATCTGAGTGTAAACACGGGGTGTTTAAGTATTTCTTATTGCATCGCTCATCATTCTCTAAACTCATGCATATTTAGTCGTTGCACCCGTACACTTGTCAAATTGTAATGAAGCACATTAATAAATAATAGAAACTTGTTTTTTATGCTGCACATTTGTCAATAGAAGGCTTTATTAATATTATTTTTACTGGTACTCAATTTACCGACCTCAGGCAGATGGAAGACAGAGTCAGTCTTGCTTGCATTCGAACTCATGTAATACCTCTTACAGAAGATGTCAGTTGCGAGCATTAAACTCTCTGAGCTAGCATGGCGGTTAGAGTGATGGCATCCAACCAGGCCTCTTTTTGCTGAGCAGTTCTGCATTTGAGCTCATATTACTGACAACAGGGCTCATTTAATGTACCTTACAGTGGTGGCTGCCACAAACAACATGCATTGGCATAGCCAATAGGTCTCGCCTTTGGGACGTTATAAGTGTTTATCCATGCATCAGTTGTTGTTGCACCAATGCTTGTTCAAGTGTGTCGAGGGTTCTGCCTTACAAAAGGCAAAGATTATCTGAGTCACTGCTCCCACAATAATGGCCATAAAAAAACACTTTAGTCTGCTGATCGGCCTCCGTGGTTTATGTTATGCTATTTCTTTCATGAGTAGTAGTTATAAGCAAACGCATTCAACCAGAATCAGTGCACAAATGGTTAAATCTGTCCAGCGATATGCAACTTTATTAACCCCTTCCATGCTCGTGACGGAACCGTTCCGTCACGAGCCTCGGGTGGGCTGTGCTGGTGACGGAACGGTTCCGTCGCGGGCCGCTCTGACGTTCTAAAGAGCGGGCGGGGCCATGACGGAACCGTCACCAGGTGCTGTGCAGGCTCCTATTTAGAACTGACACTCACGTCTGCGTGGCCACACATGCAGAGGTAGCAGCCGGGTGCAGTAAGCGTGTTATTACCCATCTTAGGGTAGGAAAGAGAATCATGAACCCCTGGAGGTTTCACTTCTTTAGATGAATGATCCCTCCATACTCAACAAGCCCCTTGCCCAATGCGTCAATTTCTATTATGGGAAAAAGTGAGGTACAGGCATTGCAAGGGGCTTGTAAATAAGTGCCATAAAGTGCCATGAGCGGTACAAAAGGGGGTGGTGATGGACGGAGCATCTGAATCAATCAAACACTCACACCCAGTCAAAAGATCTGGGTTTAATCCATCACCGTTCTTTAGCCCACTCTGCCACCCCAGTTCAGACATGGCTATATGCAAATCAGTCTGACCCTGTGCCCCATGGGAACAGTCCAGCCCGAACTGCCAAGCCATGTCTTCCCTGGACCGGAAACAAGCTTCCGAGGACCGGTTTCTGGCATTCCAGCCGTCTTCAGCCCGGCTTGCTTGAATCCAGTGGCAAAGTGAGCAAGGGACTCACGTCTGAGCATACCCTGCCACACTTATGGTGGCCAAAAGCGGTACAAAAGGGGGTGGTGATGGACAGAGCATCTGAATCAATCAAACACTCACACCCAGTCAAAAGATCTTGTACTTGGGTGAATGTATGACATTTTTCTACATTCTGTCCATCAACTGTGTTTTTTGCAATTTTCACCCCGAGTGTGCTGGGTATGCTCAGACGTGAGTCCCAGGCTCTCCACACCACTGGAGTCAAGCTATCCAGGCTGATGAAGGCTGATAGCCAGAAACCGGTCCTTGGATGCTTGATTCCGGTCTGGGAAAGACATGGCTTGGTAGTTCGGACTGGACTGTTCCCATGAGGCACAGGGTCAGAGCTGATTTGCATATAGCCAGTGTCTAACCCAGGGTGGTGTAGAGTGCAAAAAAACGATGGATTTAGGCCCAGATCCTTGTACTGGGGTGATTGTATGACATTGTTCTACATTCTGTCCATCACTGTGTTTTTTGCAATTTTCACCCCGAGTGGGCTGGGTATGCTCAGACGTGAGTCCCAGGCTCTCCACACCACTGGAGTCAAGCTATCCAGGCTGATGAAGGCTGATAGCCAGAAACCGGTCATTGGATGCTTGATTCCGGTCTGGGAAAGACATGGCTTGGTAGTTCGGACTGGACTGTTCCCATGAGGCACAGGGTCAGAGCTGATTTGCATATAGCCAGTGTCTAACCCAGGGTGGTGTAGAGTGCAAAAAAACGATGGATTTAGGCCCAGATCCTTGTACTGGGGTGAATGTATGACATTGTTCTACATTCTGTCCATCAACTGTGTTTTTTGCAATGTTCACCCCGAGTGGGCTGGGTATGCTCAGACGTGAGTCCCAGGCTCTCCACACCACTGGAGTCAAGCTATCCAGGCTGATGAAGGCTGATAGCCAGAAACCGGTCCTTGGATGCTTGATTCCGGTCTGGGAAAGACATGGCTTGGTAGTTCGGACTGGACTGTTCCCATGAGGCACAGGGTCAGAGCTGATTTGCATATAGCCAGTGTCTAACCCAGGGTGGTGTAGAGTGCAAAAAAACGATGGATTTAGGCCAAGATCCTTGTACTGGGGTGTATGTATGACATTGTTCTACATTCTGTCCATCAACTGTGTTTTTTGCAATTTTCACCCAGAGTGGGCTGGGTATGCTCAGACGTGAGTCCCAGGCTCTCCACACCACTGGAGTCAAGCTATCCAGGCTGATGAAGGCTGATAGCCAGAAACCCGTCCTTGGATGCTTTATTCCGGTCTGGGAAAGACATGGCTTGGTAGTTCGGACTGGACTGTTCCCATGAGGCACAGGGTCAGAGCTGATTTGCATATAGCCAGTGTCTAACCCAGAGTGGTGTAGAGTGCAAAAAAATGATGGATTTAGGCCCAGATCCTTGTACTGGGGTGAATGTATGACATTGTTCTACATAAGGTCCATCAACTGTGTTTTTTGCAATTTTCACCCCGAGTGGGCTGGGTATGCTCAGACGTGAGTCCCAGGCTCTCCACACCACTGGAGTCAAGCTATCCAGGCTGATAGCCAGAAACCGGTCCTTGGAGGCTTGAATCCGGTCTGGGAAAGACATGGCTTGGTAGTTGGGACTGGACTGTTCCCATGAGGCACAGGGTCAGAGCTGATTTGCATATAGCCAGTGTCTAACCCAGGGTGGTGTAGAGTGCAAAAAAAACGATGGATTTAGGCCCAGATCCTTGTACTGGGGTGAATGTATGACATTGTTCTACATTCTGTCCATCAACTGTGTTTTTTGCAATAAAGTGCCATGAAGCAGTGCAGACCGGGGCTGAGAGCAGAGTTAGTGTGTCTCGTGTCTTAGCTCTGAGTGTCTCAGTGCAGAGAAGGCGAGAAGTGAGCTTCAACACCAGTGCCCTAGTTCACACCAAATCTCGGCTGCACATGCACACGTGCTGGGGAATCCCGGTGTCACAGGGCGACATTAAGGACCAATCCTAGGGCATATTATATGTGAGACAGAACGATCTCAAGGCGCCTCTACAGGGCATTGTTGCTGTCCTGATCTGTGCTGCCCCGGAGGGTGCAGACGGCATTCACAGGAGGGAACCAAGACACGACAACCCGCTGTTTGAACTGCATCTACTGAGCGCAAAGGTATTGTAGCTGATGTCCGGTTCTGCCACCATACAACTCCCCCCCCCCCCGCCCTCCCGTTATCGGAGCTGCAGGGCGAGCGGGACCATGCTGAGAGTCGAGTCGAAGTCGCAAAATGATTACAATATAAAATGGGAAAAAAATCAACACATATAGACTATAAATAGGCACAGTACAGTTCCCGAGATTCAAGAGGCAAAACGTTCAAATAGTAATTCCCACATGGCTATCAGTACAGCGATGTGTGCATTTTGTTTTTAAACACAAACAAGTTTGCTCAACACAGTGTGAGTGTTCTCCGGGTGCAAATACAAGAGGTAAAGTGGTTGCAAGAAATAGAAACTGTAAACTGAGAGTCAGGTGCTGAAATAGAATATACCAGAGGTCCACGATATAGTGCCGACCTGGATGTGGAGATCAAGGTGGCGCGTTACACAAAGCATTGTAAAAGTTGTGAAAGTGCTGCCTGTGTAGGGAGGGGTCCAGATGTCAGATTGCAGTAGTGATGGTTGCAGGTGAGAGTGTGTGTGTGTATGTGTGTGTGTGGGGGGCTGTAATGTAGACCGTACTAGAAAAAACACTGCGCTGTTCGAATTTCGTATCCTACGTACTCCAGTCACAATTGCACGTGATAATAGTTTCGTTTTCGGGTACGGGGGAGGGTGATTTGCCACAAATCACACAACGGTTTTGGCTAAGAGTTGGATGCCAGGATTCAAATGACAGAATCTTCAACACTAAACAACACTAATAAATGTATCAAGAAAGAGCGCCTCTATTCCGCGCATATTCCACTTTAAAAACGAACGTCAGGGCTAATTCTTGTAAAAGTTACTGCCCTCCGTGGTCGTGTGAATTTAGTTCAAACCGCGGCCACGCCAGTTTGCATCGGCGAGATTTGTTTTCAAGACTTTGAAAAATTGTGTCGGAACATGCGCGTTTTCGGTAAACAGTCCAACTCTTATCTGTTGGGCTTGGAGCGAGATGACTGCCAGCTTACTGTAACACAAGGCTCATCACAATATTTCGAGTTTTCACCAATGACTCAAGCCCGTTTATCCTGTTATTTAAGAACTGTGCCCGACGTCAGCAGAAAACGTCACACAGAACTTTATTTTAGTTCACATTGTTGTTTCACTCAAGCTCCTAGTAAAACCAGAAAAAAAGCGCCCGCGAGGCAGCAGGGGGGTAAGGGATTCACTTGCGGGAGCGATAATTGCGACAAGATGGGCCGCGCGCTCCCGCGAGTGAATCTCCTGATGTGCACGCGCTGCCATTAAAGGCAATGGAATGCGCGCACGTGCTTGGCTGAAAAGCCTAAGCGCTCGGAAAAGGTCGATTTCATTTGTAGCGCATGCGCGCTGCGAAGGCTTGACCTAAAAAGTGGTGGGCGGGTGGAGGGGCGCGGGGGCAGAAGCGCGGGAGGGGGCCACTGGGGGAGGTTTAATAAAATTAAAAACAGGACACTTACCTTAAGCTGCTGGCCTCCTTGTGCCTAGGTCTTCCTGTGCTTCCTGATCTCAGCAGCCCCTGGGACAGCATCAAAGACTCCCTGTGTGATCCCTGCGTTGCTCTCATGCCATGACAGAAGCAAGGGGATTGGCCTGAGCGGGCTTGTTTGACGCTCCTCTCAGGCACAAAGGACCTGTGCTGTTTCTCCAACCCAGCTGTGCAAGTGCGCATGTGTGTTTGGCTGGTCTAAGATGGCCCATCCCTCCCTACACATGCTGGCTGAGCCAGCAGCTAAAAAATAAGACATTGTTATAATATTGTTTTCTTTTTCAGCTGCTGGCTGTGAGCCAGTGGAGCGACGCTCCTCGACCACTGCTGAGGAGCCGCCCCTGATACCGTAGTCGTTATATTTTCTCAAAGCGTTCCAATTGTGTGAAGAGTCATTTCCCCTTATCTGGCTCAAAACGTTGGTCTTCTGGACTTAATGGGTGGTTAGGCCTCTGAGACCGCTTTAATTTCCTTGCCAGACTATTGATTTCCAAAAAACACCTACGGAATATATACAGGCAAAGGGGTCAGCGGGCTCTATCTGTTGGCCTGTTACATTGTCAGTCACCTTTTGCTTCCGCCTACCTCAGCATAGAGCATGGGGCAGTGGGTCAGCCCACGTTCCCATTAGTTCACTTCACTTTGACTGTGCAAAGCTTGTACATTTTGCTCACATCCCACTAAAAATATTTCTTTTCTTTTCTTTTCTGTTGTAAAGCTGTTTAAAAGCATGTTTTCTTAATCTTATTTACATTTTATGTTAACATTAAGTACTTACTATTGATTTTGCCTGCACTCCATTTTGAAGTTTACACTATAAAGTGTGTAAGTGACATTGCATAATTGTATCTGCCTGCGATTTAAGTAATTGTTTATGTGGCGATTTATTCCTGTCTTTTTCACAAATAATAATGCTAAATGCATGGCACAAATTCACAATTCTATTTTAATTAAGCATATTTTTCAAGCATGAGCCAGCTACGATTAAATGGCAACATATTTTCTTTTTGTGGCGTATGCTTGCAATAAAAAAATAAATAAATTATGCATCTCACTAGCTTGTCAAGACCAGACCTACTAGCTTTGCCAATGCTTGTTAAAACCGTGTGGCTTGATGATGAGGTGGAGGGAAGTGGTTCTGCGTACCTGCACTGCTTGTACTGTCTACACCCTTCCCCCCTTCGCAGTCATTGCAGCAGACTGAGCATTGAGTGTGTTTGAGGTGGTGTGGTTTTAAGTAAAGTAATGTACTCTGTATTACTTATAGGAGTCTCCAGAGCAAGAAGGTTTGAGAAGATTTCAAGTTGTAAAGGTAATAAATACTAGAGCTTTGGACCTCTGTCATTCTTTGCACAGTGGACCGCATACATAGAGAATAATTTTTAGCTAAAGATTAATATTACCTATAAGTAGTACATTACAAGATCTATACCACATAAACATTATTGCGCATAAGCGCTTGAAAGTTAATGTCCACTGCTTTATCCATCATCACAAGGGGATGCTTTTTTCCCCTGCAAAACTGATTTTAATATAATTTTAAAAGTAAACGTTCTTGTGGGAAAATCGAATCACAAAAAGGTTTGTTGGGCTATTCTCACAAAAAGTATTTCTTGAACATTACAAAGGTTTTAAAGTTTGTGAATTTCAGCAACTGCTCCTTTGCACAAGGACATCCTGATGAATGCCTGGCACAGTATGCCTTGGACAGAAATGTGTTGATTTTATAAGCCTTTTGATGGTGGGAATGTATTGTATTGTAATTGCATTTATATCGCGCTTACTACCCCATACGAGGCGTCAAAGCGCTTTTTCAGCGAGTAGCACGCTACTCCGGGACCCAAAGAGGATTAGTGTTGAATTAGTATAGTGAAACTTGCAAGTACATTTTAAGTGGTGGATAGGTTAGTCAGTTATTTGGATTTGGAATGATGGCAGAAGGATAGATGAGGAAAAAAGGTTTGTATTTATATAGCGCTTGTTACCCCTGATGGGCTGTTGAAGCACACTATTCAGGAAGCCCATAAAGGATTAGTGGTGAATTAATATGGTGAAATATGAAAGTAATTTCAGTGGTGGATATTATTCAGTTATTTGGAGTGAGAAGGATAGCGGAGGGATAAAAGGGGAAGAAAGGTTTGCATTCATATAGCACTTGTTACCCCTGATGGATGTTGAAGCTCTTTTCTGGCTATAGTGGCCCTGTTTCTTTTTTTAAATTGATTTACCATCCAATCATCCCACACCCTTTCACACACTACATATGATGCACATTTAGAATGCAGAGTTTTTCTTGGTAGTACAGGATTGTGTTAATAGATATCTCGAGATACATGTTGCAGTTCTATCACAGTATTTTAATTAAATGTTGAATCCTTTGTAATCTTTCGTAAAGTGCATCAAAGTAATAAATTGATCTTAAGTACTAACGTCAACGTAGGATCAGTTTAGACAGATTCAAGCAGGATTATCAGAATAGCCACATAAAATACATTTACATACGAAGAATAAAATTGAACAGAGTATGCAGAGTTACCCTGAATTTCTTGCATGGATTCTGTTGTCGTATACCTTTTGTAGGATAATCCTGGTCTAGAGAGGTCCAACAAAAAAAAAATCGACATCCCCCTTAATGATTTTGAGTTGGAACAAGTATGAAAGAGCAAGATGTTGATCTGAGTAGCATTTATTTGGAAAGAACCTTTCGTGTTATATGCTGTTTCTATTGTTATTCGTGACAGTGTCATGTGAAAGATGATCTTACACATTTTCTTCAATATGAAAGGAAAATAGTGTGTGGATAGGTGAGGAGCTGGGGAGGGGGGGGCCTCCATGTACTTTGGAGGCCCCCCCTCAAGTTTTGTTACACCACTGGCAAGCACTTGAGAGGCGGTGACAGGATACAGCCAGAAGGTCAATATAATTAGTTGAGAAATGAATACTCCACTGGGCTGATCCCAGATCTGATTGACTAAGCCTCAAGAGAATGGCTGGAAGAGGCTAAATAAAGAAAGGGGCTGACCCAACGCCCACTATTTGTATATTGCTAGCAGCAGGTGTGCCTGACAGCTGGACTGTCAAAACCCAGACATAAAAATCAATGCCTGTGCTCTTCTGGGGCATTAAAGGACCAGAAATGTTTTCTAAGATAATTTCCCCCCAAAATAGTGTGTGAGTATGTATGTATATATATCTATATCTATCTATCTATCTATCTATCTATATATATATATATATATATATATATATATATATATATATATATATATATATATATATATATATATATATATATATAATCTATATTTATATATTGATATGTCTATACTACTATTATAAAGAGAGAACTGTGTCCTTTGAGGCAGGTAAACTCGAAAAGTACACCACCAATCCAAACACCCAATACATCTTTAATAACGTCAGGGCAAGCAGATGGACATAGGCTATATAAGAAAAAAATATATATGTTAGAAGGGAAAAGTAATATTTAAGGAAAAGTAGTCCCTTCGAAGTAGCGCCAGCTAACGACGTACGTGCTGACATCACGGGTCGGCGGCCAGGAACGCGGAAGCCGGAAGCAACACCCTGCGAGGGCCAGAGCGCGGAAGTGACACCCTGCGAGGAGCGGACAGGAGCGCCGAAGCAACACCCTGCAAGGTTCGGAGTGCGGAAGACACACCCTGCGAGGAGCGCCCAGGAGAAAGAAAGCGACACCCTGCGAGGTCCGGAGCGCGTAGGAGCGGCCAGGAGCGCGGGGAGGACCGTCGACATCAACAAGCCCAGGGGAGCACGGAGTAAAAGCGGACCGGAGCGTGGGCAAAAGCAGCCAGGAGTAAGAAAACGGGAGCAAGGAAATAACACCCTGCGCACGTGATGCTGGTGAGTACGCTGTGCTGTGAGTACGCTCTGCTGTGACTACGCTATGCTGCTCCCGCTGCTGGCCGCTCTGCTGCGCGTCTCCTGCTGTGGTGCTGCCCCCAGCCCCGTTCTGCCCCAGAACAACGTCGGGACGGGCTGCTAGTATATATATATATATATATATATATATATATATATATATATATATATATATATATATATATCTATACTACTATTATAAAGGAAGAACTTTGAACCTTTGAGGCGGGTAAACTCGGGAACCACAGCGCCGATCCACACACCCGATACATCGTTGTAATCGTCAGGGTGTGCAGATGGACATAGGCTACATAAACGTAATAAATATACGTTATTTAAAAAATTTACCGAAAAAAAGTAGTCCCTTGGAAGAAGCGCCGGCCGCGACGTGCGTGCTCGACTTGAGGAGCGGTGTCCAGGAGCGTGAGGAGGACCGGCGGACATGGCGCGGGGAGGAGCGGTGAGGAGCGGCGGACAGGCGGTGAGGAGCGGCAGACAGGTGGTGAGGAGCGGCAGACAGGTGGTGAGGAGCGGCAGACAGGTGGTGAGGAGCGGCGGACAGGCGGGAAGGAGCAGTGAGAGGCGGATGAGGTAGGTTATTTATTTATATATTTAGGAGCGGTGAGCGGCGGAAAAATGAAAATCGTGAGCAAGAGGAAACAAACGGAGCATTACAAAAGTGAGTCAAACAGTGCATTACTGGAGGAAAAAGTTACGTGTGCAGGTTACAAAAGCGTAGAAAGTAAACATAGAGGTATAGGAGGAAAAAGTGACGTGTGCAGGTATCAAGAGGAAGCAAACGGAGCATTAAAAAACTGAGCCAAACGGTGCATTACAGGAGGAAAAAGTTACGTGTGCAGGTTACAAAAGCGTACAAAGTAAACATAGAGGTATAATACTGCAATATATGGAGGAAGGCTCCGGGGGACCCACGGACAACGTCGGGGCGGGCCGGGGCCCTGAAGCCTAATTGCTCCTGGACAACGTCGGGACGGGCTGCTAGTATATATATATATATATCCATACTAATATAATAAAGAGAGAGCCCAAACCTTTGAGGCGGGTAATCTCAGGAACCACAGCACCAATCACAACACCCAATACAGCGTTGGAAAGGGCAGTTGCAGCAGAAGGACATAGGCTATGCTGACGCCCACCATATACATTTAAAAGGTAAAAGACCTGTGCCAGCAAAGTAGTCCCTTGTGGGCTTGTCTGCGTTGTGCTGGGGGCGTGACAAACGCTGGGGGCGTGTGGTACGTTCCGCCCTTCATGCCATGTCTCATATCGTGTGCTATGGGCGTGTGCTGGAGCCATGGGCGTGTGCGGGGTGCGGGATTACGGAAAAAAAGAGCGCGTTGTGCCCAATATTTCATTGTTTTTTCTTCCCAGGTTCTGTACATTCCACCCTGCTCCCTTTAAATACCCCTGCACCCCATAATCATAACCCACCTTTACTCCTTAAAATACCCCAACACCCTTAAACACTAATCCATCTTAACCCTATAAATATACCCCGTACCCCAAAACCCAAACCTATCCCTAAACCGTAAAAATACCCCTGTACCTCAAAACCCAAACCTACCCCTGAACCCTTAAAATACCCCTGTACCCCAAAACCCAAACCTAGCCCGAACCCTAAAAAAAACCTTGTTCCCCAAAACCCAAACCTACCCCTGAACCCTAAAATACCCCTGTACCCCAAAACCCAAACCTAGCCTTGAACCCTTAAAATACCCCTGTACCCCAAACCTACCCCTGAACCCTAAAAATACCCCTGTACCCCAAAACCCAAACCTAGCCCTGAACCATAAAAATAACCCTGTACCCCAAAACCCAAACCTAGCCCTGAACCCTAAAAATACCCCTGTACCCCAAAACCCAAACCTAGCCCTGAACCCTTAAAATACCACTGTACCCCAAAACCCAAACCTGCCCCTGAACCCTAAAAATACTCCTATACCCCAAAACCCAAACCTAACCCTGAACCCTAAAAATACCCCTGTACCCCAAAACCCATCCCTATCCCTAAACCCTAAAACTACCCCTGTACCCCATAACCCAAAACTATATCTGAACCCTTAAAATACCCAAACACCCCAAAACATATAACTCAGTACCCCAAAACATATACCCCTATACCCATACTTACCTTATCCAAATATTAAAAAATACACATGCTTTTACCATTCATGCATTTACAACACATTTCGTTGTAAATGTATGCGTGGTAAAAGCATATAAAATGTAATGCCATACGTTATAATGGCATTGCGGAGTCATGGTACTTTCGTAATGAAAGTATGCGGAGTGATGGTATGCAGAAAGAAAGTTGTGGAATAATGGGTGTTTACCCTCCCCCGGTAAGTACATTGGTGGCACGGTGGCCCACATCTCCAGCAACATACTCATATTTTTTCACCACCAATTTGAAAAATGCACAGGTCTCTCTCATTGATGGCCAGCAACGACATACACTTTTAGACACATCTCCCGCCACAAGTTCTAGAATTGCGAACTTTAGAGCTGGGGAGCTACGTTCGAATCTCGGCATCAGCTCAACATCCTGTGATTCCAGGCAAATGGCTTTGTCTCCCCGTGCCTACCACAAATGAATGTGTTCTTCTGTAATGTAAATTGTGCTCATGCCATGTTGTCGAGTTCGCGCTATATAATATTGCAAGGAAAAATAAAGTAGGGAAACTCGAGTTCAAACACACTATGGAACGCGCACTCTTAAGTGCATCAGCAGTGCACTGTGAATCGGAGCGTTTCACAGGCCTGACACAGATAAGAAATGCTATCAAAACGAAACCCTACAAAACAATATACTACTGACCGGCAGCAATTCATACCCAGACAACGTCGGGACAGGATAAATATATCTCTATCTCTATCTCTATCTCTATATATATCTATCTATCTATATATATATATATATATATATATATATATATATATATATATATATATATATATATATATATATTTTCCCAACTGCCGTGTTTTGTGGTTCACCAATCCCACGATGTTGGTGCCAGCTCCGCGGCCACAGCAGCCACACAGCCACAACGTATTTTTTAAAGACCTTAACAACACTCCAACCGGAGATAGTAAAGGAATTGTGCATTCTTCTGGTCCACAGACGACGCTTTTCGGCATTTAGACTTTATCAAGACTCGATAAAGGCTGGCTTCTGATTTGTCGATAGACTTGTTAGTCCCTCCTTACAATCGCCTCCTCTTTATTTGTCACCTCCCATGGCAACTGGCCCCTTTACTTTGGCTGTTACACAGTACCTGTTATTGAGACTGTGAGCACTATTTTCTTTAATAAGGTTCTCCTACTGCAGGCACGGCGTGCTTTAGTGCCTTCTTTTCCACCCTGTGCCCTCACTACTGTTGTCCGAGCCTTCTCCTCCC
Organism: Lissotriton helveticus; assembly: GCF_964261635.1. Taxonomy (NCBI): domain Eukaryota; kingdom Metazoa; phylum Chordata; class Amphibia; order Caudata; family Salamandridae; genus Lissotriton; species Lissotriton helveticus. The sequence goes on along the minus strand of NC_136069.1, from coordinate 1,591,330,423 downwards.
CTCCCACCCGCCCTCCCGTTGTCCATGCCTTCCCTCCCTTCTCCCCTCCCGTTGTCCGTCCCTTCTCCCCATCCACCCTGCCCTCCCTCCCGTTGTCCGTGCCTTCTGCCCCCACCCTCCCGTTGTCCATGCCTTCCCTCCCGTTGTCTGTGAAGCCGACCATTTGCAATGCTATAGGTCTCGCTTAAATGCAAGACCTATTGCATTGCAAATGCTTGTTTCTGTTTGGGTTGCGGGAGTGGCTGGGGGACGTGTATGCAGAGGATGGGTAGCAGGAACAGGACACCTGGGATCAGGGAAGGTAAAGGTTTTCTTTCAGGAAGTGGGGGGGGGGGTGTAAGTGGCAGCAGCCAGGTATTTCATTTTTAATTTAGGAGAAGGTATATTGAGTGTGATGGAGGTGAGTGGAGGGGCAGTTATTTCCCCACTTTATTTACATGTTCCATAAGGCTCCCTCATCACTCCTTTATCCCTGCATATACACTGGATGCAGGGGCAAATGATTTAGGGGAGGAGGGGAGTCATGTACAACTAAACATGGGTAAAATGTAAATAACAGGGATTTTTTCCTATTCGCTCCGATCTATTCATGTCATTTAGAACCCCTTGTGAAAATAATTTCTGCTGTTCAGTTACCCATCTATAATTACCCATCTATAATTCTGTATGTTCTGCATGGCTCTCACTGCAAGATATTAGCTTGAACACCAGATTCAAAATCGCCTCACAAGACGGACCTGACGTTTTCATCATACCAGATCCTACATATGCTGGCCCTTATCAAGGAGGCCACGCAGCCACACTAAACAAGCTTATTATCTACCAGGACCAGACATAATTTTTCGCCCTGAAGAAGTTCATTGCGTATGAACGAAACACGTTGGCTGTCAATTTTCTATATTTGGATTCTTACGAAAATAAATAAATCCATTAAGACACCGTAACCAAGACTATATGACTTATTGAGAAACTATTATCATTCAACGGGTGGTGCACCACTCAATATCTTGGGTTCATCCATTCTCTGCTTCGCAGCTGCCCAACAACAGCAGGTGCTGGAGTAGCTTGTGCACACCCAACCAGACTTATTGTTGAATCCAACACGAAGGGAACACACCAGGGAAGTGAGGTCACTGTGTCCGCCGTTGTCTGTAGCTGTATTCTACTCACTGCAATGATGTAGCAACAGTGGATAACAAAAGTCTTTTAGAAAAGTTGCTATATCCTAAAGGAATTTCTGGTTGCTTTGAATGGCCTCCGGGAGCCTGTGATAGAGTGCAGAGGGGACAGCTTTTGGAGGGGAGATGGGAAAGGGATTTTGGTGTTGGGTGTCTGAAGGCCAGTTATTTAGTTTTGTTTTACATTTGGGACAGGCATGTTATGTTTGACTCCCCATTATGTCTCTGCCCGTGTATCAGTTGAAAGACTGGGCGGGAGATTCTGGGTCCATACAGAACATACACTTATACATTGGTACCAAGTGAATAATGGAAATTATTTTCATCTTGGGGTTGTAATTATCATCATTGACAACTTGAGCATCGCTTGCATTGTCAATTTAATCACTCAGAACCTCTCAGTGAAAAACATCTGTTGTTTAGTGTTACCCATCTCTAATTCTATGTGTTGTTACTATTTATATTATTTTAATTATCATTAGAACATTGCAATGCTGTGTGCGCCATGAGGTCAATGATGTGTCTCATGGGCAAATGGTTGATTGAATGTCTGCTCCAACTAATATTTGTGGTGCTGACCCTTCCTGTTTATTTTAGAGCATTGTGCCCTCATTGGGTGGAATAGTCAAGCAGCATTATAGTTCTTCTGCCTCAGGCTATACTGACTGTTAAAGGCCCTCTCCCTCAGTTTAGCCTCAGGCCTATAACTTGCAAGGGGCGCCTGTAACAATATTTATAGCCTTTGGCAGCAGGCTTTAATCTTGTATTATTCTGAAATGTGTTAAAGCATAGACACACAGACTTGCTTCCCTGATCAAGTTGAAGCCATGGGTGAGATGAACTCTTTCTGATCTTATACATTTTTTAGATACTGCACTCTGTTGTAAATGAAGTTAGTAGACAGATGAAAGGCTTAACACTTGTTTATTAAGCACCATAGAGAAAAGCTGGTGTTCCCATCAGAAAGCAGGAGCTAACTGACAAGACAGAACATAGGGGAAAATGACATCAGGGAAAATGGAATGCATGACTTAAAGGGATACAGAGAAACATAAGTGCAGAGAATACAACATATCCTCTTCCCTTCCCATGGAGAAACATAAAAAAAAACATAATAAGGCTATGCCCTTCGTTACAGGAGAAGACCTTACTTGCAAACAAAGTCGTGCAAATGGGCTGGGGGTCTTCTCACTCTCTGGGTTCTACTAGTACGAAACTCATTGGTGCCACTTGCCCTGTGCTCGCTGGACCTCACCGGTTCTTGCTCGGCTTTCTTATACAGTGCCACACGCCTCAAGTTCCAACTTTCACCGTTAAATAAAGTGACAAATCTCCTGTGTACAGACTTCACCTTAAATGGACCCCTGAACTTCGTCAGTCCGACACCCACTCGACCGGGCTTGACCTTAACCCAATCATTCACAGCAAACTTACACGCGCCATCAGATTCGCAAACAATGTCAGGCTCACCAGGACTGGCAGGGGGATCAGCGTTCAGGAGTTCCTTCATCCATGCAGCCACAAGTTTGGTACCCGCTGGACGTCCCCTCATGACAGAAAACGGGACCAAACCAGTCACACCATTTTCAGTGGTCCTGTAGGCCCACACCAGGTCATTAACCAGACTCTTTACATCTAACCGGGAAGAAATCGCCATCTGAATAGCACCTTTAACCATTCGGTTGGCCCTCTCCACTATGCCATTTCCCTGGGGGTTATAAAGCGAGGTCCTTGAGTGAATGATCCCACATCTTCCCAAGAAGTTAGCCATCTCCAAGGAGGTGAGCTGCGTCCCATTGTCAGTAATAATCTTTGTGGGGAAGCCTTCCTCCCTAAAAATCTCACCCAGTACGGCAATAGTGCTGCTCGTAGTGATCTCCCTCATGAATTTGACTACTAACCATTTAGAAGAGACATCAACTACCACCAGCCCAAACCTCAAATCCTGGTTCAACTGGTGGAATGGGCCAATGAAGTCGAGGCATATGGTGTGCCAGGGGCACTTGGGATCCGTTATTGAGCCACAGCCAGTATGACTACCCACCTTAAGTCTCTTTTCACTTTCTAAGCAATCGGTACATCTCTCCACCCACTGCGAGATTTCAGAGTCCATTCCGGGCCACCAAAAATTGTCCCTAATTCTCCTCTTGGTAAGGGACTGCCCTAAATGGCCCTCATGACCCAGCTTAAACAAGGTAAATCGCACGTCTTGTGGAGGAATGAATTTGTCATCTATTAAGATCAAGAATCCCTCATTGTCCAAGATAGACAATTGATCCAGAACCTTCAAATAAGGACGGAGTGCAGGAGATATACAACTCTCTCTCCTTGGGCCCTTTGCTATCAAATCTTTGACTTCACACAGCACTGCATCTTTAACCATTGAAGTGTTCCACAAACTTCTAGTAATTGCTCCAGCACACATATCTACAACTTCATCTACAGCAGCAACAGAACCCTCCGAGTTGAGAGATTCAACCCCTAACTTGTCTACTCTCTCCCAAGGTAGTGGAAGTCTAGAGAGTCCATCCGCCTGGCAATTCTTCCAACCGGGAATGTATTCCACGGTGTATAAGTACTCTTGAATCCTGGCGGCGAGTCTCGCTAACCTGGCGGAGCCTTTACCAGCGCCACCAGGCGAAAGTATCTTAACCAGGGGTTTGTGGTCTGTCAATAATGTAAATTTAAACCCCCACAGGTACATTCTATAATACTCGCAACCCCATGCTGCAGCTAAAGCCTCACGCTCGATTATAGAGTAATTTCTCTCGGCTGTAGTAAGTGTCCTTGAGGCAAACGCTACAGTTTTAAGACCGGAATCGTGTACTTGAGCTAGGACCGCACCAACTCCCACAGCACTTGCATCCACTGTCAGAACCGACTTACGGTTGGTGTCAAACGGTGTCAGAATACCCGCCTCACAAATCTCCACCTTGATTCTTTTGAAGCACTCATCTTGTTCCACACCCCACACAAACTTACAACCACTCCTCAACAGCACCTTGATCTTTTCGGTTTTCTCTGCAAAATCCCCTACAAACTTAGCGTAGTACTCGATGAGGCCGAGGAAAGACCTCAACTGATCCTTATCACATGGAGATGGTGCATTTCTAATGGAGTCTAATAAATCTCTCTTGGGTCTTACACCATCCACAGACAATGTATACCCAAGATATTCAACCTCCTCCACTGCAAATTTACATTTCTCTTTCTTGAGAGTTAAACCCGCTTGTTCCATCCTTTCTAAAACAGTTTTCAAAATCACATTATGTTCTTCGACAGTCGCTCCAAATATTAGAACATCGTCCTGAAAATATACAACATTGTGCACCCCTTTTAGTACAACACCCATCATCCTCTGAAATACCCCAGCTGCAGAGGCAAGTCCAAAAGGCATTCGCGTGAATTGGTATATTCCTTCGGTTGTTATGAACGCTGTAAGTGCTTTAGAGTCTTGGTGTAGTTTTATCTGATGATAGGCGCTGCGAAGGTCTAACTTGGAAAAATACTTCCCACCTTTTAGTGATAGGACCAACTCATTGATGTTTGGTAAAGGAAAATTATCTGTCACAATGTTTTGGTTCAGGGTGCGAAGGTCCACACAAAAACGAAATTTCCCATCAGATTTGGTTGTAATAACCACGGGGGAAATCCAAGGTGACGTTTCGATCTGTTCTATCACACCCTGATCTAGCATTTCCTTTAACATCTTCTTCACTTCCTCACGTGCGATAAATGGAACCTTTCTGACTCTGTGTTGCATGGGTATGGCATTATCCCTCAACACAATCTTATGCACATAGCCCCTTAACTCTCCTATATGCTCATCAAACAAACCATTCATCCCTTCCACTATCGAATCCGTGGTTATACTGTCTACTACCATTACCTGTTGTGCTGCTCTTGGATTTATTATTATCCCAAGGTCATACTGCTGTCCCCATCCTAAAATTGCAGGACCGGACTTGGCTACGTACACCTTCCCTTCAGCTGAACGATCCTTGAATGTTATTACACACACCATGAACCCAATCACATCTATGCTTTCACCCTGAAAACCACAGGCATTAATGTCGCTGGGAGACAATTGCACGTCCTTCCAATTGGTTTGGAACATATCTTTGGGAATGATGGTCCATAAGGATCCAGGGTCAACCATCAGTTGAACCTCAATTTTATCAATAAGGAATAGAGCTTTTGGTCTGAATCTCCTCCCAGGCTCATCCTCGTTCACACCGTCTCCACCTAAGCACAATATTTTGTTCGCACCTTCAACACTAACAAAGTCTCTTACTTCATCCCTGTTTTCAACAACAGCAACTTTATCGACATTTGTACTTCTACACATCTTCGCGAAATGTCCTTTCCGCCCACATTTCCTACACATCTTGTCAATTGCAAAACATTTTCTAAAGTCTGAATTGTGAAAAGTGCTCCCACACCTACTGCACATTCTTCCTTGGAATCTATTTCTATCGTTACTTGAAAATGTATTGTTAAATTTTTTCTGACTACTTCCTCCCAGATCCACACTCCTCTTGTTTACAACAGCAACTTCGTCATGGTCAACACACGAAACATCATTGCCTTGAGCATTGCCTTTTGCGTTATCTTTCTTTTCCATTTCTTTCATGCATGCATTCGACTCCTCAACCACTTTTGCTATGTCAATGGCCATTTGTAGGGTTGGGTTTTTTGCTGCCCACAGTTTTTCTTGCATCTTTTTATTTCGACACTGTACTATTAGTTGGTCTCTTATCATTTCATCTCTTATTTCTCCAAAACTGCATTTTATCGACAACTCACGTAGTCTAGCCACGAACTGATCCACAGACTCTTCATTCCTTTGAGGCTGAGTGTAAAATTTGTGTCGCGCCATAACAATATTTACTTCTTTTGCGTATTGTTTTTTCATCCGAGCTTTAGCTTCTGTGTATACATTAGTTATTGCTCTACCATCTTGGTTGACTGCCACAGGAAGGTATTTAAAAGAATGTTGACCCTCCTTGCCCAAAGCACTTAACAAGAGAGCTTTCTTCCTAATTGCACTAAAATCTTTCCCATCAAGTGCTTCGATGTAGTTCTCGAAAATGTCTATCCATTCATCCCACTCAATGGGTGGATCTCCTGTGGCTTGTAAGAACAATGGGGGTGCAATGATATTTAAATTCTCCATTTTTTTTTTTATTTTAAAAAAAAAATGTATTTTATTTTTTTTTTTAATAAAAAAAATGAAGAAATAGTCAGACTGGGATAACAATTACACTCCTTAACATATGCTATATGCAATTCATTGCTCTTTCTTTACCCGTCTAATGTAAAGAATAAAGTCATTGGTAGCTTACACTGTGTCTAATAGAGGAGCTCTTCCATGGGGCTCCAACACTTCAACTTGCAGCTTTCGTTGTGCACTGCCTAAAGTCTCAAAGCTAAACTGTAAGTAAGGTTCTCTCACCCTTCACTTTCTCTTGTTAATGGTGCACTCACCCTCCGTTTCCTCTTGTTGACGCGCTCACCTTTCAATTCCTTTTTCTTTCGTTCATTTAGATTTACTGAGATTTTCAAGCTACTCGGTAAATTTTTTTTATGAGTAACGATCTTTACTCGGGATGTCTGTAACAATTTCTACTCGCGTTGCCAAGATACGCGGTAAACAAAGATGGACGCTGCGTGGTTGCGTCACTGCCGGCACTTTGCTCTCACGCGATGTCGGTTGCTAGGATACGCAGTGATCCGGATGAACGCTGCGTGATCGCGTCACTGCTTCACTTCCTGCATTGTTGGATGCGCAGCTCGGTTGCGAAAGAAAACAATGGTTGAAAATGGAATGGTGAGTCTCCTGCGCTCGTGTGTCTGCTGTGCTTCTCTGTTCAAGAAGTGCGCTCGTGTATTTTCAAAAGATGCAACACGTATGTTTGTGTTGAGGTTATCAGTTTGAGCAGGATTACACAGATAAAGTTAGATTTTGAGCATGAATGCTACACCAGTCACTCCGTTTTCGCTCTAAAGGTCACGTTTTTCATCTCCTTAAAATTTTATAATCAACAGGAATTTCTCTTTCTTTTAAAAACGGAGCTTTCTCAAACGTGGTATTTCTGTGGCTGTAGCCTTTAAGCTTAACGTTCATCAAAGTTAACCAAAGTTACAACGAGACACACAGCAAGGGTTTGTTAATGATTTCTCCAACTCACCAGTTGCTTTGGAGGTTTGCAGGTTCTAATTCAAACGTAGATTCTTGCAGTTTTCACATCAAAACGTAATATGTCCTTCTTGCCTGTTTCAATAGATGTGTAGCAATATATTTTCCTCTTTTTTTTTTTAAGACTTGCGTGGTTCTTTAGAGTTGTTTTCTCTGGTTCTTCAGAAATTCGCGTGGTTCTTTTCACCAGTGGAGTTCTCCTCCCTCTATGGTTGTTTATCTCCTTCTGTTCATCGTCGCCATGTGTTGTAAATGAAGTTAGTAGACAGATGAAAGGCTTAACACTTGTTTATTAAGCACCATAGAGAAAAGCTGGTGTTCCCATCAGAAAGCAGGAGCTAACTGACAAGACAGAACATAGGGGAAAATGACATCAGGGAAAATGGAATGCATGACTTAAAGGGATACAGAGAAACATAAGTGCAGAGAATACAACACACTCCTTCCCTTTCACTGGTCCACGGTTTTATAAAGGAGTCTGCTGTTATTATAGGGAGATGCTCTTTACACTCTCCAAGCACAGGCTGTCCAGAAGTCCTTATGATATCACGGCTCAATGGAAATAAGGTTTAGCAGCTACATCTGACATCAGCAGTACCACGATTGCATGTATTTATGTCTGTATTGCATACAAAAGAGGGCTTGAACACAGTTCTGAAATTGCTTCCTCGAAGAAGTGGTTTTTAGTTTCCTTATAAGAAAAAGCTAGTACCAGGCTGTCTTTGTTTTTTGGTAGTGTGTCCCTGGAGGGCGAGGTTGGTGAACCAGGTGAATCCAAGTGTATTGGCATTCGGTGAAGGTTGTGGTTCGAAGGAATCAATGTTCATGTTGTTGTGCCAGGTTTCTATTGAATCTTCTTTTTTCTTGTTTGGCAAATAACAGGAATTCTGTCTTTTATGGGTTGAGCTTTAGGTAGGTGCTGGGCATCCAGGTCTGGATGATGTGCAAGCAGTGTTTGAGGCTTGGGATGCCTGAAGCTGAGCAGACTTTCAAGTACAGTTCTGTCTCATTGGCATATTGGTGAATATGGATGCTGTGGTCTGTCAGCAGAGCAGCAAGTGGCTTAATGTATAGGTTGAATACCGGAGATGGCATGGGGCCCTGGGGGCTCCACAAGAAAAAGATCTTTTGTGACTTGGACGTGTCCATGTAAACAAACTGGTGTCAGTTGGAAAGGTAGGAGGAAAAACAATGGAGAACATTGCAGGGAAATTTCATTCGAGTTTTCAGGATGCGTATGAGGGGGGGATAGTCGGTAGTGTCAAAGGCATCTCAGAGATCCAGCAATATCGGGAGGCAGGGATCATCTTCATCTGTGATCAAGAGGGCCTCATCTACACAATTTGTAAGGTAGCCGTTTCCCTGGTGCAGCACAATCTTAAGCCAGGCTGGTAGTCATGCAGGAGATGGTTAATATTGATGTGGTCTTGAAGTTGAATACAGACTGCTTTTTCAATGATCTTGTGATTGTGGTCCAAAATGTTGTATGGGATAAACTCCCCCCCCCCCCCCCCCCGCTTTACATTCTCAGAAAAGTTTGTAGAACCATGCAGCGGTTGGGGACGAATTATGTGGCATGATTATCAATTATGCAGCCATAAAATGAAATATAATGTGGCCATTTTGTAATACTGCATAGGTAAAGGTTGCACCTCAGTACCAATTCAACACCTGAATACTGCAACCAACAAAGAACACGTGACTAGATAACCTTCGCACAGGAATTGGCACTGCACGGCACCACAGATGAAGATAATGTGGCAAGTGTGGTAAATTCATAATTATGTGAAAAAACACTGTGGCCACAGAATCGCATAATTCCACTGGCCCCACATTCGGTGTTGCAAGTAATATAGGACACTACAGAGCAATGGAATTGCACACAAAAAACATAAAATTAACTCACGAAAAGGGTCATGCCATAGGCGAAGAGGTGACATTCTTCTGTTGCTCTTAGGACAATGTTTGACTTTACTGAAAGCCCGTTAAAGCTGTTCTGCTTGCATGCATTTTCTGAATTGAAGGCTATTTTCACCATTCAGAGTCTGTGTCAAAGTTCTGGGCCCTGGCATTCCAAAATTTCCCACCTTACTTTCCAAGATTGTATGTCCAGTGTCTTTACAAGGAGGTGGAACTTGTTGGTGTCTTGTATATTATCAACAGAACCCTTATTACATCTGAATGGCGATTCGCTATTCGTTATGTTGCGTAGAGCCCCATATGTGTGGTGTTGTGGCACATTTGTACCCTCTAGTGCCATCCTGTAAGCCAGTTATCAAACTGTAGGACACCTTTGGGGGGGCTCCATGTCATGTCATGAGTGAAGCACCGGCACAGTCAGAGGTCGGATACTTGAAAGGCATCGGCAACCTTTTGGCTTTGCCAATGTTTGTTGCTGATGATGAACAACATCGGTCAAAAAAAGATCAAACCAGCATGATGTCAACACCCCTGCAAACGCCATGATGCAGAAGCCATTCTGGAAACAGCAAGATGACACATGCACATGTACACATTATCATGTATGAATGTGCATACGTCATAACGCAGCAGTCCAGTTGGCTTTTTTTTAATTCCCCATTCCAAGATGGCAGACTTCATCTTGGACTAGTACATTTTAGCGAGAGGGGTGGCTTAGTACCAAACTGCAGCTACTGGACCCTCCTAAAAAGTAAAATAAAGACTGAAATAAACACAGGATGGGGAGAAACAAATGAGCTGGGGGGTGTGACAGCCCTAACAGCTCACCAGGGCAGGGATGTGAAGGGGCAGCAGTGCAAAGGGGCGAATGGGAGACTGTGAGGAACCACGTGCAGTCCCAAGGAGGGCGCAAAACACTTTACAATATCAGCAGAGTTTGTGAAACCATGCGGCAGTGAGGACAACATTAAGTGGCATGTTTATCAATTATGCAGCAGTCGTTTCCGGAATGTAAGCAGTGGAAGGATACAAGTCATCAAATCAAAAGGATGGTAAAGAAGCCATGCTCCAGGGGAGGGGCGAACAAAGCAAGTGGGAAGAAAACATTGAACAAGAAGCAAGCAACTGAGAATGAAAAGAAAGCTTTGAGACCCTCACGGGTATGTAGCACGCTTTATAAATGCAGTGATTGATTGATTGATTGATTGATTGATCGACCAATTATGGGCTGACCCAAAGTCCACTGTAAGTATTGCACACATTAGGTGCTTCGACAACACCCAGCTTCCAAACGAAAGGATCTCTGAAAAACAGATGTTAAACAGAAAAAGTGAGCTATGACCCCCGAAGAATGAGAGAGAAGATATGTTACATCCTTTCTTCATTTAATCAGTACTATAAAATGAAGTTTGCATATATGAATAATTATGCTAATAATTGTTGTACGTATAGCCAGGGCCACTGGAATTATGCGATTCTGTGGCGGCTGCATTTTCATAGAATTGCATTATATAATCCATCATCTGCAGTATTATCTGCAGATTTTAACCGTAAAAAAGTGTTTCTACCTCAAATTGATCAAATGTTATTAAAAACACTGCAACACGTGTTGCAGTTCAGTGGAGGGCTCTTCACACAGGTTGACTGGTCACTTTCAGGTGCTTTGATTGGTGATAAACAGGAGCTACTATGTTGAAACCTTTGCCTATACAGTATTAACAGGAGTGAAAATAACAAAATAATGAAGCCATACTGTCTTAAAATGTGCAGTGTTGAGGTGCAAAAGTTGCCTTTTCTTGCCGCATAATTTAGTCAATCCTGCCTTATAATTTGGTCCAGCCTGCTGCATAATGCCAGTGGCCCGGCATATAGTACACAGTACAAATAGTTTAGGCTGTTGAAAATAATATCATCCAACCCAGCTCAATGACTTTCACTTTATCAAGGTCCAGAGAGTGAAGCCCTGAAAAGGTTTAAAATGATGCCACACAGATCACCTGTAGATGTATGCGGCAGGGGCATTATTACTGAGGTTTGAGCCTTCTGCCCTGCAGGAGATGCACATATCCCTGCAAAAAACACAAAGTAAGATATAGTACTATTATCTTAACATGTGAGCTGCAAATGACATGCAGTGCTCTGCAGAAGGGACGTTATTAGAGCTACTAAACTGCTAGACTCTAGTAAAAAATGGCATTTAAAACAAGTGCAGAAGTGTGTTAATATACATACACCTGTATACTGAGTGTGATTGGGAAGGGCTTAAAGTTAGCATTTGCTTGCCGCATAGCTGGTGTCCTGGGTGCTTCAGTTTAGTGATGTCTGCACCAGGGCTTCAAGTGGACAGGGTCTCACCGGTGCTGAGCACCGGCAGTTTTTTAAAGGGGGCCTGGAAACGGGTCTCTATCGGGCTCTGTTTTGTGCCCTGGCACTTTTTTCCGGAATATAGTGACTGCAGACTGCTGTCACTACAGTCCGGAAAAAACTGACCACCCGTGTCAGGGCACAAAACAGAGCCCGATAGAGAACAGTTTCCAGACAGCAGGCACATGGATGTGCACTTGCTTACACTGCTCACTTCTCACTAGTGGAGAAGTTACGGCATGACGTCAAGCCATGTGAGCGTTGTAGGGGAAGGGAAATCCTTTAAAGAAAGTCATTTTCTCTCTGGTTTTCCCTTCTCTTTTTGAAACTCAGGAGCAGCAACAATATTGTGGCGTTACCAGTGCTTTAAGCGGAAGCTTTTTCAATATTATATACAAGCCATAGTTGCTGCTTTTTATCTTATACAACTAACAACCATTGACAAAGCCAATTGTCCTGACTTGTTGTAGGTGTAATGTTACTTGTATCATATATCTGGATGCAATGACAGAAACCGCAAAATACCAGTGGGGTGGCACACTATGCTAACCACAGATTTTTAGCTTACATATTTTAAGCCACGCCCTTAATTACATTGGCCACGCACCTTTGAGAGACCCCCCCAGTTTTTTCATCTCACTTAAAGCCCTGGTCTGCACAGTAAATGCAGGTTCCTAGCAGGGTCGGCCTTAGGCATGTGCAAGCTGTGCACCTGCACAGGGCCACCAAACCCCAGGGGCCGCCACGCCAATATATATCCCTAATATAAGAATCCTCTGAGGATGTATACAGATTTGCGTGGTGGCCCCTGGCAGGGATTTGGCAGCCTCCGGCTCTGTTCCACTTCCAAACACCCTGACCACCCCTCTTCACTGGCCTCCCGCTCCACCCCGCCCGGACCCCCTCTTCCGGGGCCCCCTACCTATGCTTCCTGCCCAGGGCCACCATGAGCCTAGAGCCGCCCCTGCTCCTGGGGCTGGGCTCCGGAGATCTACGGGGTCTCGGCTTAAAGTGTGAAGACCACCGTCCTAAGCCATTAAGCATCTAGTGTCAGCTGTCACATATTTTGTGTTTTAAGCTGCCATTTCCTGTTTGAATGCAGGATCAAGGCCTGGGCAGATGTTACAGATGCAAAGCTCTTAGCCCTTTGTATGTGCTAAAGAGTTTTTTAATCTGACTTGCATCAAACTGACTCTAATGTATGTTTACTAAATGCTTTTTCGTGTGTTCAGTTCCATACTGCAATTCTATTTTGTTCTTCTTGTTTGCAGCCATACTTTTATGTGATAGAGCACAGCCCCAAGACTTGACGCAGTTTAGGGGGGGGGAGATGATGGCTTGACCATATTTTAAAAAGATATTGCGAGTCACTAAAGAATTCTCTGACTATATACAGGAACAAGGCACAAGGCCACCTTCAATTATAAGGTCATGGAACTTTGATGACTGTATTTCCTACTGTTTGTAAAAAAATAAACATGTTGCCATAAATGTCTCCATTTGCAGATCACAGTTCATTTGAATAAAACAGAGAAGAAGAACAAAAGGCCTGTTCTGGTTTTCCCTGTTTAAACTGCAGCTGCACTTATGCTGCGTGACCTGCCTTTCATCTTGCTAGTTGTCGCTAGCAGCATTCATTCTGATGTCACAACCGAGGGGTGTAGCTTGAATTAGTGCAGCAGGTGCAGTGGCACCTGGGCCCGAGGCCAGAGGCGTCCACTGACCCCTGATTACTGCTGTATTTTACAAATGAATCAGCAGTCAGTGGGCCCATTTCCTTCCATGCACTAGGACCTATGACACACTGGCTATGCCATTGGTGACTATACAACTGTAATAACATTTTACAGCTGAGCAACTACATCATTTTCTTATTACAGGCGACTAGAGACTTCACAACTCAAATATAAAAAGGAGATTGGAGATGGGATGTTATAGAGGGATTGCAGGATGCCATGGATTATATAATTGAGCACTCCCTGGTGCATGACAATATCGCAGTAGCTAAGGCTGTGGGTAGTTCTTGTGTGCTCATATTAAGGCAAGGAAAGGGAGAGAAAAGAGGGGTGGTAAAATAGTTGTTTCTTTGGTTTTGTCCTGAACTGCATAATTGGTGAGGCATAGTGGCCGACCTTAAAGCTGGGGAACCAGGTTCGAGTCTGGCTCTGACGCTCAAAAATCTGTTTCTGGGCAAATCACTTAATTTCCCTGTGCCTAGAAAGTAATGTGTCCGTCTGTAATGCAACTGGTACTCATGTAATGCGCACGGATACCTTTGGGTCGAGTTCGCACTATGTAAAACTGCAACAACAAAAAATTAATGTGGCACATTTGTTCTGCTGCGGTAATTGTGGCACATTTGTTCTGCTGTGGTAATTGTGGTCCATTCTTTCTGCTACAGTAATTGTAAAAATATCAGTTGATGGACAGAATGCAGAACAATGTCATACATTCACCCCAGTACAGAGATCTGGGCCTAAATACATCGTTTTTGTGCACCCCACACCACCCCAGTTCAGACATGGCCAAATGTAAATCAGCCTTGACCCTGTGCCTCATGGGAACAGTCCAGCCCGAACTGCCAAGCCATATCTTCCCTGGACCGGAATCAAGCATCCTAGGACCGATTTCTGGCTATCAGCCGTCATCAGCCAGGATAGCTTGATTCTAGTGGTGTGGAGAGCACGGGACTCACGTCTGAGCATACCCACTCGCGGTGACAAATGCAAAAACAACAGTTGATAGACCGAATGCAGAACAATGTCATACATTCACCCCAGTACAGAGATCTGGGCCTAAATCCATTGTTATTTTGCACTCCACACCACCCCAGTTCAGACATGGCCATATGCAAATCAGCCTTGACCCTGTGCCTCATGGGAACAGTCCAGCCCGAACTGCCAAGCCATGTCTTCCCTGGACCAGAATCAAGCATCCTAGGACCGGTTTCTGACTATCAGCCGTCATCATCCAGATAGATTGACTGCAGTGGTGTGGAGAGCACGGGACTCACGTCTGAGCATACCCGTCCCACTCTGGGTGACAGATTCAAAAACAACAGTTGATGGACAGAATGCAGAACAATGTCATACAATTATGGCACATTTGTTCTGCTGCGGTAATTGTGACACATTTGTTCTGCTGTGGTAATTGTGGTCCATTCGTTCTGCTGCGGTAATTGTGGCACATTTGTTCTGCTGCGGTAATTGTGACACATTTGTTCTGCTGCGGGAATTGTGGCCCATTCGTTCTGCTGTGGTTTGTAAGTCATCTGGTGAGCCTATGGGCAAAAGGAACTCGTGTCAGAAGAAGGCAAGTAAGGCCTGGTCATGCAGATGCACTGCTATCACCAGGTGGTGCAGCTGGGTCAAGCTCTGAGGCCTGCTGTAAGCAGGACCAGCACTTCAGGTCACAACAACAGATAAGCAGATGATTTGTGGGTAGAGTAAAGTTAGGAAGACCTGGGGTAGAAGGGATGTAATGATTCCAGCCATCAGAAAGAGATGTTTTGCTCAGCAGGTGAAGCATGTTGGGGGGAGGGTATCCTGCATAATGTGTGCACCTTACCTGTTACACTGTAGAGTGTCACTGTCTCATCTGCTCTTAAAGACATGACATCCTTTGCATAAACTGGTTTGTTATAGGCTGAGGGCCTGACTACGAGTTTGGCCGATGGGATACTCCATCACAAATGTGATGGATATCCCATCCGCCGTATTTCAAGTTCCATAGGATATAATGGACTTGTAATACGGCGGATGGGATACTCTGCCACAAGCATGATGGATATCTCGTCTGCAGTGTTACAAGTTCCAAGGAATATAATGGACTTGTAATACAGCAGATGGGATACTCCGCCGCAAACAGGACGGATATCACGTACGCCGTATTACAAGTTCCATAGGATATTTTGGACTTGTAATACGGCAGATGGCATACTCCGTCACAAATGGGACGGATATGCCGTCTGCCATTATTACAAGTTCCAAGGAATATAATGGACTTGTAACACGGCGGACGGGATACTCTATCACAAATGTGACGGGGGAAACATCCTTTACAACGCAACTTTTACCACGCAGTGCCTTTACGACGCAACTTTTACAACGCAAACCATTACAACGCATTACGCTGGGGGGCGCTCTAGGATAGGGAATAGGTTTAATTTACTATCCAACACCTTCCCTACTATCCACTGGGACTGGAGTTGGAATAGTAAATTAAACTATTCACTATCCAGTGCCCCAAAGCACTATGCGTTGTAAAGGCATGCGTTGTAAAAACAGCGTTGTAAAGGCATGCGTGGTAAAAGCATGCGTTGTAATGTCATACATCCACGTGACGGATATCCCATCCTCCGTATTTCAAGTTCCATAGGATATAATGGAATTGTAATTTAGCGAATGGGATATTTGTGAAGGAGTAACCCTGTCCACCAAACTGGTAATCAGGCCTTAAGATTGTTTTATATTTTAATTTGAGAATGGATCTGCATTGGTGCAGTATTGTCAGGGATTCATTAGTAGAGGAGCAAGTATGTAAGTGTTGAGGTGCATTGGCAGACCTCTCTGTGTGTCTGATGTGGAATTGCAAGTGTGCTACATAAAGGGACCTGGGAACATCTGCAGACTTGTGTAAAGGACTTACAGTTGGAACAGCCTGGGAAGAAGTCAATCAGGGTTGGGGTGCACTGAGTGTATTAGGGTCCTAATGCTGTGATAGCTGGTTTGCACCAGGTTAAGAGATGCTGCATTTCCTCGTAAGGGTACAGAACAAGAGTGCCAGGAACGATTTAGGTGAGAGATGAGTGGCTTTAGAAACCATGCCTTTGGGCGATTATCGCCGGATTACAAATTTGCCTCATTTGCTGCACATTTCATCATCTTTTCCATTATCTGCAGATTTAATTAAAAACATTTGTTCGTAACTCAAACGGTTCAAAAGTTACAAAAAATTGCAAAGACACCTGTTGCCACTCAGTGGAAGGCCCTTTACAAAGCTGGACTGGTCACCTTTCTGTTTCTTATTGCTATATTTGGGTGTTAAACAGGTACTAATGAGGTGCAACCAATTCCTAGGGACTGTTACCAAGTTTAAGTATGATGAAGTAATACTATTACAAAATGTGCTGCATAATGACCCAAAGTTTGCCTTTTTTGTCGCCTAATTTACTCAACCCTCCCACATACTTTAGCCCTCACCTGCCGCATAATTCCAGTAGCCCTGTCTCTGGGTCAATGTCTTGTGTAGCTGTGGAGCTACAATTTGAGGATGGACTGGCGTGACTTTATGGGCCCAATTGTCAGTAACGTGCCACTAGGCAGCTTAGGCTAATGCCAATGATTCAATTGGCCGTAGAGGGCAGCTGCCTTATGATGCTACTGCACATGGCA
Organism: Lissotriton helveticus; assembly: GCF_964261635.1. NCBI lineage: Eukaryota > Metazoa > Chordata > Amphibia > Caudata > Salamandridae > Lissotriton > Lissotriton helveticus. The sequence continues at coordinate 1,591,313,369 of NC_136069.1, read as the reverse complement.
ACAAGAGGCTGGCAGATTACGACAAAGTGCTTGAATGGCGTTTTGCTAGGGGAAAAGGGAGCGCTCAAAAGACAAAACATTATTTTGCCTGCAATTCCTGAAAGACCTTGCAGTGGAGCTTCTCTGACTTTACATTCCAGTCTGGATAAGAGAAAGGCATTTGGGTGCCATGGAGCAGGTGCTTGGAAGATAGCCAGGGAATGAGTGTGCAGAAAAGAGTAAACATGTGATGGTGGAATTTGAAAAGTGCAGGTACATAGGTAGAGGAAAATAGAGGAGAATTGGAGGCACAGAGGGATCAGAAAGAGGGCCAGATTTAAGATGCGCAGGAAACACACAGAAGTGCTACTCTAAAATCCAAGTGAATGGTATACGCAAAAAATCACACGAAGAGGGGTGTACCTAAGGAGTTTGGTTGGGGAAGGAAAACGCTAATGGATCAAATAATAATTAAAAGAAAATAATACCTACATCTTTTACAAAATTCGTTGGGGGGGCACCAAATATTTTCACCCTGGGCCCCACAAAAGTATGTGAGAGCCCTATGCAGAAGTGACTACTGAACCTAATTTTTAAAGTGACTTCTGACATTAACAGGGGTTCAAACAGTTAGTCCTTTGGTTTTTTAGGAATGTCTCAGTTTTTCTGACGGTTAAAATAGCTAAGCACAGCAAAGGAGTTGGCCTAACGGCTAGGGCGGTCATTCTCGAATCTGGGGAACTGGGTTCGAATCTCGGCAACGACCCTGAACATCCTGTGATTCTGGGCAAATCACTTAATCTCCCCGTGCCTAACAAAAAATGAATGTGTCGTCATGTAACGCAACTGGTGCTATGTAAAGCGATCTGATAGCTGATTCCGGTCAAGTTCGCGCTATATAAAACTCTGTAAAAAAAAAATAAAAAAAAAAGGCTGCGCGAGCTACAACATGGCCGCTCTCGGTTTACGGACCTGGGTCCAGCAGGATTGTTGCCAGGCCTCAGCGGCCATTACGGTAATTGTGCTACTTGTCGTGCTATGTTTTGTGAGTCGCCTGAGGCGGCCGTCAGGGACCAAGAAGACCGACATGAAGAAGGAAAACAAGGCCTTCATCATCAGGTCCCTGGTGGCGGGTCCGTGGGAGGGGAGCGCCTCCTGTGTAATGCACCTTGTCAGCGCCGGCCGCTGTTGCCGCCGCACGCGTGGGCACTGCTAATTAGTTGTGGCACCCTTCAAAGCGCCTTCTAATTTATTCATAATGTCAGAGAGGTGTCCTCTCTAATCCTGGAGATTAAACGTCAAGGGTTCCTTTTCATGGCCTTCCAAGCACACGCAGAGGCCCGCGTCACAGTATTGCGCCAATGCCTGATTGCGCATTATTTTGAATTAATTTCGTCCCAGTGTGTTACAGACACATTTCAGTGCCTCTCTATGGTTTTGCACAGATCTCCAAGTGAACTAAATGCGACTAACACAGCTGTTTGTGCTGTCTGCTCTAACAGGTTTGAATCCTTGTAGACCATTCAGGCTTTCTACCGCGTGAGGATGAACAAAGGTAGTACCAGTAGCCAAAGGAGCTGAAACGAGATGGAATGGAATGGAATGGAATATGTTTTTGTTGAGCGCGATAGCTACCCGCAGGCGTCCCAGCGCTATAACTGAGTATGGTGTGGAAAGGCGGGTCTGGAATTATTTCCTGAAGAAAAAAGGTTTTAGTTTTTTTACGGAATAGCAGGATGTTAGGTTCTGACCGGATGGAAAGAGGAAGGGAGTTCCATAGCCTTGCTGCGTTAGTAGAGAACATTCTGCCTCCACTTCTTTCTCTTTTGTATCTGGGGATGATGACCTGGAAGGCAAGGGATGATCTCAGCTGCCTGTTAGGGTTGTAGGGAGTGATCAGGGTGTGATTAAGGACTGCTCCTTTCCTCCAGTAGGCACGGTGGGCAATGCACATGCTTTTAAAGTTAACCCTATCTTTTACCGGTAGCCAGTGAAGTGTTCTTAGTTCAGATCTCACTGATTGCCGGCGGAGAATGCGCAGGAGGGTACGGGCCGCGCAGTTTTGAATCACCTGCAGTCTTCTCAGGGTAGATTCAGGGGAGCCTAGGTATAGGGCATTGCCGAAGTCAAGCCGGGAGAGGATGAGACCCTGGACCATGGTCTGTCTGGCCTTGAGAGGAAGGAGAGGTAAGATCTTCCGAATGAGTCTGATGATACCCATGCAGGATGCTGCTAGTTTTGTTGCCTGGTGGCCGAAGGTCAGAGCAGAGTCCAGCCAGATGCCCAGGCTCTTGATGGAGTCCCTGGACGGGGGGGCCGGGCCAAGTGAAGGGGGCCACAGAGAGTCGATGGATTTTTGGGGGGAGTTGCTTAGCACCATTAGCTCAGTTTTCTCTCCGTTGAGTTTTAGGTAGGACTGACTCATCCAGGTGCAGACTGCTTCCATGCAGTTTCTAAGTTCACTGGGGTGGGAGGAGGGATGAGTAAGAGTGACCACCAGTTGCGTGTCGTCGGCGTAGGACACGACTTGAATGCCGAAAGGAGGGATTATGTCTGCGAGGGGGAGCATGTAAATATTAAACAGTGTGGGGCTCAGGGACGAGCCCTGAGGCACTCCACAACTGAGGGGTTTGCTGGGTGAGGTGGTATTGCCCTCGTAGACTCTGAAGGAGCGGTCCGAAAGAAAGGAATGGAGCCAGGCTGCTGCAGTAGATGTTATTCCGAGCTCTGACATTCTGTGACGTAAGATGTCGTGGTTCACAGTGTCGAAGGCGGCACTCAGGTCCAACAAAATAATGGCCGCAGTGCCACCCTCATCTACAATCTTTCTGGCCTGAGACATTAACTTACCTGAGTACAATTGACCTGAGATTTGTTTTATTGCATTGAGCAGGCAGGCTCAAGTGTTGGAGGCAGGTGAAAATGTTTGCGCGTCAAGCTGCTGCGCATACATGCCAACATTTTAGAAGAGGAAAGTGAGAGAATAAAAAAAAAATCTTGTGATTATAATTCCCCCATTGACTTCTACTGAAGCGCAGGCAATTTCAGGCGAGAGACAGCCACAATACAGGCATTTTTGGCTTCAAAGTCAGGTCCATTGGCATGAATGCTGGCCTGACATATGTAACCGTGCGATTCACATGATGCAACTGCACACGAATATCCGCAATAATAAGTACATTTCCTGTAATATAACCATCCCTAGTGACAGGTTAGGCACTTCTTGGTAAGGGGTGATATAGTTCAACACTCGCATCCTTTGGCAGGAAGCGCAGTGTAAAAGCTAAAATGATTATTTGCGCTTTCATAATCCTTCTGCATATGTGCTGAGTGCGCGTGTCGGTCTGCAGGAGGCTCAGCTAATTTTCCAGACAGCTAAAGATGGGTGTGATGCAGCCGCCTCTTCCCCAGGCGGCGTGATTTGTGGACGGCGAGTTATTAACTAACCTGGGCCGGTTTCCAAGGCCTACAAGAGGTTTCCTGCAAATCAACCCCGGCGCCTTTGGTTCCCAGCGCAGTCCTTCCTCCCTTTCCATGCCAGCCCTTCAGTGGAACTTCGGTAGGAGCCTTCTTCCCTTTCCATGCTTCCCATTCACTTGCAGCAGTTAACTTACAAATACTAACAAAAAAGAATAGGTCTGGTTTTGCATCAAGAGGGATGTATGACATCACAACGCATGCTTTCACAACGCATGCCTTTACAACGCGGTTTTCACAACGCATGCCTTTACAACGCATAGTGCTTTGGGGCGCTGGATAGTGAATTGTTTAATTTACTATTCCAACTCCAGTCCCTGTGGATAGTAGGGAAGGTGTTGGATAGTAAATTAAACCTATTCCCTATCCTAGAGCGCCCCCCAGCGCAATGTGTTGTAATGGTTTGCGTTGTAAAAGTTGCGTCGTAATGTCACTGCGTAGTAAAATTTGCGTTGTAAAGGATGTCTCCCCATCAAGAGTGGTTAATTTGCATCAAAATGGTTTGTGTTTGTTTGCGAATGGTAGTCATTTGCAAAGAACCGCGAGAAGAAAAGTATTAACCCCTTCGCTGCGGGGGTTAATCCCCCGCTGTGCTGGGGGGGGGGAGGGGGGCGCGCACAGCGCCCGCATGCTCATGACGAGCTGAGCTCGTCATGAGGCACGGCACTCCTGTGCTCATGACGAGCTCAGCTCGTCACAGGTGCATTACCTGCCGTGGAACGCTCAGCACAGCAGGGGAATTATCCCCGCATGCGAGCGTTCCACGGCTCATGACGAGCTGAGCTCGTCATGAGCACCGGAGCGCCGTGGCTCATGACGAGCTCAGCTCGTCATGAGCCTCGAAGAGGTTAACACAGAAGTCCAAGTGCTTTGTGGGTTAGGTGGCAATGACTCATTTTGGGTGTTTTAAAAAAAATATAGTCTGTATTAAGGGTGTAAAGCTAAAACATACTTTGAGACTATGAGCCAGAGTTTTGCCCATCCACACAAAAAAATAATAAATCTATACACAAAGATTTGAAACACTGGCAAGGAAGGCAAAGCCGGACCACCTCCCAAAGGCAGGAGCACCCTGTAAAAGCTTGCGAAAGGGGGGCGCACCGGATTTGGCCGCCCCCGTCTGACCGCAAGCCACCCAATCACAGTTTTTATTTATTTATTTATTTTGAAAGTTTTATATAGCGCGAACAAGATCTTTGCAGATATCAGAGCGCTTTACAGACGAAAGGACCAACCCGTGAATAGATAACAATTGGGGTGTGGAAGGTCCATGCGGGAGCATAGTCAGACAAATACATCAATAATGATACAAGTACAAATACAAGTACAAATACGTGGTAGCGTAAGCATTCAGGTACCATAGTCAGACAGATACATTAATAATGATACAAGTACAAATACGTGGTAGCGTAAACCCTCAGGTAGGTCAATAACATGAGTCCTACAAAAAATGCAAAAAGATCAGTAGAACTGAATGGTACAGCGTCTGTAAATATCAACCCCAGTAATAATTCAGGTGTATTTAGCCATGAGGATAGCTTTCACTTCTTTCTTAAAAAGTATGGTGGAGGAGATGAGCCTGGTTTCAGGGGGAAGTGAGTTCCAGATCCTGGGTGCCATTCCTGAGAAGGAGCGTTTATACGTTTTTTCCTTGCGGAATCTTTGGGGCTTTAGCAAGAGATTGTTTGTGCCTCTAGTATTTCTGGAGCCACCAGAAATCGTCAGCTTCTGGGCGAGGTATCCGGGTGAGCTCAGGTGAACAGCCTTGTGCGTCAAGCAGGCGATTTTCAGATGTATTCTGGCTTCAAAAGGCAGCCAATTCAGGGCTTTCAGGTCAGGGGAAATGTGTGAGTGTTTTTTTGATCCAGTGATGAGTCTCGCTGCGGCGTTTAGAGAAGCTCTTATGGGTGCCGTAGTAGTTAGGGGGAGACCGCAGAGGGCGATGCTGCCGTAATCTATTCGCGGGATGACTAATGCTTGTACCGCAGTTTGGAAATCTTTGGCTGGAAGAAAGGGTTTGAGTTTCCTTAAGGTATTGATCTGGTAGTTCGCACCCTTAGTTGCTTTGTTGATGTGTTCCTGCATGTTGAGGTTGGTGTCAAGTGTTATGCCTAGAGATTTTGCTGAGTCCACGATGGTGGGATGAACATTGAGTGCGGTTAGGTGTTTAAGCCAGATTTGAGCGGTAGTGATCTTCGCTGGAGGTGAGATCAAGAGGAACTCTGTTTTAAGAGCATTGAGTTTGAGATGATTAGCGGCCAGCCAGGATTGGGTGCTTCTGATCGTTGAATTCAAGAGCATGATGTCTTTGGGTGATTGTAATTTGAGATATAGTTGGGTGTCATCGGCGTACATGTGGAAGTGAACATTGGATGCTTGTAGCAAGGTGGTGAGAGGTTCCATAACTAGGTTAAACAAAGTTGGGGATAGGGAGGATCCTTGTGGGACGCCTAGCGATACAGGTATTGGCGAAGACATCAAATTGTTACTCTTGAATTTCTGCGATCTGATCTTAATACATCCACACAATAGTGTTTGGTAAATGTGTGTGCTGTAGGCCATGTTGCTGCACCTATTGTGCAAGTGGAATGCGCTCTAGGAGGTATAAAGTTCTTTTAGCTTTTGTATAGCAAGATTGAATGCATTTAACAATCCATCTTGTAATACCAGATTTAGAGAGAAGATTGCCCTTGTGAGGTAGTGAAAATGCGACAAACGGTTGCTTTGTTTAACGAAAATCTTTTGTCCTTTCAATATAATACAACAACACTTCTGACATCAAGTGTGTGAAGAGCTCGTTCTGCTACAGAAACAGGTTGAGGAAAGAACACAGGTAACTCAACTGATTGGTTAAGATGATAAGCAAAAACTACTTTAGGGATGAATTTTGGGTTGGTACGAAAAACTACCCTATCTTTATGAAGCTGAAAGAAGGGTTCTTCTAAGAGTAATGGCTGAAGCTCACTAACTCTCCTTAATGAAGTGATTGCAAGAGAAAGGCAAACCTCCATGAAAGGAACTGTAAAGGACAATTGTGTAATGGTTCAAACGGTGGGCCCATGAGTCTTGTAAGTACAATATTGAGATTCCATACTGGTGCTGGAGGTATTCTGGGTAGAATTACCCTATTTAAGCCTTCCATAAAACTTTAATTACAGGGACTTTGAACAAAGATAAATGCTGTCTGTTGTGCAAATATGCAGCTACTGCTGCAAGGTGCAATCGAATGGATGTTTAAGATAGCCCACATTGCTCTAAGTGCAGAAGATAATATTCTGAACAGAAGCATTCAGAGGAATAATGTTGTTGTTCTTACAGTAGATAACAAATCGTTTCCACTTTGCTGCATAGCAAGCTCTGGTCGTAGGTTTTATTGCTTCTCTCAGAATAGTCCTACAGTCTGGTGACAAATTTAAATACCTAAACTCTATGACCTCAGGAGCCAAATCTCTAAGTTGAGCTCCTTGGGATTAGGATGCTTGATTTCTTCATGGTTCTGAGTGAGAAGACTGGAGGTGAGATGTAGCTTTTGATATGGAACTACTGACAGCTATAATAAGGTGGTGTACCATGGTTCATGGGTCCGTGTGGGAGCTACCATAATCAGTGGGTGATGTTTGCCTGAGTTTTTGAACCCGTGGGAGAAGGGGAAAAGAGTAGGCAAATATCCCTGACCAATTCATCCAAAGGGCATTGTGGGATCCGCTCCTCTGTGACTCTTACAGGCCACTATCTATGATGAACGTGGATAATAAGATCCTGGCTAAGTTATTAGCTACAACCTCTGCACTCTCTTTGCAGTAATGTAGGAGGTGGATCCCTCCCTACCTGCTGCTGCTGTATTTCTGGATGAGACTAAAGCGTTTGATACGCTAGAGTACTCTTATCTGCTCTCGCTACTGACAAGTATCGGCGTGAGCCCTGCTTTTCTCCAAAGATGGCACTACTATACACATCTCCAGCTGCTAGGTTGCGGGTCAATGGTGCGATATCTCCCCCGAATGAGGTAGCCTGAGGTACGAGGCAGGGGTGCCTGCTATCACCCCTCCTCTTCCCTATAGCAAATGGAGTCTTTGGCGGCCAGACTGCAATAGCATCATGCCTGGGTACTCCGTTTGGGGAAGGGGTCTGGGCCTACTGTTGCGCACAATCAAAAGACATGTCACCCAATCATAGACTGCGGATAACTCATTTTAAATTCCAGAATCAGTTATATAGGACTCCTGTGTGGCTGCGCAAAGCGGGATTCAGTGCGGATGAGAGGTGTGTGCGGTGTGGAATACTCACAGCCTCCTTCATGCACCTGGCCTGTGAATGTTTGGCCGTAGCTAATTACTGAACCTGCGTTTGAGGCACTGAGCGAAATGCTGGAGTACAGGTTGGAGCCCTCCCCACTACTTGCTCTGCTAGGTTATGTCAAGAATCTCCCAGCAGATATCAGGAGTCTGGATGCCATGATGCTGCTGTTGTATGTATGTATGTATGTATAGGCATTTATATAGCGCACTACTTACCCGTAGGGTCCCAAGGCGCTTCGACCGCTGCGAAACCCTTCCTGGCTTCCCTGAGAGATGGTCCCTTAATGGGTATCTCCAGGGTGAGACCAGGCATCCCCGGCGGTCTGGTGGGGCCGTTAGTGAAGATGAGGCAAGCTAATGCCCAGAGTTGCCGAGTGTGAACGCTGATCAGAGTGGGCACCGAGGCGAGAGAATTATTGAGTCCGCTGACCCTGGTCCAGAAACCTGCCGCGCCGGGAATCGAACCCTGGTCCCGGGCCGTCCTCTGCTCTCGGGTCTGCCGCCTCTAACCAGTGAGCCACACTACTTCAGGTGAGTGGCTATATGATGGGGCCGAAAGCGTAAACCGTGTAGGAATGACTGGCTTAGGAACGCGGCTTTCTGCCATAACCAATTGTTAGAATTCTGGGAACTTATGCCGACACAGTCACGCCCTCACGACATCTGGCAACCTCTGCAAAGTTTCCTGCAGCTCCACTCTGCTGACCTTGCAGATCCCCCGTGCCTGTGGTGTGAACGGCCATGACGCTGCATGATTCATAGGTCGGAATACTGTCACCCCCCCATACTCGACCAGAGAGACACTTCTACTCCCCCCTTCTTATTTTTTCCTTCCCTCCCCAGTACCACTCTATGCCTGCGCTTCCCCCTCTTGAGCCCCCTTGTCTACCCAATCTTCTTCTCTTCTTTCTTTTGGCTGAACGGCAACTGCTGCTCCCTGAGATGATGCACCAGCTAGCAGGAAATATGGGCAAGACAGGATTTTAAATGTATGGCCGAATTACCAACTCCGTGCATCGCTGGTTGTACAATTGAATGGGGGCAAGCGGTCAAGGAGGTCAAAATGGGATTCCGGCCCCACTTTTGGCCATACGAAGACCCATCCCTCCACACAACCAATTTTGGCTGTGTTGTGTTCTCTTTCCTGCCATGGACAGGTACTCTTTGCCTCCACCAGAGTAAAACAACCATCATATCATATCCAGAGTGGGAATGTGCAGTGGAAAAATAGCTCAATCCACCATTAATTTGTGGATTTCTGTGTCTCCACCAAATTAGTGTCATTCCCTTGCTGAAAAGCCCATTCTCCACCTCTGAGAGCAGATTTAATTCTGGTGGGTATTACACCATACTGGTGCACTGGTACTTGTAAAAAAATTGATTCACAAATGTAAGTTCACATTTTACAGATTGCATATGTAAATTTACACAGGTGAATCAAGTCAGTTACACGCCTAATGTGAACTTGGATGCGAATCAGTGACCACCTGGCATGGAGTCAAATTCTGCATGGGATAAAGGGGCAAATTTAGGGGCAAGAATTCTGGCCAAATCAATTTCGTGTGAATCTGCGAATGTGAAATCATACAAAGAAAGTATTTGTCAGACCTAAGTAGTAGTCAAAAGAAGTTTATATTCTCTTGTTTGATATGGGGTTGGTGTACTTTTCCTCTGAAAGATGCTGACTGAATCACAAACACACAATCTACCAATTATACTGATATCCTGGTTCCTCTCTGCTCTGTAATCCCCAGCCTCAACCACACTAACTTGCATCACCACCTGGGCCTTCATGTTAACCCCTTGGGTTGTGGGCGGCTGCACGCGGCGCCGCGGTACTCATGACAAGCTCAGCTCGTCATGAGGCACAGTGAAGCTGTGCTCATGACGAGCTGAGCTCGTCATGACTCCGCCCACTCAATGGAACGCCCCGCGCAGGAGGGGAATTATCCCCGCGTGGGCGTTCCACGGCAGTTATGACGAGCTCAGCTCGTCATGAGCAGAGCTCCACTGTGCCTTATGACGAGCTGAGCTCATCATAAGCGCCGAACGAGTGAAGGTGGGCAAACCAGCAGTTTAATATGGAGAGGTGAGCCAATGCCAAGGCAACTGGAATTATGTGATTGTGCGGCTGTAGCATTGTTTTTGCTTATTTATAGATTTGCCGCATTTGTCACATAATCCATCATCTACTGCATAATTTGCAGATTTTAATAAAAAAATGTGTTTCTAGCTCAAACTGTTCAAATGTAAAAAAAAAAATACAGCAGCACATGTTGCTATGCAGTGGAAGGCCCTTTGCAGAGGTTGACTAGTCACCTCTGTGCTGCTTATTACTATATATGGGGGTCAAACTGGTACTAATGAGATGCAACCAACGTTCAGACAGTGTTAACAAGCGTAAAAATGACAAAATAATGAAGTAATTCGATCACAAAATGTGCTGCATTATGCCACATAATTTGCATTTTCTTGCCACATAATTTGCTAAACTTTGCTGCATAATTTTTCCCTCCCCTGTCGCATAATTCCAGTGGCCTTGGCCAAGGACAACCAAGGCTCTGGCTGGACCTTAAGTGTGAAAGCACAGGGGCGGCTCTAGGCTCATGCCGGCCCTGGGCAGGGAGCATAGGTAGGGGGCCCTGGAAGAGGGTGTCAGGGCGGGGCGGAGCGCGGAGACCAGTGAAGAGGGGAGGGGGAGGGGGGGGGTCAGGGTGCTTGGATGTGGAACAGAGCCGGAGGTCGCCAAATTCCTGCCAGGGGCCGCGTTGCAAATATGTATCCATCCTCAGAGGATTATTATATTAAGGCTACATATTGGCATGGCGGCCCCTGGGGTTTGGTGGCCCTGAGCAGGTGCACAGCTGGCACATGCCTAAGGCTGCCCCTGGAAAGCACAAACTCAGCCTTTTGGAACTAAATTGCTCGCTAAATGCTTTAAAGTGTTTAATACAACTATGAGGTCTTTTTTACCTGTAGGGTGCCATAAAGTTTTACCAGATCTGATCACCACATTTTTCTAGCTACACCAAAAATCTGCAGTTCGCTTTATCAGAAGTAAATAAAGGTTGCCACACATTTTAGGTTCATTTGCAAACTTTCCACAGTAGAATTGGTAAAGGTATGTGGGCGTGGCCTTCTGGCCTGCGGCATTCCTCCTGCCATGTTTATATTTGACTGCATATTGACAGAGTAGAAGGCAGCAATTCAAACCTGCAATTACTCTAAATTGAGAGAGCTGCAATTACATCACCCATTGCTGCTCGAGCTGACCTGGTTTCACCCCACACATCATTTGCAGAAAAGAGAGCCATGAGTAGAACGGGATTCTGGGATATCCAATCATCAAAGCACCAGGGACTGTCTGTCAGAGCTGCATTAAACTACAGGCTGCTGGTATTAAAACTAGCATATACACCAATACACTAGAAGTAGGTAAATTAACAGGGAGAGCCGACCCAGAGCCCATGCACGAGCCGAGCCCTGAAAATGTTTGGCATGTAAACTGTGCAACAAACACCATATAAAAATATGACAAAATACTCTTCAAAATCCAAAACCTTGTATTTCTTTATTATACAGAACTTTTTCAATTTAAAACATCAGATTCCATTATTGTGCTGAGAGGCATTTACTAAAAGTGACAGTTTTTAAACATGAACCTAAAAGTATTCATGCCTCTCGTCCCCCACCATGACAAGAATGCCATTAGTGAATTAAGAGGCAAGTCCGTTGTCATGTGCACCCTATATGTGGCCTAGATTCTTACATGGAGCAACACCACAGTCTATTTAAATCTGACACAAGAGAGGTGTTTGAAATGCAGGAGTTCAGGGTGCGTGCTATACAAAGTGCTCTGAAATGGAATAGGAAATATGGAAGCATGGTGAAATGCAACATTTACATAGGAATTAACTGGTTGGTCAAGCAGGGAAGCTGGGGAAAATCCCAGGTTTTCTAAATTCCCATTGTGCAATTCAGTCACTACTTGGGTAACGTGTTCCCTCTCCAAGTTTACATCAAAGGCTAATGTTTTTTCTTTAAATCTTATAGCATTATGTTAGACCGCGGGTGACAGCCAGAATCCACATGAAAGCTCGGCTTGTTTTGGGCTTGAGGGTGGTCGAAGAGGATCGGGGGCTGAGCCAGAGGGAGGCATCTGGCTCGAACTTTCAGTGACGCGCCCACCTATCGTATATACACGATTCAGGCAGGAGACTCACAATTTTTAAAGGCAAAAATTGACTTAATGTTACTTGTCAGCTGCCTGAAATTGCCTGTGCTCCAATCGAGATCAATGGGGAAAATCCAGTCCCCCTATTTTGTTTTCAAAATCTTCTATGTTCCTGTTGTAAAACGTTGACATGAATGAACTTAAACAGACTGCTCAGCTTTTAAATCGCAAACTAGGATTGGAGTGTGCACTTTCTTTTGTTATGTTATGTTATGTTATTCCAACTTATTGAGCGCACAAATACCCTGAGGTGTCTTGGCGAATCGATTAGATGAGCCTCACTACTGCCCAGCACAGTACTCACCGTGGTTTACAGGAGTCAGGCTAGCGTCTCCTGCAGGAGCGTTGCGCATGCGCAGCACCACCTCGCTTAGGCGCAGGTTCATAACCCTAATAGGAGAGAAAGGCTGGAGAAAAATCAGTTGAAAGAAAGTTGCCGTACTGACTGAGCCCAATAATAATATTTGCAGATAGGATAGGATTTACAATCCTTTTAACCCCTTCCATGCTTATGATGAGCCCGGCTCGTCATGAGGCACAGTGGAGTTGTGCTCACGACGAGCTGGACTCGTCAACACGGCCGCGGCACTCCCACGCGCATTGATTCCCCGCCTGTGCGGGAGAATCAATCAGTGGGCGGAGTCATGACGAGCCCAGCTCGTCATGAGCACAGCTCCACTGTGCCTCATGACGAGCTGGGCTTGTCACGGGCACCGTGGCACCGCGGCCCCACCTCCCCCGCGCCGTGGGGGAATTACCCAGCAGCGAAGGGGTTAACATACAGCAAATGCTTTCCTGGCTGACTTCCATTTATTCTGAGCAATAAAATGAGTCTAATCAATGTAATAACCACTAATATATCGGTTACAAGGTCAAACAATTGCTAAGTCTGCTTACCCTGATGTTGTTACTGCAAAAACAACAATGATGGACAGAATGTGGATCAATGTCACACATTCACCCCAGTCAAAAGATCTGGGCCCAAATCCATCGTTTTTCCACTCCACACCACCCTGGGTTAGACAATGGCGATATGCAAATCAGCGCTGACCCTGTGCCCCATGGGAACAGTCCAGTCCGAACTACAAAAGCCATGTCCTTCCCAGAACGGAAACAAGCATCCGAGGACCGGCCCGGTTTCGAGGTAACACCTCTCATCAGCCCGGCTAGCTTGCTTCCAGTGGTGTGGAGTGCCTGGGACTCACGTCTGAGCATCCCCAGTACACTTAGAGCGGTTACTGCAAAAACAACAATGATGGACAGAATGTGGATCAATGTCACACATTCACCCCAGTCAAAAGATCTGGGCCCAAATCCATCGTTTTTCCACTCCACACCACCCTGGGTTAGACAATGGCGATATGCAAATCAGCGCTGACCCTGTGCCCCATGGGAACAGTCCAGTCCGAACTACAAAAGCCATGTCCTTCCCAGAACGGAAACAAGCATCCGAGGACCGGCCCGGTTTCGAGGTAACACCTCTCATCAGCCCGGCTAGCTTGCTTCCAGTGGTGTGGAGTGCCTGGGACTCACGTCTGAGCATCCCCAGTACACTTAGAGCGGTTACTGCAAAAACAACAATGATGGACAGAATGTGGATCAATGTCACACATTCACCCCAGTCAAAAGATCTGGGCCCAAATCCATCGTTTTTCCACTCCACACCACCCTGGGTTAGACAATGGCGATATGCAAATCAGCGCTGACCCTGTGCCCCATGGGAACAGTCCAGTCCGAACTACAAAAGCCATGTCCTTCCCAGAACGGAAACAAGCATCCGAGGACCAGCCCGGTTTCGAGGTAACACCTCTCATCAGCCCGGCTAGCTTGCTTCCAGTGGTGTGGAGTGCCTGGGACTCACGTCTGAGCATCCCCAGTACACTTAGAGCGGTTACTGCAAAAACAACAATGATGGACAGAATGTGGATCAATGTCACACATTCACCCCAGTCAAAAGATCTGGGCCCAAATCCATCGTTTTTCCACTCCACACCACCCTGGGTTAGACAATGGCGATATGCAAATCAGCGCTGACCCTGTGCCCCATGGGAACAGTCCAGTCCGAACTACAAAAGCCATGTCCTTCCCAGAACGGAAACAAGCATCCGAGGACCGGCCCGGTTTCGAGGTAACACCTCTCATCAGCCCGGCTAGCTTGCCTCCAGTGGTGTGGAGTGCCTGGGACTCACGTCTGAGCATCCCCAGTACACAAAAACGATGGATTTGGGCCCAGATCTTTTGACTGGGGGAGTGTGTGACATTGATCCACATTCAGTCCATCACTTGTTCTTTTTTGCAATTGCCGCCCTAAGTGCGCTGGGGATGCCCAGACGTGGGTCCCAGGCACTCCACACCACTTGGAGTCAAGCTAGCCGGGCTGACGAGAGGTGTTACCTCGAAACCGGTCCGGTCCTCGGATGCTTGATTCCGGTCTGGGAAAGATATGGCTGTTGTAGTTCGGACTGGACTGTTCCCATGGGGCAACAGGGTCAGAGCTGATTTGCATAAAGCCATTATCTGACCCAGGGTGGTGTGGAGTGCAAAAAAACGATGGATTTGGGCCCAGATCTTTTGACTGGGGGAGTGTGTGACATTGATCCACATTCAGTCCATCACTTGTTCTTTTTTGCAATTGCCGCCCTAAGTGCGCTGGGGATGCCCAGACGTGGGTCCCAGGCACTCCACACCACTTGGAGTCAAGCTAGCCGGGCTGACGAGAGGTGTTACCTCGAAACCGGTCCGGTCCTCGGATGCTTGATTCCGGTCTGGGAAAGATATGGCTGTTGTAGTTCGGACTGGACTGTTCCCATGGGGCAACAGGGTCAGAGCTGATTTGCATAAAGCCATTATCTGACCCAGGGTGGTGTGGAGTGCAAAAAAACGATGGATTTGGGCCCAGATCTTTTGACTGGGGGAGTGTGTGACATTGATCCACATTCAGTCCATCACTTGTTCTTTTTTGCAATTGCCGCCCTAAGTGCGCTGGGGATGCCCAGACATGGGTCCCAGGCACTCCACACCACTTGGAGTCAAGCTAGCCGGGCTGACGAGAGGTGTTACCTCGAAACCGGTCCGGTCGAAACCGGTCCGGTCCTCGGATGCTTGATTCCGGTCTGGGAAAGATATGGCTGTTGTAGTTCGGACTGGACTGTTCCCATGGGGCAACAGGGTCAGAGCTGATTTGCATAAAGCCATTATCTGACCCAGGGTGGTGTGGAGTGCAAAAAAACGATGGATTTGGGCCCAGATCTTTTGACTGGGGGAGTGTGTGACATTGATCCACATTCAGTCCATCACTTGTTCTTTTTTGCAATTGCCGCCCTAAGTGCGCTGGGGATGCCCAGACGTGGGTCCCAGGCACTCCACACCACTTGGAGTCAAGCTAGCCGGGCTGACGAGAGGTGTTACCTCGAAACCGGTCAGGTCCTCGGATGCTTGATTCCGGTCTGGGAAAGATATGGCTGTTGTAGTTCGGACTGGACTGTTCCCATGGGGCAACAGGGTCAGAGCTGATTTGCATAAAGCCATTATCTGACCCAGGGTGGTGTGGAGTGCAAAAAAACGATGGATTTGGGCCCAGATCTTTTGACTGGGGGAGTGTGTGACATTGATCCACATTCAGTCCATCACTTGTTCTTTTTTGCAATTGCCGCCCTAAGTGCGCTGGGGATGCCCAGACGTGGGTCCCAGGCACTCCACACCACTTGGAGTCAAGCTAGCCGGGCTGACGAGAGGTGTTACCTCGAAACCGGTCCGGTCCTCGGATGCTTGATTCCGGTCTGGGAAAGATATGGCTGTTGTAGTTCGGACTGGACTGTTCCCATGGGGCAACAGGGTCAGAGCTGATTTGCATAAAGCCATTATCTGACCCAGGGTGGTGTGGAGTGCAAAAAAACGATGGATTTGGGCCCAGATCTTTTGACTGGGGGAGTGTGTGACATTGATCCACATTCAGTCCATCACTTGTTCTTTTTTGCAATTGCCGCCCTAAGTGCGCTGGGGATGCCCAGACGTGGGTCCCAGGCACTCCACACCACTTGGAGTCAAGCTAGCCGGGCTGACGAGAGGTGTTACCTCGAAACCGGTCCGGTCCTCGGATGCTTGATTCCGGTCTGGGAAAGATATGGCTGTTGTAGTTCGGACTGGACTGTTCCCATGGGGCAACAGGGTCAGAGCTGATTTGCATAAAGCCATTATCTGACCCAGGGTGGTGTGGAGTGCAAAAAAACGATGGATTTGGGCCCAGATCTTTTGACTGGGGGAGTGTGTGACATTGATCCACATTCAGTCCATCACTTGTTCTTTTTTGCAATTGCTACCCTGATGTTGTGTCAGAACCCCTTTCAGAGGACACAGGGCACACAGGAGCTACTGGACTCAACTGCATGGATTGAAGCCTTTTACTCCTCATGTCCGTAAATCAATGCCATTAAATCCATATCCAGTCAAATACTTGTTTTATAACAAAAAGAAGTATTTCATTTATAACTCTTTGCATTCACACCAATATTACAACATATATAAAGAATAACACATTTGCCTTTAAGGTAGGGCTAGAGTGTTTCACTAGGAAATCCCTCTTCCACCTGCTTTTCATAATGTGGTAGGGGTTATTCCCCATTCACTGATGGCCACATCCGGGGAATGCTCACTAATAGGCCTTAACTCAAGAGTCCACTCTGACTCTTCGTATAATAGACAAAAGTGTCATGGCACCACCCTCAGCAGCGAGAACCCCCCCTGGCCGACAGGCCCCTAACAAATCTTACCCTCTCCGACAGCAATGAGGCGTGCAATGTCTCAGCAAGTGCCCCAACCGCTGCACTCACACTGCTCTGGCCCTGTGCGGAGAGTCGGCAGCACGCAGCTCTCTCCTGAGCGTATGGGCCGGCTTCAGCAGTGATCGGTGGTGCTCTGGTGCGCCTCCTGCATGGTAAGTCTTGCGCTCCCTGCACGGGTTTTGGTTCCTGTGCTCCTGGCTAGGGTCCTGGTGATGCAAGGATGTACAGAGGGCATCTTCCTCAGTTTCACGGGGAAAGCTCTAGCTCAATCCTTGTTGCTTCGTGGTGACTCGCGGCTCAGATTTCTCAGTTGACAGCCCGATCCTCGCAACCACTTAGGTATCAGCTGCCCCTCCTACTAAAGGCGGTTGCTGTAACTCTAATAGAAAAAGTGCCAGCTCTCACCACATATTAGTCCATACCACAGCGCCCCCCCTGGCATATGGGGTCACCCCTAAGCTCCGCGCAGGCTTTTGCCCTTCTGATCCAGCAGTAACTTTCATGGCGGACTCCTCCTGGCATACTGGAGTCGCTGACTGGTATCTGCACATGGGCACTCGATCAGTGTAGCAGTCGTCTCCTCACATTTTGCACTGGGAATCTACTCGGCTGGGCTCCCCACCAGACCTCGGTCACTCCAGCGCTCCCTCCCCTCACAGGGTCCACCAGCCTCAGCAAACAGGCAGGTGCTGGTGCTCCAGGCTCCAGAGCAGGTGGTCTTGGTTTCCCTGGATGAAGTCCCATCAGTCAGCAGCGAGATTAGCAGGCATTTGCCTCTAGTCCGGGTCAAAGGCAGAAGTCTTCCAGAGCTTCCCTTTCTCACACCTGAGATGTGCCCTGGCCCTTTCCTATCTATCTCTGAATCAGAGTGCACCCTTTGAAGTGTGCCGGCGAAGTCTCTCTCTCTCCCTTCACTAGTGTGTCCCTCCCAGCTCACAGCAATGCAGCAACACCCAAATCTGTCTAGGGGATTCTTCTGCTGCTTATGTCTTCTTCAGGCATGCCAGGGCTTCCCAAAAGGGAACCCAGGGTCCTCCATGTAATGTACCTTTACAGGCACCCTTGCACTCAGTGTATGGTCATAGCACATACACTATCCAGTACTGTTACCTTCACGTATTGTGCCATCACAGACACACATACATTCAGCTCACACATTCATTCTGTGCACACTGCTCGTACTATAGCATTTCTGTATTGCACGCCATGGTGTGGAAACACACACACTGCCAGCACACACATTCACCATGCGCTTGCTGCACAACACTTCACCCTTCATGTAATATACTTCTTGCAAGCACACACACACACACAGCACAGGCTTTCACTGCACACCCACTGCATAGCACTACATCTCCCATGTAATGTATCCCTAGCAGGTACACATACACCTGGTATACACATCCGCCATGCATGTACTGCACAGCACTGCTCTATACCTGTACTGTACCATTCCCGGCCCACATACATCCAGCGCAGAGTCACCACTCCTGACTGCACAGTACACTACATATAACTGATGTAGGCCAAGGGTGAGTTAAGCACACAGTAGCTGAACTTTAAAAAGGTGAGTGAGCCTTTTGTTTCTCTCTTAGGGATACAGGTTAGAAAGGACATGTTCCCTTCTACTGATTACTGCTGAGTATGCTGCCACCACCGCGTCTGTGCTGCTTAACTCCTAGAAAATGCATGGCTTGGCAGTTCGGGCTGGACTGTTCCAATGAGGCACAGGGTCAGACTGATTTACATATGGCCATGTCTGAACTGGGGTGGCAGAGTGAGCTAAAGAACGGTGATGGATTCAACCCAGATCTGTTGACTGGGTGTGAGGGTTTGATTGGTTCAGATGCTCCGTCCATCACCACCCCCTTTTGTACCGCTAACTCCTAGGAAAGGCAGTAGCCTTCCACTACTATGAGAGTACTGCTTTGCACGCCCCTTTCGGTCCAACAAGACCGCAGTCAGTGAGGCAGGCCTATGTCATGGCGCACACACATGGTCCGTGTTTGACAAAGACAATAAAAATCAGCATTCGGGCTCCAGACAACCATAGAGTTGGGCACTCGGGGCAAGAGTTCACGCCCTTCACCTATGCAGAAGACTGTTCTGTCCCAACAGCAGTGCAAAAGTTCACATGCATAATCTCTGCTACAAATAAAACAAGATTTCTCTTACAACACCCGTCATTAGAAATTGCTTGGCTCTTAGAGTCTCCAGTGGAACAGCAAATATGAAACTAACACAGTGCTACTGCAAACTAAAAATGCTGGAAATGCCCTGCACCACTTTAGGGAACAGTATGCTTTTTCTGCCTGCTGGTGCATAATTCATGCCCAATCCTGCGTGGCACCGAGAAGAAAAGTGGGCGAATAGTGGAACAGTGCTAGAAATATGGACAAATACTGTCAGTTGTTAGGTCAATAACATACAATGAATTTTTTCCCTATAGCAGAAACATATTACATGTATTGAATATATGTATCCTGGAGTCGTATATATGTAGTCAGGGAGTCAATTTAGGGATCCCAGTCTTGGCGAAAGCCCAGGACCCCGTAGGGGGCCATACAAAGGTTTGACGCATGTTGACCTGTTGGATGTAGGAGTAATAATCTCTCCGGTACATTCAATCTATTTTTTGACAATCTCACTCCTGCCCCACCATTAAATGGAAAGTCCTTGAGCTAGGTAGTTGAGGTTTGTGTCTATTTCCTGTCTGGGTTCCTCTGCTCAATACCCTGCAAAATGCTCTCAGTACTGCAGAGGGCCCGCCCGCCACTAAGTATTTGTAGGCGAGCGTGGGATGACCAATGATGAAGCATGACACCGAGGGTGGTTATGATATCCACACCAGCTTTATCAATTGTACAGTCCACCCACCCCTCTCTCCCAAGAGAAGGAGGGAGGACCACTGAGAAAATATTCGCACACCGATTAAAGTGGCCAGCACCAGACACAAGGATTATTGTATAAGTCCTAAAACATTTTGACATTAAAAGACACCAGTGGTTCCATGCAAATAGTTGGGTCTGGTATCAAAGGGAACTGATTTGCAATGCTACCTATCCCCTTTGACCATGTTTTTTGACTCTGGGAAAATAACTTTTCCCCCTGCACCTCAGTTTTCTTATCTACCTAAAATTGTAAATGCTTAGAAACTGGTTTAATTGCATAGACTGAGGGATATATAGTGTGGTGCGGCGAGATTTAACTTTTATGCATCTGCCTCTTGGACATTGTGAGGTTTATTGGTGTCAACTATTTATTTTACTGTTTGCTCTCTTTTCGCAGTCACTTTAAGACACATTTTTAAGTCCAGAATTTCCACATAATAATGTTCGCTTATTGAGCAGTCCTTCATTGGTTTTTTCTCTTTTCAATGAATCGAAGTCATTGTGCTTCCCATCAAAACTGGGTGAATTTGTACTGGTTCATAAAAAGTGATCATGATGACTACACAAATATTGTAATGGATGTATGTCAGAATGACTAGTTTTAATGGGAAACAACCTTTACAACGCAACTTTTACAACGCACTACCACTACAACGAAACTTTTACAACGCAACATCCATTACAACGCATGCCATTACAACGCAACCATTACAACGCATGACACTACAACACACACCACTACAACGCATGTCATTACAACGCAGTCATTACAACGCATACCATTACAACGCTTAACATTACCATCCAACACTTACACTACTGTTGCACCCCCTGGAGTTAGAATAGTAATTTTTACCCCTACACTATCCAACACTTACCCTACTGTTGCACCCCCTGGAGTTCGAATAGTAATTTTTACCCCTGCACTATCCAACACTTACCCTACTGTTGCACCCCCTGGAGTTAGAATAGTAATTTTTACCCCTACACTATCCAATACTTACCAAACATGCAATGTAATGTTATGCGTTGTAATGGTATGCGTTGTAAAGGTATTATGTGTTGTAATGGAATGCGTTGTAAATGTAGTTTTTAAAATTTCGTTGTAATGGAATGCGTTGTAATGGATGTTGCGGTGTAAAAAATGCGTTGTAAAGGTATGCGTTGTAAAAGTGTGCGTTGTAACGTCATACATCCGTTTTAATTATTGTCCAATCAAAATATCCTAATATCACTATATTGTGAAGAAAAGTATATACGGGTAAAGTATAGGTTTACCATTCTTAACTCCAACTTCACATACCTTGATACATACGGATTTATATAGCCAATAAAACATTAGTGGTATCATGATGACTTGTTGTTCCTTAAACATATATAAAATCACTCTGTTTTAATGGGCAGTATATTTATCTCCACAATATTGAGGGAGTTAGTACTCGGATTATGACATTTTGGCAGGATATTTAAAACTCAATAGTGTAGTAAAAAAAATGGAAATCTCTCAGGAAGTTTTAAAGATGCAGACTACCTATTATCCATACACCTGGGCCCTGTGGTTACCCCCGTCACTAGTTGATGTGAAAGAGGTTTAGAGCTAATTTAAGTCGTGTACAAATAAACACGATATTGCAAGCATGCAACCACTGCTGAAATAAACAAGCACTCAAATAGCAAAGAATGGAAAATACTGTGTTCTCTGTAAAAACCAATTCACTTAAAAATGGAAGGAAGGTCAAGTGCATTCAACACCTCTGAGCCTTGCAAAACAATACTTGAATGTGCTGACCTTGAGGACTGCACAACATGGTTAAAGATGGGATTTCAGTCCTCACAAAAGGAAAGGAGATAAATGTGAATGGCAGCGAAATCAATAGAGCCAGGGGAGAATGTTCTCAGTCAATTCTCACAACTGTGTTGAGGGCCAACAGTGCACGCTGGGTGTAAACGATAACACCAGACACATTCAATACGTTTCTTTAGAGCAAGGGTATTAAAGTACATCTCAGACAGACTATTTCTTATTAAATGAACCCTTGTGCCCCCCTTTGGATCCAAGGCATCAACGCTGATGTTTGTGCTGATGCCGGCATCCTGGTGTCTAGCATGAGCAGCATCACTAAAGGGATGTTATGGGTCACAATTTAGGATGTAATATATATTTACTGTAGTTCTAGGCCATCTTTTTTTTATTACAAGCACAGTGCACTGCCATGTAGCTTGTCATTCGTCATTGGAGACATTACTGGCAAAGTTATCCACACTGCTTTTTTTTTGGGAGGGGGAGAGGTTTATATTTATTTATTTTATTAATTATTTATTTTAAGGTTTTATAGAGCGCGAACATGACCCGTGAGGGTATCAGAGCGCTTTACAGATACAGTAGAATAATACAGGGACATATCACACGATAAACGATGAAAACTAGGTACAAAGGAGGGCTTACAGAGAGTCAAGGGATGAAGGTGGGACAGGGTAGCAGAGGGTACTGTACCTGGGGGATGTGAGAAGCTATACAACAAGGATAAGTAAAGTACAATGAATATAATGCAAATAATACAAAAAGTCAAATACAGTGGTGTGCAATGGCGCAGGATAGGGCAACATTCTCTCAGGTGGCTGACGGAATGAGTTTAGCCAAGGAATTTACCCATGAGAAAGGACTTGGCCTCGTTTTTGAAGCGAGCAAAGGAAGGGATTTTTCTAATGTCAGGAAGGAGGGAGTTCCATATTCTTGGTGCAGCTCCAGTGAAAGCCCTATTGTAGGTTGTTCTTTTCCTAAAGCGTGCAGGCCGGAGTAGGAAGGCCTTGGTCGATCTTGAGTGTCTGTTTCCACCAGATAGCACAAGCTTCTGAGCAAGATACGCAGGGATTTAGAGTGAAGGGCCTTGTGCGTGATGCATGCCAGCTTGAAGTGGATCCTCGCCTCGAAGGGGAGCCAGTTTAACGCTTTCAAGTGAGGAGTGATGTGATCGAATTTTTTTGAGCCTGTAAGTAGTCTGGCGGCTGCGTTGAGGCAGGCTTTTAAGGGAGCCAGCGAGATCTTGGGTAAGCCAGAGAGGGTGGAGCAACCGTATTCCAGTCGAGAGATGACTAATGATTGAACAGCAAGTTTGAGGTCCGGAGCGTCTAGAAAGGGTTTCAATTTCCATAGGTAGTTCAGGTGGAATCTGGCTGATTTCGCCATTGTGTTGATGTGGTCTCGCATGTTTAGGTTATAATCCAAGGTGATTCCCAGAGATTTGGCAGATTTCACAATGGTCGGGGAACAATTTAAGGCTGTGATGGCTTTAATCCATGTCTGGATGTCAGGGTTGTTCTTGGGAGGGGAGATTAGAAGGAACTCAGTTTTCTTGGCATTAAGTTTTAGTTGATTGGAGGAGAGCCATCTGACAGTCAGCTTCAGGGTTTCATTCAGGGTGAGGATCTCTGCCAGAGATGAGATTTTTATATAGATCTGAGTGTCATCAGCGTACATGTGAAAGGAGATATTTGCATTGCGCAGGACTTCGGCCAGGGGTTCCAGATAGAGATTGAAGAGGGTAGGGGACAATGTTGATCCCTGAGGGACTCCCACCGAGACATCGGAAGGAGCGGACAGTTCGCCATTGACTAAAAAACTCTGAGATCGGTTTTGGAGGTAGGATTTGAACCAGTCGAGGACTATGCCATCTAGTCCCATCCTGAGTTTGAGGCGTTCGAGTACCATCGCATGGTTGACCGTGTCGAAGGCCGATGAAAGATCAAGGAGGATCAGGAGACAGGTTTTGTCTTGGTCAAGGGCTTGAAGAGCGTCATCAACGATGTGGAGCATGGTGGTTTCGGTGCTGTGACCGGGTCGGAAACCTGATTGACAGTCGTCCAGTAGATGGTATTTGTTGATGTGGTGACTAAGCTGTAGTTGAACACACTTTTCCAGCACTTTCGCCAGGAGCGGGATGTTTGAACTCAACCCGATGGTATTGCAGCGCTATACAAGAGCACCAGTTGTGTTACAGAGGGACACATTAACTTTTGTTAGGCACGGGGAGATTAAGGGATTTGCCCAGAATCCCAGGATGTCGAACATCCCTGCCGAGAATCGAATCCGTTTCCCCTAGCTTCAAGGTCGACCCCTCTAGCCGTTAAGCCACACCCTCTGCCTTGTTGTACTAGGCCGTCCTCTTTGTTATATTAGAGTCCTTTATATAGCGTGCATTCTACTACTCGGATGGCCTCCCAGTGCTGTGTTCAAGTACTTTCTGACTGTTGTTTCAAGGACTCTATCTCAGACTATACCCTGAATATATGTATATATATGTTATTTGTGTAGCACAAGACTAGCCATAAAGCAGCCGAGCGCTGAACAGGGTCAAAAGCAAAGGCACGGTCAATGAAGTATAGGAGGGCGTGCTTGATTCTGAACGTTGAGGTCGACGGATTGCACCTTCATTAAGCTGCCTCATCAGTAGGGTAATTTTGGTTCAGTTACTCTTTTCTGCATGCATCGCTTAATCACAGGTGTATCGAAGAGCTATGCTGTTTGGTAGGCGTGGAAACACGTCTCACACAACAGAATGCTTGCCATTGAGGTTAAGTGGCTGGCACACTGCCCAGTATGTAGAGTGTACTACAATTGAGATTCTGCAATAGCCATAAATTAGCCTGGGTGTGATGGATACGCATTAAGGTTCAGATTAAAATATCCTGTCGTTGAATAGTGTGTGGTTTGTTAGAAGGGGGTTCTTTTATGAGCATGGTTAATCGACCTGTGTGGCATAGTTGAGCTGTATTGCTTGTATGAGCACTGTCTAATGCTTTCTGTTGGATGTTGTATTTTTGCTTTACTAATGGTTTTTGCTGTTACTAATGGTTTTTGCTGTTGTAAGCAGGGTCTGTGTTTTGTTGGATGGTGTGTGTGGTATTTGTTATGTTAGTATTGTTGGTATAGTAATATCCAACTAGGAGGTCTATCTGTGCTGTGTTGGGTATATTTGAGATGAGCAAGATAGAAAATGTATAGGGACTGGCTTGTCTCAAGTACCCATGACACAAGCTGAGCTAACAACATATTTGGGATGTAAATAATGCAACAAATATCATGAACACATATGGTAGCGATTCTTCTATATTCAAAAAGTGTATCTCTCTAAAAAGCGGATGTGTTTCACTTTAGTGCATTAAATGGTATCACAGCATCGAGTGTCATTTATTAGAAGTGATAGCTTCTAAACTTTTAGGACCATTCGTGCCCCTCCCATTGCCCTGATGAAGAAGTAAGTCGGTTTCCCTGTGTACTAGGTCCTTGTTATAGAACAAAATTAAAGTGTTTTTAAACCTATACAAGAGTTTTATTTGCACAGCGCACCTCCTGAACGGACGTGTTTCAAGGCGTTCTCAAATGTGTTGATAAAGGAAAAGTAGGCACAGTGAACTGAGGTAATTGCCTAAGATCACACTCTTTGGTCAAGAGGGAAGCAGGGATTGATTCCAGGTTTGCCTGTTTCATGTTGTGCTATTCAGCCACTATATGGGTATCTCGAGCTCTCTTTATATATACAGTAAATACTTTGTCTTTAACTCTTCTTGGCGCTTTATCTGAACGTTGCTATATAAATTCATAAACAGAATGTGAAATCAAGTTGAAACAAGAAGTATTTCCAGAAAAAGTATACATACAATTGAAGAGATACCATCGCAGTCTATTTTAATGTTGATATCTCCTGCTTCCCCTGATATAACAAAAAGAGCAATTTCAGGATTACATACATTAACTAATGCAAAGCTCCGGGAGAGCCCATGGAGTTTATATGGCATAAGTGGAGTGCAGAGCTCAGTTCCAGGCCGACTTTCACACAGATCCCATTCACTGCTGGCTTATAGTATTTTTTGCATTACCGCCTGGGTTGTGGGTGGCATTTCAGACCCTCAAGACCCTGCAGAATGCTTGTCAAAGTGTTTAAAGTTAAAGAAACATCATTAGCATACCATTAATCTTAAGCACTTTCACAGCACCCTGGTGGATCTTTACTGTCAGCCCATAGGCAAAATGACCACAGCACAGGTCAGCATCTCGTCAGCTGCAAGAGGGGCATAGGGCAGGGAGGCCTTCGGGTCGCCATGTGCTATGCAAGAACTATAGAATAGAAGAGGGCACGGGATATTGGTGAGTGAGGTGAAAGGGTGGGTGGCAGAAGGCACATGGAGGCTCAGCTTGTTTTGCTCCAAGGTTCAAGAGGTTCTGGTGCTGAGCCTGGTTTACTGGTCCTTATCAGTGATGGGCATTTTAAGCCACCATTGGTGTCCCAGGGAAAGCTAATATTGTAAACAAGTTTAACTGCAGGTGGTAGCAGAAACTGTGGAACTCAGATACTCTCTAGCTCAAGTAATTACCATCAATAACCCTTATACACTTTAGAAGATATATTTGTAAATAGTAGTTTATCTTTTGAAAGTAGGATGGTTAAAATATGTGAGCGCACAAACTAACACAAGGTGCTATCTCCACCCGCGTCGTGGATACAACCACACACATAGTCTTAGCTCTCATACATATACCGCAAGGTGCCTCAAAACATTCAACATGGAGCCCATAGCAAGGGTTACTCTGCAGGGCAACATTTGGGTGACCTTGGCTGACCGAGAACTCCACTCACCAAAGGCTGTGTTTATTGCAATTCCTCAACAGGGCAGAGGTGCCAACAGGGTGCTCCCTTGTAATAACTTTGCTATGTTACTCTTGACCTAGTTCCTTAGCACAACCAAGGGCAAGATGACGAGTCCTCCTGCTGGGGCTGAGCCTGGGTGACAGAGTACAACACAAACCCTTTGTTATTTGGAACTATATTTCAGTAGCCATGTATAGGCATGATGGAATTGTATTTTTTTGGAATAGTGGTTACATTGGTACCAGTGTCGCTTGAGGCAGGTACGGCTGACTGAGCCCGTAGCGGCTGCGAGGAGACACCTGGGCTGACTTCTGTGTACCAGAATAAACCTACTTTGATTGGATTTACCCCCACTGCCACGACTGATCATTCAAGGAAACACAAAACCCTTCCAAAATCAGGTTGCTGAAATTAGTAGGGGTCCACCACCCAAAGTAGTAGGGACCCACCACCCAAAGTAGTAGGGGCCCACCTCCCAAAGTAGTAGGGGCCCGCCACCCAAAGTAGTAGGGGCCCACCACCCAAAGTAGTAGGGGCCCACCACCCAAAGTAGTAGGGGCCCACCACCCAAAGTAGTAGGGGCCCACCACCCAAAGTAGTAGATGTCCACCACCCAGATTAGTAGGGGTCCACCACCCAAAGTAGTAGGGGTCCACCACCCAAAGTAGTAGGGGTCCACCACCCAAAGTAGTAGGGGCCCACCACCCAAAGTAGTAGGGGCCCACCACCCAAAGTAGTAGGGGCCCACCACCCAAAGTAGTAGGGGCCCACCACCCAGATTAGTAGGTGCCCACCACCCAAAGTAGTAGGGGCCCGCCACCCAGATTAGTAGGGGTCCACCACCCAGATAAGTAGGGGCCCAGCACCCAAAGTAGGAAGGGTCCACCACCCAAAGTAGTAGGGGCCCACCACCCAAAGTAGTAGGGGCCCACCACCCAAAGTAGTAGGGGCCCACAACCCAAAGTAGTAGGGGCCCACCACACAAAGTACTATAGGTCCACCACCCAGATTAGTAGAGCTCCGCCCACTAAAGTAGTAGGGTTCCACCACCCAAAGTAGTAGGGATCCACCACCCATAATAGTAGGGGCCCACCACCCAAGGTAGGAGGGCCCACCACCCAAAGTAGGAAGGGTCCACCACCCAGAGTAGTAGGGGCGCACCACACAAAGTAGTAGGGGCCCACCACCCAAAGTAGTAGGGGCCCACCACCCAAAGTAGTAGGGGCCCACCACATAAAGTACTATAGGTCCACCACCCAGATTAGTAGAGCTCCGCCCCCTAAAGTAATAGGGGTCCACCACACAAAGTAGTAGAGCTCCACCCCCTAAAGTAGTAGAGATCCACCCCCTAAAGTAGGAAGGGTCCACCACCCAAAGTAGTAAGGGGCCCAACACCCAAAGTAGTAGGGGCCCACCACCCAAAGTAGTCGGGATCCACCACCTAAAGTAGTAGGGGTCCACCACCCAGATTAGTAGGGGCCCACCACCCAAAGTAGTAGGGGCCCACCACCCAAAGTAGCAGGGACCCACCACCTAAAGTAGTAGTGGCCCACCACCCAAAGTAGTAGGGGTCCACCACCCAGATTAGTAGAGCTTCGCCCCCTAAAGTAGTAGGGGTCCACCACCCATAATAGTAGGGGTTCCACCCAAGTAATTGTGTGTGTGTATTGGGTGGAACCCCTACTATTATGGGTGGTGGACCCCTACTACTTTGGGTGGTTGACCCCTACTACTTAAGGGGGCGGAGCTCTACTAATCTGGGTGGTGGACCCCTACTACTTTAGGGGGCGGAGCTCTACTAATCTGGGTGGTGGGCCCCTACTAATTTAGGTGGTGGACCCTACTACTTTGGGTGGTGGGCCCCTACTACTTTGGGTGGTGGGCCCCTACTAATCTGGGTGGTGGACCCCTACTACTTTAGGTGGTGAACCTATACTACTTTGGGTGGTGGGCCCCTACTACTTTGGGTGGTGGACCCTTACTACTTTAGGGGGTGGAGCTCTACTATTTTAACAAAATCTTCTCTGTTAAATCATCTAAATCAACTTTGATAAACATAGTGTCTACTGTAATGTAACGGGTGGTCCTGCGGGTGGCTAGGACATGTTCTCAGGCCAGTAGGGCCCCCGCAGACCATTTTTAAACAGGGCTAGTATTGCAGCATCTGCAAGAGTAAGTGACAAAATGCCCCATTGGGGCCTGATGAATGTATACTCACTAAGTCTTCATTTACTTAATGTGGAAGACCTTAGCCCACCAGATAGAAGGCGGCCGAATCAAAGCCCTGTTTTCAGTGCTCTAAATACTCCTACTATGCGCGTCCTCTTGTCCCAGCGTGGCTCACCAGTCATCCAAACATGCAGGGTTTTCATTTCTTCATGCCCTTACTCTGAGGGTTTGGAGCTCTGCCCTGCATTGAATAAGGTCCTCAGAGTAAGTGGATGATGGAGAAGCAGAACCCCAACGCCCTACATAGCGAGCCGCCACTTGCGACAAAACAATTTTTCATACATACAAAAATACTCTGCGCGTTGAATGATTTATTTTTGCTTAGTTCAAGATGTCATGTATTAACTGCACTAACACCCTACTTAGCTGTGTATATCTGTGTTTCTAACATCTGAATGTGGGACACCCCCGCGCCGCACGGCCACCAGCTGCTGCGTGTGCCCCTCCGCTGTGCGCTGCCTCGCTGCCTGTTTTGACTGCATTTGTGCTTGCTTTGATTTCTCTTGTCTTTGCCCTTGTTTTGCGCCACTTGTAATTTGTGCTTGTATTTTTATCCCCTAGTCTTTTTTGGCCCGTGTTTAGCGTCTTTTGTTAGGAATTTGTGCCTGTTTCGCCGTCCCCTGTCCTGTTTCCCGCCTCCCTCGCCGCCCCCGCTTCCCGCCACCACTTGCGACCCCGCCCCTTTTTTCCTTGTGTTCCCTCCCCGCTCCCGCCTCCCAGCTGACCCGCCCACCCGCGCACTTGGCCTTAAAAGGCGACCGTGCGGCACAGGTAAGTGTGACCCACTTGTGGGACACCCCCGCGCCGCACGGCCACCAGCTGCTGCGTGTGCCCCTCCGCTGTGCGCTGCCTCGCTGCCTGTTTTGACTGCATTTGTGCTTGCTTTGATTTCTCTTGTCTTTGCCCTTGTTTTGCGCCACTTGTAATTTGTGCTTGTATTTTTATCCCCTAGTCTTTTTTGGCCCGTGTTTAGCGTCTTTTGTTAGGAATTTGTGCCTGTTTCGCCGTCCCCTGTCCTGTTTCCCGCCTCCCTCGCCGCCCCCGCTTCCCGCCACCACTTGCGACCCCGCCCCTTTTTTCCTTGTGTTCCCTCCCCGCTCCCGCCTCCCAGCTGACCCGCCCACCCGCGCACTTGGCCTTAAAAGGCGACCGTGCGGCACAGGTAAGTGTGACCCACTTGTGGGACACCCCCGCGCCGCACGGCCACCAGCTGCTGCGTGTGCCCCTCCGCTGTGCGCTGCCTCGCTGCCTGTTTTGACTGCATTTGTGCTTGCTTTGATTTCTCTTGTCTTTGCCCTTGTTTTGCGCCACTTGTAATTTGTGCTTGTATTTTTATCCCCTAGTCTTTTTTGGCCCGTGTTTAGCGTCTTTTGTTAGGAATTTGTGCCTGTTTCGCCGTCCCCTGTCCTGTTTCCCGCCTCCCTCGCCGCCCCCGCTTCCCGCCACCACTTGCGACCCCGCCCCTTTTTTCCTTGTGTTCCCTCCCCGCTCCCGCCTCCCAGCTGACCCGCCCACCCGCGCACTTCGCCTTAAATGGCGACCGTGCGAACGCGCAGCGGTCACGCGCAGCGGGCGCGCCGATTGTGCGCCGAAGGCGCGCCAAAGGTAAGCCCGTCTGCGCCCGTCCGCGCCTGGACCGCGCCCAGTGCCAGGACCCCTGGCCCCCACCGACGGAAGCCGACCCGACGAACCTACAGCGCCGCCGACCTCATCGCACTCAACACCGGCCGAATCCCAGGATGTCACCGAGCCGCCCCGAAGCACACCCACGGACCCTTCAGCTGCCACGCCTGCAAGTTCACCTGCATCCGGGCCTTCCCTGCACCCGCCAAGCCGAACTCCAGCAGCACCCACCTCAAGTGTATCCTGCTCAACACCCGCTCCGTCCACAGACACGCCGTAGAACTCTGGAACCTCCTCGACACCACCGCCCCCGACGTTGCCTTCCTCACCGAGACCTGGATGAACGCCTCCTCAGCCCCAGACATCGCCATCGCCATCCCAGAGGGCTACAAGATCACCCGGAGGGACCGAAACGCCAACCAGACGGGAGGAGGCATCGCCATCATCCACAGAGACACCATCAGCATCACTACCAACACCGATGACACCCTCACCACCGCTGAACACCTGCACTTCCAGATCCACACCAACCCGAAGACCACCCTCAGAGGCACCCTGATCTACCGACCCCCGGGACCACGCACACGATTCAGCGAGGACATCGCCGACTTCATCAGCCCGCACGCTCTCCCCTCCGCCGACTACATCCTCCTGGGGGACCTCAACTTCCACCTGGAGAACAACAACGACCGCAACACCATCAGCCTGCTCGACAACCTCGACAACCTCGGACTCAAGCAACTGGTGACCACCCCCACCCACCTCGCCGGACACACACTCGACGCCGTCTTCTCATCCAGCAAAGACGTCACCTTCAGCCACGCAACAGGACTCCACTGGACGGACCACAGCTGCGTCCACTTCACCTTCAGAAGAACGACGATCCACCACCACCAGCAACAGGTTGCTCGAAGAAGCTGGAACAAGATCACAGCCGACCAGCTCACCGCTTCCCTGAGCCAGCACCCTCCCGCCAACTCAGCGAACCCCAGCCAGGCCGCCGACAACCTCACGAAATGGATCAACGACTGCGCGGACGAACTCGCCCCTCTGAGAACCCCACCCAGCAGATCCTGCAGCAGAAAAACACCATGGTTCACCGACGAACTCAAGAGCTCCAAGAAGAACTGTCGAGCCCTCGAGAAAGCCTGGAGAAGGGAACCAACGACGGACAACATGACCACCCTCAAGCTCGCCACCCGGAAACACCACCAACTGATCCGCGCCACCAAGAAAAATGCATACAAGGACCGGCTGGACAACAACGCACACAACTGCAAGGAACTCTTCAACATCGTGAAAGAGCTATCCAACCCCAACGCCGGAAACAACGACATCACCCCGTCGCAAGAACTCTGCAACTCCCTCGCGTCCTACTTCCACAACAAGATCACGGACATACACAACAGCTTCAACAACCAACCAACGCAAGCCACAACCGCAACGACGCCACCCACCACCACCCTCCGCACCTGGACCCCGATCAGCACCGAAGACACCATCCGCACCATGAACTCCATCCATTCCGGATCTCCGACTGACCCCTGCCCTCACCACGTCTTCAACAAAGCCGACGCTGTCCTCGCACCCCACCTGCGGGACATCATCAACACCTCCTTCGACTCCGCCACCTTCCCTGAGAGCTGGAAGCACGCCGAACTCAGCGCTCTCCTCAAGAAACCCACAGCAGACCCCACCGACCTCAAGAACTACCGTCCCATCTCGCTCCTCCCGTTCCCGGCCAAAGTCATCGAGAAGACCGTCAACAAACAGCTGGCCGCCTTCCTCGAGACGAATGGATCCCTCGACCCCTCACAGTCCGGCTTCCGAGCAAACCACAGCACCGAGACCGCCCTCATCGCCGCCACCGACGACCTTCGAACTCTGATGGACAACGGAGAAACAGCGGCCCTCATCCTCCTGGACCTCTCCGCGGCTTTCGACACTGTCTGCCACCGCACCCTAATACAGCGCCTCAGCAACATCGGAATCCAGGAGAAGGCACTGGAATGGATCACCTCCTTCCTCGACGGAAGAACACAAAGAGTCCGCCTACCACCGTACAAGTCAGAGGCCACCGAAGTCATCTGCGGCGTCCCTCAAGGATCCTCACTGAGCCCCACCCTCTTCAACGTCTACATGAGCCCCCTCGCGGCCATCGCACGCCAACACAACCTCAACATAATCTCCTACGCCGACGACACCCAGCTGATCCTCTCCCTGACCAACGACCCCGCCACCGCCAGAGCCAACCTGCACGAAGGGATGAGAGACGTGGCCGAATGGATGACGACCAGCCGCCTGAAACTGAACTCAGACAAGACGGAGGTCCTCATCCTGGGCTCCACGCCCTCCGCCTGGGACGACTCCTGGTGGCCCCCCGCCCTGGGCACCGCACCCAAACCGACAGACCACGCACGCAACCTGGGCTTCATCCTGGACTCCTCCCTCTCCATGACCAGACAAGTCAACGCCGTCTCCTCGTCATGCTTCAACATCCTGCGCATGCTACGTAAGATCTTCCAGTGGATCCCCACCGAGACGAGGAAGACGGTCACCCAAGCCCTCGTCACCAGCCGACTGGACTACGGCAACGCCCTCTACGCCGGAACCACTGCAAAACTCCAGAAGAGACTCCAGCGGATCCAGAACGCCTCGGCGAGACTCATCCTCGACATCCCCCGACGCAGCCACATCTCCGGACACCTGAGAGACCTGCACTGGCTCCCGGTCAACAAGAGAATCACCTTCCGACTCCTCACCCACGCACACAAAGCCCTACACGACCAAGGCCCGAGCTACCTCAACAACCGGATCAACTTCTACACTCCCAAGCGCCTCCTCAGATCAACCAACCACGCCCTCGCCGCCGTCCCCCGCATCCGAAGAGCGACAGCAGGAGGAAGATCCTTCTCCCACCTGGCCGCCAAGACCTGGAACTCACTTCCGACCAACCTGCGCCTGACCCAAGACCACCTCTCCTTCAGGAAGAAGCTCAAGACCTGGCTGTTCGAGCAGTAGCGGCACCCCCCCCCCTCCCAGCGCCTTGAGACCCTACGGGTGAGTAGTGCGCTCTACAAATGACCTGATTGATTGATTGATTGATTGCTAATGCCTTTAGAGGGATGGATGCTCTGGGTGAGAAGCTGCTTACCATTTCAACTAGAACACTGCAGTCTATCTTATCTCCTGACACAGCATCAAGGCAGCTCTTGTCAGTGATGTGCACTGGGCCTTTGCTCCCCCAGCATGCTTGTTGAAGCTTTTTTTAAACACAGTGTAATGAGGAAATTACTCCAAGGAGGTCTGTTTCGGGAATAGCTTTCTTCCACTACACAAACAAATCGCCTGCAGGTTTTCAAACAGACTTGCAGTAGCCCCTGCGGAATTCCAATTAAAGAAAGTTTGAAGCTTCATCTCAAAAGTTAATCAACAAAGCAATGGTGATTTTAGCACTGGTAGCATTTCAAAGCATAGACTGAAAAACACAATTTAAAAAAAAAAAAACGACAAGGACCATGCATACATATCTGCTGACAAGAACTTTGATCTGCACCAAATGCTTCTATTAAGCGCTTCCATCAAATATGCGACGGATGTTGCATATAGAGGGCCTAGGAGCTTTTAGAAAGTTTTTAAACTGCATCACAGGTGACTGAAGATCAATGTCCCCCTTGCTTTTCAGGGCACCACAACTGGCAAGCTGGTAATCTTCTGGTTGTTTACACAACCAGTACATGATGGTCTAGTAGGGCAGGGGCGGCTCTAGGCTCATGGCGGCCCTGGGCATGGAGCGTAGGTAGGGGGCCCCGGAAGAGGGGGTCCGGGAGGGGCAGAGCCCCCCGGAGCTCAGCAAGGGGGTGAGGGTGGAACAGGGTGGAACAGAGCCGGAGGCCGCCACATCCCTGCCACTGGGGCCACCACACAAATATGTATCCACCCTCAGAGGATTATTATATTAAGGATATATATTGGCTTGGTGGCCCCTGGGGTTTGGCGGCCCTGTGCAGGTGCACAGCTTGCACATATCGATACAAAAGGGGATGATGGACGGAGCGTTTGAGCAAATCAAACACTCACCCCCAGTCAACTGATCTGGGTTTAATCCATCACCATTCTTTAGTTCACTCAGCCACCCCAGTTCAGACATGGCCATATGCAAATCAGTCTGACCCTGTGCCTCATGGGAACAGTCCAACCTGAACTGCCAAGCCATGTCTTGCACATGCCTAAGGCCGGCCCTGAGTAGGGGAAATAAAAGTCAATGACTCTTGAGTTTGAATACTATCATTATTTATCGTGTTTGCAGGAAGCATGCACATGCTTCTAGGCACATTAAGTTAGTGTCTGGGTTGAGTGAGGGAGAGGCAGCCTTTGAAGCGCCAATATACAATGGAAGTGGTTTTACAGCACTGAAAACCTAGAAGAAAACTAAGATGAAAGCCAGCTCGACAGTGATAACTGATTGGGCATACATGGCCGATCAGTGTACAGAAACCCCAAAAAACAAAGAATATAGGGAGTTCTGTATTGAGAAGTATTGGGTGTTGGATCTAGAAGAAAATATGTCTGCCCCTTTCCCCAGTGAGGGGTTTGGGGCAGGGGGGATGAAGACCACTCACCTCTGTGTCGATGCCAATGGGGAAACCATTGCGAGGTTGCAACTAGAGGTAAAAGGGAAACCCGTCTTGGGTAGGGGCCACCTGGGTGAGATGGATATGAAGCCCTTTCTTCTTTGGGCAAACAATTCTCAAGGTGTGAATGAATTCGGTGCAGAGCCACAGCTATGTTAAGGCCATTGTAGTCACAAGAGAGCACCAGATTTCAACAAATAGCCTTGATTGTATTGAATAGGGAGCACCTGAACGGCAAAACATCATTTTGAGAACCAATGTCCCAGAGCTGTTTAAGGGACATGATGTTTTATGGATAAAATGGAGAATGTCTGTTTGGGACAAGGGTGGTGCTATGGGCGTGATAACAAGGGAAAACAATTTGCATTATTTAAAAGAGATCATCAGATGGATAAGATGTATCGAGGAAATGAACAAATAATATATCCCCTTAAAAAGATACTTGTTTTCTCACTATGCCGGTGAGTCTTCTCTTCCCTAAATTGGAGCAGCGTTTGGGCAGTCGTGAAGGATACAGGGATGTTGTTCCATATCCTCTGTGCATAGATGAAAAAGGCCTGCTAGCTTGTTTCTTCTTTTTACACTTCTTAGCCTGCAGTCTGATGGTGTCCTGACTGCAGGTTTGCCGAAATCTAACAGAGATGGTGAGCTTGTCTGCAAGATAAGCTGGGGTGCTGGTCGTGATAGCTTTGCAAATGATGCAACTGGTTTTGAAGCTGGGGTGGGACGGCAATGGGAGCAATGGGGTTCCGTCAGAATGGGGGTGATGTGATCATATTTCTTCAGGCTCTGAAAGAGATCTGCTGAAGCATGTAGGATGCGCCTAATGGGTGCTTTTGTGGAATATGGGGGGCAATGGAGTAGGGAATGACCACCATCCAGATGGAAGAGTAGGAGGGCTTGAACAGCAGTTCTGAAGTCTCTTTCTAGAAGAAATGGTTTCACTTTCTTTAGATAAGAGAGCTGCTATCAGACATTCTTTTTTTTGGTTTTTTTGGGACAATGTGTTACGTCAGGGGGAGGTTGGTGTCCAGGGCAAATCCATGTGACTCTGCATTCAGGGAAAGTTGGGGTTCAAAGCTGTCAGGGATCATTGTCAGTGAGCCAGAATTGTACTTTATCTTGTTTATTGTTCTTGGCAAATAACAGGAATTCTGTCTTGTTTGGGTTGAGCTGCACATCCAGGTCTGGACGATGTGAGAGAAGAGTTTGAGGCATTGGATGGGTGAAGTGAAGGAGATTTTCAAGTAGAGTTGTGTATCATCGCATATTGTTGAATCTCGAGGATGTTATGTGTGAGTAGACCACCAATTGGCTCGATGTATGATTGATGCAGAAATGCACTAAGAAATTACTGTCAGACGCAAAGTCAAAAGAAATCATAAAATATGTATTGTCAAAGTTAATCATTCGATGATGACTACTAGCTTTGCCAATGCTTGTGAATGTTTTTTGTATGAAGGCATGCTTGTTTTCTTATTTTTGTTGTTGGAGGAGCTGCCTACCGCTTGCTATCATTGGACTAAAAGCAAAATATTTTTTGTTAAAAAAAGCAAACATTGCCGTAGAAGTTCCTGGCATGGGATTCAGAAGTGGTAGGTTCAATTAAGAGGGGAGACAGTCAAGAAGTTCTGTCATTTCAGTGTTATAGTGGAAGGCGAGGTCCTCAGTGGAAGTAAGGACGGGTGGAGGAAGAATGTTGAATTTACGGATTTTGTGCATATTTCTTGTCCAGGTCATAGGGCGATTTGTTTGGGTGTAGGGTTTTGTATGGCTGAGATCAAATAGAATTAAGAGGTGGTCACTCCAGTCAGTGGGTAAGATGGACTGGAGAGATATGGCATTATACTTGCAGATGATTGAGTTGAGGGTAGAGCCCTTGTTAAGTGTTGGATTTTTGCAGTGTTGAGTGACATTTTTTGATTCAAGGAGGTTGGTTAAGGCGTGTACTGTTGTATCTCCACCATCATTTAGGGGCAAATTGAGGTCTCCTAATAAAATGTCTGTGGTGTGCTTCAGGAAGCTGTGGGTTAAGTCTGTTAGATCCTCAAAGAATATAGCTTTTTCACCTGAAGGGTGGTAGATGACGTGAAATTTGATGGTTTTGGTGCCTATGGTGGAGAGATTGGCTCCTAGGTATTGAAAAGGTAGAATATTTGCTTCTATGGAATGGTTTCAGGCAGGGATCGTTTTTGTGAATGACAGCCAATCCACCACCGACACGGTTTTTGCGGTCTTGGCCAAAGATTGAGTAGTCTGGAGGGGTGAGTAGATCGATAATGGGGGACGAGTGGTTGTTTAACCAGGTTTCTTTCAGAAAGCAGATGTCCGCTTTATCTAGTATAATGGCTTCAGCTGTTTCAGTGGCATGTTTGACTGCTGATAGACAGTTTAATAGCAAGCTGTTTAATGTGGGTAATGTTCTTAGCTCAGATTGATGGGGTTGGATGGTAGTGAGTTGGGCAGGTTGTCTGAGGGAGCGATTAGCGGGGGATCCTACTAGTGCCAAGGATGACGGGTATCTTGCTGTAGCGGGGAAGGTTAGGAGCGTTGTTGTATCTGCTGCTCAGAATCTCCGCTTCATGCTCCAACATTCCTGAAGTGGCGTGTCTAGGTTTGCGGTGGTAGTGAATGAAGGGGGTAGTTGGCAAGGGGTAGGGCGTGGGAAGTTGGGGGTGTATTTTTGTGATTAGATCAGTGTGCGCCATAGGTGTGTGGTTGGGAAGTGAGTTGAGGCACATCTTTTGAGTCTTTACGTAATGAGGTTATTTAATCGAGTATGGTGTTGAGTTTGAGTTCAAGACGAATAATTATGGGGATGAGTTGGGAGGCAGTTGGTTCTTTGGCAGAGGAAGGGGAAAGCTGGTAATCATCGTAGGCTAGGATGGGGGCTATGGCTGGATTTCGTAAGAGTTGCATTGAGGATTGTGAGGATTCCTGTGAAGTGGCTTGGTCTAAGAGTGTAGGGGAAGTGGTCGTTGATGTAGGATGAACTAATTCCTGAAGTGAGGCCAGAGCTATATGGGGTTTAGGGATGGGGGTGTAGGCGGGGGTGTAGGTAGTGTTGGAGCAATGGGATTGAGAAGTGGTAGGTTCAATTAAGAGGGGAGGAAGTACAGGTATATGTTATGTGGGAGGAGGAGGTGGATTGGGGTTTGGGACACCTGACATGTAGGCACAGAGAACAGGGAATTGGCGGTCAAATATGGAGAGGTTTTGTTCAGAGGCTTGTATTATGACATTCCCGTTCATATATATCTGGACATGGACAGTTAACCTTAAAATATTTTGGGATGGGGATGTATTGAGTTTGGATCCATAAGGAATGTTGGTAGAGTTGGCTACAAGTAGGTGCTGGAGGACATTTTCCTCCATTCAGTTGGTGTCTTGGTGTAGAAGATGATGTTCGCTATTAGGCCTCCCTGTATTGGGCTGTGCATACATGCATACACCATAGCTAAAACATGCCATTAGCCAATTAATTATTATGACACCCAGCTTCATGCTTTACTACCAGTTAACCCCCTCCTTCCTCCCCACTCACACATCCTTTGGATAGGCAGTGCCTACCAGCACATAAGATGCATAAACAGTATGTTTTAACTGTTTGGTCAAATCCATCCAACACCAGCTACATTTATGCACAACTCGTCAAATACAACACATTCGCCCAACAGGAGTAGGCCTACGTCACACTTTTGGTAGCACACAAATGCAAGCCAAATTAGACAAGTTATGCATTAGAACCCCAGAAAACATATTTTGACACTGTTAGCGCTTCAAGGTCATACCAGTGGCAGAAGAAGCTCTATTCAAAGACCTGAGGATGGACTCTGAGGAGATACAGAAAAGCTAGACTTCAGGGTACTTGAGATTTTCTAGTATAGTAGACCTATGAAGACACAGCCAATGATAGCATGGTATAATAGGTATAACACACAAATATGTGTTATATGCACCTATTTAAACACCCCAGCTACAATGACTATCTCGACTACTAGACAGATGTACGCTAGGGGAACATGTACATTACCTTTCCGGTTGTCAGTTAGCTAGATTAGAGTTAGCAGATACCTAGATGTTTATTTTGCTACCACATGCCAGTCAAAGACTTTAATTTATCAGCCTAGCACATATTAGGAGTTGTAATACCAGTTAACCTTCAACTGAACCAATATGGAGTTAATTGCCAAAATACAGGTTGTATTCTTCTGAACAGATCTGCTGCTGGTGGTGGCAGAGGAGGTGGAGAGTTCTGAATAACTATGAATTATCTTCACTGAGGAAAAACATTGGAACACGATACCTGTAACAGGTTATCTCAAGCTGATCAGCGTCTGGTCTGCCATAATCACCTTAGAACCAATTGGAAAATTACAGGACTGCTGATGTTGAGCCATACAAATAGTAGAAGGTGTTTCATGCAGATGCCATTAAAATAACCTACCATTTTATTTCATTTATTTTATTTTTAGAGTTTTCTATAGCGCGAACCAGACCCAAGGTAGGGTAACAGAGCGCTTTACATAGTGAGCAAGGTGTAGGAAGGTGGCTACCTGACTATGGTTACCCCAGATTTTTTTGCCTGTGTTTAGCTGGTTTTTTGACTTAGTTGACCTGGTTCCCTGCTAATCAGGGCCCCAGGCCATCTGCTCTCTCTGTAAAATGGATTCCATGTACCCTAGGTACATACCACAATTGGAAATGGACTCCTTGTCAGCCCCTGTATAATGCACTATAGGTGCCCAGGGCATAGGGGCCACCAAGGCCTACCAGGGGCTGCAGCATATCTTTTGCCACCCCTGGCTGGTTCTTAAATTGACACAACTGGCTGATCACTCAGCTGGGGTAAGGTGGTGTAAACACCCCTTGCTTAGATATAGTATACCTGTATCTAAACCTATATCTGGACACATGTAAACCTGTGAGCCACTCCTATAGAAGGCCTCATCAATCCTGGAGGCTGAGTGCGTGGTTTTATGTGAGATGGAGCTCTAGCATGAGCTGAGCCTGTCTGCAGCTGTCGGGAACAAATCCCTAAGCTGTTTCAGGATAATGCCATACCATATACTTTTAAGTGCCTTATAATCCTCGCGGTTAAATAGCAACTTTGGTTTGGCTTTATCAAAACATGTCGTGTAAGGTGTCATACGATTTGGAATACCATCCCCTCGCCAGTTCTGGCGACGGGGATGGCATTCCACCCCTCTAGAGGGGTAAGACATGTTACTTTACTTTAATGCGGTTAATTTCTCCAAAGACCTTAAGATCCACAAAATGGATGCCTCTGCCACAGACAAATGTCTGGACCCCTGCAGTTGACCGAAACTCAGCAGATGGGGCCTGGACAAAGGGTTTCCTGTCACAGGAGGGTGTCACCACCCTCCAGACAGGAGATAGTGTATTGTAGCAGGGAGGTTTGAAAGAAACCAGACACTGCCTGGGGCGCACAAGGCTGCCCCTTGCATAATCCGGCCAAACCGGTTCTGGGGCACTCCAGCCCCCGTGCCAGGGCGGCCTGGATCAAAGGAAGGGGGTGTATCCACCCACTTCCTGGGTCCCACCCATAGGAGGGGACCTAGCAGGTAATCACGCCCCCCAGATTGGAATAAGAGTGGGAGCAGTGCCAATGCACATCAGATTTCCTGGAAGAAACATTAGAAACGAAACTCTGGACCCTTGGACCTCCATCTCAACGTGGAAGCCCGAAGAATCTCCCTTGTGGTCAAGGAGTGACCACCCTGCAGCAGCAGGCACCATCCAGCCCTCGACATCTACTTAGTTGCAGTTCCCGCCGGAACTCGAGCGACTGAGATCGACGAGATCAAGCTTGCCTGCCTTCCAACAGCCCGATCCACAGTCCCTGCAGAGCTGAGACCCGTGGAGGCGACCGGAAGCGTGGGGCACGCCATCTTGAATTGACCACGAGACGCTGACCGTGCAGCCCACGAGTGACCCTCGAAGCTGTGCACCGGGGTTTGAGAAGCCCCCACCCTGAGCTACTCCTGAGCCGAAGTTCAGCCCTCCACACTCGACGAGTGCTGCGTGGGGCCCTTTGGCACTATTTGGCTCAACGCGTTGGCCCGGTCACTTGCCAGCTGGCTAGTGGTCCCTGTGCCGACGAAACTACAAAGAAGACTCGTGAATCTGGTTGCTCCAGATCCACACCAGCTCCCCTGAAAAGGAGCCCCGACTCTGACCTTCCTGGTCCGAGTGAGAAGCAATCTTCCGATCCCGCGTGGATTGCTCTTGCCAAGGCTTGTTTGCTCCAAACTTGAAGCCGACTGCACCGACGGTGAGAGCCTGCGTGGGACAGATCGTGACCTGCTCCTGGACGTCGCAGATGCCCCAGAGCCCACGTGACAGCGGAGAGAAGCTCCTCGACGACCACCTGATTGCGCCCGACATTGCCTGGTTCCGTCCTGGTTCCACCCTGGTCACTGCTGAGTGACCCAGACTCTGTCCCCTCTGCTTTCAGGTACTCTACAACTTGAGTCCACCCTTGGACTCCACCGGACACTTCGTCTTCACCCTGCCTGCAGCCCTTTCAGCTTCAAGCACCAAGAGCCTGCGTGTCAAAACCCGACGCCACTTTGACCCTGTGCACCCACTACCTGTGGGTGAGGTAACTTTGCTCCGCCGGTGTTCCCACACTGGTGCACACCTCTAGGGTCTGTGTGTTAAGTTTTGTTCCTCTAGGTTCAGCGGAAGTGTCCTTAAACTTTAACTCTATGACTTTTACGCACCATTGGTTAACATTGGTGCATGCGTGCGCTTTCCGCACCTCTCCCGAATCCCGAGGGCCATTCCCGACTTCAGCATTGCTTGTCCTGACTGCTCCCAGCGATTCCCTAGGCCCTAGGCCTAACCACTGTTCGAGTGGTCTCTCTTATACCACTTGTTTAGTATATGGTTTGAGTGGCCACCCGCCCTCATCCATAATTGTGCAACTTGTATGTTTAAACAGTGCTTTTGATTTAACGCTTGTGCCCCTTTATTCATAAAGAATACTGGGGATTGTTTTTAGTAATAAACACATATATTTTTATAATATATACTTGGGTGGTGTCCTTTCATTTGGTATTACAGGATTGTATGTGGTAAAACAGCTCGCTTAACACGACCTCTTAAGTTAAGCCTTTAGGCTGCTTAGTCCATGCTACCCCTAGGATAGCTTGTCTAATAAGGTTGACTTACAACCAGACACCATAAGGGATTGTTTGGTCAGGTAGTAGGTGGTTCCAGAATTGGAAACATCCCCTACCAGGCCAACTTCTCACACAAGGTATGAGTAGCACATTTAGAAAAACATAGCATACAAGAACAACTCATACAAAGTAATAACATAGCATAATTATTGGTGTCCACATCTGCTGACTGATCCTGTGTTGGTGGAGTGCCACTCTCACTAGAGGTCTCTGGTGGCATCATGGTAGCTGCTATGTGCACCCACTCTGGTACGAGCTTGCTGAGTACATTGTGCAAGTTCAGGACCATCACAAATTGGTGTAGCCGGGACTAAATGCCCTGGGCCCTGTTCAAGGTAGGGCCCCACTCTTGAAATGACAACATGAAATTACTAATTGCTCTCAGTAAAACTCTGGTATTGTGGTCTAACCACAACCACATAATTTCACCCTCAGTAGTAGAGTTGCTTTGAAGGAGCCGGTCACGCCCGCGGGGTATGAATGTTGAAATTGCAGTTCACAATTCTCGCCTCCAACTAAACAAATATCAACAAAGTCCATTGTTTGGCTTTTGTGTAGCAAAAACATTTTAGTGGTCACATGTATACCTGTGGGTGGTAATTATTGTGGAGGCAGAAGACAGTAAGAGGAAGGAAAGATTTTGCGAGGATATGAATAATAATGTTACTACAGCATAAATGTGTTGTTTGTAATACGCAAATAATAAGTGACATGGAACCACCATGAAGATGGCACATTGAAATGAGAAAAAAATATATCTAGTGATTCAAACTGGTGTTCCACTTATTTCTACAAAACAATGTTTGTTTGTGTGTGTGTGATTGGTATAGGTTAGTTGGGTATTGTGCCTAATTATAGATTTCCTAGAGCAACCTGTAAATCTCATATTTGAAACCTGGCAGATTCACTTCACTTTTCATCCTTTCAAGACGATATACAATACAATACATTTGTGAAGCGCACATCTATCTAAAAGGTGTCCCGGCGCTAGCTAAAAGAATTTCCACTTAGTTCAAAGGCAGAAACCGGCTTAGGAGAAAGTTATTGTAGAGTAAAAAAAGAGCATTTTAAGCTTTTCCCTGAACACCTTTTCAGATGGACAACTTCTCAAGGCCTGGGGTAAGGCATTCCACAGTCTAGCTGTCAAATAGGCAAAGGAACCACCACAAGAGGTTGTGGATTTAGCAATACGAGGGGTTTGAACCAACGTAAGGTTATTAGAACAAAAGGATCACACCTGGGAGGATAGTTTGAACCAGCACCTAAGATAGAGAGGCTCCCTAGAGTTAAAAATCTTGAAAGCAAAAGTGAGGGCCTTAAACTGAATCCTTATATTGATCGGAAACCAGTGAAGCTAATGCAAATGATTTGAGATCGAGCCACAGGGAGGAAGTTTCAAGATCAATTGATCAGCAGCATTTTGAAAAATCTGATGATGCTGAATAAGAAAGGAAGGGAGTCCGAGATACAGACTATTTGAATAGTCTAGTTTAGAAGAAATCAAGGCTTGCACAATGATTTCTGCTGTTCCACAGGAATAAAATGCATCATACGTCTCAAAGTCAAGAAACAGGAACTAAACAGTGATTGTATCTGAGATTCAAAGGGTGCGCAGATCAGATTTAACCCAAAGTTTCTGACCAGAGGGGATGGTGGCCACCGAAGGTTGGAATCAGGTATAGATTTAGAACCAAAGTCTTATCCGAGTGTAACTTAAAAAATGATATACCCTTAGGTCGAGCCTACCACACAGTGCAAGCTGTTTTGTTGCAAAAGACCTACTGTCGCCTTACCAAGAACTTACAGTGGGCTTAAAGCCTGCCCATTGCTTCCCTTTGGTTGCTTTATTGTCACTCATTTGCTTGCTTCTTATTCGATGGCTTGCCTTGTCCATCTTGTGTTTGTCTCTCCTGTCGAGCATAATCTATTTGCTTGTGTCCCTCCAATGCTCACTGTCTGGGAACTTTTTTTTCTTTTTGCTAAAGCACTTCATGAGAGTACATGTGTTTTCTAGCTGTCTCTCACTTATGCTTCCCAACTATGCACCTGTGCGCTTCTCCCCATGTTTTTCTCTTCTTTGTGTGTATCTCCCTTGCCCCTCTTTGTTGCTTGATCTCTTCTGTGCTTCTTTTCCCTCCCCTGACCCCTTCCTCCATAGTCGGCCTAACATCCCACCAGGTGTTCAAATTATAATTTTTTTTTTTTTTTGGCAGCCCAAACTCTTTTTAAATAAGTGTTTTTGTGCTACTTCATTTTCATATATTTGTTTTTAATTTACTGATCCATCTCGGTTCTTTAAATAAAAAAGTTGCACCCAATCCATGGCGGGCGTCATGGTGCATGCTTGCACCTACAAAATGATGCAGCCATCAGCGACTACATCATCTCACTTTTTTCCCCCTTACGTTCATGCTATACTGCATCAGCATTTTTACCGATGGTGTATATCATGAACTAAAGACACTGGCATAGCCAATAGGTCTCCAAGGGCATGACCTATTAACGTTGCCACCAAAACGTGTTGCCGTGGGCACCATCAAAGCTCATGCACTGTTGGGGCTCCTCTGTGCATCTAGATGGGCTGGCGCTTGCTGCATGAATCATGGAACAACTTTTTGGAAACTAGATGGGTCAAAGCACGCTGAGTACATCGTGAAAGCTG
Source organism: Lissotriton helveticus (assembly GCF_964261635.1). Taxonomy (NCBI): domain Eukaryota; kingdom Metazoa; phylum Chordata; class Amphibia; order Caudata; family Salamandridae; genus Lissotriton; species Lissotriton helveticus. Next base: position 1,591,268,706 of record NC_136069.1, on the reverse strand, counting down.
CTCTGTGCATCCAAGCTGTCCTACTGCACCTTCGCCAGGGCCTTCAGCTTACTGGCCATGGTCCTCTCTCTGCACCAGCATAAAGCAATGGGATATCCTGCAGTCAGGTGGGCACTACCTCACCCATGCATACTCCCATAGTGTCCACTGCTGGTGCTTAAGGGCGACCTAAAGTCATGGCTTGGAGGTGGCTTGTCTCTGGAACCTTAAGGTTCGAGATTAGTTATTCTGCTCTGTCTACGGATGACTGTCCGCAAACCTGTAGCTTATGGACCAGAATCCACAATGGAAGCTATTTCACAGTGACAACTTGAAATAAAGAACAAAAAAGGCTGGTATTTTAAATTGACATCTATACAAGAATTACTTCTGCAGGCAGTCAGCAGGAACAAACGTAGAAGAGGACGAGTATGCAGAGAAAGCTACGATTTTTGCAGGATTCAAGCACAGACCATGGCATTTTTGTGGCTCTCAAGAAAGTGCGAAATCTGCACAAATTATAGGAAGAAACATATGATCAGAGCCGGCCTGGGAACAGCAACCAGCCCTGGCAGATTGCTGCTCGACCGGCCCTGGGAGTGGAGTAGGGGGTGCTAGTAAAATGCACTCCTCCCGCTTTTGTAACTCAATCAATCAAGCAATCAGGTGTTTGTTAAGCGTCACTACTCACCCATATGGTCTCAAGGCGCTGGGGAGTGGGGGCAGGTTCCAGTCCATCAAGGAGGGGGTCTGTCGAAGAGCCAGGTTTGTAGGTTTTTTGCGAAGATGGGGCGCGATGTTGTCTGTCTGAGGTGGAGCGGAAGGTCGTTCGAGGCTCAGGTCGCGCGGAAGGAGAGGTCTTTCTGGTGCGGGGGGGAGAGCTGGGCAGATCGTAGGGTCCTTTGGGGTGCGTGGCATTTGAGTCGGCTGTTCGGGGTGAGGGCCAATATTTCAGCACTGCTGAAAAACTGTCCGCCAGTGACAAAACCAGCCCCAAAGGCCAGAAAACCGGCCCCTACCCCTGCTGCCTGCCGGGGAAATGCCCGTTGCCAGCTACGGCCGGTCCGGCCCTGCATTTGATCCATTGATGTGGGTGTTCTGTATCTTATTTGTAAATTTAGCCATTATTTTCGATTTAGGGACTTTTTATAATCTGATTTACCTCTGCATTTCTCCAGTAATGCCTATGTTGTTTCAAAAAATGCTGCATTTTTATTATTTGACTTGTTGCAATGATTTTCTTTTCTATATCCCATGGTTTTATCCCTTTCTTTAGCTTCGGAGGTATTTCAGGATGTCCTCTTGGTTAGCAGTGAAGCATTCCAATTGCAGTATTATAGCGCGTAAAAGCATTCTCTTTGTAGTTTGTTCTTAGTTTACCTTGGAACACCGGCGCGGACGGAATGTTCAGATCCTGTGTCTATAACCTTACATTCTGTGGAATTCCATTCCGCTGGGCTACAATAGGCCGTAAAGAAATACCTTTCCATTAAGCACCTGTCTGATTTTATTTTTTTTGTATCTGTTCTCCCGCCTCATAGTCCCTGCTTTTCATGCTTGGGAGTGGGCGCTTTTGTCAGCTGTGAGTCATTCTCTCAAATCGACCGTCAAGCTATTTTAAAAAGCTCTGATTTGTGGAGCTTGGAAACCTCAGGCAGATATAAAGGCTGCCTATTGTGTCTCCTTGACCTGTTTTACAGGTTCTTCCAGTTCCTAGGGCAGAGGTGTCCTTTTTAAAATGCCTTCTGTGTGAACTTCTGAGATCAGAAGCGAGAGCGTGACTTGTGGGAGGAGTGGCGTGAAGGCTGCCAATGTATTTTCGATACACTACACGCACAATGGAATTCCATTTTGTACACCCAGAGTGAGGCCTATTTGAAGGACTGCAGGTCACACTGGCACAGTAAAAATGAGTTTTACTTTAATATGCTATTTATACTGGTATTAAGTCCATCTCACCCCTCCATTGCAGACTGTGAAGAATTGCGCTGGTGCGTTTGAGTTTACCTGATTTACCAGTACAGATCTCTCTTTATCTTGGTGGAACCTTGTTAGCACAAAACTAGCTCCAAGAAGCATTAAGTGTGCCACACAAGCCTTCAATATTCACCTGATGCCTCCTCCCACATCTCACAACTGCCTACAAGTCCGAAGGATGTCGTCCAAATGCAAGAGAGCTTGGCTTCCAGTAGTACATTTCACCAAAGGAAGCCAAGATGCTGTAGGCCAGCGAACAATGGCGACTGTTCAAGCGAGCAATGAAAGGCGTTGAGACCAAGAAAGAAATGTTGAAGCGAGCAATGAAAGGCGTTGAGACCCAGAAAGAAATGTTGAAGCGAGCAATGAAAGGCGTTGAGACCCAGAAAGAAATGTTGAAGCGAGCAATGAAAGGCGTTGAGACCCAGAAAGAAATGTTCAAGCAAACAATGAAAGGCGTTGAGACCCCAGAAAGAAATGTTGAAGCGAGCAATGAAAGGCGTTGAGACCCAGAAAGAAATGTTCAAGCAAACAATGAAAGGCGTTGAGCACCAGAAAGAAATGTTCAAGCGAGCAATGAAAGGCGTTGAGACCCAGAAAGAAATGTTGAAGCGAGCAATGAAAGGCGTTGAGACCCAGAAAGAAATGTTGAAGCGAGCAATGAAAGGCGTTGAGACCCAGAAAGAAATGTTCAAGCAAACAATGAAAGGCGTTGAGACCCCAGAAAGAAATGTTCAAGCGAGCAATGAAAGGCGTTGAGCACCAGAAAGAAATGTTCAAGCGAGCAATGAAAGGCGTTGAGACCCAGAAAAAATGTTCAAGCGAGCAATGAAAGGCGTTGAGACCCACAAAGAAATGTTCAAGCGAGCAATGAAAGGCGTTGAGACCCAGAAAGAAATGTTCAAGCGAGCAAGGAAAGGCGTTGAGACCCAGAAAGAAATGTTCAAGCAAGCAATGAAAGGCGTTGAGACCCCAGAAAGAAATGTTCAAGCGAGCAATGAAAGGCGTTGAGACCCAGGAAGAAATGTTATACAAGTCGACATTTTACAAGAGGAAAATGGAAGATTTAAAAATTTTAATCGGGAGAATGCATTTCCCCAATCAACTTCTATTGAAACAGAGGCGATTTCAGGCAGTCAAAATAAAGCCATTTTGGCTGAAAAAATCGTCAGTCTCTCGCCTGATCAATCCAGGCTATTGGAATGCATGAAATGGTGGCCTTCATCCAGTGCCTCAGTTTGGCTGCACTCCACAAAAGCAGAGCCAAGCGATTGGCTGTGCATGAAATTTTAAGACGGAGCAGTGCTTGCTGAGGTCTTTCCCTCAGAGCCGCTGCCAAGGGGTTAAGCCTGTTAACGAGAGGGAAATACCAGCCCTCCATGGCGCCTTCGACGAGCCCTGGCAACAAAGGGAGCGAAAGGGCACGTGCGCGGCGCGCGGGGGCCGGCGTCACGGGGCGCGCGCGGCGTCTCGAGGGCCGCAGCTCTGAGTGGCAGTGGTAATGGATTCTAGCAGCGGGGAAGATGGCGGCAAAGAGGGCAGCTTCAAACTGCACCGCGTCCCGGGGGACGAGGCCGCAGACTGCACAGATGCAAACACTGGAGGGAGGCTGGAGCCCTGAGATGTGGCAAACCCGAACATGAACGTTCTTAAGCGCTGCATAGCGCTAGGAGCATTTTTTCAGATGAAGAGTATACTCCGATCGCTACAGGGCGTTTTTTATTTTACAATTTTATGCAGCACGGTTCTACCTGAGGCAGGGATCGAGGTCTCTTCGCAGTGTTACCATAATAAGTGAGAAACATGAGCACGCACGAGAGTGTAGGGCAAAAGTCTGCAAGGCACCCATGCTCAGATTTGAAAGTCTCTAGTTCCATATTTTAGACCATGGGATGAGGTGAGAGGTAGGATGAAGGCTATGTAGTCAAGTTTCTAGTTTGTTTGCTTTGGGACCTGGATACTAAACCCACCAGAGTCCGAACCTTTATTTGTCTCAACTTGTAATTTTGCATAGTGTAAAAAAAAAATGAAATTCCAGTCTCCTACCACTCCACATTTTTTCCTCGGCTGTATTGCAACGAGGACTCTCTGTCTCGCATGTGCTATGCGACATCCTTAACTAGGTGCGCCAGAGGCAGACTAGGACAGTGCGCCCTACATCACCAAATGCACTATTCACAAAGCAGGCTTGAACGCTTGTCTGCACTGTGAATTGTGCATTAGTGAAAGCCAAGCTGTTGGAAACCATCGGTCTGCCTTTCACTGTAGGCAGAGACCCTCCTCACTTAAAGAGGGGGCAGGGACCCCTCTATATCAGGTGCATTGAGTGCACCCAGCTGCAAGGGGATGTCTTGGAGGGTGGTCCCTTGACCTCTTGTGCATCGCACAACCTCATTGGTGACGCATAATGAGCCCCGCTCCTGATAACTGCTTTGTCCCTGTGCCCACGTCTGTAATTTGGTGCAATTCGAAAGGGTTTCCTAATTTGCACGAGGCCACATCCCCTTGCAGTGAGCTCCTTTTGTGATGCCATAATACCCTGGGGTGGCACAAAATATGGGCTCAAACCACTGGTGCGTCCCCCAGGAACTATGTATCATAGGGTCCCAGGTGTCTCGAATATTCCCAGGTGTACCCCACACACCCAACTCTTCTACCTCTTGTTTAAGATGCCTTGCAATGACAAAACTGTTCTTGGTAAAGCAGCAAGCTACGCCTTCGGGATAGGGTACGCCATCTCAAATGCAAAATAAGATGCATGTCGGCAGACAGCGGGGTCTGGTGTAGTTTTCACTGTCAAATTCTGTATTAATTGGGACAAACTTATGTAATGAAGTACACTTTTTACTGTGAGTGACATTAAAGTTGAGCCAGAGGGTTTAAAAATCTATCGCATTGTATACTACATTCAGTGGCGTCATGTAGGTTCAAATCCCATTAGGTTCAGGGTGTTTTTTTAATTAAGAACTCTAATTCTAACTCAAACTCACACCCAAACCCTAGCCATTACTCTAACTCTGATAATCAGCCTAACTATAACTGATAATGTTTCCAATGTAATTCCTGTCGTGCTATTTGCTTTCTTGGTAATTATGCCTTATTGCTCTCTGCTGAGAGTGTTAAGAGTGTGCAATAAGGGGAAGGGAAATTAAGGGTTGTTAATGCTGGCCGCATATTAGCACCTAGATCTCACTGAAGAAAGGCCGACATGCCAACTGTTCCTGTTTGTTCCATAAACCCAGAGCTTAATTTGAGCCAGTGGAGGCCACACGCATTCATTGTTGGGGAACTGGAACTCATTTTTCTGCCTATAAAAAATTAATGGGAGTGAAGAGGTGCTGTAGCGCATTGGTTAACCCTCCTCTGATGCAGAACATCACACAAACTATAGAGCCAATTCAATTTGATCAATATAGAACCCTGCCGTCTACCCAAAGAGAAAAAGAATCCTTTTGCCTTAAAGAACCCTCACCCACCAGAGGGGGTCCAGCTGTCTCAAGATGCAAGCACGGACGGAGGCGGGGACAGTGGAGTCGTAAGTATGGCATTGCCACTTTTGAGGTAGACTTTAATTCATGAGAGGACCCTGATGCATTCCTCTCTTTTTCCCTTCGAAACTCAGCGTACAACAGGCACGCCTCTCCTCATGTACCTATTGAGCACTATTAAGTGCCTTAATATGTTTGTAACCACTACGTGTGTTTGAATGTGGTTTCCACAGTGCATGGCACTTGGTTTTCTGCCGTATGAGTCTTAGATGTGCCCAGGTTTGCATTTGTGTATTCCCACAGGGACAAAAATGAGAAACAATGATATGGCTACGGGATACTGCTAAGGACATGAACAAATTGAGAGCCCGGTCTTTCAACATCTGTGCATAATCCGTATGCTGTTTGTTCCCTCTCTTTTGAGAGAGCCATTTACCGACACCAAGTAGGTGGTTTAGGTGGGCTTGACGCATGTATGTATGGTAAATTCACCAGTTAAATCAGCCTTAGAGAATAGGTATAGATTGCTGTAGCATAACAGGGCCTGACAAAAGGCCACCTACATTTGGGAACATAAGTGGCAGAAACATGTTGACCTCTAAGAGGAAGTAGGGGTAACTAGAGCCCCGGTACTTCCTAACTTTTCCTCTTTTTAATCAACCCAGATTTAAACGATAGGGCTATCAGGCAGGTATTTTTAAAGAGTAACCTTACCCCCACTCAGTACACTATTCCTTTACCAACAAAGTGATCCCGTGCATCTCATAGGTTGTAGCTCACCCCGTACTAAAATGGAACTCTATGATGAAGCGTGCCACCAAGGGGTACCTCTGGTTTGTGAGAGTTCTTTAACCTTTTCCATGCTCATGACGAGCTGAGCTCGTCATGAGCCTGGAACGCTCAGGTGCGGGGAGAATTCCCCTGCTGTACTGATCGTTCCACGGGAGCCGGTGCACCTGTGACGAGCTCAGCTCGTCAGGAGCATGCGGGCGCTGTGTGTGCCCCCCCCACGCCCTCCCCTGCACAGCGGGGGAATTACCTCTGCAGCGAAGGGGCTAAACAAACAGATTCATTTCTCCTTAGGTCGTCGGACGGGTTCTTATGTTGTCTTCTATTCTTCCAGTCGAGCTGGGTTCTGTAGTTTGTGTACACCTATTTTTCTGCATCAGACATTTGCCGAGAGCAAGAGAGGGAAATCAACCAAAGTGAAAAGACGGAAGAAGATAAAGACCGAAAAAACATCACAAAGGGAGAAAGAAGGTACCTGCTCGAGTGAGATAAAGGGGCAGGGAGTGTCTGGCAGTAGAATAAAGAGGCCTGAGGTGGATTTAAAACCATGAAGGCTCGGTATTCAGCACACCGACATTTAATTTCAACGACCGTGTGCTTCGAGCAGAGCTTTGGGCACCAGAAGTTATTATTTTACAAAGTAAACACTTCATACCCCTCCTTCACTCTCTCATTAAAGGAGCAGGCAAAGAAGAGTAGAAGGTAGCAACATTCTAAGCATTCTGATTGGCTGAGCCAATATGAGCATTCCATACAAACTGTTTTTTAAAGGCATTTATTTTAAACTAAACGAAAGTCAGGACCAATTGATTTGAAATAAGCACTATGTACCTTCGGCACACTGTCATGTCATAACATCCTGAACTGTAGACAGCTGGTGCAATGTGTCCTCAATCACAAAATAAGTTTCTGTGAAATGGGTTTTAGGTTTGTCAAACTATCTGCTTACTAACACTACACCGCCTCTGGAAATATATATTTTGTTGTTTTGCTCTTTTGAAAGGGCACATAAGTTTGGGGTTGTAACCAGTGGTGGACTGGCAGTTAAAGTGTGCCCTGGAGAATGTGTTCATGCCAAGCCCTTATTGTACCAAGTGAGTTCAACTTTCTCCAGGAGAATATTGAGAAAGCAAATAACTTATGTCTGTTCCCCCTGGGTGTTTTGCCAGGCTGGATAGCAGGGCTGGACTGGCCGTAGGGAGCACTGGGCATTTTACCGGTAGGCTGGAAGGGTGGGGGCCAGTTTTGGACTGGTGGGGGCCATTTTGGTACAGGGCGTCGGTTTTGCATAAGTGCTACAATATTGGCCCCCTGTACTAAAAGCAGCAGCAGTGTTCCCACAACCACCAAACCCCCCATGGCCGGTCTGACTTAACTGCCAGGGGGCTAGTTTGCGTTCCCAGCCGGCCCTGTCGAACAGCTAATGATCTCTCTGACCATCCACCCCGAATAACAGTCCTCAGCCTACTGGGAGTTCTCCCGGAGTCCCATATGGACAGTCCTGTCCAGGCTCTGCCAGAGAATTCAATCAATCAATCAATCAATGACATTTATAGAGCGCGCTACATACCCGTAGGGTCTCAAGGCGCTGGGGGAGGGGGGGTGCCGCTACTGCTCGAACAGCCAGGTCTTCAGCTTCTTCCTGAAGGAGAGGTGGTCTCGGGTCAGGCGTAGGTCGGCCGGGAGGGAGTTCCAGGTCTTGGCGGCCAGGTAGGAGAAGGACCTTCCTCCTTGGCAACACAAAACCAGTAGGTCAGTCTGTGCCAGAATCTATCAGAAGTGGTGAAGACAAAAACATCAAGTTATAGCCCAAGGTATACAAACCAAGTAGGCAGCGGCGGCTCCTCAGCGACGGCGGAGGAGCATCGCCCCACTGCCAGGAGCAGCAAAGAAAGGAAAAAAAAATGATAACGGAATGTTTTCATCATCTTATTGTTTCCTCCTGTTGCGGGAGTGCGTGAGGGGGCAAGGCGGAGCTGCAGGGGTAGAGTGGTAGAACACTCATGTGGCTGTGCGCAATGACTGTTTGGTCAGCCCTCTCGGGCCGGGCAAAACATTCATGCGCGCTCCCCTGTTCTCCATGCAGGCTGCATTACAGTTTGCATTGAGAACATGCCGCCACTCCAGCCCCTGGCTGAGCGCTGTATCACGGCGCTCAGACCAATCACACCACTCCATTTGGAGCATTGTGATTGGCTTAGGGGTGGGAGCCTGGCTGTCTGCTTCCTGTTCGACCTGGATTCAGACACAGGCGAGCAGGAGAGAAGACGCGGGACCCGGCGGTGTCGGCAAGGTATGGTTTTTTTCAATTTTTTTTAAGCACTCCACACCCCTCCCCCTGCGCCTGCCCCCATTCCTGCGAGTCGTGCCTGCCGCCCCTGTAAGGAGGGGGTGGTGCTAAAGCCAGGACAAGGTAGGGTAACTTCATGTGCATGTGGTGTTTGAAAAAGGGGCAAATCAGGGAGACTATATTCAGCTCCTACAAATTCATCTTGACAGTGTAGTTCGCCAAATGGCATAACGGTTTGGGAGGGAATCATTCTCTTTTGTTTGGACTTCAGTCTCCCCATGATGAGGGGCACAGAAATCACAACAAATGGATAAGTAAATCAGGGATTGTTGGGCAGTATGTAGTTTCAATGTTTGTATGGTACTTGCCTTCAAGAGCCATAATAATGACAAGATTTTCTGGGCAACCACTTAATATGTAAATTATTTTCTTTTAGGTCAATTATATGTATGTGCAATTCTCATGTGAATAACTTGAAAGTCTGACCTGGCACTCTCTTGTGGACCACACTTGCACCCTCCAGCTGGAGTGTTTTCTACTTTGACTTTTTCATGTAATCTTTGGTTTATAGTTGGGGAAGGGTACCAGCTTTTATTAAATTATTGTTAGATTGTTCTAGGTCCTCAGGTGGCTTATCTAAGCGCTCACTGCTGACATACGCGTAGATATTTGCAACAGTTAAAAGGGTTGAATCCTGGCAGGGCTCACTTAGTCCTTCATCCTTCTGAAGTTGTTGGAGTACCATTTAAGTTAGTAAATCCCGTTTTTTTTCACAGTGCTATGAAATGACAAAAGCTGCAGTAGCAGGCGCTATATTAAAACAAGTCAAATCTGTTAATAATGGTTGCTAACGATGTCATGGAAGGGTTGGCAGAGGGGGCAATAGACCCCAAGTCCTTCACTTTCCAGTGCCCAGTGGTTTTTCATTGAAATCTATTTATAGATTGTTATTTGTAAATAAGCTTGCTATTTTGATTAAGAATGAGGTAGCTTAGGTGGGCATACTGTGCCAGTGGTATGTCATTAACATTTAGAAATTTGTTCTCCTGACTCCTGCCAAAAATGGAAGTTGCGGCAAGAGAGGCCCCTTCTACCCCCCCCCCCCCAAACACCCCCCCCCCACGCCACTGTGGGCAGGTCTACAAGTCATTGCAGAGGCTGCTCCCGAAGGGAGCTCGAAAGCCGGCGCCATAACCAGCGGCGTGCCCCCCCCCCCCCGGACAAACCAGTGGTGACTCGCCCTTTTGGCGCGAAAAAGCAGGATAAAGGGCGAAGGGATGCCCCCGGCCCTCCCCTCACCCCACAAGCAGCCACCAAAGTGGCGCCAACCCTCCCGGCCAATGGGTGCCATGGCGAGATACAAACCCCCCAATTAACAGGGGGCCTACAGGAGGGCGGAGGGCGAGCCGGGGCATATAGCCCTGCTCCCCCTAGTGAAGCTCCTATCTTCACGGAGCGGGGGGAGCAGCGACGGCGTCAGAGCACAATCTTAGCGGCCACTGCGCCTCGGAGCTTAATATCCCTTGATAAAATAGTGCGCGCAGTCACAGCACGGTATCACCGCCAAAGGAACATGCACACAGGGTAGCTCAGTGGCACTGATGGCACGAAGTATAGGGGCTCAAATCTCTCAGAAGTACAAACCAGACGTTTTTAATGGGGCCATCCAGATGCATAGGGTTGTATAGGCCCTGCAAAGACCATTACTGATCGGGTGAGTCTGGGTAAATCACTTAACCACCACGTGCATAACAAAAACACAAAAAAAAAACAAACAAAAATAACGTGGGGCCTCTAGGAACAGGACGGGTGCGAGGGAAAGCACCCTGAGACAGGACACTGATTGCGACCGACCAGCACTCGAGACACAGGCTGATCAGTCAGCAGGGGACCTGGGAGGGGGACCAGCACGGCAGATGTGTTTTTTTAGGTCTCGCCTGTCGATGCGCATGCGCATCGAGCAAGCGAGAGTATTGGGACTTATCCACTCTTTATCCACACTGCAAGGAATCGTGGCGATTCCTTGCAGTGCCCGTGACTTTTAAGCTCAATGCGCATGCGCATTGAGCTTAAAAGCGCGTGCACGTCCGTCTTTGTTTACCCGCTCCGCCCCCTCCCCGCCGTCTCGCATTTCCCCTGCCGCATCAAAGGCTTTCACGGCCGGCCGGCCATGCTTTCAGTTTCACGACCGGCCGGCCGTGTCAATTACATTCCAAAGCCCGCTCTCCCTGCTCCGCCCCCTGCTCCGGCCGAGACGCATTTCTCCTCCCCCCTCCCCTCTCTTCCCTCCGTCTTGTTTGATTGGAGACTGTGAAGCCTGTTTCCATGCAAAGCACCTTGAGGATTTCTCGCTTACACACTTATGTTTATTACTTGTTTTGCCCCATTACGGTAGTACCCTAAACAGCATGCTTGGTGGGCCGAGGGCGGCATTTGCTTATCTGCGCCAGACACTAGTAGCCGTCTTTGCCCCCACAATCCTTGTCTGCGGGGCGAATGCATGGGGGTTATTTCTTGTGTTCTTTTAGAGGGTGTGCACCTTGAAGCCAAGGGCTTAGTGACCGTACCTCTGCCGTTTCCGGCCTATGGCGCTCCTTACCGTAAATGGTGGCGGTTACATTCATCCTGCGGTGTGCCAGACTATGTGATAAAACTGCAACACACACCTCAGGCACAAGGCGCGCCGAGAGATTGCTGTGAATCACAAGCGGCCAGTGTGTTTCGTAAGGGGAAGAAGGGGTCAATTCTAAGATGATGTGTCTTATGCCAACACAATGAACTATATGTTAGTTTAGATCACGTCTTTGTCCCGTGTAACCTGAACTCTAATTGCATTAATCTAACTCAAAATGCGTCTTTATTTGCGACATGATACACAACAGATAACATTCCTGTTGGAGTAAATGCTCTTAAATAAAGTAACACGTGCAACAGACGTGTGCTAAATTAAGTTGTTAAATGTGTTAGTCGTCGGTGTGGAGGTTGTAAACAATACGTACACGTAATGCATGCCCTTTAATACTGCGTTTAAAGTAACTGTTACTTGAGTCTGTAACTGCACAGGGTGCTGATTTTTTTTTTTTTTTTTTTACGTTTAACAATGCCTTGTGACAATCACATTCAGTGTTAAAATGCATGTTATGCCTGGAATGTTTGGTACAGTTAGCGCCGTGCACCATCCAAGACGATGCTACGCAAACAAAGACGATGGCTGAAAATAAAAGTTGCTATCGTGGGACATACCCAGAGAACCAGCGAAGATGCATTGGTTTCTGAAAAGGGACCCTCTGGGAACTTGTCCACCGCTCCCTACCACCCTGGAGGGGGGCGGGGGGGGGGGGGTGAGGTTCTCATCGGCGCCTTCCGTAAACACACATCAGCACAGTCGGCACCCTGCAGGTGGAAAGACACAAGGGTCGATGACTTCCGACTGCTGAGCGAACACCGCAAGGAGCCCTCGTCATGCAAATAACCGGCCTTGGGAGAATGCTTGGATTGTAAATCAGACTGTATTTTAGCTTGGATGTACTCACTTCTACCGTCTCTTTTAGTTTTTTGGAGGCGGACTTTATGCTGTGGATCAGTGTACTCGGCATATTTACGCGTGCCATCCTTCTGTGATCGTGGCTGCTGTTTCTTGCTCCCAGTGGCGGATTGATTGCGGGGTATCATGGGCCCCTGAGCTTCACCATCTCCCGAGGGGAGCTCCGCAGCAAGGGCTTTCGGTATTCTCGGCTACACTTGTCCCTCCCTCTCCAGAGCGGCAGTGTACGGCACCGGTTTCTTGTAACTCTACTTTGTAGGCACAGGGGCCAAATAATACTTCGACTTACCCTGGATACAGGAGGGATCGGTTCTAAAGAAAGACATACACTGTGGTACCAGAACCTTACAGTTTTGTTTTAAATATCACCGATCATTGAACAACATACCTAGATAATACTGTATGTCATTTTGGTGACGTTTACCTCTGGGAACCTTTTGTAAATGAGGATACTATCTTGCTAACACTCTTACTCTGGACTATCTATACTCACAGGGCATCTGAGTTTCCCCAATTAGCCACGGTGTAGTATGATCCATTCTCTTACAAATATCCCTCTGTACCCTCAACCCCTCACCCTAACTCACCCTCAACCCCTCACCCTAACTCACCCTCACCCTCACTCACCCTCAACCCCTCACTCACCCTCAACCCCTCACCCTCAACATCAACCCCTCACTCACTCTCACCCACCCTCACCCTCACTCACCCTCACTCTCACTCACCCTCAACCCCTCACCCTCACTCACCCTCAACCACTCACTCACCCTCACTCACCCTCACCCACCCTCACCCTCACTCACCCTCAACCCCTCACCCTCACACAGTGCAATAGGTCTCGGAGCATTTGAGTTAGAGCTTTTAGAAATGTTTATGGCTTTTTTTTGTTGTAATTCTTTAGCATTGGCTACAGGAAACAAAAATGCTAAAGATTTACAAAAAAAACCCATAAACAATTCTAAAAGCACTAACTCTAATGCTGCGAGACCTATTGCATTTCCAATGCTTGTTGTTCTTTTGGCCTCAGCACACGTGACTATCATGCATGGAAGCTGAAGAATATTGAGTTATTGTTGAGATCCAGAGCTCTGCTGCCTGGGTAGGTGCTCCACGCATGCCCTCCACAGTGACTGTCAGCTGAAACTGTTTTCTCTAGACATGTTAGTTTGCAGTTGCAGCACACACCTTTTTTAGGTCTCGGCCTATTCCCATTCCGCAGGAATGGAATAGGACGAGTCTATAGCAGTGAAACCAAGACTTAAACTAAGGTCTACCAAAAAGAGGTTTTCCACGAGTGCATGTGCACATGCACGAGCCCGAGCCTTCTGCCTGCCTCCTAGGCAATCTGCTTCTCCGCTCCCCTGGTGTTTCTGGCTTGCTCTTCAAAGGCTCCCCATACCATTTGCTCCTGCCTCCCCGCCCACTGCTTCACACTTCACGGCCGCCAGGCCGTGACCTCGCATTTCTGCCCAGCAGCTTCAAAGGGATCTTCTTTCCCGCCCACTGCTTCACACTTCACGGCCTGGCGGCCGTGACTCGCATTTCTCCTCCCCCCTCCCCACAGCAATGCCAAGAGCTTGTGTTACAGGTTCCTAGAGGCCTATCAGATTCCCTATCATTCAGCAGCGTGACTTCAAAGGGATTTCATTTCGCGGCCGCGTTTTTTCTGCCCCTGTTAGGCTCGTTTTTTTTGTGCCTTTGCCATCTTCTTTCATCACATATTCACCATCCTGACAAAATGCATCCACAGGCACAGACATTAATGGGTCACCCTCTTTTCGAACCTTTTATCTCCCTCTTAAAACTGTCCATTTGCTTTCAGCTTAAAGGGATCTCTCTCTCTTATACTCATGACTAACCCCCCTCATCGGAAAGTCAACGGATTGTCAACTATGCTGATTGGTGGAGGGAGAGCTCATATTATACTGGCGTGTTTCTATTGCACGCTTTTCACTGTATTTCTTTCAACAAGTGTCCTGCCCATCCGCAAGCAGCAGACATCCACAACCGTCAGACATCCACAAGCGTCAGACATCCACAAGAGTCAGACATCACCAAGCGTCAGACATCACCAAGCGTCAGACATCACCAAGCGTCAGACATCACCAAGCGTCAGACATCACCAAGCGTCAGACATCACCAAGCGTCAGACATCCGCAAGCGTCAGACATCCGCAAGCGTCAGACATCCGCAAGCGTCCGGCATCCACAAGCGTCCGGCATCCACAAGCGTCCGGCATCCACAAGCGTCCGGCATCCACAAACATCAGGCATCAGACATCCACAAACGTCAGGCATCCACAAGCATCAGACATCCAAAGGCATCAGGCATGCACAAGCGTCAGGCATCCGCAAGCGTCAGACATCCGCAAGCGTCAGGCATCCGCAAGCGTCAGGCATCCGCAAGCGTCAGGCATGCACAAGCGTCAGGCATGCACAAGCGTCAGGCATGCACAAGCGTCAGGCATGCACAAGCGTCAGGCATCCAAAAGCATCAAGCATCCACAAGCAACAGACATCCACAAGCATCAGACATCCACAAGCGTCAGGCATCCAAAAGCATCAAGCATCCACATGCATCAAACATCCACAAGCAACAGACATCCACAAACATCAGGCATCAGACATCCACAAACGTCAGGCATCCACAAGCATCAGACATCCAAAGGCATCAGGCATGCACAAGCGTCAGGCATGCACAAACGTCCGGCATCCACAAGCGTCCGGCATCCACAAGCGTCCGGCATCCACAAGCGTCCGGCATCCGCAAGCGTCCGGCATCCGCAAGCGTCCGGCATCCGCAAGCGTCCGGCATCCGCAAGCGTCCGGCATCCGCAAGCGTCCGGCATCCGCAAGCGTCCGGCATCCGCAAGCGTCAGACATCCGCAAGCGTCAGACATCCGCAAGCGTCAGACATCCACAAACGTCAGGCATCCACAAGCATCAGCCATCCAAAGGCATCAGGCATGCACAAGCGTCAGGCATGCACAAGCGTCAGACATCCACAAGCAACAGACATCCACAAGCAACAGACATCCACAAGCAACAGACATCCACAAGCAACAGACATCCACAAGCAACAGACATCCACAAGCAACAGACATCCACAAGCAACAGACATCCACAAGCAACAGACATCCACAAGCAACAGACATCCACAAGCAACAGACATCCACAAGCAACAGACATCCACAAGCAACAGACATCCACAAGCAACAGACATCCACAAGCGTCAGGCATGCACAAGCGTCAGGCATGCACAAGCGTCAGACATCCACAAGCATCCGGCATCCACAAGCGTCCGGCATCCGCAAGCGTCCGGCATCCGCAAGCGTCCGGCATCCGCAAGCGTCAGACATCCGCAAGCGTCAGACATCCGCAAGCGTCAGACATCAGACATCCACAAACGTCAGGCATCCACAAGCATCAGACATCCAAAGGCATCAGGCATGCACAAGCGTCAGGCATGCACAAACGTCAGACATCCACAAGCGTCAGACATCCACAAGCGTCAGACATCCACAAGCGTCAGACATCCACAAGCGTCAGACATCCACAAGCGTCAGACATCCACAAGCAACAGACATCCACAAGCAACAGACATCCACAAGCAACAGACATCCACAAGCAACAGACATCCACAAGCAACAGACATCCACAAGCAACAGACATCCACAAGCAACAGACATCCACAAGCAACAGACATCCACAAGCAACAGACATCCACAAGCAACAGACATCCACAAGCAACAGACATCCACAAGCAACAGACATCCACAAGCAACAGACATCCACAAGCAACAGACATCCACAAGCAACAGACATCCACAAGCAACAGACATCCACAAGCAACAGACATCCACAAGCATCCGGCATCCACAAGCGTCAGACATCCACAAGCGTCAGGCATCAGACATCCACAAGCGTCAGGCATCCGCAAGCGTCAGGCATCCGCAAGCGTCAGGCATCCGCAAGCATCAGGCATCCGCAAGCGTCAGGCATCCGCAAGCGTCAGGCATCCGCAAGCGTCAGGCATCCGCAAGCGTCAGACATCCGCAAGCGTCAGACATCCGCAAGCGTCAGGCATGCACAAGCGTCAGGCATGCACAAGCGTCAGACATCCACAAGCATCCGGCATCCACAAGCGTCAGACATCCACAAACATCAGGCATCAGACATCCACAAGCGTCAGGCATCCGCAAGCGTCAGGCATCCGCAAGCGTCAGGCATCCGCAAGCGTCAGGCATCCGCAAGCGTCAGACATCCGCAAGCGTCAGACATCCACAAGCAACAGACATCCACAAGCGTCAGGCATGCACAAGCGTCAGGCATGCACAAGCGTCAGGCATCCAAAAGCATCAAGCATCCACATGCATCAAACATCCACAAGCAACAGACATCCACAAACATCAGGCATCAGACATCCACAAACGACAGGCATCCACAAGCATCAGACATCCAAAGGCATCAGGCATGCACAAGCGTCAGGCATGCACAAACGTCCGGCATCCGCAAGCGTCCGGCATCCGCAAGCGTCCGGCATCCGCAAGCGTCCGGCATCCGCAAGCGTCCGGCATCCGCAAGCGTCCGGCATCCGCAAGCGTCAGGCATCCGCAAGCGTCAGGCATCCGCAAGCGTCAGGCATCCGCAAGCGTCAGACATCCGCAAGCGTCAGACATCCGCAAGCGTCAGACATCCGCAAGCGTCAGACATCAGACATCCACAAACGTCAGGCATCCACAAGCATCAGACATCCAAAGGCATCAGGCATGCACAAGCGTCAGGCATGCACAAACGTCAGACATCCACAAGCGTCAGACATCCACAAGCGTCAGACATCCACAAGCGTCAGACATCCACAAGCGTCAGACATCCACAAGCGTCAGACATCCACAAGCGTCAGACATCCACAAGCAACAGACATCAACAAGCAACAGACATCCACAAGCAACAGACATCCACAAGCAACAGACATCCACAAGCAACAGACATCCACAAGCAACAGACATCCACAAGCAACAGACATCCACAAGCAACAGACATCCACAAGCGTCCGGCATCCACAAGCGTCCGGCATCCACAAGCGTCCGGCATCCACAAGCGTCCGGCATCCACAAACATCAGGCATCAGACATCCACAAACGTCAGGCATCCACAAGCATCAGACATCCAAAGGCATCAGGCATGCACAAGCGTCAGGCATCCGCAAGCGTCAGGCATCCGCAAGCGTCAGGCATCCGCAAGCGTCAGACATCCGCAAGCGTCAGACATCCGCAAGCGTCAGGCATCCGCAAGCGTCCGGCATCCGCAAGCGTCAGGCATCCGCAAGCGTCAGGCATCCGCAAGCGTCAGGCATCCGCAAGCGTCAGGCATCCGCAAGCGTCAGACATCCGCAAGCGTCAGACATCCGCAAGCGTCAGACATCCGCAAGCGTCAGACATCCGCAAGCGTCAGACATCCGCAAGCGTCAGGCATCCGCAAGCGTCCGGCATCCGCAAGCGTCCGGCATCCGCAAGAGTCCGACATCCGCAAGCGTCCGACATCCGCAAGCGTCCGACATCCGCAAGCGTCAGACATCACCAAGCGTCAGACATCCGCAGGCGTCAGACATCCGCAGGCGTCAGACATCCGCAGGCATCAGACATCCGCAAGCGTCAGACATCCGCAAGCGTCAGACATCCGCAAGCATCAGGCGTCAGACATCCACAAGCGTCAGGCATCCACAAGCGTCAGACATCCACAAGTGTCAGACATCCACAAACATCAGGCATCAGACTTTTATTTAAGTATTAATTATTTAAAAAAATTAAAAACCATTGTTATTTGTAATATCAATACATGTAAGTCACGTAAATACAACACATATTGCATTACAAATGCTATAGGTGTCACATTTGCGAAAGTTATAACTATTGGCATGGTAAATGACAAAGCTATTAATTTCGCTATTTTCAAAAACAAAACCTAAATAAAAAATTTGTCATTTACAATACCAATAGCTCAAACTTTCCTAATACGAGACCTATTGCATTGCAAATGCTTGTAACAACCAGCAAGGGGGATGACAGTCTGTGAGTGAGGCGATAGTCGGCCCCAGCCCGGGACTTAGTTAGGAGAGAAGGTTTAGGGCGCAAGCCCGCACCCCTGGCGACTGAAGCCCGGGAGGCGGGGGACCAAAGCTGCAAAGGCGGGATCAGACCGGAGGCCATGCCAGAGCAGCGGGAGGCCGTGCACAAAGCGTTGAAAACGCATGTGGCGCAGGAGGCACCAGGCCATTAGAGGTACTAGGAGAGGGGGGCGCCACCAGGGCAAGAACAATCCTGGCCTTTAAAGGCACTTTTCCGCACAGCTTGTGATAGGAGCGCGGCAAAGGTTTAAGAAAGGGAGGGTAGCCCGTTGGCACGCTCAAGTCTTAAAAAAAAAAAAAAAAAAGGGGGGGGGGGGGCATTAAGGCGGGAACAGAATTTGGTTACTGTTCATGGCCCCCCCCCGGGCCAAAGGTACTCCAGGTGGCTGGACCGAAATAGTTCAGCAGTAGGAGCCATGGCCAGGCATTCGGGGCCCCCTTTGCCGGGGCACTCGGGCACAGGGTAGGTGCGAGTAGAGCTCACATTCTGAGGCAGTGACTGTCCGCCGGCAAGAACTTAAACACGACAGCGGTTCTTAGGAGTTCCGCAAGGAGCCTAGGGTCGTCCGCTCTTTAGCCGGGCACTGACAGTGAGCAGGTCACCTGTGCAAAGCCTCGCAAGGCGTGTTAGCGAATTGACAAGGTTAGTGCCGGGAATTCTTTTTGGGGGCACTTGTGTCACCAGCCCACGAATAGTCCAGCCAATAACTTCGGTGACTCCCGATCAGGGATTAGAGGCTAGGGCCGGTGTTCATGGAATGACCGATTGACACATGGAAGGAGGGGAGTGGGTTCCCCGAAGAGACATACAAAAGGTCACACATCCGCTGCCAAGGGCCCGTGCAGCCAACACATAGAGATCCCCCAGCGGAAGCAGTGTGGTTGGGGATCAAGGGAAGTGCACAGCTGAGGCCCCTTCGGTCACAGAGGAGAACGGGCACCTGCAGTTGTCTAGGGTATCCACTTACATATGTGAGGGCACCAGGAAAGGCTGTGGAATTTTAGAAATAAAGAACTAGATAAATGAATCACAATGCACACCCCAGCGGGAGCGAGAGGAACCCTGAAGTCTAATGATCGATACAATGGCTAGTATCATGGGAAGGATTATGGCCAAAAGACGCCCTTCGCCATGTAAAGCGCAGAAGGATACATGGGCCACTCCACCCACGTGGAGACGTCGACTAGGGCGGTTCCCTCAGAAGAGACAAGGCTTCCAAATCTCTAGCCATATCCTAGAGAGAGTCTAGATAGTGTAGCAGTAGAGGCCATGAGAGGCTTGGAGAGAAAGGGAACGTGCTCAAGGTTGTGCAGCAGGCACTGTGCTGGAATAATCGCATCGATTGAGGGAGCAAGTACGAAACAGGATACATTGCGTCATATTGACAAACGTGGAGACGCAAGTCTACACGGGAACTGTTAGAAGTAGTGTAGTCAGGGCTTACAACGCGGCTTAGAACGCACGCCCCAAGAATAAAGGCTTCCCATTAACGAACCATGAAAGAAATTAGGACCCTCACTCAAACCCGTATCATAGCACTGCAACCGGACAGAGAATTAGCGGGGAGGATGAGGGCATTTTTTAGATAATAACAACTCGGTTAGATCTTGAATGAAGGGCGGTGGAAAATAATCAATCGGCCTATGCATGCCGCCTGTAACTTCAGGAGATTGGGTCCGTACAGCAGTGGAACGGAAATAGCAAAGACACTTTGCATGGATATATAAAAAAAAAAAATAATAAAAAAAAGCGATAAGATGACCAAGGTGATACAGAAGGTACAGACACGGGCTCATCCACACGACCGCCCAGAATGCTATGCCAGCGACGGGGCACACCTCGCGGAGGGGGCATGGGAATGTTCGAGAGCAACCGTGGGGTGCAATGGTACTGGCAGGATGCCAATGTGAAAATACAGGACGTAGTTGGGGGGGAGCCGCAGGGAGACGGCAGCCTCCCGGACGGCGTGGCGAAGAACTACGCTGATATCGGTTGGTACAGAGGCACACCGGAGGGCGGTGTGCCAGAATAGGTCCACTCACCTTCAGATGCCTCACGGCTGGGTGAGTTAGCCTAAGGACAGGTGCGTAGGACCACCCACTCTGGGATGCCTCACGGCTGGGTAGCGTGGCCTACACCGAAGGAGGGGGTAGCAAATGGAGACGGCGCTCGCAGCCCAGCCCCCGCCGGATGGCAGGGCACAACAAAGTCGGACAAGGTAGCGAGGTGGTTTAACTCCGGGACAGAGGCTACTCCCTTCCCGCGCAAAAGGGGCGCAGAAAACCCAACCTACCAAAGGAAACGACCCAGAAGGGCCAAGAGACAATACCAAGGAATTTGTTATTACATAACATGCAAAATGCAAAGTATATACATTGTTTCCTTGTATTCCTAATAAACTGCGGCCAACAAATTACCACCACAAGACAAATGTGTAAGTTGGCTTTTCTTGGCGTGATAAGGAGTACATGATGGGGAGATATGCATACATGTGGGAGTGGGGCAGAGTGCGGGGGTTATTAGACTTTTATTTCCGCTAGCACCTAGGGTTGCAAGGTCTCTCCATGCCAGCATGACACTACCTGTCCAGAACGGCGTTTGATTTTACACATCAGTGCATTCTGGGAGTTGTAGTTTTGGTTTTGTTTCAATTCGGCTAACCCACCCGAACACATTGCCTTGTAAGTTGTAAGTATTTATAGAGTAGTGCAAGTATGGTGTTGTGCCGGATAGGTCCCACCGGTCCAGGCCCAGCTCTCCTGTGCTGCTGCACTGCTTCCTTTCTGAGTGCTTTTGCCTGCTTTTGCCTCGTTCTTTACTGCTTTCTGCTTTCCCCCCCGTCTTTGATTGTTTTCTGCTGCTTTTTTTTACTCGTTTTTTCTTCATTTCCCCCATTTCTCGGAGTGCTTTCTCCTTTCGAACCTCGAAGCAGCTAGCAACTCTAGCGCCTTGAGACTCCCACAGGTGATTTGCTGTGCTTTAGATTGATTGGAGTGGTCTGGCAGCTCTTATTAGCTGACATTTCTGTAGGGGCATGGGTACAGATGTTTCTACAGACTCAGGGGCGCAGCTGTCAAAGGTGCAGCAGGTGCAGTGACACCGGGGCACATAGGCCTGGGGGGGGGACCTGATTATTGCTACATTTTGCTACCCAGCCAGCAGGCAGGGCTCCAATGGTTCTCGCTTGTACGAGTGCCCCTGACGCCGTTGTACAGACTATAAGGCCGGTCCCCGGGAGGCTTCTTTTAATGAAAGCCCGGAGCTCGCTGTCAGGCAGCCGTCAGTTTAATGGGGCGCTTGTGATGAGCAATGGCGTTTATCCTGGAGGAAATTGATAGGGGGGAGGCGCAGGTGCGCCTTGAGTGACAGATCAATGGATCACAACCTTGGATTTACAACCAAATCCTTGGCCAGCTGGGGCGTTGCTCCCAGTGGTGCAGCAGGTGCAGTGACACCGGGGCCATGAGCCCTAAGCGGCCCAATGAACTACGACCGTGCTGGATTTACTGCCCCAGCAGTTAAAGGCGCTGTTTTCCTCGCTTGCACCAGGCCCCGTGGCATCCTTGCTTGGTTACTGTTGGTCAGATCTGCCATTAAGAGGTAGGTGCAATCTATGGGTAGCAAGGAGGAGCCCACTGTCCCAGTGCCCACACGGCTGTGAGCATTAACATGGATGGTACTGATCAGTGTAGCAGTGCTTATGAATGTCTCAGACAGCACTTGGCCTATAGGGGCTTTAAGTGGGCAGGGTCTCACCCGTGCTGAGCACCAGCAGTTTTTTAAAGGGGGCCTCGAAACGGGTCTCTTCCGGGCTCTGTTTTGTGCCCTGGCACAGGCGGTCTGTTTTTTCGGGACTACAGTGACAGCAGGCACATCGCTGCTCACACTGCTCACTCTCACTAGGAGAAGTTACAGCATGACGTCATGCCAGGTGAACGTTGTAGAGGAAGGGATAATGCTTTAAAGAGAGTCTTTATCTCTGGAGTGGAAGCTTTTTCAGTATTGTATACAAGCCATAGTTGCTGATTATATATCCTGTGCAACTAACAACCATTGACAAAGCCAATAGTCCTGACTTGTAAGTATGGTTTTACTTGATGTATCATGTATCTGGATTCAATGATGGAAACAGTAAAATACAAGTCGGGCGGCACACTATGCTAAGCACAGATTTTTAGCTTATGTGTTTTAAGCCACACCCTTAATTATATTGGCCACGCCCTTTGAGAGACCCCCCCCCCCCAGTTTTTTCATCCCACTTAAAGCCCTGGGACTTGCTGACTTACATCTTGAAAAGGTTTAAAGTACACGTGCAATGAACTACTCCTATTTCACTGAAAAGAGCTGGTGTGGTGTGCAATGCACGCACGTAATCATGCACTATAGTGCCAAGTGTATGTGTAAATAAGGGAAATGTAGTTTCTGAATCAGGATGCATAAGTGTGCCCATCTGAAGGTGTGTCCGTGGAGTGGCCAAAGAAATGCGATGCAGAGGTGTGTACGCAGGGCCGGCCTTAAGCATGGGCGAGCTGGGACCAGGCCCAGGACACAAATATTCTGAGGGGCGCATTAATGTAATGCCAGCAGCAGCACCCCTGTTGTCTTGCTCCAACCGTGTCAATGTCCTTCCATGCTCGTTTCTGTCTGATTTTCCAGTAAGTGGTTTTAATCCTTCATTATCATACCATGGGCAATTATTAACACCCATTGCCCCCTTCCTTGCCCTGCCTTCACTATCTCACCTTTGCTGACACACAAAACCATCATCAGCGGGAGGCAGCTATGCTATCGGTGATTTAGGTGAGCTGGGGGAGGTCTGGAAATGTTTGTGTTCAGGAGCCAGTCACTCCTCAGCCAAGGACTGACCACTGAACTCAAAAGGGTCCCCCCCCTGCTGCCTCATTTAATTAGCTCGCATCAGCAAGGGTGCCACATTTTTATCGCCCAGGACACTGTCTTAACAAAGGCCGGCTCTGGTTGTACTGTAACCTCGGCCACTTCTCACTTTGGTGAGTGGTCACTTTATCAGTAGAGTAGCCAGTGTGCTACAGGCAGGGGCGTAGCTAGAGCTTGTGGTGCCCGGGGCTATCCCTCAGATTGCTGTCCCTGGGGAGCAGGGGGAGGGGGCTTGGGAAAATGGACAGAGAGACACGTAGTATCGCCGCTAATAGTTACCTCGATCATGCAAGTTACATCCACCTACATGACATGGTCCAAGGCTACACAGTTAAATACACCGGTGACCGGCAGTACAAAGGAGAACACACAGACTGCCACCCTGCAGGATTTCAGGAAGGGCCTAAAAACATGGTTATTCGATTAACGTCCCTCATCAGCAGCACAGCCCCCACCCCCCAACGCCTAGATACCCTCACAGGTGATAAGTAGCGCTTTGCAAAATATTTAGCTATTACTAGGCACCACTCTGTGTTCACTCCCATAATTGTCACCTTGTACTCAAAATTAAGCATGTGGTATTTTGCACACTTTCTCCTTTGCTTCGCGTAGTTCTTGCGAGTAGTACCTTTACAACCCACAGCTCACAATATTTTC
Source organism: Lissotriton helveticus (assembly GCF_964261635.1). Lineage (NCBI taxonomy): Eukaryota > Metazoa > Chordata > Amphibia > Caudata > Salamandridae > Lissotriton > Lissotriton helveticus. The sequence continues at coordinate 1,591,244,959 of NC_136069.1, read as the reverse complement.
TTCAGATGCCGTTTAACACTATGGTCAAGAATTTCTGCATGATGTTAGGAGAAGAAAATATTGGTACAAATCCATCAAGTTTCAAAGTCGTGAGGAAAACAGTTAAAAAATGTACTTGAGGTGAAACTACAAATCCTATTTTAGCACCAACTAGCACTGGGAAGAAATACTGCCACTTTGCGGGAAAAAATGTACATCAGGGTGTAAATGTAGAAAACACTCCTGCGGGTAAGCCACTCACCCTGAGTTACGCAAAGCATTGCTAGTTTAATAAACATACCCACTCCTGGTAAAAATTAGACAGTTTCCATACTTTTTGTGAGTCAAGCACTGTTTAAAGGTGCAAAAGGAAAATTGAATGTTCTAAACGTACATTATTAATAAAACAAAAGGTCGCCAACTTACTGGGTCTTTAATTCTTCCATAAGATCTTGGTGTTTTTTTGTAGGTTACACTAGGTGCCTCTAAGTAATCCCGGATGGCATGTGTGCAGACCTCACTCAAGTCCACTGTCCCGCCATTCCAGGCTCGCCTCCTCACCCCATCCCCCAACCTACATCCCTCCACCCTCCACCCCTTCTCTCTCTCTACTAGCATCTAGCCAGTAAATAAAATATATATATCTAACAGTAGCGGGAAGTGACTTACATCACATGCATTCCACCCAAGGACGTGTTCTGGAGACGCGCGCGCACCACACCACCACCGTGCAACGTGCGTGCAGCGGGCGTGCACTGCAGGCAGGCAGCAGTTGCAAGCAGGTGAGTTTGCTTGCACTTAAAACGGGCGCGGCACTGGTGGCCCGGCGTTGCGGCCGCCTTTATAATTTATTTGGGGGCTGGGGACACTGACTGACAAAGTGTCAGACAGTGAGTGTCCGGTGTCCCCAAATAAATCATAAAGTCCGCCACAAGCAACGGGCCACAAGTGCCGCGCGGCCACCGTTGCCGCCTCCAAAACAGTGCCGCCTGGGATGGTCCACCCCCCCCCCCCGCATCCCCATAGCTACGCCACTGGCTACAGGCCCAAGTCAAGAGTGCAAGAAAGGAAATTCCCACCCCCGCTGTTATAAAGCACAGCAAAATAATCAGGGTTCAGTGGACAGCTTAGGCCTCTGTCAGTGAAGCAAAAGAGGCTATGACCTGCACTCCACATAGGTCAGTTAATCAGGCCTTTAAGTGGGATGAAAAAAGTGGGGTGTCTCTAAAATGGGCGTGGCCTATGGAATTATGGGCGTGTCTTAAACATGTAAACTAAATGTCTGTGATTCCCCCATTGTGCCACCTGACCAGTATTTTGGTTCCTCTCTGAGATCTGTTATTGCATCCAGATATATACCACACCAAAAGACACACATAAAACCTACCAAGGTTATTCACTTTGTCCACAGTTGTTTGCTGTGCAAGATAATTGAGTAACAATGATTTTGTTGTAATTAATACTGAACAATTTTCAGAACTGAAATTGAGAGACTGAATTAAACATTACTGAGTCCAGTGCGCTTTGCAGAGAGGCCGAGCATTGGATGACCATGTATTCTGAACATCTGTTTTCATCCACTGACAAACACTGTGAGAAACCTCAATTCCAGCCCTCTCAATCACGGCCCGTTAATAACACCTGGATGTGTCTCAGTTCAAAGTACGCACTATACAAGAATAATATGCTGTGCAACATAAAAAAAATACAGAAACACAAAACCCTGGAAACAGTTAACCTTCTTAAGGAATGCAATATTGAGTAAAGCTTGACAAGTAAACGGCTGACATGGATCATCTTAACATTTATTACATTCATTGTTCAGAAATCGATCAGTGTTTTTGCCATAGAACTTAATGACATGAGTGTATGTCACGAAAATTGCTACCGGGTCTAAGACCCAGTGGGACCCGGCCCACTTAAACAGCTGAGGTTAATAAAACACTGCATTGCACGGCGGCTTTGCTCCAATCCACAGATTACCAGAGCTAAGACAACAAAGGTCTAGTTTGCTCCAATTGATGCACTGGCCAAATTCACCGATTGGGTACCACAGTGTGGTGCCCAGCTGTCATCCACCATGACCACCCTGGAGACATCTGGATTAGCAAGAAGATCTCAGATTCCCCTGGCCAATAAGCGGGCAGTCCCACTTGGAAATGATCCACATGGTTGTAGAACAAATCCTTAAACTTGCCTGCAAACCCGTGTCAAGAACTGCTGGTTGAGGAATTGCTCCCAATGGCTGTCTTCTGACATAGTCATTGAGCACCTATCCTTGCTCAGGGGAGTAGACCGTCTCTTTCATGGGTGCAATCATGACCCCCTCCTGAAGATGCCCACTGCCACTGCTAAGATGCTAGCTTATTGCCTGACTATTTTAAATCCCCTTCACCACAACAAATCCTAGAAAGGGAAGCAACCAGACAACTGCTGGAGTATCCAAAACCACAACCTATGGCTCAACCATGGCTTCAAGATAGGGACACTGAACAACAACAAATACTGCAATAGCATGCATGGAAATCTCCGCTACTCGCTTTCCAGTCATTCCTTCAAAGCCACAGTCAGATCAGGATAGTGCAAGGTGAACCCTGAAAGAGAAGGGTTTTCTGTGGCATGCTCTCGCCGTTGCCAGGGAACAGCCACATATACTTCCCTTTGCGGGTAATCAAATCACACCTCCTGCATATTCAACTGTCTGAGACCAGACCCAAGTTCTATTGCGTCAGCACAATGAAGCGGCCGGACCAACCTCAAATATTGCATTGCCCCCCCCGTCTACTGCAGAATCTAGGGATTTGCTCCAAAAATGTATATTGTGGTGTTAAGTGTTTGGTAATGACTAAATTATGGATAACACAACGTGACGGGTAAAATGTTTGAATTAATCTCTGCTGCTGATAATGACTTCATGCCATATTCCACTGGGTGAGTTTAAGTTCGTCTGTGCCATTATGGAACAGGACCAACCACAAGCCAATTAGTCTTGGGCGGACCCAAAAGGGAGCAGCCCATCCCAAACCTTTAGTCATCTGAACAGGAACACAAGCAACCAGAGAGCAGTCCTACCTTGTTGAGCCTCATCCGTGTGGTGCAGCTTGAACCCTACCGCTCACTGTGCAAGGACACCTGCCTGGCATACCCCTTGCACTTAGTGGGATTCACTTACACTGCACAAAACAGTAGATCTCCCTGTGCGGATGTATGACGTTACAACGCATACTTTTACAACGCATATCTTTACAACGCATTTTTTACAACGCAACATCCATTGCAACGCATGCCATTACAACGAATTTTTAAAAACTACCTTCACAACGCATTCCATTACAACGCATACTACCTTTACAACGCATACCATTACAACGCATAACAATACATTGCATGTATGGTAAGTGTTGGATAGTGTAGGGGTAAAAATTACTATTCTAACTCCAGGGGGGTGCAACAGTAGGGTAAGTGTTGGATAGTGTAGGGGTAAAAATTACTATTCTAACTCCAGGGGGTGCAACAGTAGGGTAAGTGTTGGAAAGTGTAAGGGTACTATGCGTTGTAATGGTATGCGTTGTAATGACATGCGTTGTAATGACATGCGTTGTAATGACATGCGTTGTAATGGTATGTGTTGTAGTGTCATGCGTTGTAATGGTTGCGTTGTAATGGCATGCGATGTAATGGATGTTGCGTTGTAAAAGTTTCGCTGTAATGGTAGTGCGTTGTAAAAGTTGTGTTGTAAAGGTTGTTTCCCCCCTGTGCATGAGTACCCGAAGCACAGATAAAACTGATTTGCTCAAGAATACAAAGTGGGCACAAGACTGCACGACTTCTGACTCTTTGTAGTGAGCATTGTACAAGGTGCTACTCTGTATACCTGCAGCAGGAGGTCTGACTTACAACACTACACCCATGGTTTACACCCTCTGCGGTAGAGTTCATTGCCAGGAAGTAAACTAGGCAGAAATATGTGATCCTTTCCTTGCATCAAATAAGGGATACATGTCACGCGTGATTTACGTTCATTGAAATCTAATGTATGCTTGAAATTGGTATTCTACGAGCACACTCTCATATAGATACTGAGGAAAAAATCAATCCATAAATCCCAGAATAATTAAGGTAAAATACCCTGACAGCCAAAACAAACCAAAGAAAACATCAATAAACAGTTATTTCCTCCCCGCAGGGGACCAGAGAGGTGTTGCAATGGTGGCAGTGGTAACAGATCAATCACAGGCCGCTCTGAACACTGTGTGTGTGCGTGTGTGTGTGTGTGTGCACGCGCGCGCACTTGCAGGAAGCTGTCTGATGGGACTTTGTATCCATGCAGATGCATGCCTGTCTGCACAAGCTAAGTGTGTGATGGGTGGTTGCAGGTGCACATGCATGTATGCACATTTGTATGTGTGTGTTGGGTGTTTGTGCATGTATGTTGGACAGACCTTTGCATGCATGTGAGCACTTGTGAAGGTAAGCCTTACTGAGGTTTATGGAGCTTTAAAGAATCTCCAGTACGGTTCTAGACTTTCCCTATGAGCTTCTATAGCAACACGTTCAATGTAGCTGCTAGAATATCTCTATATTTATACTGATATATGTATCTATATACATATACATAGATGACCTATTGGTGGTCGCCAGTAGGTAGTTATAGTTTGGACCTCATTTCCATAGGAAAAGCATTTTTAGTTTTGCTATCTTTGGTGCCATTTGACGAATCTTCACAACATTTTCCAAAGTAGTGTGCCACTCACTTCAGCTGCTGTCTGGAAAGGAAAGATTTGGGGTTATTCATCAAGTGGGAGCCTAGAAAAAGGGGTTTCCCACAATGCGTTTTCCTTATGCAATTTTCCGTAGGGATTTCAGACACGTCTACAGCCCGAACTGCTGAATGTAATTACACCAATTTTGGCAGAAAGTTAGATCTTGGTTCAGAAAGAGTGCTTTTTGTAATTTGGTGTAAATCTGTTCAGTAGTTTTGGAGTTATTAAAGTAAAAAGATTTATGTATCTCTAGAGAGGTGGATCCACCGCGGAGGAACCACAGATCTACATGCCAATAGCAATGGTGTGGTTGGCTGGCTGTAACCGGAGTGAAAAGTTGCAGCCACCATTTTATCGATCAGGACACGGTTTCTGGCGGGGGGCGGTGGGGACAAAGTTTAAATAGGGCGTAAGGGGTCAGGATAGATCAGGAGTCTCCAACCTTTCCCATGACGAGAGCTACTTCTAATCACTGAAAACCATTCTGAGCTCTGCTTAATATAGGATTCTGTAAGGGTACACATGGGCCAAGTAACTTAATTACTGTCACTGAAGAACCCCAGTCCTGCCCAATAAACAGGAAGAATTAAAATCACAAGAGGTGTATACCAAAAGGTTTACCTCAAATCTTCAAGGAAAAATGTTGTCTTACTGCTCTAGAGTGAGAGAAAGTATGTGAGAGAGAAAGATATACAAAGGAGGAAAAGAAGATAGAAAAGAGGAGAGAAAAAAGAGAAAGTAAACTTTTAAAAGGGAAGAAAAGGAGTCAAAAAGAGCCAAGAAAGAAAGGAGAAAAAGAAAGGAAAACATTCAGAGAAAAAAATGATAGGAAGGAGAAAAATGAATATACAGACAGAAGTAAAAAAAAGACGAGTGAGATAAAGAAAGGAGATAGAAAAATGAAGAAATAACTTTAATAACAAAGAAAGAGAGAGGGAGAAAGATAAAGCAGCAGAACAAGAAAGAAAAAACAGGTGAAAAAAAGGTGAAAATCAAAGGAGAGGAAGAAGAAAAGAAATCAAGGAAGAGGAATGCAAAGACAATTAATTGCAGACATAAAGACAAAGACAGTACATGGAGAAAAAAGAAAGGTGAAGAAAGAGTTGGAAAAAGAGAAAATGAAAAGGGAGAAAAGAGAAAAAAGGAATAAGCAGGAAAGAAAGTAAAAAAAACAGCAAGGAGAGGAAAAAGGATAATTGGAGAAGTTGATGAGAGTAGAGAAGAAAGGAGAACCAGATGGAAGCAGAGCAAGAGACTGAAAGAGAGGAAGAAAAGAAAAAAGCAGGAATACACTGAAGAAAGAAATACTTAGAAGAATACATTAGGGGATGAAAGAGAAGGCAGGAGCTAATTAGAAAGTGTCGAGAAAAAGAAAAAAAATGAAGCAAAATAAATGAAAGAGGATAAAGAAAGAAGGAAAGAGATGGCAATAGAAGGCAAAAACAGAAACTAGTAAAGTAAGAGTTTTCATTAGATGTCTTCCTAGGCTTCACAAAATGGGTGGATTGTTTTAAGGTGCTGCTATAGCTGGTGGGGGTCTGCATATTTTCAAACCTGCTTAAAGGGAATTATGTGTGAGTGACTGAGAGACAGCCTGCGAGCTACTGGTAGCTCACAATCGACTTGTTGGAGACACCTAGGACACTGGTATCCTGACAACATGGGACGGATGGAGGTGTCTGTGAGGGACTCCTCATGGGCAAAAAATTGTCCAACAACAATTTTTGGGGGGCACGCAAGGATCCACTGATCCACTGCAGTGCTCAGCGTGGCCCAGTGTGTGAATCCGCTGCGGATCCAGAGAACCAGATCCCAATTAAAAAAAAATACACCCACTCAGACCCACTCTCACTCACACCCACACAGCCACTGACACACCCAATCACATATCCATACAGTCACTCAGATACCCACTCAGAGACCCAGATCACCACTCACACACCCACCCACCAACTCATACAACCATGAACACACCCAGAGACCTTGAGAACTCACAAATCCACATACACACTCATGCAACCACTCACTCACCTGTTCAGCCACTCACACACCCACTCAGAGACCCACAAAACCACTCACACACTTTCTCAGACCCACACAGCAAGTCACACACACACACACACACACACACACACACACACTCACAGGCCTACTCACACAACTACTTACACACCCACTTACACACCCACACAACTACTGACACACCCATACAGTCACTCAAACTCAGAAAACAACTCACACACTCACTTACACACTTGTGCACCCATTCAGAGACCCAGAGAACCGCCCACACACAGAGGCACACTCTCTCACACACTCCTACACACCCACTCACACACTTGCATACCAACATATACATCCATACAGCCACACACACCTACTCCAGACCCACACAGCCACTCACACACCCACCACTCACAAACCTACACAGTCAGACACACATGCACTGACACACCCATCACACACTCACACACCCATTTACACACCAACACAACCACTCACCTAGGTTACAGGGATGTTATAGTAAGGAAATAACATTACAAATGGTCAAGTCAAGTCAAGTCTAAATTTGTATAGCGCACTACTCACCCAGAGGGTCTCAAGGCGCTTGAGGGAGGGGGGAGCTTTACTTCTCAAATATCCAGGTTTTTAGTTGTTTTCTGAAGGAGAGGTGGTTCTGTGTGAGGCGGAGGTGGGTGGGGAGGGAATTCCAGGTCTTGGCCGCTAAGTAGGAGAAGGATCTTCCTCCCATGGTGGATCTTTGGATGCGTGGAATTGCGGCGAGGGCTTGATTGGACGATCGAAGTTGGCGGGTGGGGGTGTAGAAGGACAGGCGTGTTGAGGTATTCGGGTCCTAGGTCGTAGAGGGCTTTGTGTGCGTGGGTGAGGAGGCGGAACGTTATTCTCTTGTTGACGGGGAGCCAGTGGAGGTCTTTCAGGTGACTGGAAATGTGAGCTTGGCGGGAGATGGCTAGGATGAGTCTGGCGGAGGCGTTTTGGATGCGTTGGAGTTTTTTCTGTAGTTTGGCTGTGGTTCCGGCGTAGAGGGTGTTTCCGTAGTCCAGTCGGCTTGTAACCAGTGCATGGGTGACCGTCTTTCTCGGTGGGGATCCAACGGAAGATTTTTTGAGCATACGTAGGATGTTGAAGCATGATGATGAGACGGCGTTGACTTGTTTGGTCATCGAGAGGGAGGAGTCCAGGATGAAGCCCAGGTTACGTGTGTGGTCCAGTGGTATGGGTGCGGTTCCCAGGGCCGGTGGCCACCATGAGTCGTCCCAGGCGGAGGGGGATGATCCTAAGATGAGGACTTCCGTTTTGTCCGAGTTTAGTTTTAAACGGCTGTTCTTCATCCACTCGGCTACTTCTTTCATCCCTTCGTGTAGGTTGGTTTTGGCGGTGTTTGGGTCTTTGGTGAGGGATAGGATCAGCTGAGTGTCGTCTGCGTAGGAGATCATGTTGAGGTTGTGTTGGCGCGCAATGGATGCGAGGGGACTCATGTATACGTTGAAGAGGGCGGGACTGAGTGAAGATCCTTGGGGTACGCCGCAGATGACTTCGGTGGCCTCTGATCTAAAAGGGGGGAGGCGGACTCTCTGGGTTCTTCCGGCGAGGAACGAGACTATCCAGTCCAATGCTTTTCCTTGTATTCCGACGTTGCTGAGGCGTTGTATGAGGGTGCTATGACAGACTGTGTCGAAGGCTGCGGAGAGGTCGAGTAGGATGAGGGCAGCAGTTTCTCCGTTGTCCAGTAGAGTTCGAATGTCGTCTGTTGCTGCGATGAGGGCGGTCTCGGTGCTGTGTTTGGCTCGGAAGCCGGACTGTGAAGGGTCGAGGGATTTGTTGGATTCAAGGAAGGCGGCGAGTTGACTGTTGACGGCTTTCTCAATGACTTTGGCAGGGAATGGGAGGAGCGAAATGGGGCGGTAGTTCTTAAGTTCAGTGGGGTCTGCTGTGGGTTTCCTCAAGAGGGCGCTGAGTTCGGCATGTTTCCAGCTATCCGGGAAGGTGGCGGAGTTGAGGGAGCAGTTGATGACGTCTCGGAGATGGGGTGCGATAATGGAATCTGCTTTGTTGAAAATGTGGTGTGGACATGGGTCGGTTGGCGATCCTGAGTGAATGGTGTTCATCAGGCGGATGGTGTCTTCAGTGGTGATTGGGTTCCAGGCGCAAATATTGTTGGAGGGGGGTTTTAGTTCGGAGGTGGGTGGGGTGGGCTGGTCTCCAAAGCTGTTATGTATGTCAGCGATTTTGTTGTGGAAGAACGAGGCTAGAGAGTCGCAGAGGACTTGGGAGGGAGTGATGTCGTTGGTGCCGGCGGTGGGGTTGGTAAACTCTTTGACGATGTTGAATAGTTCTTTGCTGTTGTGGCCGTTGTTGTCGAGTCGATCCTTGAATGATGATTTCTTGGTGGATTGGATCAGTTGGTGGTGTTTGCGGGTGGCGTTCTTGAAGGTGGCCAGGTTGTCAGTGGTTGGGTTTTTTCGCCAGGCTTTCTCGAGGGTGCGACAGATCCTCTTGGATTTCTTAAGGTCATCATTAAACCAGGGGGCTTTTTTGCTGCCTTGCTTGATTTGATGGTTTTTCAAGGGTGCTAATTCGTCAGCGCTGTGGGTGATCCATTGTGTGAGGTTGGTGGCTGCTTGGTTTGTGTCCGATGATTTTGCAGGAGGGTTTTGGTGAAGCGATGTGAAGAGCTGGTCGGTGGTAATTTTATTCCAGTTTCTCCGAGGAATTGGTTGTGGGTGGTTGTGGGTCGTAGTCTTTTTGTAGTTGAAGTGAACCCAGCTGTGGTCCGTCCAATGGAGAGCTGTGGTGTGATTAAAGGAGATGTGCTTGCTGGAAGTGAAGATTGGGTCAAGCGTGTGCCCGGCAAAGTGGGTGGGGGTGTCAACAAGTTGTTTGAGTCCGAGATTGGCGAGGTTGTCCAAAAGGGTGGTGGTGTTGCTGTCGTTGTTCTTTTCCAGGTGGAAGTTGAGGTCTCCCAGTAGAATGTAGTCCTCGGAGGGGAGGGCGTGAGGGCTGATGAAGTCAGTGATGTCTTCGCTGAATTGTGTGCGGGGTCCGGGTGGTCTATAGATGAGGGTGCCTCTGAGTGTGGTCTTAGGGTCGATGTGAATCTGGAAGTGAAGGTGTTCCGCGGTTCTGAGGTTGTCATCGGAACTGGTCGTGATGCGGATGGTGTTCTTATGAATGATGGCGATTCCTCCTCCTGTTTGGTTGATGCGGTCCTTTCGGATGATCTTGTAGCCGTCCGGGATGGCTATGGCGATGTCTGGCGCAGATGAGGCGTTCATCCAGGTTTCTGTAAGAAAGGCGACGTCCGGCGATGTGGTGTCGAGTAGGTTCCAAAGTTCAATGGCGTGTCTGTGGACCGAGCGGGTGTTGAGCAGAATGCACTTCAGGTGGTTAGTTTCAGAGCTCTGCTTGGAGTTTGTGGAATTGGTGTGGGTCCTGATGCAGTCGAGCTTGCACGAGTGGCAGGTGAAGGGTCCATGGGTGTGTCCTGGGGCGGCTTGGTAGCAGTTTGGGAGTCGGCCGGGGTTAAGTGCTGAGAGGGTAGCGGCGTCGTACGTTACGCGGGTGGAGTGGATTTTGCGGGGGCCAGGGGGTCTGGCGCTGGGCGCGGTCCAGGCGCGGACGGACGTAGACGGGCTTACCTTTGGCGCGCCTTTGGTGCGCATGGGGCGCGACCGCTGCGCGTGAACGCTGCGTGCAAAAGCATCTGTCATAAGTGGATAGTGGAGGGGGGTGGAGCGAGGGAGGAGCAGCTGGGAGGCGGGAGCGGGGTGGAGGAACGGGCTGGGAGGCAAACAAACAACAAAATGGCAGCAGAAACAAAAGCGAAACAAGGCGAAGCAAACACTCAGGCAATGCGATATAGCGCTACGATACCAGTGTGGCACAATTGAAAATGCAGGCAATGTAGCAGTCCAGCGCTGCGCTACGATACCAATCTGGCACAATTTAAAAGCAGGCAATGTAGCAGTCCAGCGCTATGATATCAGGGAGCGTGGGGAGCGACCACATCTGCAGGAGTCAGGATGGTCACAGCGCTAGGGCAGGCAGGACGATTCCTATGCTATCTGTGGGAGGGAGGAGCAGCTGGGAGGCGGGAGCGGGGTGGAGGGACGGGCTGGGAGGCAAACAAACAACAAAATGGCAACAGAAACAAAAGCGAAACAAGGCATAGCAAACACTCAGGCAATGCGATATAGCGCTACGATACCAGTGTGGCACAATTGAAAATGCAGGCAATGTAGCAGTCCAGCGCTGCGCTACGATACCAATATGGCACAATTTAAAAGCAGGCAATGTAGCAGTCCAGGCTACGATATCAGGGAGCGTGGGGAGCGACCACCTCTGCAGGAGTCAGGATGGTCAGGATGGTAGAAATTCAGCAGTTATAGTTATCTCAAGTAACTATAACTCGTGCCTTAAGATAACTATAAGTCACACCCTCATTATGCACTGCAAATTACCCCACATATTACATTACTCATGACATCTTCTGTGACATCATTGATAATATCATTGCAACATTTGCAGTGAAATTATTAATGATTAAACTGTGCATGGCGGGAATAAGTTATAGTTACCTTAGAGCACGAGTTATAGATCCGCAGGCTTACAACTTGAAATAATAGAGCAATCTGATTGGCCGAGGGGGCTTTCTCCCATTTCCCCCTCACTCCCTTGGGAGCGAGAGGCTCTCTCGAGTCCCACAGGAGCTTGCGTTCTGATCGACTAGCCCAACATGAAGAGAAATGTAGCGGCCGCCATCACAGGAAACTGGGACCAGGTCCCTGCGTTCTGAAAATGATTTAAAAAAAGGCATGGGGCTGGGGTAGGGGTACTCTGGAGACTTTCTGGACCTTGTGACTGGCCCCATAGGGACCCCCCCCAGAGCCAAGTTAAAAAATATGGGGGTTGCTGCAATCCTAGGGATTTCCAGCAGGAGCCAGCATGGCCAACTTACTCCTACGAGAGTCCTGCTGGAGCACAGACTCACACAGGATTGGAAAACCATTAAAAGGAATAAAAGGGTGATGTGAGTGTCTGTGGTGGGTTGACTACATACAGGCTTTTGGCTGCTCGCCCTTGATGAGCATGGCCAAAGGCAGTGCACGGTGGGTGGTGGACCTGCCAAGACTTGCAGCCTACCCCACACTGCGCACGGCTGAAGGCCTATGTGTGGTCAGGTTGGCTGCAAAGGGGGGAGTGGGTGCAACAGGGGGTGGACACCAGCAAGGGGTTGGGAGCAGGTCCTAGCCACAGGCCAGGCCCTGCTGCTATCCCCACGCTGTGCGCAGCAAAAGGCTTGATGTCGCATCTGCTGACATTTAGGTGCACCGTTATGTATGGGGTTTGCCATGCACAGCATTCATGTCTGGACTTCCAGGGACCCCGGTTAATCATGTGTTGTCCTGCGTCCCTAGGAGGCAAATGTAAGCACCACATTTGCTTTGGTGAAATATTCCCTAAGTTACCGGCTTTCACCCTATAAATACTCTGTGCCACAGGAAGTAGGGGCAACAGCAAGTGAAGTGGTATCCTGTGCAGAACACTAGCAAGGAAACTCTGGGTAGGTACTTGTGTTTAGGTGGAGCACCGCTCCTTGTGGACAGGACAGCCGCTTCTTCTGGTGGAGCGCATCTACGGCAGCAGAATCTCTGGGTAGTTCCATGTCTTTAGGTGAAGAGCTGCTCTACTGGTGGAGCGCACTTACAACAGCACTCCATACCTGCCTACATTACCTGTCTGCATCTTTAGCAGCATTATTAAGCATGGGATTGGCCCAATGCCATTCAGACAGACCTAGAAAAGTCCCAGGATGCTTGTTTCCAGTCCAGGGAGGACCTGGCTTGGCTGTTCGGGCTGGACTGTTCCCATGAGGCACAGGGTCAAGACTGATTTGCATATTGCTGTGTTCAAACTGGAATGGCATGGTGAGCAAAAAAACGATGGATTTAGGCCCAGATCTCTGTACTGGGGTGAATGTATGCCATTGTTCTGCATTTTGTCCTTCAACTGTTGTTTTTGCATTTGACCTAGAAAAGTAGCAGAGACTTTTGGCAGAATTAGCTCGAGCACCATCCATTCTGGGCCTATCAATGACAAGGGTCTTTACTCATTTCAGACAGAGCGCAAGCTTTGGTTATTTCTTACAGCTCCTCCTGTTTACTCTACAAGGAGGGTGAAGTCATGTGTGGAGGGTGATCCCGTTGAAGTCGATGGAGGTGAACAGTTTTTGTAGGGTGAGGAAGGGATGCAAGGGGGACCCCCACTGAGGTCTGTGAGAAGGATCTGGCTGGATGGGAAGGTGAAGATAATACAAAGTTGGGTGGCACTCTCCACATGACGGTGAGTTGAGCGTTGTATGATATTGTCTGGATGCCTCACCACGGAGCCTACTTGGTGCTTTCTCCTTCGGACCTCAGAGGAGGGGAGTGTTTTTATCTGTGTATCTGCTGCAGGGGAAAAGCGCTGCCGCAGAAGCGGATGACCTTGGTCGTTTGTGGTCCTGGTCATCTCTCTGTGGTCACTGTATATCGATCTTCGAGGAGTTGGTTTGCCACTTTGCGTCTGAGAAACACCATGTATTTCTAGGCTTTTTAATTCCATCCTTCATCGGATGGGTTACTTCCATTTGTTCAACGAAAGCAAAACAAGCCGACATCTCCCAGAATGCCTTAGCCCAGGGCTTGGAAGCATGGTGGCCTGCTAGCATGGAAAGAGGTAGTAACTCTACGTTATAGCAACACTGTAAGAGCACCAGCTTCCTTTTATCCATTTCACAACCTTCTAGTGTATGGCTTAGAATTTCTGCATGCTATGCTAGTGTCTCATAGTGCTTTGAGTATAGCCAAAAAGGCCACCCCTGATCATAAACGGGAAACTAGGTACAGATTATAGCCAAAAGTGAATCCATGTGTAATCAATCAATTGAATAAATGCATACCTAATGGTGGTATTAGCATGACTGGATCAAATATATATAAATGCAAACCTTTTTCCATCTTCCATCCCTCCGCTATCCTTCCCAATCCAAAAAACGGACTAATATCCACCACTCAAATATATATATATATATATATATTACCTACTGGCGGTCGCCAGTAGGTAGTTATAGTTAGGATTGTTTTCTATAGGAAATACGCAATATTCTATTGGGAATAACTTTGGCGCCGGTTGAGGAATCTGCCTGTAATTTTCCTTAAATTTGCCTTGCTGCGCTCCGCTCCTTTCCTGAAACTTTGGGGGGGATTCGTCAAGCGGGGGCCGAGATAAAAGGGGGGTCCCAAAACGTGTTTTCCCCATGTTAATTTCCATAGGGCGGTTGGACTCACTTTTAGCCCGAACGGCTGAATGGATTTCCACAAAACCTGGCAAAATTGTAGGGACTGGTAGCCCGGTGTGCCTTTGCTATGTCTCAAGATATGTGCTCCAGTGGATTTTGAGTAATTTAGGTTAAAAAAAATATATATATCTGGGCGGAGCTTAACCACACATCTGATCTGATTGGCTGTCAGCACTTCATCCAAGAAGTGTTGGCAGCCATCTTGGGACCAATATACATGATAGCACCTCATTAAAAAGCATTGTAGTTAATAGAGGGTTTTAGGACTTTAGTTACATTATAAATCATTTGTTGATGGTACCATACTCATTTTAGGAATTGTGGTGTGTTCTAAGGTGATTTTACCATGTGAAAAAGCCTTCTGCTGGGATATCATGAATCATGTTTGAAAGAAAACTAATATCTCATGATTTTCCCACAGTGGTTTGGAAGGGGATCTATAAGCTAAACTGAAAGCATATTTTCTGTAAATTCACATTATCTTTCTCAGTCATGTGAGAATGAAGTCTGACATTCTCAGGAAAACATGTACATCCAACAAGGACAGAGAATGTCAGTTGATTCTATTACAGGACCGGAGGCTTCGGATTATGCTTCTCTTTCTTATATTTGCCACTCACAGCAGCCAATGAAAAACGTTTTGTATGCAAATAAAAACTACATTTCCCATGATGCTTGTACATACATCACATCCTGTATAGCCCCATAAGAGCTGCTGCATCCTGTGTCTCTTCCTCTTTCTTTGCTGCTCACGCAGACAGTTAAGTGCTCCCAACATTATGCCATGATTAATGTCTTACTTGACTGATGGATTTTCTTTGAGATTAATGCCAGTAGTTTTGCGCTCATAGCGCGCTATATTAATTGCCTTGCGTCTAGATCGCATGTTGTTGAACTGCTTTGCGCTTATATCGCGCTATGTTTCAGGCTTGTGGCGTGATGGTGGTTTATGGGAGTCAGTAGTGCACGGGTTACGTGCAGCCTTGTATCTTAACGGACAACACTCCCTAAGTTCAAGACTGCTTGCAGCGCTCTGGAGATGACAAATTGGCTATGTTGTCCTCATTTTACAAAGGGTACTGGGAGTTTGTGTTGGCGACTTAAGCAGCATTGCCTTGCTTCTTGTGTCAGCGCTCGCGGGCGCCATGGCTTGTTTTTGCCGCAAAGGAGGGCGGAGCGGCTCCCGCTGGGAGCAGCGTACTCCCTGGACGCTTTTTCCTTCCTACCGGTTCGGTTTCCCCGGCCAGGCGTTACGTACCCCGATGGCCTGCGGGCATGGCTGTGTTCTTGCGGGGGCAGTGTGCGGCGCACGGGTGTGGCGCCTCTTCCTGCAGCGGAGTCTGTAGCCTAATCAGTTGGCCCGTTCGAGCGCGGGTTTGGTCCCTTTACCGCTGAACTCCGCAGAGCTTCATGGCTCACTTCATTAAAGGCGGGCGCGCGTCGCCTCGTTGATGTATTTTTTCAGGCGCTCTGTACTCCCGCTGATCAGCGCATGCCGCGCTTCCCTGCCGGGGTCTTCAGGTTTCATCAGCTTCATGTGGATCGGTCTACAGGTGGCCTCGGGGCAAGGCTGCGGCCTTTGATCTCCATAGTGAAGGGTTCGATCCCAGGTGCCCCGAGTCATGTCTGATTATCAATAATGTTGTAATTTATGTTTTTTCTACGATTTCAGTTTAATTTTCTCCTGGGATATGTTTAACAATTTATACTGGACGGCAGGGTGCGCTTGGTAGCGTTTGGGTAGCGCTGATGCAACTTTCAGATAGCTCCTGCGGGAGTGGTGAGGTCGCTCTGCTTATGCCGGCGACATTAATCCTCATGAGAGGCCTAGGCTCGGCCACAAACTGAATCATTCGCTCCCTCTGGAGCTGGAATCGGCGCTAGAGTGCGCCATGATGAATTGGGTGAATGTGTTTGTGTCTTGATTTGTTACTTCTGGATTACGTTCCAACGATGCTGTTTACACATTGTGAAAGTTTCCTGTCACTTCCATAGGTTTGTTTGAATACTTGCGCGGTCTCGTGCTTGCTCCGCCAAAGGCTTCCCTAGTAGCCGAGTGCGGTTATGGAGTCATAACGCTCCGGTGTGCGTAACCCACTTGGGCACAATTTTGGGCTTACTTTGGGCACATTGGCCTACGCACGTCGCAGGCGTCCCTTGTTTGTTTTGTTTGAGGTCTCAGTGCCTCCTGCTTACCTGAGCAGATTCCTGGTAGCCTCCAGGCTTTAACAATAGGCTGGCCCTCGGAGTGCGCACACGCTCCTTGTATTTTACAAAGACTCCCGACGCCCTCTGGGCTGGTATAATGACTACAGCTTTGCTGAGGAGCCGATGCATTATTCATTTCTCTGTTTTAGTGTGCACAGGGTTGGCTCCCCCTCGACTCCTCCGTTGCATTGTGCCTTGCACTTTCATATGTATTGAATACAGATGTCCCTTGAGGATGATGTTGGAATATATGTATGTATATATATATATATTTCTATATTGGAGGATGACAACTACTGATAGGAGCGCAAGAGCCTCCTGAGCTGATTATGTTGACACCCAGGTTCTTCACGTTCTTGTGCAGTCAACAGGGCCTCGCGTATGACGTTACCTAACTCAGGGTGACAGGGCTTGATTGACGCCCTTTTTCGTTCTGCTACCACACATCTTTCAGCATGAGTTCGTTTTTGTCTATTTACTTATTATTTTTACGTTGTTAGTTATTGTCTTTATTTCGTGTTTCATCTTTTTCCTAGTCGTCTCAGAAAGGGATTTCCTGATTTGACAGGCTGCAAATCAAGGTCGTAGTCCGCCACGCTCGGCGATAGGCGTCGGTATGACGCCTTTGCGCCGGATCGCCCGAGAGGCGCAAAGCCTTTCATAAGGTTGGACACCACTTTAGGTCAGTTTATTATCGTTGAGTGTATAAAGGGTAGGCGTTCTTGGCTGGTGGTCGCATTCATACTAGTTGGTCGGTTCTTTTCCATCGTGTTTCCGCAGTTTCTGGCATATGACATTCAGGGGAAAGTCTGGTTATCTCCTTCCCTACAATGGCTGTTGTTCCGATGGTGGTTCTAACGTTGATGCGAGGGATAGGCTATCCCAAGCCTCAACTCCCTATTACCCTCCGAATACCGTGTTGTTTTATCTCTCAGGTTAATTGGATACATATAGGTATGGTTGATCTATCTTAGCAGGCCTTGGCCTCACAGTTCCGGATATCGGATTGATGTACTGGAATAGCTCGGTTATAACCTTCATGCATTTGGGGCCTTTAGTTTAGGTTCCAAGTTTATCTCGATCCCATGCGACTCAGTGGTTGTACTCCCACTCTACAATGCGAGGATGACTTTCCGATGGTATCAGCGCGAGAGTTTCCCTTTGGGTGGATGCCTCGGTAGTGGTGTGTTGGGCACCGTCATTCAAACAGTTTTTTCCGGTCCCTCCAGTTATTCGGGCTCTTTGTCGTGCACGCCTCTGGAGGCTTACTGTTCAGCATGCGCAATATCTCGACCGCGAGAACGATCTGCGGATAGGGGCATATAGGTCATCTTCTTAGTGGTCTAGTTCCAGGACTCCGACCATTTCGTATTTAGATTGTTGCAGTATACCTCCTTAGCCTTCATGGCAGTAAAGGTTTGTTCCATCCGGGTTCCTTGTATTCTGACGGCTGGTCGCACCTTCGTGCAGGGCGGAATCCATTTTGATATCCCAATGCCCCTTGGGTCGGCGGAGGCCGGCTCGGTTTACCCGCCTCTCCTTGCAATTTCCCCTTTTTCTAATGTAGTATCACTCATGTAAATTCGAGGCAGATGCCTTTTGGTTCACCAGGGAGCTACGGCCCACAGATTCATCGTTGTCGTTTAGTAGGCACGGGTATGGGTTGACACATGGCAATGTGATAAGTACAAGTTTTCATAGGTGTATGTATTTCTACTTTGCTTTATTTACGATCAAGTTTCTGGTATCTACAATATTTTCTTGGTTTTCGAGCGCGTTCTTTTCGTATTTCTGGGTCCTTCCATTCCCTACATACGTTTCGGCGATAGAGTGTCGCTTTGTGGGTATGTATGCCATTTGGCGGCTTTGTGAGGACTGATTTCCTTCTGGTGAATTAGTTCCCAAATAATGTACGGGGACTTCGGTGACGTTCTCCTTCTAGCGTCCATTTGGCCGTTTTCCTGCGGCTCTTCTCGGTTCAGGGCAGGTTGCTGAACTTGCGTCGAGTTTTCTGTCGTATTCTTTTTGCTGGTGTAAAAATTTTCCAAACAGGACATTAAATATTGTCAGGCTGTGTTACGAAGCATTCCACCTTCGGGTGTTTCCTATGGCGAGGCAAGCCCGTGTTTTACAGGTATAGTATATACTATGAGAAAGTGCCCTGTCAGCGAGGTCTGAACGGCATGTGGTCAGGGCCTTGTCACACGACTTCGAGATAATGCACTTTATGGGTGCTTCTTCACATGCCTCATGGCTTACAACGATGATTCTCGGAATTACTATCTGAGTTTTCGAGTGTATGTTCATATGATGGTTGATGATTATTGTCATTTTTCCTTGTAAATACGAGGTTATTACAGCCGATAGTTGAGGGCCTTTGGCCGGAATGAGTGTTAGAACCATTGTGATAAGCAGTTTGCTCAAGTACGATACTTATCATTCTTCTTTTGATAATTCCCATTGTTGTGCAAGTTTTGCCTTTTCTGATGGAGTTTCTCAGACTCTATTTAAACAGTATGTTATGTACCGGTGGGAGATTTAAGACTGTAGTTGTGTTAATAAGCGTTAAACTAGCATAATCCGAAGCCTCCGGTCCTGTAATAGAATCAAAAATTAGCTAGCATTCGCGCCAAGAATTTTCAATTCTATTAAGGACACGGAGGCGAGGATTATCCCACCCGGTTTATTACAGTATTGGTAATAATTACCCACCCGCAGGTACTTGATATTCTGTCTCAGCAGAAGTTACGGGTTTTTCCCTGTCTCATTCCTTTCAGCTTCGAGTAAAGAAGAAGGAGCAGGTGTTCTTCTGGCTTAAAAGACGTGATCTTTCCAGTTGACGATGGTTATCCATGTTGAAGGATGTTTCTGGAGACTCATATTCCGTGAAAAGGACTGGATTTGTTAATGTTGATTCTCCATGTTGAAGGATGTTTATTGAGATTCATATTCTGCAAAAATTTACTGGATTTCTTAATGTGTGGACTGTATATGTTCGAGCAAAGAAAGAGGAGGAGACACAGGATGCAGCAGCTCTTATGGGGCTATACAGGATGTGATGTATGTACAAGCATCATGGGAAATGTCGTTTTTATTTGCATACAAAACGTTTTTCATTGGCTGCTGTGAGTGGCAAATATAAGAAAGAGAAGCATAATCCTCGCCTCCGTGTCCTTAAAAGAATTGAAAATTCTTGGCGCGAATGCTAGCTAATTTTTGATTCCTTTGTGTTCTACTGCAGCCTCCTAGAGTGTTCTAAACAACAACTAGAGCGCTAACAGTCCTACTTATTACAAAGGTATAGCACACCTGAAGCCATCGTGATGGGAATAAAGTGGTAACTCTTGAAACATTTAATTTAAAAATGAACACAATGAGGGGGTATATTATGCCATAGAAAGTATTATTAGTGCTGCAGAAAGAAAAATTAGGGCACATTTTGAGTGACTTCTCAAATCCTTTTTTATTTCATTATAAAATTCTGACATGTAGTCTCCCAAGATGGCCACCAGAGACGAAAGAGCCCAAATGTAGCCCAAATATCACCCAGATGTAGCCCAAGTATAGCCCAATGACAGAATGTCCCAGAGTGTTCTAAAGAACAACTAGAGCGCTAACAGTCTTACTTATGACAAAAGTATGGCACACCAGAAGCCATCTTGATTGGAATGAAGTGGTAAGTCTGAAAACATTTAATTTAAAAAGGAACAAAATGAGGGGGTTCATTTTGCCATAGAAAGTATGATTAGTGCTTCAGAAAGAAAAATTAGGGATCATTTTGAGTGACTTTTCAAATCCTCTTCTATTTCATTAAAAAAATTCTGACATGCAGACTGAAACATGCACTTTGAATACCAGCAGCAGACTTCCCTGGTGAGCAGTAGCTTTACTACAGTGATCTAATGAGCAACTAGAGTGCTAACATTCAGAATTTATGGCAAATGTGTGACACATCTGAATGCCTTCTTGATGGAACCAAAGTAAACAAGCATTGAAAATGCAACAGATCTCGCCCTCGTTTAAGTTAAAGCCATTCTGTTTGTAATGAGGTGGCTTTTTAGCTTTGCTTTTATTAGTGTTTTTTAAACTTTCATGTAAATAACATGCATCTGTATGCATATATGTATATGTATGCATGCATTTATATTTGTATTTATATAGATATACAGATTATATATGTTTATATATGTATATATATATATATATACATACACATACATATATATAAATGCATATGCATATATATGCATATATATATGTGTATATGTGTGCGTGTAGAGAGAGGTAGAGGTGTAGAGCTAGAGGTGTAGAGGTAGAGAGGTAGAGGTAGAGAGGTAGCGGTAGAGAGGTAGAGACTAGTAGAGAGAGAAGTAGAGAGAGGTAGAGAGTAGAGAGTGAGTAATAGAGAGTAGAGAGTGAGTAGTAGAGAGTAGTAGAGAGCAGTAGAGAGAGTAGCAGAGAGTGAGTAGTAGAGAGTAGTAGAGTGAATAGTAGAGTGAGTAGTAGAGATAGTAGAGAGTGAGTAGTAGAGAGTAGTAGAGAGTAAGTAGTAGAGTGAGTAGTAGAGAGCAGTAGAGAGTGAGTAGTAGAGAGTGAGTAGTAGAGAGTGAGTAGTAGAGAGTAGTAGAGAGTGAGTAGTAGAGAGAGAGAATAGTAGAGAGTAGTAGAGAGTGAGTGGTAGAGTGAGTAGTAGAGACTAGTAGAGAGAGAGTAGTAGTGAGTAGTAGTGAGTAGTAGAGAGTGAGTAGTAGAGAGAGAGGAGTAGAGAGTGAGTAGTAGAGAGTAGTAGAGAGTGAGAAGTAGAGAGTGAGTAGTAGAGAGTAGTAGAGAGTGAGTAGTAGAGAGTAGGTAGTAGAGAGTGAGTAGTAGAGAGTAGTAGAGAGTGAGTAGTAGATAGTGAGTAGTAGGGAGTGAGTAGTAGAGAGAGAGTAGTAGAGAGTAGTAGAGTAGTAGAGAATGAGTAGTAGAGAGTGAGTATTTGAGAGTAGTGGAGTAGGAGAGAGTAAGTAGTAGAGAGTAGTGGAGAATATTCCAAAGTTTGGCACAGCACCACTTGCACAATAAGTCCAATCAAATCATATCACTTAGAGTCCTTATTGAAGAGCTGAATCTTGGTGTATATTCAAATGCTTTTATTTTCCTTAAGTTTATGTACCACAGCCAGCCGAAACGTTTCGTTCTGTACAACAGAACTTCTTCAGGGCGTTCTTATTTCCTTCAAGTTATGTCGGTATTCTGTTGTCATATAACTAGATATTTCTTCCAAATGGTAGACGAGACGTAGGTACATTCTTATTCAAAGTGACTAGGTATCAATTTTACCCACACAATTCGGGCAGACTTGAGTAATTTATAGCATCCTCAAAGTCAGTCTTTCAAAAATTCCAAAGTATAGGACATGATAATCCAAATCCAAATGTTTCTCAAGAAAAGTCATTTTCATTCGTTGGGAATATCGGTGTTTGGGCAGATATGACCCAGGGACCCCCAATATGCAAGGGCAATTAGTCCCCCCCTCTGCAAACGCGCCAGTGGCCTGCATTGCAGAGAGGTGTAAAAAGGGGCATAGCCTCATTACACCTCTGTGCAATGCAGCCCCCTGGCGCATACTGGAGGTTCCAGGTGGGCTAGTTGGCCCCCAGTGACCTCTAGTATGCAAGGGGAATTAGTTCCCCCTCTTCAAACATGCACGGGGGCTGCGTTGCAGAGAGGTGTAAAAAAGGGTGTGGCCTCATTACACCTCTCTGCAATGCAGCCCCCTGGCACATACTGGAGGCTCCTGGTGGGCTAGTTGGCCCCCAGGGACCCCCAGTATGCAAGGGGAATTAGTTCCCCCTCTGCAAACGTGGCAGGGGGCTGCGTTGCAGAGAGGTGTAACAAGGGACATAGCCTCATTACACCTCTGCAATGCAGCCCCCTGGCGCATACTGGAGGTTCCAGGTGGGCTAGTTGGCCCCCAGGGCCCCCCAGTATGCAAGGGAAATTAGTTCCCCCTCTTCAAACATGCACGGGGGCTGCGTTGCAGAGAGGTGTAAAAAGGGGCGTGGCTTCATTACACCTCTCTGCAATGCAGTCCCCTGGCGCATACTGGAGATTCCTGGTGGGCTTTCAGGTCTTATATAGTTAGGAATTAGCATTAAAAAACCTTTGAAATTCACTGAAAAAAACATAGGTTTCAGGCCTTATATAGTTAGGAATTAGCATTTAAAAAACCTATGAAATTCACTGAAAAAACCATAGGGTTCACAACAGTTATAGTTGGGAATTAGCATTTAAAAAAATTCACTGAAAAAACCATAGGTTTGACACCAGTTATAGTTAGCTGGAAATTTTACTGACATAAAACCATTGAAATTCCCACGTTATAGTTAGTTGGACTCACTATAACTTGCGCGCCTGCAATGCACTGCTGATGATGTCACATATTACGTCACTCATGACATGGTCAGTGACATCACTCATGACATCACTGATGACACCATCCTTGTGACAGACCTCCTTTCAGTGTAATGTAACCCCTGAAACACATATTCAAAAATAGAAACTAAAATTTTCAAAAAAATAGAGATACCCATACCAGTTACAACAACCAATTCAGTAATACCACCATCTATATACACATCCACTCATTCACCAACAGTTCTATATAGTCACTCATACATATATTCACTCATCATATGTAGTGAAACACCTATACATCCTGTTACACACCGACAGTCATCCAAAAGTTACTCACACACATAATCACACATGCAAATAAACTATTGAACATCCATTTATTTGCATAAACAGCTATACACACACTACCATCTTACTTCTAAGGAAACTTACACATACTTACTCTCTTAAACAATTACTTATAGAAACACATACTTATTTAAACAAGAACTCTTTCAATCTCTCACTCTCACATATACTCACTTATATACATCAATACTCACATATACTAGATTAAAACATATGTAGTTACTGATAAAGACACTAGCGAGACAGTCATTCACTCACTAACACACACATATACACACTCATCCACCCATACAGTCCTGCACATATGCTGTCTTCAAAACACATACAAACAGTGAGTCAGTCATTGATGCATCTATGTGCTAAGTAACACCCCCACCAAACCATACAGACACTCATACTGATACTAAAAAAAACATCTAATAACCCATATACACACACATGTAGCTACTCACCAACCCATGCAGCCACTTATACACAAAGTGAAACACTGATACAAACATTTAAATATTTAAACAATACTCGCTAATATATGTATCCACTAAGATACACTTAATAAGCCAGTTAACCAATCAATAAAAAAAAAACATCCATTAAGACACTTATTTAAACATTTATTCTTCCATCGACCTTTACATATACATATATAAAACATATTTATTTTTCAGAAAGACACACATTCACTGGATGGTGTCATCAGTGATGTCATGAGTGATGTCACTGACCATGTCATGAGTGATGTAATATGTGACGTCATCAGCAGTGCATTGCAGGCGCGCAAGTTATAGTGAGTCCAACTAACTATAACGTGGGAATTTCAATGGTTTTATGTCAGTAAAATTTCCAGCTAACTATAACTGGTGTCAAACCTATGGTTTTTTCAGTGAATATATATATATATATATATATATATATATAATGTTTCCAGTTTGGCTCCGATTTTGCAGACCCCTGGCGCTACTTCGCTTCGGTGCGTTGTCCTCGGCTGAGCCCAGCCTTAATTAATTGTGTCCAACTCTCCTTCAAAGAAGAAGAAATGAAAACGCACTCACGATGTCAGTAGTAGTTTCCTTCGGATTTTATTTACCAAATGGCATTCAGTTTTTCAGAAAAAAGCACCGACGCGTTTCGCTGTGCACACACAGCTTTCTCACGGTCAATACAAAACACATTAGAGAGCCCCTCCTATATCAGTAGGGAGTCGCCAGAGAACATTTAAAAAAACGTCACTTCCTTGATAATTAATGGAGGTGATGTGGGAGTTGTAGTTTGTGTTGTGAATTACAGACTGTTTGTTTGGATGCTGTATATTAAGCGCATGGATGTTACATATGAGTTATGTTGTCACATTTTGGCCATTACATTACCCAGTTCTTTCAAAAGCGCAGGGTCGTCTTTTTCTAACCGCTTTTAAATGTCAAATTCCACTAAACGAAAGCAGGTCAATCAACCAACAGAAACAGAAGAGGAACGAGGAACGAGGACTTACAACTAAAGATCTTCCAGCATTAGTACTATTAACAAACTTGGATGTAATGGGGGAAGAGGAACCAATTTCTGAATCAGGGGTGTGTCCACAAAAAGGAGCAGGACTAAGTGGTATGAAAAGACCCTCAAAGTTCTACCCACAACTACCACCAGGCAATAAAATTGATCTATTTCAGGAGGCGATCACTAAAGAATTATACAAAATCAAGGGCATAAGATATAAAGACAATCTTAAAAAGGAAGAGAGAATGGCACTAAAGGACCTGACAGAGGATAAAAGTATAACCATAAAAATGGCGGACAAAGGAGGCAATGTGGTCATCCTAGATACAAAGGAATATGTAGCAGAAGCACAGCATCAACTGGGTGATAAGAACTACTATAGAAAATTGGAAAGCAATCCTGCTGAACTATTTAAAAAGAAACTAGATTTGAAACTGAAATCCTGGAGAGAACAAAATCTATTAGACCTGGACGAGGAGAAGTTTCTTACAACGGATCACCCAATACTCGCCACAATATACTTTCTTCCGAAAGTCCATAAAAACCCACGAAAACCACCAGGGCGTCCTATCGTCTCTTCCAAAGGATCTCTTATGGAACCGATAGCTAGTTACATTGATTTTTTTCTAATGCCCTTAGTAACCAATTTAAGTTCCTATCTACGCGACACCACAGACTTGTTAAAACAATTGGAAGAACTACCATGGCAACGAATTACATGCTTGTGACAATGGACGTAGTATCATTGTATACTAACATTGAAAATGATATTGGACTACATGCATGTGCTCACTTCCTAAAAAACCGGGATATACAATTCAAAAGACATAATCAAATGTTAATGGAAATGATCGAACTGTGCTTGACTCAAAATACATTTTTGTTTGGGGATGAGTTATTCCAGCAAGTTAAGGGATGTGCTATGGGCTTTGCCTTCAGTCCGGCATATGCATGCCTCACAATGGGGTGGTTTGAACAACAAATTGCCTGGCACCCTGACAATGATTTCTATGTTAACAAAATTGCCAAATGGGTTAGATATATTGATGACCTTCTCATTGTGTGGGAAGGCACTAATCAGGAATTTGAAGCATATTTCCAAATTCTAAATTCCACAAGTACCAATCTAAGATTCACATATAACATCGACAAAACAAAAGCCATATTCCTGGACACGGAAATTTACATTCACAATGGACGAGTAGAAACTACTCTACACAGAAAGGAGACTGCAACGAACTCAACACTGCATGCAAGCAGTTTTCACACACCGTCGGTCGTACAAAATATTCCATATGGGGAATTTTTAAGACTGCGAAGGATCTGTTCGGAAGAAAAAGAATGGAAAAGGACAAGCTTCGAAATGGCACACAGGTTCAAAAACAGAGGATATAACAAGAAAATCATTGAAAGATGCTGGAGAAGAGCTAACAACAAAAGAAGAAGGGAAATACTCACATCCAAAAAGGAAAACACTGAACTTAACGATAAAAAAGATGACAAAAAAATACGATTGATTCTAGACCATACGAGGGAATCTAAACAATCGTGACAATCATCAGGAAGAATTGGAAATTGTTACAATTAGACCCTGTCACAAGCAAAATAGTGGGCAAGCACCCGGAGGTAACATATAGAAGATCAAGAAACCTTAAAGACAGACTGATACAAAGCCATTTCAAAGACAACACCAAGAAAAAGAAAGGCATACAATGGATGAAAACAAAAGGTTTCATTAAATGTCAACATTGCAAGGTGTGCCAAATAGCGGTGAATAAAAAAGAAGTGACAATGCCGAACAACAAAACATGGAGAATAAAAGAACTAATAAACTGTGTAAGTACTCATGTGGTATACGTGATAGAATGCCCGTGTACACTCAAATACATCGGCAGCACGAAAAAGGAATTAAAGAAAAGAATCCTGGAACATGTGAGAGCGACAGTAAATAAAGACCGTAATAATGCTGTGGCCAAACACATGGAACAATTACACAATGCAGATTGGACACTTCTCAAGTTCTACCTTGGAAACAGTCCTCCCACATGAAAGAGGGGGGGATCGAGAAAAAACTTTAAGACGCCGTGAGTCACGACACATCTTAAATTTCAGGACAATGGCTCCGACAGGTCTTAATCAAAGTGAAGAACTTTATGTACATCTATGAAAATTGGGTCTTTGCTATGAACTATGATCCCTTGTTTCAAATATAGACAGAACGGACAGTAGTATTCAGTAGATTGTAAAACATAAGTGGGAATGTGGCTTACGAGACTAAGAGTAAATGTAATGATGTGACAGTAGTTATCATGTTTGTCACAGAAGTAGATGGCAATGGGAATAATTGCACAGTATACAAATATGCCCACTGGGGAGGGCATAAAAGAGTAAAAAACAGTGAAAAATAACAAAATGAATTGCCCACTAGAGGGCAGGAATGGTTATTGGTTTGTCAAGATTTGTACTATGTGCAGCGCTTAAAAGCGGTTAGAAAAAGACGACCCTGCGCTTTTGAAAGAACTGGGTAATGTAATGGCCAAAATGTGACAACATAACTCATATGTAACATCCATGCGCTTAATATACAGCATCCAAACAAACAGTCTGTAATTCACAACACAAACTACAACTCCCACATCACCTCCATTAATTATCAAGGAAGTGACGTTTTTTTAAATGTTCTCTGGCGACTCCCTACTGATATAGGAGGGGCTCTCTAATGTGTTTTGTATTGACCGTGAGAAAGCTGTGTGTGCACAGCGAAACGCGTCGGTGCTTTTTTCTGAAAAACTGAATGCCATTTGGTAAATAAAATCCGAAGGAAACTACTACTGACATCGTGAGTGCGTTTTCATTTCTTCTTCTTTGAAGGAGAGTTGGACACAATATATATATATATATATATATATATATATATATATATATATATATATATATATACAAACCTTTTTCCCTTTTCTATCTCTCCGCTATACTTCTGAATCCAAATAATTGATTATTCTATCCACCACTCAAAATACCTTCATATGTCACTATACTAATTCAACACTAATCCTTTATGCTACTCCCCGAAAAAGCGCTTCAACACCTTGTCAGGGGTAGTAAGCGCTATATAAATGCAATTGCAATTACAATACAAATCCCTTGCAATAATAATAAAACCCTCCGCTATTCCCCTAGCCCCCCTGGGGTCTCGAAAGTGGTCCTGGTGTTCCAGGCGTGGGCAGTGCAGAGGTCTCGTGGCCTCTTGTAATGTCCCCTGGCTGATGCACGCGCTGCCGTTTACAGGGCGCGTCACTCCCCTTCTGAGAATTGATTTGGTGGGAACGTGCTCATAAATATGCATTCACTATTAGAGCAAATTGGTTTACCATTTGATTATAAAGCGTGTCACCAAAAAGGCATTATAAATGGATTTTGAAATGAGGTCGCTGGCGTGCAGCTGGTTGGAAGTGGTTTCAGTCAATGCAGATCGAAAAAGCTCTTTTAGCAGCAACTAACAGTATGCAATGTCCCCAGCGTCCCGTCCCAGCCCTGCGGACTGCAGTATTTTGGACGGTCATTAATTAAAATGTTTCTTTTTCTCTAATTAGAGCTGCTTTGACTTTTTCTGTTTAATGATTGTGCGAAGGTACTAAAAAGTTGCCGTTATAGTTATGCCTTTAACTGGGATGAAAAAACTAGGGGGTGGGGGTTCTCTCCAAGGAGCGGGCCGGTGCAATTAGGACGTGGCTTAAAAGTAAGCTAAAAATGTGT
The DNA here is from genome assembly GCF_964261635.1 of Lissotriton helveticus. Classification (NCBI taxonomy): domain Eukaryota; kingdom Metazoa; phylum Chordata; class Amphibia; order Caudata; family Salamandridae; genus Lissotriton; species Lissotriton helveticus. Next base: position 1,591,216,657 of record NC_136069.1, on the reverse strand, counting down.
GCTTCGCATAGTGTGTAGCCCGACTGGTATTTTGCTGTTAGTCATTGCATCCAGATATATAATCAGCAAGTAAAATTACACCTACAACAAGCCAGGTCAATTGGCTTTGTCAATGGTTGTTAGCTGCATAGGATTACAAAGCAAAAACTATGGCTTCGTTGTATAGAATACTGAAAATGCTTCAGTTCTGAAATGATGTTTCTTTGAAAGAACTAGAACAGTCTCTTTGATGTTACAACAAAGGCAGTGGAAGGTGGTACTGCTGCAGAGTTCAGATTTATTTTTCACCTTGAGGGTGAAGGTAAAAATGGAGAGCCCATTAGGGATCAGTCTCAGCACCTTCTGCTTTTTAGAAGTGCCGGTGCTGAGCACCACAGGACCCGGCCCACTTAAAGCCCTGGTTATAGTTATTGTTACAGACTGGGTGGCTGAGTGATGAGCACCCTAAACATGGCGGCCAGTGTGTTCAGAGAGTACACAGACACTGAGGGTGGTAGCAACTGGGTGTTTTATTTTTCACAGTTTTATATAGCGTGAATTAGACCCAAAGGTATTGGAGCACTTTACATGAGCACCAGTTACTTTACACAAGGACACATTCATTTTCGGTAGGCACGGGTAGATTAAGCGATTTGCCCAGAATCACAAAATGTTGAGCCGACGCCAAGAATCAAACCTGGTTTCTCAGTGCCAAGGTCGGCAGCTCTGACCCTGCGCTCTTGTCCTAGTGGACATAACTGGGTGTGGAACTAGTGTTCGATTTGCTGCCCGTTAGGAAATGAATTTGCCTGGAAATTGCAATAGTAATTGTTTTTATATAGTGCTTACCCCTGACGAAGCATTGAAGCGCTTTTTCGGGCAGAAGCACGCTACTCCGTAACCCAAAAAGAATTAGTGGTGAATTAGAAAAACAAGAATAAACTAAAACAGAGCTTTGGAACCCCTAAAAATGAGTACTACCCTTTTCTGGAAAGATATGGAACTGAGTTTAAATGAGCATCTTAGGTGGTTTTGATATTGGCAAACAGAACAAGCATTGGCAAAGCCACTGGTCCCACCTTGGAAACCTATTGATTTTGCCAGTGCTTGGTATTTCCTAGATAGTCGCCATCTATGTACTTGTAGGTGCAGCAGCTATTTTTAAATTAATTTTCTTTTGTTTCAAAACAAATTCAAAGATGGTTGTCCACTCTTTGTATTGATTTGTTCACAGTAGATCTTCAACCACAGATAGAGAAGCAGTCAGTCGGGACGACCTAAAAAAGACAAGAGTTAGGTGCCCGGAACAAACCACAATGCCATGATCCTGTGGAGAAGCAACATTTGTCATACTGTGGTGACCCAACACTCTCAACGTACTGATGGACAAATCAACACTTCATCATCAAGATTACCATTCATTATGATTGTTGTAGTCCAATCTCAATACACACCAGCAGTACCATAAGATATTTGTTACAACAGTCATTTCGCAATGATGATAATTTTCACCCATCCATTTTATTTACGAACACATCTACTTACGTTACAACTCTCATGTCGTTTACCTTGCATTCCTCTGACCTCAAGACCTTCTTTCATGTCTTCTACTCCAGACATGTTGAGGATGTTGATCATTTTTCCTTCCCACGGCTTCAGCTGGAGCTGAGGTGGAGAATCACCACCAGTTGCGTTGCTTTTGCTTGTGCTTGGCAACTCGCTTAGATACCCAGAATTTCAAGGTTTGGAACCTGTTTTTAATGTTCCTATCATCAAGTGGATATGTTGAAACTAGATTGCTTTTGTGAGTTATCTCTTTCGATATGCCGGTTTTTGTTTGCTTTTGGTGACATATTCTGCATGGGGTGGCACATTAGGCAGTCATGGTGCCTCACAACTTCGTTGGCTCGAGCTCCGGCTCAGGATTCACACACGTGTACTTCGTGTTCCTGCTGGAGCACATGATTGAAGAGTTTAGCAGGTTCCTGCTTTTGGTGAGTGAGTGATATCAGAGGATGGCAGTGGATTCTGTTTGTCTTGTTTCAAGGTGATTTGCCACCATAACATTGATGCCAGTGATAGAGCGCGCGAGGTCACCCAGCCAATGATTTCGCCGTTTCCGGCTTCAGGGCCCATATACTTTCAATTCACACTATTCATTGACCAGGCGACTTCACGGGCTGCTACCAATTGTGTGTGTTCCCTACTGTTATTACTTAGTGTACCCGACTTACCATCCACCGACACGGGTACCTATGACTTCAATGGATCAGGGGCCTAGCTGTAAAAGGAAAGGCAGCAAATGCAATTTCAAAATGACATTCAATACTGTTGTGAATGACCACGGACAACTGGAAGTTTTAAAATGTTTATCTAAAGTTTGTTTTCTGAAAGCATGAGATTTACAAGAATAAGGCAATCGATAATCAAGATAATGAAAAGTACATAACTATAGAGAAATAAAGTCAGGGTAATCATTAAAATGCAATAATGAGATGTAAAGGAAATATGCTATGCATTCAAGGCAGGAATTCTTTAGAAAATCTAAGTAAGGTCGTTCTAGACCATATCAGAAAATGACAAACTGCAATGCAAAATATGATCTCTAAAAGGTAGGGTAACATGAGAACATATCAAGAAAAATTATGCAAAATGACTTTACGTTTCAATAGTTTGCGGCAAAAGCATGGAAAAATCAACGTATGCAAGATGTCTCTTTATTTGAGCAAAAGACAGAAATATAGAAAGGTGCAAGTTTTAAGGAACTTAGAGCAGTATTTACCTAGACTGGTGTGGAAACCAAACCCTGGCCACGGGTCAGTTAAGGACAGGAAACCCTCAAGGAAGGATACCCCTCAAAGGACAGCAGGTGCAGAATGGACACCCCGGACAGGACAGGATACCCTCAGATTAGGAATCAGGACAGGACCTCAGGACAGGACAGCAAACCCTCAGGACAGGACCGCTCAGGATAGGACCACACCCGCAGTTTGGAAGCAACGCCTGCGTTCCACCCTCTCTGCAGCTATCGATCAAGACCCCGATTGGGTCAGCGAACTCCCAGCAAAGTGCTTCGCCAGCACTTTAAGGTTCAGTAAAACCTTAGTCTATGGTCAATTTCGGACAGAGTGCTCCGCAGCGCTCTGTATCTTCAGTCACCTATTGAGTACGATGGGTCAGTGACAGGACAGCTAAACCAGACAAGTCGGACAATTCCCTAGGTGAACCCAGGGTAGATATACTCTTTTGGGTCAGTGTACCACCCCCCAAATGTTGCAAAGTGTCAGAATCCCCAATTTCGATTGGTCCTAAGGTAGGCTTTGGGTAACACACCAATCATATTAGTCTATTTAGATGCTACATTTACATATTTGGGTACCGCCTAGCGAGATTGGGGTTCCCATGAGAAACCGTGCAGAAATACGAGTGACAAATTAACAATGTAACACATGAGGAGCAACATTCTCCGTTCTCATAGCGCAGAGGTGGCTTTCCCAGGCGCATCTTGACTGTGGCTGCCAGCTGGCTGAGTTCCACTGTCCAAAGTGGCCACCTTTCAGTGCTCCCTGGTCATGCGCAGAAGAGACCGTCAATATGGCTCCCAATCAGTTCGGACCCCCATTCCCCGCGGTACATGAAAAGTAAGCGAGAACAAATTAATACACAAACATAACGTTCTGAAATCACATCACAGGGTTGTACTTTCAACTTATCATCATAAAATATACTTATGCAGTCTAAATGTTAGCTACATAGAAACGGTGACAAGAGCAGTGGCACGAGCAGTACCACATTATGGGTCAAGCTATGTATTACGCATGCGCATAATTTTCCCTCCAATTCTGCAGACGCGTCAGGACACGTGAGTGTGGCTGACGCATGCGCAGTAACTAAATACAAGCGGCAGACATTTTAAATGACTCGAGTAAATTATTTTAGTAAAACACATAGGCAAGCTTCTTAATCCTTATTCAAACTAAATATAAACGTTAGTAAGACGTACACTTATTACCTTGTTACACATAAACGAGGTTCATGACTTCGGCAAGGTCGCAAAATATGCGAAGCTTTGCTTCATCAATCCCCTCTTTGATGATATTTACTATCATCACAAATATAAATGGAACCAGATGCCAACTTTCTCTCACACTTTATACAATTCTATCTCTTCTAGCAATCGCTCCAGCTTTTCTCGTTCAGTTTTGGTAGGGTGAGAATTCTTCACCTTTTTATAGATCTGATTATTCATCTCTTCTAATTCGAGCTCATCCACACTCCGTTTCACTCCTCTTGTATTTACCTATCTCGCATTCACCTCATACTTCTTTGTGTGCTTGCGGCATTTGCAACAGACAAATATGAAAAATAGGATGAGACCTATAATTCCAATTGGCATCAGTACTTTGAGCAATAAGCCTTTACCTATACTAGCGAACCAATGACCTACATTTGAGAGACCATCTACCAGTCTCTTCCAGGCACTATCAACCTCGAGTGGTCTGAGTTCCTTTGCCAAATTAGTAATGTTTCTTACATATCTTTTGAGCTGCACACTTTTGTCCGGAATATAAGTGCAACAATGTTGCGCCTTCAACATCCGGCAGACTCCGCCCTCTTTCGCCAATAAGGTATCAAGAGCAAGTCGATTCTGCAAAACCATTGATCTGATCGCAACCATTTCGGTATTGACCAGCAGAAATCCATGAGCTGTCTCAGTCGACAACACATCCACTATAGTGGACAATTTACAAATTCTGTGAGTGTTCAGAACCACTCCCACTCCAGGTATCAGTGCACTGAAAATACTACCCATTATTTCACCTATACTTTCTCTTTTACTACGCACTAAGCCATTAGTATTTTCACTGCTTCCAGCAACTCCATTCACATGGTATATTTTCGGGAAGACAATGCCAAAATAGCAACTTCCATACCAGTGATCCGGCAATTTGAAATAAGCCTTGTCCCCACAAATATAATAAATTCCAGGAAACACAGGCTCTGACCCATTTTTGAAACCCCAACCTCCAATTACCTTGTAATTATGTTCGCATTCACTGGAACCAATGAAAATGTTATTATAATAGCTAGTCTTCTCGCGGTGAAGACATAGCTTGCCTTTCTTTTCAAAATCCAGCAACAGAGCAGGACCCGCCCCACCAGTTGAGGTGCCTTCCATGTTCTCTGCCCACTTTGGCCTTTTCTGACTTTCGTCATTAGCCTTCTTTTGTATTTTAATTCTCCTTTTCTCTGCCATGTTTAGGAACATCTTTTCCTGCTCATGCAAAGAACAAGTCAAGTTATCTCTGTGTGCGTCCGCTATGTCAATGTTACCTATAGTCAGGAAATAATCTCCCATGTATCGTATTGCGTCACTTTTGGTATGTACAGGATTCAAGTTCCCACGTATAGGAAGCTCAGAAAAGATCACGTCATTATTAGAGTAATAGTACTGTAACGGTCCTCTTTTGTAAAATAAACTAGCTAAAATGCTACAGGAAATTCCGTATGTCAGTGGCAAGTGATGGTATGTCACGCCTTCAGCTACAGAAGTAGGGAGCTTCATGCAGACATAGCAATCTTCAATTTCCATAGTCTCTACATAGTGTATTAACAAGTTTGCGAAAACATTTAAGCGTGTCCTGTTTTTGATTCTATGATAGTGTAGTTCTTCCTCATCTGATGCTTCTAAGTCTTGTTTTGTTTGTCTCAGTGCTCTCTCATGTCTAGCTACACTCTGTGTTGTCAGCTCTTCACTGTCAGTATTTACAATTTCAGTAGGGACAATATTAGTATCTTTGCTTACAGCAAAGGGAATGAAAATGGTTAGTCCTATCCACAGTAATATCAGGACAACTATACTACAGACACATACCTTGCAGCATGTTTTGCAACAGCTGCGACTAGGTCTACCATTCACGTTTGAATCAGACATTTTGGCTTCAGAAGAAGTTTCTCAACCCCTCTTTGTGTCTCTACACAAGTATCTTACTTTGTGCAAATTCACGGTGGCTCTTCTTCCTCTTCGTCAGAGTACTCAGGGACGGGCTCTCCGTCGCTTACGTCAGTGATATCGAGATCTTCAAGTTCTTCTAACACAAGTGTCCATTCAGGTGACTTGTACTTTTTGTTTTGTCTCTTTATCCGATCACTCCTTCTTTTGGAAGTGTCTTCTGGTTGTTCTGCTATACGAGCACTTCTCCTTTCTTCTGCACGTTTTTCTTCTACTGTTTTTATTCTCAATCTCAATTTCTTTATGTATTTAGGCTCAAGATGCTTTCTTTTCTTTAGTCTTTTGGTTGGTACTTGGACTTCGTTTTCTTCTCTTGCCCTCTTATTTTCATTAGCTTGTGGCAATTCTGCTTCAGTTTCTTCTTCTTCTATCTGACTAATTCCAGGGCTAGCATCTGTTTCTTCTGCCTGGGTACTAATCTGGCCTTGTTCAGGTATACTGTGTGTTTGCTCTTCAAGTGTCTCTGATTCTGTTTCCTGAACACGTTCTTCTAATTCTATCTGATCCTGTTCAAGCACTTCGATCTCTGGACTTTCTTCTGCTCGAACTATTACACTATGTCTAGTCTGTCCCTTCCCGATATCAGGTGTCAGTGGAGGAGTATCAATCACTTGTTCTGTATTCCTTTCTTGTTCAGGATCCTTCACTTGTTCAGTATCGGGCACTTGTTCAGTCTTATTCACTTGTTCTGTATTAATCACGTGCTCTGTCCCTGTCTGACCTTCTCCTTCCTCAGTTTTGATGTGAATCTCAAGAGTCTGAGGTTCTTCGCCTGTGCCTTGCTTTTCCTCTCTAGTCCACTCTCTACCTTCCCAAAGTCGTTCACTTGTTCGAATGGGGTCTTCGGTGAGATCAATCAAGGGAATCCACTCTTCTGGCCATATGCTAGGCAGCTCGTCTTCAGCTACTTCTGGCTCAGCTTCCGTTACCCCTTCAGCAGTCTGGGCTCTTGGTAGTTCGTCATCAACTATCCTTGGGCCAACGTCTGCTGATTCTGCAGCTTGACTGGTACTGGGCTGTACGTCGTCAGCTACTTCTGGTCTGGCTCCTGCAGAGTCCTCTGCTGGACGTCCTCCTGCTTCAGGCACTTCGTCTGGTGGTACCTTCTGGGTGTGGCTGGCGTGTATCCAACGCGGAACCCCTGCACACTTGACTGCTGTGGTAGTAACCAGAATCACCTGACGTTTTTCTCCCCACCTTGGCTCCAGGCAGCTCTTCCGAGTATGCTTCTTTATCTTCACCCAGTCCCCCGGGACCAGTTTGTGGAGGGGAGTCGTTGGATTGAGGATGGCGTCTTCTCCGATCTGGCGAGAGATAGAACGCACTTGGTCACCCAATCTCTTGCAGTATTCAAGCACCAAATCATCAGTAATACTCAACAGTTTGCTTCCTGGCACCCATGCTTGTCTCATCACTCTTCCCATAATGATTTCATGGGGACTTAGGCCTGTTTTGCGATCAGGAACACTTCTCAATCCCATCAGGACCAGGGGCAGGGCCTTCACCCAGGTCAATTTAGATGCATCACACAGTTTCGCTAGTCTGTTTTTGATAGTTCCATTTATTTGTTCCACTACTCCAGAAGCCTCTGGACGGTAGGCACAGTGAAGCTTTTGGGCAATTCCAAAGGCCTTACAGAGTTCGTCGATCACTGCATTCTGAAAATGTGAGCCTTGATCTGATTCAATAGTGACTGGAACCCCGAACCTAGGTATCAGTTCTTTTAATAAACACTTAGCTACTGTTTTTGCGTCATTTTGGGGAGTAGGGAAAGCTTCCACCCATTTTGAAAATAAACAGACCATGACAAGGACATATCGCTTTCCTTCACACCGGGGCATGGTGATGAAATCAACCTGTATCCTTACAAAGGGACCCCCAGACCTCCCAATTTTCCCCAGTTCCACCACAGTCCTCTTCCCTGGGTTCATCTTTTGACATGACAGGCACCTCTGGCAGAGGGACTCTGCTACTTTCCTGAACTTTTTACTGTACCAAGTCTGTTGGAACACTAGAATCATGGCGTCCCTACCAATGTGTGATCCTTCATGTATCAACCTCGCCATTGTGCTAAGTAAGTGTCTAGGCAATACAGGCATACCAGTTGGACCTAAGATGACACCATCCACACGTCTTGGTCTACACCCATCGTCCTTCCACTTCTCTCTTTCTTGCCAAGGTGCCGCCTGCTGCCACTCTTTCACTTCATCCCATGTAGGCACTTCCTCAAACACCTGAAGTTGGCAGCTGGTTCCTGGCCCCCCTCGTTTCGGATTTACGATATACCGATCTCTAGCGCACCATTGGGCCACTCGATCAGCATAATCGTTTCCCAGTGATACCTTGTCCATGCTCTTCTTATGAGCAGCACATTTTACCACTGCCAGTTCCTTTGGTAACTGGATTGCCTCTAAAAGGTCTTGGACAACTTTTCCATTTCGAATAGGGGTACCTGATGAAGTCAGGAACTCCCTCTGTAGCCACAACTGGCCAAAGTCATGCACAACCCCATAACAGTACTGACTGTCAGTATACACTGTTATGCGTATGTTCTTCCCAATTTGGCAAGCTTTTATCATAGCAATCAATTCGGCTACTTGTGCAGACTTGATGTGATATAGATAACCTGCTTCCTCAATTTTCTCTAGGGACACTACTGCATAGGCAGCACTCAGGCCTCCTTGTTCATGCCTTAGACATGAACCATCTACAAATAGTTCTTTATCATGCACAGGCAATGGCGTTTCCTTTATGTCTGGGCGTGGCTTGGTATTGAATTCTGTTAGATCAATACAATCATGTTCATCATCCACCCCCCCTTCCATATCCTTTGGGTCGGGGAGTAAGGTGGCTGGGTTCAGAATACTGCACCTGACAATGTTTACATTTGCAGCACCCACAAGAATCCTCTCATATTTAGTCAGCCGACTAGGGGTGAGATACTGTGTTTTTGTTCTGGTCAACAAAATTACCACTCCATGCGGAACATACACAGTTACCGGATGTCCCATGACAATTGACTCACTCTGTTCTAAACTGGCACAGGTAGCAGCTACTGCTTTCAGACAACCTGGTAATCCAGCAGCCACTGGATCTAAGGTGGCAGAGAAATATGCCACAGGCCTTCTCGTTGTGCCATGTTCTTGAGTTAGGACTGACAATGCGCAATTATCGCGAGTGTCACAGAATAGGGCAAACTCTTTGGAATAGTCTGGCATCCCCAATGCAGGAGCAGTACACAGACAATCTCGTAGTTTGGTGAAGGCTGTTAAGCTTTCATCATCCCATTCTACAATCTCCGGTGTTCCTCTCTTAGTCATTTTTATCAAGGGCCTGGCTAGGACTGCAAATCCCAGAATCCACTGCCTGCAGTATCCTATCACACCCAGGAACATTCTTATTTCTTTCTGAGTACGGGGCAACTGCATCTTTTGAATTATTCTCACTCTTTCCGATGTCACTTTTCTGACACCTTTTTCTATCTGGTGCCCCAGATATTTCACCGATTTTGCACAAAACTGTAACTTGTCAGGGGACACTTTATGTCCCTTTTCACACAGGTGATTCAGCAGGGCAATGGTGTCAATCACACAATCCTTATGACTTTTAGACGCCACCAAGAGGTCGTCTATATATTGCACTAAGACAGAGTTGAAGAGTCGTGTATGCATGAACCATGCAACTACATCCCCACAAGTTGGCACTCCATTTGAATAATTCTTCAAAATGACTATGTCGATAATTCAATTTATTTTGAACGTAGATTACATATCAATGGCAGATTGATATTAAATTCATATCAATAAGTAGTTCATTTTCACAAAAGTTCGTTGTTCAAAACGAGGAACAGTGAAGCATTATGACTCCAATGCATTTCGGGCTAGGCCCTTTGTCAGGGAGTACTAGAAGAAAGGAGACGAATCACCATCAGGATATATAACGGTAAAAAGACAACATAGCGGTAAAAAACATAGCGGTTAAAAAACATAGCGGTGAAAAAACCATAATTCACATGCATGTTTACATGAAAAGCGGTGCCTCGCGCTTAACTAGTGTCGCGCTTAAGGTTTAAAAAGGTGAAGGCTTGGGTGTGGTAAAGCATAAACAGTGCACTCGATACAAGTGATTTTATCAAATGGTTTGTGACCTCATATAAGCGGAGTTTGTGTGCGACATCTTAGTGAAAGTGCTCAAAGGTTTAACATAACGTAAACGGTAAAGCATGCATTAAGCAGGCCACCATGCGGTTCGCCTGTGGAAAAAACTTACTTAAGCTTCAGAGTAACGCCGCCCGTTACTGACAGGGTCGTGGTTCCCAGACAAGAAGTCAGGAAGACTATATTACGCGGGATGTGGGGTGGTAGACATTAAGGAAGGACTAGGTTAGTGAACGAGTAGTGTGGGCGCCATATTGAAGTGGGGAAAAAACGCAATCAGGGTGTACAAAACATAAGTTAGTGGTGAAAAGTAAAAAGAAAGTAATAATGAGTAAAAAGGAAATGATGATAATAATGATGAAAATAATAACCATAATAAAAGTGGACCATGCATGTTGGTGATAAGTAATAGGTGTAGGTGCACACGCAGTGCAAGCAACAATGCAGTATAATGAACATCATAGATAACAACTAAATTCACAACGATCATTTAATCCATGAGGTTTTTGAGTTTGAAGGCGGTAGATCCATTCTAATTCTCTCTTCAATAAGAGTTTGTTATTGTCAGTGCCCTCCTTTTTGATCACAGTTTCCACAATGATAAATTGTAGTTGGGCAATGGAATGACGCGCTTCATCAAAGTGCATAGCGATGTTAGACTTTGCGTTTTTAAGTCTGATGTTTGACTTATGTTCATTCAAACGTGTCTTTATTTTTCTCTCTGTTTTCCCCACATATAATTTACCACAGGGGCACTTAAGAGCGTAGATTAGGTTAGAGGAGTCACATGTGGCATTGGTTCGAAGTTTGATGATGTTGCCTTTCATTGGGTGATGGATGAAATTACCTTTAATGGCTGAATTACAATGACTGCAGTTAAGGCACGGTTGTGTGCCCTTGTATTTTTGCCCTGGAGATGTGGGGTTGGACAAGATTTCTTTAATGTTTTTGCTTCGAGTGTGGGCAAACAATGGTGTAGCTCTATATAGTTCATCAAAATCAGGTTCCATTTGAAGAATGGGCCAGTGTTTTAATATGATCTTTTTATAGATCTTACTAACTGTTGAATATTTGGACACCAGGACGTTTCGTGACAATGGTGTATTAGGTTTTTTTGATAGAGCTTCTTGTCTAGTGATTTGTGATACTCGAAGTTGTGCATCTTTCACAACCTGTTCAGGATAGCCTCTCACTACAAATCGTTGCTGCATTTCATCCATACGTGAATCAAGAATGTGATCGTCTGAAACAATGCGCTTGACTCTCAAAAGTTGAGAGAACGGTAAGTGTCTCTTGAGAGATTCCTGATGATGGCTCTTATAGTGCAGGGTGTTGTTGCGGTCTGTCTTTTTTCTATGAATGTCAGTGGTGAGTCCATTGGTGGTAATTTTTATGTTCACATCTAAAAAAGTGATTTCTGAATCATTGATTTCCCATGTGAGCTTGATTCGGTCGTCTTTGGTATTCAGTTGTATGAGAAATTGTTCGAGAGAGTCTTTAGAATCTGTCCAGATAAAGAAAAGATCATCGATGTATCTTGTATACATGAGTATTTTTTCATAGTTGGTTTGATCGTCATAAATGTACATATTTTCAAAGTTTTCCATATAGATGTTCGCGTATGAAGGGGCCGCACAATTACCCATAGCCATCCCGGAAAGCTGTAGGAACCACTCATTATTGACATGAAAGTAACTGTGGTAGAGGGTGTATCCCATCAATTCCATAAGGAACATTTGCATGGAGCTGTCAATGTCACTAGTAAGTAAGGCTTGTTCAACTGCTTCAATCCCTCCCTGATGAGGGATGGATGTGTAAAGGGAACTGACATCAGCAGTACACATGATGTAGTGTTTGTCATAATTGACTTGAATTTCAGATAGTTTGATTAAAAATTCTGTGGTGTCCCTGATGTAACTACGGGCTTTGGTGACGATAGGTTGTAGGTATTTGTCGATCAGTTTACCAGTCGCTTCATGGATGGAACCTCGGGTGGACACAATAGGCCGAAAAGGGGGATTGTTCAAATCTTTATGGATTTTAGGACTCATTTGTAAAGTGGGACTCCTTGGATGCTGAGGTAGGAGAAAATTCTTGGTGCGTTCCTGTATAATATTGTTATCAAAAGCTTTCTTGACTATGTCTTGAAGGGTGTTAAGAAATTCTCTAGTCGGGTTCTGATTGAGTTTCATGTATAAGGAAGCATCACTGATGTGTTCTTGTAAACGTTCATTGTACAAGGAGTCGTCAAGGATGACAAGAGCCCCACCCTTGTCAGCTTTCAAGCATTTAATTGACTTGTTGTTGGCCAGAGATTTGAGGGCATCAAGGTCTTTAGATGTGAGGTTAGGGCGTCGATTGTGACGCTGAAAGTTGATCTTAGACACGTCATGTCGTACCAGTTTTTCAAACAAATCAATTGACTTATGGCTACAAGGAGCCTGAAATGTACTGCCAGGTCTTAATCCTTTCAATTCATCAGGCTTGCTGTCCATGCTGGGTGGCAAAACCTTTTCAAAATAATTTTGTCATTTTGAAGAATTATTCAAATGGAGTGCCAACTTGTGGGGATGTAGTTGCATGGTTCATGCATACACGACTCTTCATACATTTTCCTGGGTGTCTCGGACGGAGACATCACCCACGTGTGCACCCGAAGCTCATTTACATTTAACCAACCGAATACAATTTAGCTGTGCATCGTCTCTTCATATTTATCAACTAAGACAGAGTTCCCAGGTAGGACTAAAGTTTCCAAACATTTTTTCAAGATCTGATTAAAGATAGAGGGGCTCTCTGTATACCCTTGAGGGACCCGGTTCCAGCAATACACGTGACCTTCGAAGGCAAATGAGAAAAGAAATTTGCTATCTGGATGCAAGGGAATGGAAAAGAATGCATGACACAAGTCTATCACGGTGAACCACTCAGCATCCCAGGGAATCTGATACAGAATCACTGCTGGATTCGGGACAATAGGGCAACAGGGAACTACTATTTTGTTGACTTTTCGTAGATCCTGTACTACTCTGTACTTGCCACTAGGCTTCTTAATGCCCATAATCGGAGAGTTACATGGGCTACTCATCACCTCCTGTATGATGTTTCCTTCTAACAATTTCTGTATTTCCACAGCAACACCAGCTTTCACTTCTGCATTCATCCTGTAGGGTTTAGTATTGGGGTATACTGCATTGTCCTTTATTGCTATCTGTATGGGGTCCACATTTTTCATTAACCCTACATCTTTCCCAGTAAAGTCCCATACCTCTGGCTTTACTGCTTCTTGGAGTTCTTTGGGCAAATCCTGCATGGTCATTCGTTTAATTTCCGAGTCAGGTCTGACTAACATTAATTTATAAATGCCGTCTTCATCTGGGGTCTGAATTTCCACACCCTTTGGTGTGCAAAAGATGGTACAGTTCATTTTGCACAGCAAATCACGTCCCAGTAAGTTTACCGGACTGGTGTCACAAACGACAAATCTATGCATTTCCTTAAAGTTTCCAATTGAAATCTCCATGGGCTTGGTAACAGGAGTACTAATCAATTGATTAGATACACCCACTACTTGGATGGCTTCTCCCGAGAGGGGTAGGTTTGGAACGTCCACTGTTCTCACAGTAGAACGGGTAGCGCCAGTGTCCAACAGAAAGGTGACATCGTTTCCGTCGACCTTTCCTTCAATGTATGGTCCGGACTGGTCTACCGGCAAGGAGGCGCCAAGTACGCACTCCTCGTCCTCCCATCTCAGGCCCCGTCAGTACTGGTCATCACAAAGGAAGGTATCATTTAGAAGATACTGCGAAGTTGCTGCATTTCTGTTCTCATTGCTTTCCCAGACTTCTATCTCATCTCCCTCTGCCTGTTTTCCCCTGTATACTTGCTTTGGTGCTCGGGGCACCTGAACTGTTTTTACCTGTGGTTGAGTCTTTCTTGGTCTCTCTTTCTGCGTCTGTGGAGTTAAATCAGGAGTTTTGGGGTTATCTTCGGGCAAGTAAGGACACTCGTTACGCCAGTGTCCAATCTCGCCGCACTGATGGCAGGGAAATTTCTTCATAGCCTCTTCCCTGCTCATTTTGGGCCGGGGCTTGCCTCCTCCCCCTCCCCCAGGGCCTTCGTTCTTTGCATTTTTGACCATGTTACTCAACTGCTTTTCCTGCTGTTCTGCGAGCTTCACCTGAGCCCACATCACTTTTTCCTTGAGAGCCTTTTTCTTTTCTGCCATCTTGTCCTCGCAGTACTTTGCGTACCGCAGGACCTCGTCTACCTTTTTGGAGTGCCAACAGATTTTGTTATCTTTTATCCACTGACAAATTTCAGGTCTTAAACCGTTTACAAACCTGTAAATGAAGTGCGTCATGTCCTTCATCTCGATGTTATCTATACCACTGTATGTTTTAAACACCTGCAACAGCCTTTCATAATAGGAGTGCACTGTCTCCTCTCTTTCCTGCGTTGTTCTATCTATCCTGGTCCAATCAGTTTCCTTAGCTGGCACCTTTAGTTTCAAGTGCTGAATTACTTGTTCATACTTTCTCATGACTTCTTTCGAAGGTTCCCCTGTTTCTTTATCTCTTGTATACTCCTCACTAGGCCAGGCTATGGCTATTTTACACTCGGTCCATAGATCGACTGGGACCACAATGTCGGAAAAACCCATCCAGGTCTTTCCACAGGCATTTCTGCACCTTTATGAACCTTTCCACTTGCCGGTACCATTCAACCGGCTTCTCGCGCAGTTTCGGGAAATCGTTAGTAAAGGACACAATATCCTGTCTGGACCATGGAACGTGCACATACCTCCCACCTGGTACTTCCCGCATGGGGCATAACGTTTCGGGCTTGTCTACTTCTCTCAGAGGGAACTCAGGGGTAGCTTGTCTCGATCGGGCCTCATCTTTCTTACGTGCCCACCTCGTTTTCCACCTTTCCACGTCTCCCCATTTTTGCAAAACTGCAAGCAACTCTTTAATCTGCAACTTCCTCCCTGACACATTCAAGTTCTCTAAATCCTTATCTGAGAACTCAGCTCGGTATGGTTTCTGCAAGGGCTTCGATCTCGATATATCTATCCCCATACTAGCTGCAGTGTCGGTCAGTTTTTCGTGGAGCACCCTGGTACTTCTGGTAAGGCTTTTATACATGAACAGCAATTCTTCTTCAGAATAGGTATTTAATCTGTCTAACCCCACATTTCCTGCCATCAATTCCTCTATTTCTACCCTCAGCTTGTAGAGGTCTAAAGGTTTCGTTTGCGGAGCCTGTTTTTCTAAATCACGACTCCAATTTTCAATCTCTTCTGGCGTTACCAAGGAAACACTCCTAGTCCCTGTTGCTGATTCTAATTTAATTTCTTTCGCATCAAAAGGATTATGCCTCTTCTGCACTCCCTTTCCGGTCTGTTTGTTTGGTAGATCCAAGAACACCACTTCGGACTCACACTCACTGGACTGATCGTCTATCAGTAGGGGCTCTTGCCTCGGCGGGGCCATTATCGGGTTCATAACCGGAGGGTTCAGACCTCCTTGATTATTCCCGTACAACGGAACCACTGGTCCGATTGTTACCGGAATAGTCAAAGCTTCAGGACTGGTATTTAACTGGGAGATCTTCTGAATTATTTCTGTCCTCTGTCTAGCTAGGGCCTCTTGCTCTCTTTCATCTAGTACTCTTCCTAATGTCCGGTCAGGTATCATCTGTGGGGTCAGGTGAGGCGTAAGACTCGGGGCAGTAGGATGCGTTTCACTTGAACCCCCACCATAATTTGGTTTCGGGAACAAAGTTCCTGTCCCAAATGACCTGCGCTCCTCCCCATATGGAGGCTGCAAAAAGGGCACCCCTGAACCTACTGGCTTTTCTTCGTTCTCATAAAGAGGTCTGGGGTAAAATGTTCTTTCACGGGAATATTTTTCCTCTGAGCTCTCGGGCATTCTAGGATATATATTGCGTACCTCCGGGGGCTCGGGCTTCTCGAAATAGGGCAATACCTGGCCCCCTCCCCCCCTACATAGGGATCTGTCCTCCTCCTTAATAGATGGACGCTGGAGATTCTCTCCTGCACTGGAAGGTCGGGCTCCTTCATTATAAGGGGGCGGACTTCTCGTAAAGATGTCATCTAACAATTCATCATCTGACTCTCCAAGAGCTCCCCAATGCTTACACTTTTCTGTCCTTTTTTCTCCCCCTGACGGGGTACATGCTGGCATCATAGGAAACAGACCCTCAACAATCATGCTCTGCCTCCACTGTTTCATCCTCCTGTCCCTTGTCTCTTGTTTCAGCCTGGGGTACCACTTAGTCAGACCTTTGTCCATTCGGGGTTTCTCTCTTTCGAAAGCCTCGATCTCCCATTCCTCTAATGCCTCATACTGCGTTAGTCTCGGTCTGGGATGTAATTCATTCATGCGGGTTCTCAAATTAAATAAAATTCTGCCATTAAAAGTACCATCTAACGGAAAAGCCAATACTCCGTCATCTTTTGTGTACTTTACCCAATTCTCCAACCACACACAGGTGTTGTACCCTCGGTCAAACATCATGAATGAGGCAGGAGTATTCGGTGGCGGAATAGTAACGCCCTCTCTAGACTTAATCGGGTTGTCCGTTTTGAAGAAATTCTTTACCCTGCTTACAAGGGACATCTTTCTCTTAGCTCCGTACATGATATCGTATCTATTGGCTTTCCACTGATCCCTTTCAAACCCTTGGTTTCTTAGATCGGGTCTAGTCTCTGGACAATACGAGTGCCACATACGATTTCTACGCTTAATTCTGTTTACAAAATCACCTCCAATCAGAACGCGTCTTGTAATTCCGTGCAACCAATGAGGTGCGCGCGTTCAAATAATTTCGGCCAATGGGTGCGCGGCCCCTTCGTGAGACTGTCCTCACGCTCTGGCGCTTCACCCCTCCTTTACAATTCCAGCCCCGCTACCCGCCCGCTGCTTCTACCAATCCCAGCGCGGCACGGAGTGACGTCAGAGGCGCTTCGCGACTGACTCCCTCCCTTCACAAGGTAACGGAAACTTTCTTTCCTTTTAAAGTGCTCAGTGCTTGGTTAATTTACAACAAATACACATTCGCCACAGTGCTCAAGTGTCTAGACAGGATAGCTTTGTTTTACTGCAAGTAAACTACTTCCATTTACTTTTCACGCGCTGCGGGCAGATCTCTTCCGCCTACCCTTCACTCTAGCATCGGTGAACCTGTTATTCCCCTAAACTCATCCACTTCTTTCCGGGATATATCCGAGTCTAAGGTTTCCCAGCGGACCCCTTTGCTTTCACCCAAGCTCCGATGAACCTGCTACTCTTCCGATGTGACCCTTACTAGGTTACGCCACTATGGGAATTTTGCCAATGAACCTCGTTACTGACATTTATTCACACATGTATTCAGAAAAACCCTAGTTAGTGCTTCCCGGTTATCCTAACCTGCACCTAACTTTCCTTAAGCCTGTGACCTCAGGACAATGGATTCTATTCACCACTTGCCCTTTCAATTCCCCGGGGAGTTCGGACAACAAGAAACAATACGGTTTACAAATGCATGGATTAATACATATACCAATATAAGAACAAGAATAATAATGAAAAAACAATTCATTGATTTTAGCAGCGTATTCACAAGAGAGTGATCAGTCCCCTCGGAACAGCCGCTCTTATAGCAGCATTAATGTACTAGCAGCTTCCGACTCAACTAGTCTAACTAGTTCTACCTAACCTTTAGCTAGTCCCTAACCATCCTCTGATCTACCAGAAAACTGATAGAGCGCGCGAGGTCACCCAGCCAATGATTTCGCCGTTTCCGGCTTCAGGGCCCATATACTTTCAATTAACACTATTCATTGACCAGGCGACTTCACGGGCTGCTACCAATTGTGTGTGTTCCCTACTGTTATTACTTAGTGTACCCGACTTACCATCCACCGACACGGGTACCTATGACTTCAATGGATCAGGGGCCTAGCTGTAAAAGGAAAGGCAGCAAATGCAATTTCAAAATGACATTCAATACTGTTGTGAATGACCACGGACAACTGGAAGTTTTAAAATGTTTATCTAAAGTTTGTTTTCTGAAAGCATGAGATTTACAAGAATAAGGCAATCGATAATCAAGATAATGAAAAGTACATAACTATAGAGAAATAAAGTCAGGGTAATCATTAAAATGCAATAATGAGATGTAAAGGAAATATGCTATGCATTCAAGGCAGGAATTCTTTAGAAAATCTAAGTAAGGTCGTTCTAGACCATATCAGAAAATGACAAACTGCAATGCAAAATATGATCTCTAAAAGGTAGGGTAACATGAGAACATATCAAGAAAAATTATGCAAAATGACTTTACGTTTCAATAGTTTGCGGCAAAAGCATGGAAAAATCAACGTATGCAAGATGTCTCTTTATTTGAGCAAAAGACAGAAATATAGAAAGGTGCAAGTTTTAAGGAACTTAGAGCAGTATTTACCTAGACTGGTGTGGAAACCAAACCCTGGCCACGGGTCAGTTAAGGACAGGAAACCCTCAAGGAAGGATACCCCTCAAAGGACAGCAGGTGCAGAATGGACACCCCGGACAGGACAGGATACCCTCAGATTAGGAATCAGGACAGGACCTCAGGACAGGACAGCAAACCCTCAGGACAGGACCGCTCAGGATAGGACCACACCCGCAGTTTGGAAGCAACGCCTGCGTTCCACCCTCTCTGCAGCTATCGATCAAGACCCCGATTGGGTCAGCGAACTCCCAGCAAAGTGCTTCGCCAGCACTTTAAGGTTCAGTAAAACCTTAGTCTATGGTCAATTTCGGACAGAGTGCTCCGCAGCGCTCTGTATCTTCAGTCACCTATTGAGTACGATGGGTCAGTGACAGGTCAGCTAAACCAGACAAGTCGGACAATTCCCTAGGTGAACCCAGGGTAGATATACTCTTTTGGGTCAGTGTACCACCCCCCAAATGTTGCAAAGTGTCAGAATCCCCAATTTCGATTGGTCCTAAGGTAGGCTTTGGGTAACACACCAATCATATTAGTCTATTTAGATGCTACATTTACATATTTGGGTACCGCCTAGCGAGATTGGGGTTCCCATGAGAAACCGTGCAGAAATACGAGTGACAAATTAACAATGTAACACATGAGGAGCAACATTCTCCGTTCTCATAGCGCAGAGGTGGCTTTCCCAGGCGCATCTTGACTGTGGCTGCCAGCTGGCTGAGTTCCACTGTCCAAAGTGGCCACCTTTCAGTGCTCCCTGGTCATGCGCAGAAGAGACCGTCAATATGGCTCCCAATCAGTTCGGACCCCCATTCCCCGCGGTACATGAAAAGTAAGCGAGAACAAATTAATACACAAACATAACGTTCTGAAATCACATCACAGGGTTGTACTTTCAACTTATCATCATAAAATATACTTATGCAGTCTAAATGTTAGCTACATAGAAACGGTGACAAGAGCAGTGGCACGAGCAGTACCACATTATGGGTCAAGCTATGTATTACGCATGCGCATAATTTTCCCTCCAATTCTGCAGACGCGTCAGGACACGTGAGTGTGGCTGACGCATGCGCAGTAACTAAATACAAGCGGCAGACATTTTAAATGACTCGAGTAAATTATTTTAGTAAAACACATAGGCAAGCTTCTTAATCCTTATTCAAACTAAATATAAACGTTAGTAAGACGTACACTTATTACCTTGTTACACATAAACGAGGTTCATGACTTCGGCAAGGTCGCAAAATATGCGAAGCTTTGCTTCATCACCAGCCCACTCCTGTATAGGAGGGGGTTGTTGGTACTTTGGGGGAGTCCTGAATGTTGTTGTGGCTGTTTCTGGTATCTAGGATTAATTTTCTCACTCCAAGAACTTCAAATGCCTGAAAATGGGCACTTCCTGATGTTTTGTACATGTGCTATTTATTGAGGGCAGTATTTACCACACCCGGTAAATAGTACACATTCGCGCGGGCATTCCATTGAGTGGGCGGGGACGCGTCAGCCAACGGAAGTGCGCAGCACTGCGGAGGTAGTGCTCGCGACGGCCGTTGGCCGACGGGCGCATGTAAAGGGTTAACATTAGTTGTAAATACTGACTGTACTTTATATTATAAAAACTCATAGTCAATGTTATCTAACATCTGGATTATTTACTGAACACCGGTGAATCCGTATTTACTGAATGTCCGAGTTTTTCAGTTTATACTACCAAATCCATATTCGGGGGCAAGAAAAAATCTTCAGATTTATAAAAATACATTTATATTTGTAATATAAAAGTCATTTAGCCACCTTATAGCTGCTTTTTTGACGATAGAGTGAAAGAAGATTAATGACAAACATTACAGAGTGAAAGAAGATTAATGACTAACATCACTTTTCAGGGTATCATGGAATATTAGTGATTCTGTACGCTAGGAGCAATTAAATCTTCTATAGAATAAGGCTGAGAAAACCTCAAGAGTTCAATTTGAGCCCTGAGGGAGGAAAGGAGAGCAGGCATCTTCAGCTACCTCCAGGCATTTAGGACAGATGGTATAGTCTGTAGAAGATCTTTTTTGGTTTTTAATTTTGTTTTAGTTTTCTATAGCGCAAACTTGACCTGAATATATCCGGTATCAGAGCGCTTTACATGAGCACCAGTTTCGTTACAGATGGACACATTCATTTTTGGTAGGCACGGGGAGTTTAAGTAATTTTCCCAGAATCATAAGATGTTGTTGCAGAGACTCTAACCCAGTTCCCCCAGCTTCTAGGTTGACCGCTCTAGCCGTAAGGCCACATCCTTGTCCTTCTTCCTTCTTATAAGACATTTTTCCGTGAGGGGAGGTTAATCCATCATTGTGTGCCACCCACTTTGTTCATATTTTACCATGTCTCTTCAGCACAAGCCCACTCACCCTTCATTTCTTTTGACTCCTATGGAGACTTGAGGCTTTTTGCAGAAGGTAGGGTTCTCAACCTGCAGACGCTTTCTGTCTGGGAACCGTGCAATAAAGGTATACAAACTGTGATAGTGTGACAGGTCAGCCAGCTTTATGGCCTAAGTGACATTAGAATGAATTGTTTGACTTTTTATATTCAAGGAAATACTAATGGGTTAACTTTCATCGCACAGTAGACAGGTCAGCTTGGAGGTTGGAAGGATGGTGAATCCGTACGCATGATCAAAGAAGGTCCAGCATGGTCTAAAAAGAGTCGGTAAAGGTGGGAAGGAAATGTAGACCTGTGGTCTTCGGGAGTTGGATAATAAAATCTCGAATGATGAAGTGGACCGGTTGATGCGGGATATATTAAACGAGTTAATGAGGAACATGCAAACATTAGAATACATTAGAAATGGTAGGGCATTGCTTCAGCTAATTAACCGTCAGAGCTGGTGCACTCTAATGGATTGTGACGATGCTCAACACATTGTCAGACCGGTTCATGATGCACTGACCTCGCTAACCAACCTCAGTGAATGCTGATATTACATCATTCCTATAAGAGTGAAATTTTCTTCAACTCATTGTCCTCGAACCATGTTCTTTATTTAGGTCTCTCTGACCACTCCGATCCAGCAGTCTCTTGCTGCTGGAGACTCCGAAGCTCAAACTTTCTCTTGCAAGAAGTTGCGCCCTACGCCAACTAGGCGTGCAACTCTAGAGCAATCCACTTCTCAATTTGAGAAACGCGCCAAACCACCTTCCTTTCCTCTTTTTTGCTAAACATATTGCTGCCTAGTCCTTTACTATTCTTGCCCCTCTTATTATTTTATTTTTAGTCCTGTACTGTAGTGCTGTAGGAGGAAAAAACACTTTATAAATAAATAAATTACTCTGGAAGAATAAGAGATGTATTCTATCAGTGCAACTTTGCAATGTGTAGGTTAGGTTTGTAGGTGATGCAGGCGCAGGACTGTAGTTGTAAATGCAGACCTGTCCGATTAAGATTCGTTTTACCTAGGATACATTGATGGTTTGCACCATTCCATCCAATGTTCCCTCTGCATGAGAGAATGTGTCTAAATGGCCATGAATCCTTGTGGTCCTGATATTGGCCTTTCAAAACCCAAACATAATTAGAGTTACCTGAAATCTGAAATCTCCTTGAAATTGATTGGAATCCCGGTTGCAGATGCAATAAATATATCGCAATAGATTGTGATTAATTATGGATGCATGGTTCTGGTCCTCGCCACTATGTCTTCCTTGGAATTTCTTTTCCAAGGTAGACTATCAGCAAAACATTCTTCAAAGATCCTGAGCCAAATGAATCCTGATACACATCTCCATTTGTCAAAGAAAAACCACGTTCTCATGCATACTTGAAGTCTGAACATGTTTATTAAGCAACATTGAACCATCGCCGAAATCATGATATTGAGAGACTAAGGTTCCCCCTTGCACCTGTGAGCATCTAGTGGTTAACGTCTCCCCCAATATATGTAGTTTTTAGAGACTTTTCTATTCAGGCGCCAATAGAACACATGACCGAAATCAAAACAGTTAGATCATTGCAGGTGAACAGCGTTCTCATGAGATGGGTGCCAGTGACCTTCCGAAAAGGAATGATAGAATTGTTTGTGCTTTGTATCATGGTGCTCCGCACTGTTCTCGCCCATCTCTTTTCTAGTGGTTATTCTACAAGACTCATTCCTCGGTGTGCTACTATTCTCGCTCAATACCTTCTCCTGAGGGTGTATCCTCTCCTCTAGGCTGGTGACACCCAGAGCTTTTTACCCTTCCCCTCTCTTGCACCCCACCTCCAGCCTAAAAACTCTACCTGCCTCGCTATAAAACACTGGACAACTGTATGGTCTCTAAGGCTCAACAAAACAAAAATATCTATTTTAGGCCCTCTTCCAACCCATCTCCTTTGTCTCCACTAATCTAATTTCCATCTGACGCCCTTACTCCTTTCCTTTTTGCTAAAATCCTAGAGTGATTTTCAAGGCTAAATGTATTCTCCACTCCTTCGACTGCCGCCAGGTATCGGCTACTTAGTATTAGAAAAATGTCTTTCCTTTCATTCCCTAAAACACAGTGCATCATAAATACACCTGTAATGAGTGAACTATATCACTGTAACTGTCTGCTTGTACTCATTGCAAAGTCTGCCTTCTGTTCCCTTGAAATGGTCATTCATTTTTAGTTCGAGTGTGAGTCCGCGCGTATGCGCTGATCTACGAGACTTGTTGTGGTGGAGTATGTAAGAGAAGCCCCGCCCACATTTTTCATTGGCTTGTGTCATTGTCCTTCATAAAAGCTGGCTTGTGAATTGTTGTTAGGGTTGTTAGTCTCTCCTTGGTACCGCCTTGTATGCATTTGTAAACACCCATGGCGTCTGGCCCATTTACTACGGATGCGACACGGCATGTCTTAAGTTTGTAAGCACTCTTTTCTTTAATGTGTTTCTCCTACTGTGGACACGACGTGCTTTCCTCGCCATGCCTGCTTTCACTTCCAAGCAGGTCCAGACTATGGCGGCCGCTTCTTTGAAGTGAAATAGGTCTCGTATTTACAAGAGTTTGAGCTATTGCCATTGTAAATGACAATAGCTTAAACTCTCGTAAATGCGAGATCTATTGTATTGCAAAAGCTTGTTAAATCTGCAGACTGGGTTCCCTTCCATGGAGTCCACCAAGCAACTCACTCCTTTGTGTTGGTGATCCACCCAAACTATTTAACTGTTATGTATATTATGTTATGTTAGTAATTTTATAGAGCACAACAAATACCCTGAAGTGTGTCCTGGCGCTAAAACAACCAACAAAGGTATGGCTACAGGCAGAGCTTGAAGCGATTAAAAATATGTTGTTGTAACAAAGATCCTTCTTCTCAAAAAAGATATACTGAAAGCTACTCAACACCAAAAAGGCACATTTTAGAGCTTTCCTGAGTTAAAATAGAGGGGGGATTTTCTGTAGATGACCAGGAAGCCGTGCTGCCTGTTTAGGCTGTGCCGCTTTGCTTGCCTTGTTCCTTTGTAAATTGTTCCACCATTTGATGTTTCTGTTATTGTCTGTATACTTATCCTCGCAAAAATATAAACCACTGATCTCAACTGCTCTGCGCGTAAATCATGATGGAACCCCAGGAAGCAGCTCTGAAACTTCTAAAGATTATTCTCATGTATACAGTGGAGTCAATAATGTATGCTGTTTTACTGGGCCCTGCTCCATGTACTTGATAATGCCCTTTTATCCAGTTATCTGCAAAGACCGCCATTTTGACTGCATATCCAGGAAGTTAGAATTCTGAATCTTTTCTGAGACAGATATGGTTGTCGTGCATTCAGATAGTGACAAATCGCCAGTCTTGTTTTTGACCAGTAGTCCTGCTACCACTTTCTAGTCACGCCCTTGTGCATACAGGATCCCCGCCCAGCTTGGGCATCCAGTTGAACGCTAGTGAGGGTGTAGTAAAGACGGTCCACACGTGGTAGAATTCAGGAACCTTTATTCAGTTCAATTTAACACAAGGTGCTCCCAGCTTGACAGGATCGTTCACAAGAACATTCTACTGCTGCCTTCAAATGACAGCACGGGCCATACCAAGTGGGAGAGAAGCGGGAGGGGTGACAAGGGGGAAGAGGGCGGAACCAAGTGCAAAGTTACAACACATCATCCTCCCTAGGGAGACAAGGAGGGAACAGACAGGGGGCAGCTGAGAAGGGGAGCGGAGTGGGGAGGAGGAAGGGGTGGAGAAAAGGGAGAGATGACGGGAGAAGGTAAGAGAGAGAAAAACGATAGAGCATGGAGGGAAAAGATAACTGCAACTGCGCTAACAGGAAACGCAGAGGGTCCTAGACAAAAGTCCAAAGTCCCGGTGAGAACCTGGGACATAAAGAAGAAAGAACCCAAGGCCTCTACCAAGCTGGCAGAGGACCATTGTAAACGAGATAAACTGTCTCTGTACGGGCGGGGCGGAGAAATACAGGAACAGGAGGGTGGTGACCTGAAACTATAAAAGTCCCCTTATCCCCCGGTTGTATCAGACAAAGGAGAGTAAAGCAAGGGCTAGACTCCTCAACTTCCCGTCCACCCTGAACCCCTAAATACTTATACAGAGACTAAGAGACGTCATGCTCCTAATTATACGAGTGTCAGGGCTCAGAGAAATAATGTAGACACTGGTAAGAAATCACTATCCCCTAGTCATGGCCTACGGGGCCAACACTACAGACTTATAATTCTACAAAGTAAAATGTCTCATGTGGTATAACTGTACACAAGGGTTATTAGTTCTGTGATGACCAACCCAAAGTCAAACCTCTAGTAGTTTTCAGCTCAGAATTACATAGGAGGTATTACTGTCAACAAGAGTTATTCGTTCTGTGATGGCCCACCCATTGTCCGGGCCTTAATCCAACTTGGAAGCACGGACTGCCCAGGCGGACACTGCAGGGTAAAATATTCCTAGCACTCCTGCTTTTCCGCTATGCCAGTCATCCACAAGTCAGTCCCAAGGTTTAGTTCTCTTGTGCTCCAGACTTCACTCCCTCGTATCATCACCTCCATCTCGGTGAGTATTAATAACTTTAAGTCCTTTTCCTTGGGTAGTTTCCTGGACCAGACCGCACTACGTCTCCGCCTTGTAACACCATGGCCCTCATACCCCTTTTCATCTTCGTTGTCTGGTCTAGGCCATGCTCCCACTTCAGACCTCTTTCCGTACTCAGCGCCTGAACTTCTGGATATGGGTTCATTCCTTGTAGCTTCATGCCATTCTCTCCCTAATTTGTGTCGAATGGGATTACCCTTTTCCTCCTTTCCACCTTTAGTGGGAGTTACCTTATATTTTCCTTTACTAACAAATTCATTTTCTTTTTTTCTAGCTTCTTCACCTTTTTCCTTCACAGATTCCTTGCTTATATTCCTTCTCCTTTCAAGTCCTTTATATGTACCATGTTTTACTTTGAGTTTGTCCATAACCATTTTTTTTTTCCATCCTTCTCTCCAAACAGTTCCTTTCCATGCCACCTGTCCCTTATATGGTGGTTCCCTTTCTTTTAACCATTCAAACCAGGCCATTGGTGTACTGTTGATTCCCACCAGGTCACTCCTGTGTTCATTGCTTTCTAGGAACCTTATCAATCTTAATTTCTTTTGTTCCACCCCTCTCAGATCGGAGGGTTCATTTACTGTGATGTAAATCGTTTTCCTAGTACATCTTTCCTTGTATATCAATTCCAACTCTTTCCCCCCTGATCGGTTATTGTCATCACCCATGTACGTTTTAAGGGATATATTAGTCTCTTTGAGTCCAAGTCCAAAAGCTTCAGCTAACTTGCTTTTCCTCAAACTCGTGCTCACCATAGAATCATATGACACAGAATCTGCGACAATATCAATTTCACTTCCTCCCAAGTTGATAGTACCCCCAGGGTTAAGTTTACTCAAGTTCATCCCCATTTTGTCGTTCTTTTCATCCCTGATACCTTCGTACCTTTGTGCATCACAAGACCTCACTTGCATATAATGATCCTCTGTATCTTCCACAACTTCTTCCCCGACATTCCTTCCGGCTCCCTCTTGGACCATTTTTCCAATGTTAATGTAGACTTCTTCCCCGCCTGCACTTAATCTATTCCACAATATTTCCACCTTATCATTGGGAAGTAATGGTTGTTCCTCATTTTCTATCATAGCTACCATATTACTTAAATGTTCCTTCCACTCTTCCATAGTCTTTGTGGTAACACCAGTCCTTTCAAAAAATGGCTCCGGTGGCGATAAGTTATACCTTTTGTTCATTTCCACGTTCATGTTGCTATTCAACCAGGTTAATATAACACAACCAGTAAGTATTTCTCGGTACTATGTAACTAGCGTTGCACCCAACAGGTGAAAACTGCAGGTAAGCTAAATTCACTTAATTTCACCCAGCACGATGACGTGGTTGCTCCGGAGCACGGTTATCATTCACCTAAAATAGCTTCAAGCCCCAACTCCTTGAATTATTCCCCTTTTCTTTGAAGTTTGAAAACCAATGCTTGTTTTCAGGAATTCCTAAGTTTTATTTTTCCTTTTTTTTTTTTCCTTCCTCTCAAATCTCCTCACGCAGCTTCACGCGCTAACTCAGTTCCGTTTTCCACACGGTAGCAGGGGTTTACTGCACTCCCTGTTCCTCTCAAATCTCCTCACGCAGCTTCAACGCACTGCCTCTGTTCTGTTTCACTCTCGGTAGCAGGGGTTAACTGCACTCCCTGTTCCTCTCAAATTTCCACACGCAGCTCCAACGCGCTGCCTCGGTTAATCATCAAACACGGTACCAGAGGTTCGCTACACTCTCTGTTCCTCTAAATCTCCTCACGCAGCTTCAACCCGCTGCCTCAGATCAGTTTCGGACGACTGTACCCTCTGCTCTGCTCCCCGCACCTCACACTGTTTCAAAGATTCACCACGATTCAGCGTTATACAACTTGGGTCCAGCCTTCTGGTAATCAATGTCTCGCTCTTGTTCAGTTAAAGTCTCAAGGGGAAAACGTCAGCTATGATACTAATTATGCGCAGCTTTTAATGTAAATATTCAATGAGCCTCGCCCTCGCGCTGCGCGTTGTAATGTTGAATACTCACAGTCTCTTTACACCCCCATAAGTTTTGATACCAATTATGCACCTTTTTTTTTATTATAATTTTCCCATGAGCATTGACCTCACGCTGCTTATAACTGTTGAAAACTCAAAGGCTCTTTATCACCACACACTCTACTATGCGCCTGGCTGCTTCTGTTATTGTCTATTTTCCAATAAAATCAGCCTCAGAAATCTTTAAGTTCACCCTAGGGTAGCTCCCTCTCACGCTCAGCTGTGCCTCACCAAAATTCAAGATGCCGTTTCCGAGCTCCCTGCTCGGCTCACTTCTCCTCCTCCCAGCCACTATGACTCACCAATAAGCCTTTAGTAGATACACGAGTGCGTGAGATCTCGGTCTTCTCCTTCCCTTCAAACGACACTCTAAGACGCTGCTTTGCTGCTATGGCGTAGTTGAATTCCTACACACCGCACTGAGGAGAGTTACACATCTTTCCTCCCGGCATTTTACACCACCAAGGGAAACCGCCACTGAATTGTGCCTCACTTCCCCTTACCCCGGTTGAAATGACCTGCGCTGAACTGTTCTCACTGGAGATTTTCACATGCTCCTATGCTTAAAATGGCTACCAGGTGGCAGTGCCTCTCCAAATAGGAATCCGGTTAGCGCTGTAGATTTGAGGTGGTTTTAATCAAATGTGACGGAGCTTTGGCAGCACTCAGAACAACTGAGGAGATTTACAATTCAAACGATGATCGCGCTGATTCTCCTCAATGACACTTGCGGGGACAAAGAACCTTGGTACGCTTGCCTCGCTCACTTTTCAACTCAGTCTCCAAGGCTCAACTTATATAGTTCAAACACGACGTCCACGATTCCAAATGCGTTCCCCGCTCCGCTCAGCTCTCCTCACTGAGCTGAAACTGCTCACCTCACGAACTCTCGCCTCTTCCAGCGCTCATATACTTGGGTCTTTCTCTTCTCAACATTTCATATTCTCACAGACTGCCCAAGTTAAATCATCAATTTATTTCATCATGTTTTCTTATTCCTCAACAGAGATTAAAATTCGTTCCCTGTTCTTCTTTATTCTCTTCACTCAGATTAAAGTGCTCACCTCACCGACTTGCGCTTCTTTCAATGTTCCTCAACGTGGGTCTTACTTCACTTGAATTTCTCCCATTCCTTAGAACGCCCAAGATACATCATAAATTCGTTTCCTCATATTTTCCTTGTCCAAGCTCATATCACTCCAGGGGAGAGACACCCAACTGACCCTGGCTCAGCTCCGTTTCCTTCGTCGCCAAAATTGTAGTAAAGACGGTCCACACGTGGTAGAATTCAGGAACCTTTATTCAGTTCAATTTAACACAAGGTGCTCCCAGCTTGACAGGATCGTTCACAAGAACATTCTACTGCTGCCTTCAAATGACAGCACGGGCCATACCAAGTGGGAGAGAAGCGGGAGGGGTGACAAGGGGGAAGAGGGCGGAACCAAGTGCAAAGTTACAACAGAGGGCTTTTGCAGTCGCATCTAGTATGCATTTTGGAACCTTCAGGGGACTTTAAGAGCAAGGCTGAGGGAAACCAAAGGCTGGTTCCTGCACAGAGTCCTGTCTCCAGACTGCTGCAGTCCACTGCTGCTAGGTGACGGCCATGCCCCTAATGGTGTTTTCTATGGCCGCCGCTAATGAAACAACAACAAAGACACAGGACAGTTTGTTGGCTGGTTTTTTTGTGCTCTGTGTTTCTGGTACTGTGATTTGTCAATGATTCCACCAGTCAGAATGCAAAATATGATCTGTTCCTCACTTGTACTTCTTGCGGTGGTCAGGTTATCGAGATAAGTGCTTACGCTGTACAGGGGTTGCATTTATTTTAATTATATGTACATTTATTTTATGTAGATATCCAGGAAGACCGGCATGGATCCGGTGTTGCGTGACCTTTCTTGGACATCTAGCTAATTTAATTCTCAGCTCTAGTTTATATAAGACCAGTCTTGCTCAGATACTTGTGTTAAAATGATTACGCTTTGAGTGAGCTATCACTTTCCAGGTTCCTCTGCACCCGTCGCGCTATCCTTCCCACACTGGTGACTGTGGATTTTACATGTGTTTTATTCCCAAGCCCCCTGTTTAAGGCTCTCCTTTTTCTCTCTGCCCCTTCCAGTGTAGGATGGAGTGCAAGGACATCGCAGCGGAAGACCTCTATGATGTGCTGCACGACGTGGAGTACCGGAAGAAGTGGGACACCAATGTCATCGAGACCTTTGATATAGGCAAGCTGACGGTCAACGCCGACATCGGATACTACGCCTGTGAGTTGTGGCTTCTTTTTGTCTTTGTGTCTGTGGACGGATAGGGAGAGTGTGTACAAACATCGAGGAAATGTTGAAGATGAATATTGTAGCAATTCAATAGTGCATCAGAGGAAGGCTGTGTTTGGATGTAGGGTCTGGGTGGAACCTTCTCAATGTAAAATATGGCTGCCACTTCTTTGGGCATTTAGTGCAATCATCCGGAAACTAAAGCTTGGATCAGCAGGGTTAGACGTGGTGGCTTAGATCTATCAGGGATTGCAGCAGAGTTGTATGCTCTGTATTTGACTCATACTTCTAATGTTTCTTCAACAAAATTTGCAAATCCCTAATCAATAGGTTTACCAAGTGGCATGGACAGAAACAGCCAGTCCAAAAGTGTCTGGGCTTGGCAAAGTTCATGATCACACCCTTGCCATCTTCCTTAGCTTTTTGAAACTGTCCGTCATGGGGTGGATGGTACCTTTATCCATACACTATGGGAATGCACAGAAATTCAGGAGTATTGGGGGAGGATTGTGGGTGAGCTCAACAATATCCTTGACCTTCAACTTGAAATGGAGCCAAAATACCTTCTTTTAGGTATTTCAACAGAGGTAGATATCCCTAGACGAAAACTACTCTTAGCCAACTTGGGATTGGTGGTGGCCAAACGGGACATAGCGAAGCACTGGGGGGCACAGCAAGTACCCACACTTAAAGAATGGAGGACATGCCTAGACTTGTACATGGTGGCAGAGCACGTGACATATAAAGCTAGGGGCTGCCCTCGGAAATTCAAGAAGATATGGGCGCCTTGGATGAGGTATTATGAATTAGAATTGGAAGGGGTAACAGAGGGTGGGGGAACACCGTCACGAGGAATGGAGGAAGACCCTGGACTGTTGTATCCTATGTTCCTATTGACGCCACACAGAAAGTTCGTAACCTTAGACTATGCTCTATACAAGACTTATTATTTTGTGTCGCTCAATGTACTGCCTTGCAATGGACATTTACTGTGAACATATACCTGATGAAACTACAATGGATTATCCAATATTGCCTGTCAAATATTTATGCTTTGTTTTCTATGTTATTTTTCGATTAGAACAAAATAAAATAAAAATATTTCAACAAAAAAGAAAACGAAACTGTCCCCTCCACTGGGCAGTTTTGATTGCTTTTCCCTAAGGAGTGAATGTCTGCATCAAATGGATACCTGAATGTTGATGATCCTACAGGCAGTCGCCTGCCTAGTCAACAATCGTTGAATATGCGCTCTCCTCACTCTAACTTTGACCCTATCCTATGAGAACTCTAAATTTTGAAAACAAGGTTGCCTTGTAGAAAATCCTTTCAGCTCTGTCCGTCTCCGCACCACATGCTGCACGACTCTTGCGTGCCTTGAGATGCGAGAACCCCAAAGAACAGACATGATGACAGACCAACTTCATCGAAGCACTCAAGGTCCATGAACGTCAATTCACCCAAATGCCTGGGGTAGGAAGTGACTTCACACACCATTTGACCTTTACTTTCACTCACACACACATGCTTACACATACACACACACTCACACACTCTCTCTCACATAAACACACTTTAACCCACAAGCATACACACAACATACATTTAAAAGCATTTTTTACTTACCTCAGCTGTCAGGGAGAATCATATTCCAGCTAATTGTACTCCGTTTTTTATTATGCAAATACTGAATACGATAATATAATATTATTCACTCTAGTGTCATTAAAAAATTACCATACAACAGGGAAACTGGAACCCCAAACAAGGTACATAAGGACAAGTTTCCCCTGTCTTCCACTGATTTTGCCACCTCTGAAGCCAGGGACCGCAAGGGGCAAGCCAGGGGTTGCAGCTGCGACCCCTGGTAATCCCTACATGACGTCCATGCCAGCATCTGGAGTACAGAGACATTTTAAGGCATGGGCAAAGTGGGCTCTGGCCCATGCCCCATCCCTTGAGGGGGCGCCCATATACACAGCTCTGTTCTGTAGAGAGTCTTGCCCTGATAACCTTGAATCATTCTTACGTTTTAAATTCGTTTTCCTTTAATTTTTTTTTATTGTAGATGTGAGTCTGCAATATTCTATATTCTATTTTATAGAGAAGTTTTGTGGTTATGTTTCAAGCAACATCCATAAAAAAGTCTCTTTTAGATCAAAACAGGTCTTCAGGTATGAGAAACGAGAGTGCGTCACACAGATAATTTGTGGGAATGGACGAGTGTGCCTGTGCAATATCAGTGACCTGGCCAAAGAGGGCATGAAAGAGCTCAAATTGGATCATATATTTAAAGCTGTTATGGAAAGGGGCCCCAAAATACGTTTGGCCCAGGGCCCCCCAAATCCTTATGATGTCCCTGATTGATAAACAAGTCGATCGCAAGCTACCAGTAGCTCCCAGGCTACCTCTCAGTCGCTCACACATTATAATCCCCTGTGAACTGGTTTGAAAATATGCAGACCCCCACCGACTAAAGCAGCACTTTTAAACAATCTGCCCATTCTGTGAAGCCTTGGAAGACAATGCAGGCTAACCGCTTATGAAAACTCATTCTTTACTAGTTTCTGTTTTTTCCTTTAGTGTCGCCTCTGTCCCTCTTTCTTTTTCCTCTATTATTTTTTTTCTTTTTTTTCGCTTTCTGTTTCATCCCCTAATTCATTCTTCTATATATTTCTCTTACTCTACTTCCTTCTGTTCTCTCCTTTCTTCCTCAACTTCTCTAATTGTCCTTTTTCCTGTCCTTGCTGTTTTCTTTTTCTTTCGTTTCACTTTAATTCACTTCCTTTATTTCTCTTTTCTCTCCTTTCATTTTCTCTTTTTCCAACTCCTCCTTCTGTTTTCTTTTTTTTCCATGTACTGTCTTTCTTTTTCTATCTGCAATTCGCTTTCCTCTACCGTGATTTATTTTCTTCTTTAGCTCCTTTTCTTTTCACCGTTTTTCTTTCTCCTGCTTTCTTCCTTTCTTTCTTTGTGTTTTGCATTTTCTTTTTCCCCTTCTCTTCTTTCTTTTCAGTTTTGTTCTTCATTTTTCTATCTCCTTTTTTAAGCACACTCTTCACCTCCTTTCTTTCTATATGTTCTTTTTTCATTTCTTCTCTCCTTCCTATCATTCTTTCTCTGAATATTTCTTCTTTATTTTCTTCCTTTCATTCTTGACTCACTTTCTTCCCTCATAACAGTTTTCTTTCTTTTTCTCTCATTCTTTCTCTCTTCCTTTCCCCTTTTGTCTCTCTTTCTCTCTCACATACTTTCTCTTTCTCTCAGTCAAGAGCAAAGCGACACATTTATTCCTTGAAGATTTGAGGTAAACCTTTTCGGATATACGTCTTGTGCTTTTAATTCTTTTTGCTCAGTAGGCAGGACTGGCATTCTTCAGTGGCATTAATCAAGTTACTTGGCCCATGTGTGCCCTTACAGAATCCTATATTAAGCAGAGCTCAGAATTGGTTTCAGTGATTAGAAGTAGCTCTCATCATGAGAAAGGTTGGAGACTCCTCATCGAGAGGAAACTCCTCTATCTGGGTCTGGACTACCAGAAGGGGGCTTGGGTGGATTATTGATGCCACTGGCCACAGAACAATCATGAAAAGGGTAAATATGACCATCTCTCTACAACTTGATGAACAGTTGTGTACCGAACACCATTGGGCACCTCACATGGCTTTCCCTTGCCACACATACCGATTGGCTCATTGCAACAAGGCAATTCATGGCGAAGGTTCTACTCCCAGGTCATCTGCCACCCAGTAACGGGCTGATGTACGTCAAGCGGGAGGTTGTATTTTGCAAATGAAGCAAGGATAGGTCGGTAAGAACTTGGACTAGTGTGGTGATGTTGCAGGCGTTCTTTCTTCGGGGGCTTAGCCTGCAACAGCAGTGCAGGCAGTACTGAATTTGTAAATGAATAATAAGTACCAGGGCCCGCAGCAGGAGGCCACTGCAGCTTGCACCACACACTGCTCCTGCCTTGCTGCCAATGAGAGTGACAACACAACTACTGACCATCACACTCCTACAAGTGTGACATTTTGGAATATTCCAGGCCCTCAGAGCTATAAGGATGGCTTGGGCGGCAGGCAGTCGTCATTTTTAATGCATATTGAATTATTAATTGGCTTTTGTGGTCATCTCTAAATTAGCCAGACAGTGCCACCTTGTGGCAGTCTGTGCCAGCGCTTGTGTTGACAATTAAGTACCAGTGATGAGCAGCAGAATCCACCGGCTCAAATTAAGCATGGAGTGCAGGCCTGGCACAGACTTGAAGGAACCCACAGTAACTGGGGAAGTGGTCTGTACAAGTGGAGGCCCTTGGGTAGGGTGACCAGGTGTCTGAGATTTGCCAAGACGGTCACGGTTTTTCACGAGCTGTCCCAGCAGTTTTCAGGAAATTTAACTCATGTCCCGGTTTTTAGAGAGAGTCGACTGAAAACGGCGGTAGGTGCTTTTTATGTTTTACAAAGCAGGGATAGTTAGCAATTGTTTCAAGAAAGCAATTTAATTTACAGGCAAGCTACTGGGTTTAAACATTGTATTTTGTGTATGTTCTAACTGCCTGTTCTGTAATTCTCTGATGAGGAGCGCTGTCATTCTGTGTGCTGGCTTGAAGTAAAATTGTAGTCCTTCTATTTTTGTGAAATGTCCTGGTTTTTGGCTTTAAAATTCTGGTCACCGTACTCTTGGGACACAAACCCAGAGTGGGTAAAACTGTGGGTAGCTAAAGGCAGCCCTGGAAAATGTGTTCATGCCAAGCCCCTAGTGTTCTGAGTTGGTGTTGCATGTGCATCTGACTGCCTCCTGGAGGATTCAGGGGGTGGTACAGGTGTTTACAAGAAAATTGTAAGTGTGTTCCCTGAGGGCTGTTTGCCAGGCTGGATAGCGGATGATCGCTCCATTGAGTGTGTCCCATAGTTCAGCCCGGTATATTCGCAGTAAACATAGCTGTCTGGTCACCATACTTATGATCGTCCCCTAAGCCCCTCCCCTAACCTCAGCAAATCAGAAACAGACACTAAGAGAAAGACCTACCCTATTGGTAACAATTTGCATCATATGAAATGTAATTATATGTTCTAAT
Organism: Lissotriton helveticus; assembly: GCF_964261635.1. Taxonomy (NCBI): domain Eukaryota; kingdom Metazoa; phylum Chordata; class Amphibia; order Caudata; family Salamandridae; genus Lissotriton; species Lissotriton helveticus. Next base: position 1,591,181,577 of record NC_136069.1, on the reverse strand, counting down.
CTTTTCACGTAGGGAAGTGCCCGAAGCCTTTGAAGAACAGAGACGTCATCACGCTGCGGTCCTGGTTACCAATGGGATTGGATTACATCATTATGAACTACTCCGTCAAACATGCGGTCAGTGTCAATGTATTGTGAAATTTACCCTGTTCTTCATGACTCACAATATTTGAAAGATCAAAATTCTGGGTTCTTCAAGGCACATATTCCGATTCCATAAGGAATTAATTGGTAGGGGTGGGCAGAATTTGCGTAATTGTGTTACACAAATCTCCGCGAACACGCAAAAATTCCGCAAACATGCGGAATTACATGTTTGCGATGCTTTTTTCCTGATCGCGAAAAAGCAAAAAATTTCACGAAGTCGCGGAACTCAGAAGTTTGGGCAATTTCGCATTCTCCGCGGAGCACGAAATTAACCAAATTCTGCAAATTCCACAAGCGGAACAGAATTTACCGCCCAGGCCTATTAATTTGCACACTTCAGATTTTTTTTTTTTTAGGAATCTGCCCAAAACATTCCCACAAAATGAATATATTTTTTCTCCTATGAGGTATTTATTCCCCTAAAGAAGGAGGGACAGCCCACACAAAACACAGACAGAGGGATGCTCGTTTATTTCTTTGATATTTCCTCTGTTCAACAAATTGATTTTCTTTCACAACCCGGTTTTACATTCTGAGCTCCAAGGAGGCTTTCAGAAAGGTATATCCTCAGAGTGATGTAGGACTGTTCCGTGCTAGTACGTGCCACAGGCAGCCAGTTACACAATCCTAAACCTTCTGAGACACCTTGCAGAACAGAGCTTCACTTGAAGAGCTGCTGGAAATAAACCATTGGATCCATGGGGAAGGAAGTTGTTATGCATGTTCTTGCAGGCAGCTCAAAGTGGAACTTGTGTCAAAATGAAAATTGTTTCCGGGGGCTCGATCGACGTTAATGGTATTACAAGGCCGCCTTTCAGTTTTTTTGCATTCCAAATACATTTGTGTTGCAGGTCATTTTTAGAAACGTTGGTCGAGCTAAGGATTTCCTACATGTGATTTCTATGGGGTTTTTCTGAATCTCTTCTCCCAGTTTTCTCCTTTGTGATGGGGAAGCGTGTCATACAGCCAGACCCCCCTATTATTTCTTGTTCGGCATCCTGGTGCATCCCACTCAACTCCACCACTGATGGTGTCAGCAGTGGTAACATTCATAATAAGTGCAGTCTAGGGTATTTCCCATCCTGTGTTTGTGGCAGTGAAATGACTGATACCAGTCTAGTTGAACCTAAGTCCGCCTTCCCAACCAGTTCTCAGCCCATCTATAAACATTCCCAGGAATTCAAAAGTTGCATCCATTTAGAGACTGGGTACAGACTTTTAAAAGTTGCATCCAATGAGAGAATGGGTAAGGACATTCAAAAGTTGCATCCAGTTAGAGACTGGGTAAGAACAGTCAAAAGTTGCATCCAATGAGAGAATGGGTAAGGACATTCAAAACTTGTATCCAATTAGAGAATGGATAAAGACATTCAAAAGTTGCATCCAATTTGAGAATGGGTAAGGACATTCAAAAGTTGCATCCAATGAGAGAATGGGTAAGGACATTAAAAAGTTGTATCCAATTAGAGACTGGGTAAAGACATTCAAAAGTTGCATCCGATGAGAGAATGGGTAAGGACATTCAAAGGTTCTATCCAATTAGAGAATGGATAAAGACATTCAAAAGTTCCCTCCAATTAGAGAATGGGTAAGGACATTCAAAAGTTGTATCCAATTAGAGAATGGGTAAGAACATTCAACAATTTTATCCAATTAGAAAATGGGTAAGGACATTCAAAAGTTGCATCCAATTAGAGAATGGGTAAGGACATTCAAAAGTTGCATCCAATGAGAGAATGGGTAAGGACATTAAAAAGTTGCATCCAATGAGATAATGGGTAAGGACATTCAAAAGTTGCATCCAATTAGAGACTGGGTAAGAACAGTCAAAAGTTGCATCCAATGAGAGAATGGGTAAGGACATTCAATAGTTGTATCCAATTAGAGAATGGATAAAGACATTCAAAAGTTGCATCCAATTAGAGAATGGGTAAGGACATTCAAAACTTGTATCCAATTAGAGAATGGATAAAGACATTCAAAAGTTGCATCCAATTAGAGAATGGGTAAGGACATTCAAAAGTTGCATCCAATGAGAGAATGGGTAAGGACATTAAAAAGTTGTATCCAATTAGAGACTGGGTAAAGACATTCAAAAGTTGCATCCGATGAGAGAATGGGTAAGGACATTCAAAGGTTCTATCCAATTAGAGAATGGATAAAAACATTCAAAAGTTGCCTCCAATTAGAGAATGGGTAAGGACATTCAAAAGTTGTATCCAATTAGAGAATGGGTAAGAACATTCAACAATTTTATCCAATTGGAAAATGGGTAAGGACATTCAAAAGTTGCATCCAATTAGATAATGGGTAAGGACATTCAAAAGTTGCATCCAATTAGAGACTGGGTAAGAACAGTCAAAAGTTGCATCCAATGAGAGAATGGGTAAGGACATTCAATAGTTGTATCCAATTAGAGAATGGATAAAGACATTCAAAAGTTGCATCCAATTAGAGAATGGGTAAGGACATTCAAAACTTGTATCCAATTAGAGAATGGATAAAGACATTCAAAAGTTGCATCCAATTAGAGAATGGGTAAGGACATTCAAAAGTTGCATCCAATGAGAGAATGGGTAAGGACATTAAAAAGTTGTATCCAATTAGAGACTGGGTAAAGACATTCAAAAGTTGCATCAGATGAGAGAATGGGTAAGGACATTCAAAGGTTCTATCCAATTAGAGAATGGATAAAAACATTCAAAAGTTGCCTCCAATTAGAGAATGGGTAAGGACATTCAAAAGTTGTATCCAATTAGAGAATGGGTAAGAACATTCAACAATTTTATCCAATTAGAAAATGGGTAAGGACATTCAAAAGTTGCATCCAATTAGAGAATGGGTAAGGACATTCAAAAGTTGCATCCAATTAGAAATGGGTCGAAAGAAAGCAACACTTTTTTTTTTAACTCTAGAAGAATTTGTTTTCAGAGTTCTTAAGTTGAACCTAGAATTTAGCTAAGCAAAATGGCTAGCAATGTTCAAATAATGATCATTACTAAGATTGCTGCTTCAAATAATGGCTTGGTTCCTTTCCGATCTATGTTATTGAAGGATGTGCTTGAATAAACGGAGCACCCCAAAATCCAAGACAAAGTAGTTGCTATTCAGTTCGACATACCTGGGAAAGGCTAGTGACATATGTACACTATTGAGGGAAGCGCAGGATCGTTGTGCGATTCCGTACCGCTATTGTCCTAGAAGGGAGACGGGAAGATAAGAGGATATCCAGATAAGACATGGTAAAGATATATGTCCAGTACCGTAATTCTACGAGTTGCAGCTTCCAGGTGCTGTGCAAGTGCACATTATACCTGGTGCTGATGGAAATAGAGATGCAGGAGTCTCTCCAAGGTAGTCTGGACCAGCACAGAGCGCATGGGTAGATTGGCGAGTTCCACTCAGATCTTTCGCACAGCCATTCCTCCTGTATGAAAAAGCTTTCCGTACCACTTCGCTCACACCCGAGGATTGGCGGTGCCATGGATTTCAAGGGAGCTCCTGGTCTGCAAGGGACATCTGTAGTGTAGATGCATACCTCATCTTTTAATGATACTGAAGAGCTTTTAAGCTAATGTTTTAAATATTTGAAAAGGATGATTAGAAGCAACATAGCCTTAGGAAGTTGGTTTTGAATTATTTGGATGTGACGGTCTGTACATAAAATGTTAATCTAATAGCTGGGAAATTCCACAAACCTACAGATGGAAACACACTCCCCTCGGATTCTAGGCATCATCCAATTTCTCAAAAAAGACCTCCATATTCCAGATTTATTTGGGACTTTTTGCAATTTCAACAGTTGCGCAGTGATGCTCTATGGGTGTGGTCTATAGAAACCCAAGCTCCATGGGTATGGCCGGTGCTTTGTAAGGGGCTACAGAGCAGGTAAATGTGAGTATTTTGATCCAAATGGAACAGAAATTCCTTGAAAGGTTGTAGATGTAAAAGGAAATCTCCATAGCCAAAGAAAGGGCTCTCCCCCCAAAAAGACTAATGATGTTGCTCATGGCAACATACCTATATTAAAAAGAAAAGGTAACATAAATATGTTGTTTTCTTGAATTTCAAGGCTCTTCCTTCATTCAAACGTTGTCTAGGTGGGGTGCCAATCCCATGGTTTGTGCCACTTTTGCAGCACCATGAATCATTTGTTGAAATTTGAACTGGAATCTAATTAAGCTGTTTGCTACCTATTGCTTGCCATCAGGTTGCAGGACCTGTTTGACATTAAGGCCTCTCAAATAGGCCTGGGTGGAGTTTGAGCAGTTCCACTATAACTTCACGAAGTGACCAAAAAATGGTGCCACGCTACGTGTAGTTTCGCAAGCACCGGAGCACGTTACATCCCCAAATTTGTGCAGATTTTTAGCGCTTGGTGTTTGTCCCGCACTGTAAAATCAGCACGAACGGCACAAGAGGGCGGTGCTTGTTTCTGCTGCTCAAGAAAATTTTCTTCTGGAGCGGCAGCTTCCTCAGCAGGAACGGAAGGTTTCTCAACACAAGCGGTAGTGACCATCCGTGACTGCCTGCATTGGGAAATCTCGCCAGGAGCTGGTTAAGAATAAGATTTTCCACGCTCGCACTTGCCAATTTAACATTGGCCAGCGCAAGCGAGGCAAAAACTCTGCAATCAGTGGGAAAATCCCAGCAAGTAGAGCAGAATTTCACGCCCAGGCCTACTCTCAAAATGGCTGCCGCTAGATTTTGACAGCAACAACAGATGCCATCTCTGGTGAGGTGAAAGGTGAATGTTGAGAAGCAACAACGTTTTCCCAATCCACTCAAGTTACAACATTTTTTAAGATTGAACATGAAATGTTGCACCTATTGGTCTTGTGCTGTGAAGTTAATGGAAATGTGTTGTCCTTTTCACAGAAATACCCTCCAAGGAAAGATATGGTGAGGGCTGTGTCGATCCAGACCGGCTACTTGATCGAGAACAAAGGAGCCAAGAGTTGTGTCCTCACGTACCTGGCACAGGTAGACCCGAAAGGTAAGTGCATCAATTTTCAGTGCATTTCGTTGGTGTAATCGGATACACATGCAGTTAAGATAGTTATTTAATGTGTAAACTGGAATTCACATACACCAGGCTCTCTGGTGAATCTGCCAATGTTTATTGGCTTATACGTGGTGACCCACACCATCTCAGCATAACTCACCTTTCATATTGAGATGTCTCCACCCAACATGCTGTCCCTTCTACATACCCCAGTTTCTGATGTTCTGACCCTATACCAGACTTTAACTTAATAATGTACTCTTATGGATGTTTGTATTGGCATAAAACCTCAATGACTATCCATTGCTTGTACCTGGGGTGTACTGCAGTCTTTATGGCCCCCGCGACGTGGAAAGGTGAGGTGCAACACTTTCGGTTGCCTCACAGCTCTTCATGGGACCCCCATTCAGACCAAGGCCAATGAATATCTGTGAAAATTGGGAAACTGAGGAGCCCGCGTCACATTATGTGGGGGGAGGGGCATCGTTTCGCATTACGCTACTGCTTGCACGCCTAGTACTAGGCGAGTCTGAAAGGCCTGGCGTAGCCACAGAGGGCAGCACCAGTAACAGAATATAATTTATTGAAAGAATCCTATAAAAACAAGAATTTTCAGCGGTTGTTGAAGCGCATGATGAGCGACTTGTATAAAACGGTACGGCTGCGTTGTGTGTCAGTTGTAATCATTCACCGAATGGTCCATAGAGCAATTGTAGAAGATTTCATTCACAACCTGTTAGATAAACATGTCCGAATGTTGAGTGTCTCTATCAATACAATCAAGTTTTCCATTCTACTATTTTTTCAGATTTGGGTGTACTGCTTGTTTATCAGTATAAAGTATTTCTTGCACAGTAGCCCAAATATAAACAAGCATTGGAAAAACCAAAAGGTCTGGCCATGGCAAGCCTGTGTTTTTTTTCTATTTGCTTTTGAAAACATATGCAATGCACATTAAAAGTGTAAAAGTATGCAAAGAAAAACATACTGTCTTCTAAAGGTGGCATGAATGTCTACCAGCCCTGAAGTGGGTTACTTTGTAGACAGATGTGCACATGTGCAAGAACATAATGATGTCACTCAGTGAAGAAAGCCAATGGCTAAAGTTAGACTGACCTATTGACCCATATTTTAGGCCATGGCGGGCAAAAGTAAATGTGAATAGCGTTCGAAGAGACCAGTGGATGAAGGTGCTGACCGAAAGAGATATATCATTATTTGTTTTGGAAAACATGATAAGGGTGTCAAAACATTAAAGCTATCGCTACATCAGACCTAAAAATAAGAAGACACAAACAAAAAGGCATGCTTTCCAAGTTTTGGAGTACTATCTCTAATTATTGTGATGTGATGTAAATCTAAACTGAGAATCAGTAGGTATTGGTAAGGTTTCTTAGAAGGGAATACTCCTTTCTACTTTGGATTCTGTTTTTGGGAAACTCTACCAGGTGTAAACGTTTACTCTTGGTTTTTAATAATGGGCCTGCAGCTTTTCTGAATTCCTTCACTCAAGTAGTAGATTTATTTACAAAAGTGTTACATTTGATTCAAAATGTTATTTTATGTTTAAAGTATTTTTATTAGAAAGGTACAGTGGTAGAGGTAGACAGTCATACAAAGGGTCAGTGCTCGCGTCAGAGGCATCTCCGGAATGCAGTTCAAATGTCCCGGCCGCTGGGGCCGTCCAGCACCTGACCCAACAATTTGCAATATGCAGGAAACAAAGGCATAAAAGCCATACCTAAACCAATCGAACCCCCCATTAACCAACAAACCCCCCCCCACAGTCCCTCCCCCACTCCGTCCGGTGCCATGTAAAACCAAAGCCTTGGTGCAGTCTCGAGCACGCATCCTCTCCTCAGCACCACCCGCTAGTACACTCATTCAATCCACGCCAACAGCTCCTCACAACGGTGGCATAAGCCTCATGAGCCTCAGGTATCTAGGGCATGTTATTTCCTTGAATTCCGTGGACAGCAGTGTGTGAAAAGGCTGCCACAACTCCTCAAAGCCATCCACCTCCCCAGCTAACGTGAGAGAGAGCTTTTCCATCCCCAGAACATGCCACAGCCTGTGTAGCCACCCTGTTAAAGAAGGAACAGTGGGTGTGCGCCAGTGTATTAAAATATTCTGAACCGCTGAACCTAACATTATCGCAATCTGCCTCCCCCGTCTGGATTTCAAAGGATACATTAACCTATTAGGGAGGCCTAGCAGGGTATAAGCAGGAAATCTGGGCAGTTCAATCCCAAAGCACACATCAATCTCATCAAGTATCTCTGACCAGTACGCCTGTATAATTGGACAGTCCCACAGGATATGTGTTAGAGTGCCTTTCTGCCCACAGTCGCGCCAGCACCTATCATCAATCAGCCGGTTTATCTCGTGTAACCGCTCCGGAGTGCGGTACCAATAAGTAGAGACCTTGGTAAATGTTTCTGTGAGGCCTACATGGTAAGCTGAATGCCGCGCTCGGTATGATACGTGTTCCCATTCCTTATGACTAAGAGTCCTCCCTAATTCCCTGTGCCACCGCTCCCTGCCGGGGATATGGAAATGTGAGGGCGGACGCTGCAGCATCTTATACAGATCGGAGATTAGTTTCGCGTCTGAGGTGCGCGTCACTAACCATTTTTCATACGGCAACAGTTTCCTGTCCGCCGATCCCCTAACCTGTGGGTGAAGGGCCCAGTGCCTAACTTGCCAATATCTCATGCGGTCCGTTTCGTCCAACTGGAAATCGTCTTTCAGGCTTTGGAAGGGGACAATCCCGTCAGTCGTGTACATGTGGTATAGTGCCTTACAACCCTTCTCCCTCCAGCGCGAAAAGCCCCCAGGTTCTGTCCCCGGTGTGAAATCGGGATTGCTCACTATAGGTGTGAAAGGGGAGGGGAATGTGGTGAAGTCAAATACTCGATTGGTGGCGTCCCACACCCTTAACGGGACCCGTGTGATGTAAGAGGCATAGAGATTCGGGGGACGGTGCGATCGGCGGAGAAATGGTATGTCTTGCAGCGGGCGCCCGGCTACCGCCTGATCCTGAAAAAGCCAATGTTTGTCGGATTCCAGTCTGCTCCACTCCACCAGGTATCTCAATTGAGACGCCTGGAAGTATTTGCGCAAGTCCGGGACCCCCAATCCTCCCGATTCCGGCGCCAGAGTAGTAAGTGCGCGGCGCATTCGGGGGGCGCGGCCCTGCCACACAAATCGGGACACTTCAGTCTGCATCCGTTGAATCCACCCCTTGGGGGGCTGTAAGGGCAGAGCGCGAAACAGGTATAAAATTTGTGGTAAGACCGTCATCTTGACAGCTGCCACTCGCCCCAGCCAAGAAATGGTCCCCTTGTTCCACCTCCCCATTTCTTCCTTGACTTTCGTATACATCGCCTCGTAGTTGATGGTAATCGTTGCCTGCAGCGTGGGGGCCAGCGCGATCCCCAAGTATTGCACTTGGTCCCGCGACCAACGGAGGGGGAAGAGCCCCTGCAGCTCGTTCTTAGTCGCGGGTCGAAGGGAGACATCTAATGCAGTGGATTTCGCTACATTCATCTTGAAGCCCGCCACTCTCTCAAAAGCCTCGAGTTCGGCCATGCTAGCTGGTAATGACCGCCCTGGGTTCTCTAGCGCGAAAATCACATCGTCCGCATAAAGGCTGATCGCGTGGGAGTAACCCCCCATCCTAATGCCCGTCACATCCGGATTCCGTCGCACTCTCTGAGCGAAGGGCTCCATATAGAGCGCGAAGAGGAGAGGGGATAGAGGGCACCCCTGTCTTGTACCTCGCGCAATGTCGAAGCGCCCCGAACTGCAGCCATTCACCCGCACCACCGCGGACGGGAACTTATAACAATTAAACACCATGTTACGAAACTTCTCCCCCATCCCTAACCGTGCCATCACAGTCTCAAGGTAGGGCCAGTGTACACGGTCAAATGCTTTCTCGGCATCGACCGAAAGCAACATCCTCTCCCCCGGAATACGCGTAGCTTTTTCCAAAACGTGCACCAGTCTCTTCGTGTTATCAACTGTCTGTCTGCCCGGCACGAAGCCAGACTGGTCCGGTTCAATCAAGCCAGGGAGGTATCGCGCAAGCCGTGCTGCTAAGATCCCCGTGTAAAGTTTCAGATCTATATTCAAGAGAGAGATCGGCCTATACGAGCCGCATTGGGTCCTATCCTTTCCTGGCTTGGGTATCACCGACACAGTTGCCTGCAAGAGATCTGGCGGAATAGCCCCTGGGTCTGAGAAGGAGTTATACAGCTTAGTTAAAATAGGGGCGAGCATCGAGCTAAACGTTTTATAGAAAAGGGCCGTGTACCCATCCGGGCCCGGGGCCTTTCCATGTTTAAGCTTGGAGATTGCCGCAACCACTTCCTCAATCCTTATCTCCCTTTCCAAATAGACAGCTTGGTCCGGGGTCAAGGACGGGAGGGGCACCGAATCCAAGTAAGCCTCCGGCTCCTCAATCCGAGTGTCATCTGCAGCGTATAGGTCAGCGTAAAACCGACGGAAGACGTCCGCCACGGCAGCGTCATCCGTGATCAGCTCCCCGGTTGTATCCCGTAGCTCCTTCACCCGACGGCACTGGTGCACTGCTCTAAGTTTAGCCGCTAGTAAACGGCCACACCGGTCCCCCCCCCCGTGTAATAGGCGTGTTTCATTCTCAGCGCAGCGTACTCCGCTCTATCTAAATCCAAAGAGGACAAGAGTTTTCTGGCGGCCTTGAGCTGCCTCCAAATTCTCGGAGCCCCAGTCCGGCGATGAACCTGTTCCAGTTCCCGTACCTTCTGAGTGAGCTCGTCCCGTTTTAGCGCCCTATCCTTATTGTCTGCAGCCGAAACTGCAATGAATTCTCCCCGCAGCACCGCCTTAAGGGCTCCCCACTGAGTTGAGAGTGAGGTATCCGAGTTAGAATTATGTAACTGAAAGTCCTGAACTGAGTCTGTGATCCGCTGCACCACCGTTTTTTTGTGAAGGAGTGTGTCCCGCAACCGCCAAACCCCGCGCCTCGCAGCATTCAACTGGAGCCGGAAAGTCCCCGAGACCGGCGCGTGGTCCGAAAGACTGATAACCCCTATTTCCGAGGCCGTGGCCATGTCACGGACAGGCCCTGTAACCAGCAAGTGGTCCAATCTGGCGTATGTTTTGTGTGCATGTGAGTAGTAGGAAAAATCCCTGTCCGCCGGGTGTAGGCTCCGCCAGAGATCGTGTATATCCAAATCTACCAGCTGGGCCTTAATCGCCGGAGACAACTCACCAGCCTGGGGACGCCGCTGCGCAGATCTGTCCGCGGAGGAATCAAAGACCATGTTAATGTCCCCTCCCAGAATGATGTTCCTGTCCGGGGAAGCGGTAATGTCATCAAGGGCGGCGCGCAGGAACCTGTCTTGCTGTTCGTTCGGGCCGTAAATCGTCCCCACCGTGAACAATTGGGACCCCAATTTGAGGCGATAGGCCAGAAGTCGACCTTTCTGTTCCGTGAGTTTATGCAACACCTCCCCCCGGAAGGACTTGGAGAATAAGATAGCTACCCCGGCCGTTTTAGTCGTGTTGGAAGAGAAGAATTGCGTGGGGAAATGTCGGGACCGTAATCTGTGACAGTCCGCAGCCAGTAGGTGGGTCTCCTGAAGCAGACAGATGTCCGCCTGAGAGCCTTCAAGCAGCGATAGAATCGCCCTTCTCTTCGTAGGATTATTCAACCCCTTAACATTAAGGGTTACCACCTTCAGCGTCGCCATGAGATGTCTGAGCCCTCCCCTTTGCGCAGTGTATCGACGGTGTGCAACCGAGAGAGTGCATGTAATGGCGCACATGAGTCAGGACAGGTATGTGTGTATGCCCCTAGAGCGCCGGACAGAGTGGCCCCAAGCCCCCAACACCCCAACTCACCCCCACCCAACACCCAAACTTCTTCAACCCCCCGCAATCCCAGTGTCCCCAGTTTCCCCCCCCCACCCTTCAACTCACACCCCAACTGTCCCATAACTACCTGAAAGTGTCCCAGACAGGCCCAGGCGGACCAGTCCGTGGAATGTTACCTTAGTGGACGTCCAGCCACACATGTCCAATCCGTCGCCCCCACCCCCCCACCCCGAGCCAGCAATTGAAGCGTTGCTATGGTGAACTCCCCCCGGAGCACATTCAAGCGGTCAGTGCCGCCTCCACCGCGCCTCCAAGTTCTTCAGAGGCTGTCTGGATAGCATCTTCTCGCGCCGCTCTGATAGTTGGAGAACCCGGCCTTCGTGACACCCCCGTCGTCCTCCTGCGTGACACCCGCTGCCATCCCCCGTCTGCTGTGCGTCGCCTCCTCGGCGTTTGGGATCCCTCCTCCTCCGCAGTGATGCCCAGGATTTCGCAAGCATCTTGTAGGGATCGCAATTGGTGAGTCTCTCCACGCCATGTGAAAATTATACGGAAGGGGTGACCCCAGGAGTAAGGCGTATCGTGCTGCCTGAGGAAGTCCGTTACAATCTTAAACGCCTTACGCCTCTGAAGCGTGAGCGTGGACAGATCCTGAAATAGCGCCACAGGATGATCGCGAAAGGTGAGTGATCGTGTTTTCCGTGCCTCCGCCATTATCCTCTCTTTCAGTGGGAAGTCCGGGAGGAATGCTAGAATGTCCGGGGGAGGGCCACTAGCCCGTCTAACGGGTCCCACCCTGTGCGCTCTGTCAATTCTGATGGGGAAATCATCCCCTTCGCCTAGGACTGACCGAAAGAGTTCCTGCAGGTACGTAACTATATTCGGGTTCTCCTCTGAGGACGGCACACCCCGGACCCGTATGTTGTTTCTTCGTGACCTATTCTCCAAATCCTCGTTATGCAGTTGGAGGTCCAAGTGCTGTTCTCGGAGGGTCAGCACTTCCTGCTGCAGAAAGGTAATCTCCTCATCCTGCCTGTGTGTGGAACCCTCCACTGTGGCCACCCTCTCGCCCAGTCCGTCCACCTCCCTGCGGAGCTCTCTCACCTCTCCCGCCACCTCCTGTTTCAATGCCTGGAAGTCCTCCCGCAGCGTGCCAAATAGGGATTCCAAAAAGGATCTGGTGACCGGGGGTTCCGCCGCCGCGTCTGACTGTGAGGTCCCAGCTGCTCCAGGTGGAGAGGCGGCCTTATCTCCTTTGTTCTGAGGCCTGCCGAGCATCTCCGGCAACGTGCGATCGTTCCGCTTACCACCCCTCTGAGTGGTCATGGTGCAGGTCCCCCACCGATCCACTCGCCCGTCACCTCTCTGCTCCTCACCGGTCCTCACCGCTCCAGGGGTCTGCCTCCAACCCGGGGCCGGCGTTGACCTCCTCAAAGACCGCAGCCCACCAGGGTCGAGTATTGCTCCTCAGTTCAAAACGGGGCGCCAACTGCTCCAAAGTCTCTTACGGCACTGTGTCCCCGGGGCGGGCCGCGGCACACGGGCTCCAGAGCTGTGTCGAGGGCCTCGGGATCCGTGGTCAAGGGCCGCACCCCAACAGCCCGGCTCCCGGCAGCGCACTATGTCAGCTCCTCGAGGTGGCTCCCGTTCCACCACAAGCTGAGCCCCAGTCTTTGCTCCTGCAGGCGGGGGCTGCCACCCGGATCTTCGCTGCTTCCCGAGGTGGCAGGGGCGGGGAGAGCCACGCCGGGGGGGCCGCTGCACCTATGTCCGCAATATGGCCCGGTCAGCTGTGGGCCTCCTTGGCAGGGTCGCACAGAAGCAGGCCGGTGCTGGGGGGTCGTGGGGCTGCCTGCCCGCAATGATGAAGCGACCTTCCGGCCACTACCAGCGCTCGCCAGGGGCGGAACTCCAAAGTCTGCCACTTCCGGCCCTCCGCGCTGCCCGGAGAAGGCCGCAAAGCCGGGCACTCGCGTAGCTCCCACCCCGGCTGAGCCAACGTCCCGGGGCGGGGAGTGCACCAGTCGCCAGCCAAGGGGTCCCCGCTGCTAGCAATCCGCCCGGTTCTTCGCCGAGAGCACCAAACTGATGGCGGAATCAGCAGCCCCCGTTCCGCTCACGCCTCCCGGGCGCCGGTCTCCATGCAGGTTCGGGAGAGAAGTCTCGGCCTCAGCTCGTCGCCATCTTGGGCCGCTAGGGGAAGGGCGGAAGCTCCACCGGCACCTCACAGCGCTGTGCAGGTATGAACGGGACCCCGACCCAAGGTCCGTCGGCACAGATCAGCTTCGCTCACACCGGCCAGGCAAGTCTCCGCCTCTCGGCGTCCCGTAGTCCACTGCACCGCTGGGACGAAGGCGCCTCGCCGGCTCAGGTCCGCCCCGGTCTGCCGCACGACACTCCGAACTCAGTGAGTTCGCGCTGTACTGGGGCCAGGCGGCGATGGTCAAGCAGCCACTGACTCCCTCGCTTACTCAGCAGCACAGCGCAGCTCCGGGGGGGAGAATTTAGCTGCAGGTAGGGCTCAGGGCCTTAGACGGGGTCAGGAGCTCCAGCTAACACGTCCGTCTACCCCGCCATCTTGGCCACGCCCCCCCAAAATGTTATTTTAATGTATTTAATTTCTAGTTTTTTTTGTGGAAGTGCTCCATTAAAGTGTTGGCCTCCTTTCCTGCGAGGTAGTGTATTCGTTGAGGAAGAGTTAATGCAGTTTTATAACTTCATAGTTTGAGGTTCAATTGATTTCTTCAATGATTCTTTACCCTAGTTAATGACTTTGAATCATGCATTTAATGCAATACCTAATATATGGCAGATCACTTTGGAACATTACTTGCTTAGACCCTTTTATCATTACATCATGAGCAAATGTTTTCAATAGGCAACACAACTCGGCCTTACGGCGTTGTCAATTGGAAAGCACTATCTTTTCAGTAAGGTTTGTGTGACCCTTGCAATATTTGACTTACACATTTGTAAGATTTATGGAGCCGCATTTCTTTACTAATTTCCAAACAACTTCATCTAGTACAGTTTTCAGCATTAATCTCCTTTAGTGATTTTCAGTGTTTGACGTGTATGTACTAGGTGTATCGCACACGAGTACTACTCCAGTAGATTTGAGTGGTTCTTATTCTCCGAGGGTTCTTGATGACTCGAGGGAGCGCTTGGCCAATAATGCATTTGCAATATTAGATTCCAAGTCTATAGTCTTCTGTTGACCACACCAACCATACGTGAACCCTTTTCAATTGTACCCAATACCAAGAAGATCAAAATACAAGGATCGCTTGCTCGTAGGTCATTGGTTCTCTTTGCCTTTAGGAGATGTGGATGACTCCTCTTCCCAAACAACCCTATTTGAGTGAACCTCCTTCGTTGGTTTTATTTTATATATATATTGTGTAAATTTGCCTTTGTACATAAAAGTATGGAAATTATAAAGGCAGATATGGACTGCCAAGTACATTAAACATAGTGGAGTAGGGCACCGAATGTGTATTATGCTTCTGACACGTTATGGCCCCCTACAAGAGGTATCCAGAGGTCGATTAACATTCAGGTGTTTATTTGATCCCATCAGGCAGGGAGTTGAGTGTGGAGCTTAGGATTTGCCTTCTAGAATATAAAGGTGTGAGTATGTATATGGTACTTGTGTAGCTTGCACTCAGCCAGAGAACAGCACAGGGTCTAAGACAGGATACATTCCACAGGTGGTTGGAGGAGTATTTGGTTTGTTGGCTGTCGCTGCATCATGATGTAGTGTTCTTTAAACTCTAAACTCTTTTCTGAAATGCAGCAGGGTTGGGGCAGTCCTGAAGGATATGGGTAGATTTCTCCAGATCGGGTTGCATAAATGAGCAAGGACTGTTGCCCTGGTCTTATACTTTGTGTCTTCAGTCTGATGGTATCCTGGCTGCCGGCGTGCTGAGAGCCACCAGAGGTGGTGAGCTGGTCAGCCAGACAGGCGGCGTTGCAGATGCAGCTGCCAGCTGGGTGTGAAGATGGTGTGGACCAGCAAGGGGAGCTAATGGAGTTTCATCAGGACGGAGGGTGATGTTGGCATATTTCTTCTGGCCCTGGATGAGAAATGCAGTGGCACTTAGGATGCTCCGAAGTGGAGTCAGCGTGGAGTAGGGCATTGGCACAATCCAAAGGCAAGAGTACAGGGTCTTGAACAGCATTTTTTAAGTTACTGTCATGAAGAGAGGGTTTGGCTTTCTTCAGCAGAGAGAGCTGGTACCCGGCCATCTTTGTTTTCTTGGGTGTGAGGTTGTTCTCCAAGAGTGGCATTAGGTGAAATTTTTGGTTTGAAGCGGTCATGATTCATGTCATTGAGCAAGGTTTGTACTTTGTCTTGCTTGCCCGTTGTTCCTGGTGAATAACAGGAATTTTGTCTTGGTGGGGTGGAGCTTCAAATAGGTGCGGGGCATCCAGGTCTCAATGAAGTGCAGGCAGTGTTTGAGATGCTGGTGTCTGGAGTGGAAGAGACTTTCTAGTGAGTTACATGTCATCAGCATGTTGGTGAAATTTGTATATTTTATCGGGGAGTAGAGCCCCAAGGGACTCCATGTAGAGGTCGAAGACGATCGGGAACCGCATGGAATGCTGAGGGATTCGTAGGAGAAGGGATCTTTGGGGACCTGGAGGGGCTTGTGAGACAAACTGGTGTTATTTTGAAAGATAGGAGGAGAACCACTCAAGGACATTGACAATGAAACTTTAATCTCAGAATCCACTAATTAAGTAAACAACATGCGCTGGATAGACTGCAAAATTATTCAGATATCTTAATGGCACCACAATATCACAACATTAATCTAGAAGGAGCAATAGTGTCTATATCAACTGTGCCAATTTTAGAACTTACTTGCACTATTAATTTCTTTTCTAGTCTCTGCACCTGCCTATGGCCCTGCTTGCCCACTGCTTCTTCACCATTCTCCTACTGTGCCCACTCGGTCGGTCTCTCCGTTAGGTTAGCAGGGGCTGGCGAGCAGATGCTTTCACCTGTTCCTCAGGAAAGACACACTGCTGCCTCCATTGCTCTAGGAGGACGGCACGAGCCACACTATCTTCCGGCGACACTGCTGTGGGTACCACCACTCCAGCGGAGTAACAAAGGCCCCCGCTGACCCCGCAGTGCGGGGGGGGGGCAAGTTCAAGGGGGGGCCTCCGCACAGTAAAGTTTTTGTCTGCATGCACTTTGTATGCACTGTTTTAATTTAAGTGGATTGTGTTGGTTCCAATTTGCAGCAAGCAATACTCAAGTGTCGCTATGAGGCGCTCTGAAATATTCCAAGACTCCATTGGACTATAAAGGCATGGTACCATGCAGCGGGGATGCGACATCACTACTACTGGCGGGGCCACAGTATAAAAAACTCTGGTGTCTTAATCACCTTGTTGTGGAGGGTCAGAGTCATGTGACAGGAAGTGGAACAGAAAAGTCAAGTCACAGGAAGTGGAACAGAAAAGAAAAGTTACAGGAAGTGGGGCAGGGAAGGGGCAGAAAAACTGTAGGCTTAAATGAATGCAGAACGTCAAGGAACTGGGAGTGACAACTGCTACACTCATCTTTTAGGGTTGGAAAATTTAGGGTGGTTCAAGACTGGAGAAGGGAGGCAGGGCAGGACTGGGTCCAAGTAGGCCTGGGAGGAACATGCTGTTTGGTGTTTTCAGGAAGGGTGGAAATCTCACAGACATCACCCCTTCCACTTCTCTGCTCACGACTGCACCACATGGCTCCAAGTTAATAGAATCTTCTTAAAAGTGTCGGTGTTATGTCTCTAATTAGGAGAAAATGTTTCATCTGATACTAAGAATTTGAGTCCCCTTCCTATGGAGGGATGAATGCCGCTGAATACATAACCAGTTATAAAAATGTCCTGTTGTTCCTTTGTGCCAGCTGGCTCATGCCGCCGAAATAAACTGATGTATGCGTACATGTTGGCGTCTATTTATACGCCGCCTTCGCTCTCCAGGGCTGCAGATAAAAACATGAGATTCAGGCAGTAAAATAAAAACACAGAGTTCCTGCGCAGCAGTGTGGGCTCATTGTTGGGCGGGAGGAAACCGCAGCGGGCTGAAGATGAGGTCTGAAAAGAAAGATTTTTATGTGGAAGATGGTGGTGGGCAAGGACCAGAGAGGATATGTCTGGAGCAAGTTGACCTGGTGTAAGCGGCTGGGACTGGAGGTCTTTGTGGCAGACATGTTGTCGCAGGCAGTGGTGAGTGGCGTAATCTGCGTCATGGAGTAATCTAGCGTGTAGGTGGATGATGTGGGTTAAGATGGCCTTTGTTAACCCGTCAGGGTCGAATATTGAGCAAACCTACAGCAGTGACGGACATGGGTACTTCATAAACCATATTATTGAGGGCATAATCTTGGTTTTATAAGTCATTTGCTGCCTGTAGATCTCTTGAGGGGTATCACTGGCACCACAAACTCTGCCCTCCACACTCTAATGCCAGCACGAACGCGCCTGTCAAGAAGAGAAGCATCCTTCTCTGAGACAATGGTCCAAATCTAACCATGTTTAATGGACCCAAAACCGATCTGCCAACTTGTGTGGTGTCCCATGGAAAGAAGTTGAAGCATCATGACAAGCCGTGGCCAGCTACGGTAGGAGGTAACCTATGTAACATGTGTTGCACGCGTACATCAACAACATAGGTTGCCGCATGGAGGTAAATGTGAGAGGGTAAGTATAGAGGAAAGATCATTGTGACCGGCCCTAGTGAGGAGGCGTGCCACCATGGTAGCGTTGCTGGCCCCCGCAGTGATGACAGCGGCATCTTCTTTGACGCGGTGGGAAAGAAGATGGGTGAAGAGGTAGCGGGTAAGCCGGGCCAAGCCCTTACTCTGTAACAGGCATTATTGCTGTACTAACATAGGGAATAATTTAGGTTTGTACGTTAACAGATAATTTTTACAAAACACTAAATCAAGAGGCAAAGATGGCGGTGTATTCTACTCTTCCAGCGATGAGTGAAATTCCACAAGTGAATTGCCACTCAATTTTGGCCCTTCCCGCACAAATCAGTAGATTTGGAGGAAGGAAAATTGGAATAATAATTACGTAATGTAGGTGTTGCTTGACGTCTCACGTCATATGTTATTATTACATTATTTAAGGACTTATGCCTGGAAAGGTATCTAATGTTAGTTTCTATTTATAATTTTTTTTTAATAATGTGTTCCCTTAAATAAGGTGTTCTCTTCTACTATTAACTCCATCTATGCTACTTTAAATTATTTACCTTGTCTCCTGAGCCGATATTTGATTTATTTACCACTCTTTTGTTTCCAGACACCTTTTCAATGCTTAGGCGCGATCCTCTTGAGTTGTGTAGTGTGAAATTTAAAACAGGAAGTGTGATAAGGGGGCGTTTGGCACCTACGTCTGAGTTCTTTATCTCGAGCTGGCTATGAATCTAATCACATCTAATGTGCAGTGGGTAGTAGGGTGCGAACCAGAGACCTGCACAGTCTCAAAGGCCTTTCGGATTCAGGTGTAGGGCTCAGGCGTGAGGAAACTTCGTACCATATCAGACAAAATGTCTGCCACAAGTTATTGCTACATCTAGTATAATGGGGTTAACCCAAAACCTGGGTGTATAAGAATGTGGAGAATGTTGGTTCCGTCGGGTAAAAAATTAATTCGTGGTTTCCTGAATAATAACATATAGAAAACAGTTCTCAAACCTTTCAGTAATAATCAATGAAAAGGAAAGAGAGTGAAAGACAAAAAACACACCAGGAAAATAAATATGAAGTTGTAGTGAGGGATAAATCAATATATTCTTTTACATTTTATGGTATTGGCTAGTTTTGTGACCCCCAGCCAATAACATAAAATGTAAAAGAATATATTGATTTATCCCTCAATGCAACTTCAGATTTATTTAATTTTCTGTTTTTTTTGTCTTTCACTCTTTTCTTTTCATTGATTATTACTGAAAGGTTTGAGTACTGTTTTCAATATGTTATTATTCATTAAAACAAGAATCAACTTTGCACCCGACAGAACCAACATTCTCCACAAGATATTGCTAGGCACACCAATATAAAATAGTGAGGCCACCTTGAAATGAGTTAACACTTTCCTATTACGCTGTGCCCAAGTCTTAATAAAAATGGCTTCTGCAATTAAAGGGTTTCGGGAGTCTCCTGGCTAACACAGGCAACTGCGTAATAGACTCAGTGCTTGATTGCTTCCGGTTTATGGGTCATTATGTGGCGCTATGGAACACTGCACACGCATCTAAATGTGTTAAACACCGGGCTTGCTGAACATTTAGTAACATTCCGGTTATTAACGACGCTTCAAGCTAGTGTATCGATTTCCACTCCTGGGAAAGTCTATATTCGTGTTGGAGTGAGGCGATGTAACGGCGCGCGCCCCCGCGCGCTGCTCTCCTTTCCAGATCCATTAGCAGAGGCGGGAGGACGCGGCCTGCAGGCGGAGGCACCGCTGTGCAATGCCTGCACTTACATCCCTCATGCTGAGGCATTCATTCGGGGTGCCAGAGAGGAAATGTGAACGTTGCCGCCATGCTTGTCTCCCTTTAGCTTTCTGCCCCCTGCATCCAGCCTATCCAGAGTTGTACTACAAGTTCCCTGGCCCCCAATCCAATCAAGATAAATAGAGCAGCGTTGCCCAGGCTTGGTTGTAATCGGCAGCTTTAATTGGGGTGCAGTAGGCAGCGGTGTCTCTGCACCTGCTGCATTATCGATAGTCACGTCACCACCCCGATCGATCCCTCCATTAATACAAGCAGGGGCGGCTCTAGGCTCATGGTGGCCTTGGGCAGGGAGCGTAGGTAGGGGGCCCCGTAAGAGGGGGTCCGGGTGGGGCGGCGAAGAGGCGGGGGGTGACCTCTCTGACTCCGTGAGAAGAGGTCGCTCCCCACGCTTCCTGGCTGGATATCGCAGCGCTTGGCTCTGACTGCTTACCTTTAAAAAGATTGCTGCTTGGGTATCGTAGCTCTGACTGCTTGGCTTAAATAATATTGCTGCTTGGTTATCATAGCGCTTGTCAGCATAACTCGCTAAGATCCTGTGCCTGCTATTGTCCTATTGCTCGCATGTAAATTTTGGCGCTCGCATTGCTGGACTTCAAAAATAATTATTACTGCCTGATTGTGCTGGTACCACCGCCCATAGCGCCATTCATCTGTGTGCCCCAATCTCGTCCTGTATCTGGTTTGTTTTCGCTGCCATTTTGTTTGTTGTGCCTCGTAGCCAGCCCCCCACCCCGCACCCGCCTCCCAGCTGCTCCTCCCTCGCCCGTCCCCTCCACTACCCACATATGACAGCTGCTTTTGCGCGCAGCGTTCATGGGCAGCGGTCGCGCCCCATGCGTGCCGAAGGTGCGCCAAAGGTAAGCCCGTCTACGCCCGTCCGCGCCTGGACCGCGCCCAGCGCCAGACCCCCTGCCCCCACAAAATCCACTCCGCCTGCATTACATACGACGCCACAACCCTCTCCGCTCTGAACCCCGGCCGCTCACCACAATGCTACCTGGCTGCCCCGGGAAGCACGTATGGACCCTTCACCTGCCACTCTTGCAAATTCGACTGCATCAGGACCCACACCAAACCCACAAACTCCAAACAGTGCCCCGACAACAACTACCTGAAGTGCATCCTCCTCAACACCCGCTCGATCCACAAACACTCCATTGAACTCTGGAACCTACTCGACATCACATCTCCGGACGTCGCCTTCCTTACAGAAACCTGGATGAACGCCTCTTCAGCTCCCGACATCGCCATAGCCATCCCGGACGGCTCCAAGATCATCCGGAAGGACCGCACCAACCAAACAGGAGGAGGCATCGCCATCGTCCATAAAAACACCATCCGCATCACGACCAGCTCCGACGATAACCTCACTACCGCCGAACACCTTCACTTCCAGATCCACTCCGACCCCAAGACCACACTCAGAGGCACCCTCATCTACAGACCACCAGGACCCCGTGCACAATTCAGCGAAGACATCACTGACTTTATCAGCCCACAAGCCCTCCCCTCCGAGAACTACATCCTACTGGGAGACCTGAACTTCCACCTGGAAAAGAATAACGACAGCAATACCACCAACCTTCTAGACAACCTAGCCAATCTCGGACTCAAACAAATTGTTGACACCCCCACCCACCTTGCTGGACACACGCTCGACCCAATCTTCACCTCCAGCAAGCACATCTCCTTCGATCACACCACTACTCTCCATTGGACGGACCACAGCTGCGTTCACTTCAACTACAAAAAGACCTCGACCCACAACCCCCTACAACCTATTCCCCGAAGAAACTGGAACAAAATTACCACCGACCAACTCTTCACATCGCTTCACCAAAACCCCCCTGCCAAATCATCGGACCCAAACCAAGCAGCCACCAACATCACACAATGGATCACCCACAGCGCAGACGAACTAGCACCCTTGAAATACCATCAAATCAAGCAAGGCAGCAAAAAAGCCCCCTGGTTCAACGACGACCTTAAGGAATCCAAGAAGCTCTGTCGTACCCTCGAGAAAGCCTGGAGAAAAAACCCAACCACTGCCAACCTGGCCTCCTTCAAGAACGCCACCCGCAAACACCACAAACTCATCCGATCCACCAAGAAATCAGCATTCAAGGATCGACTTGACAACAACGCCCAAAACAGCAAGGAACTATTCAACATCGTCAAAGAATTTACCAACCCCACCGCCGGCACCAACGACCTCACCCCCTCCCAAGACCTCTGCGACTCTCTATCCTCATTCTTCCACAACAAAATCGCCGACATACATAACAGCTTCAAAAACCAATCCGAAGACCAGCCCACTTCACCCACCCCCGAACCAAAACCGCACTCTAACAACCTCTACGCCTGGAACCCAATCACCACCGAAGACACCATCCGCCTGATGAACTCCATCCACTCAGGATCACCAACCGACCCTTGTCCCCACCACATTTTCAACAAAGCAGACTCTATCATCGCACCCCATCTCCGCGATGTCATCAACTGCTCCCTCAACTCCGCCACCTTCCCGGATAGCTGGAAACATGCCGAACTCAGCGCCCTTCTGAAGAAACCCACAGCAGACCCCACTGAACTTAAGAACTACCGCCCCATCTCGCTCCTCCCATTCCCCGCCAAAGTCATTGAGAAAGCCATCAACAGTCAGCTCGCCGCCTTCCTCAAATCCAACAAATCCCTCGACCCTTCACAGTCCGGCTTCCGAGCCAAACACAGCACCGAAACCGCCCTCATCGCAGCAACAGACGACATTCGAACACTACTGGACAACGGAGAAACTGTTGCCCTCATCCTACTTGACCTCTCCGCAGCCTTCGACACAGTCTGTCACAGCACCCTCATACAACGTCTCAACAATGTCGGAATACAAGGAAAAGCACTGGAATGGATCATCTCGTTCCTCGCCGGAAGAACCCAGAAAGTCTGCCTCCCCCCTTTCAGATCAAAGGCCACCGAAGTCATCTGCGGCGTACCACAAGGATCATCACTCAGCCCCACCCTCTTCAACGTATACATGAGCCCCCTCGCATCCATCGCGCGCCAACACAACCTCAACATCATCTCCTACGCAGACGACACCCAGCTGATCCTCTCTCTCACCAAAGACCCAAACACCGCCAAAACCAACCTACACGAAGGAATGAAAGATGTAGCCGAATGGATGAAGAACAGCTGTTTAAAACTAAACTCGGACAAAACGGAAGTCCTCATCCTAGGTTCATCCCCCTCTGCCTGGGACAACTCTTGGTGGCCACCTGCCCTGGGAACCGCACCCATACCTACGGATGACGCACGCAACCTGGGCTTCATCCTAGACTCCTCTCTCTCGATGTCCAGACAAGTCAACGCCGTCTCATCATCCTGCTTCAACATCCTACGCATGCTCAAAAAAGTCTTCCGTTGGATCCCCACCGAAACAAGAAAAACGGTCACCCACGCCCTGGTCACCAGCCGTCTGGATTACGGAAACACCCTTTACGCCGGAACCACAGCCAAACTACAGAAAAAACTCCAACGCATCCAAAATGCCTCAGCCAGACTCATACTGGACATTCCTCGTCAAGCTCACATTTCCGGTCACCTGAAAGACCTCCACTGGCTCCCCGTCAACAAGAGAATAATGTTTCGTCTCCTCACCCACGCACACAAAGCCCTCTACGACCTTGGACCCGAATGCCTCAACACACGACTAACCTTCTACACCCCCACCCGCCAACTACGATCATCCAATCAAGCCCTCGCCGCTATCCCACGCATCCGTAAATCCACCATGGGGGGCAGATCCTTCTCCTACCTAGCGGCCAAGACCTGGAATTCTCTCCCCACCCACCTCCGCCTTACTCAGAACCACCTCTCCTTCAGAAAACAACTGAAAACTTGGATATTCGATAAGTAAATGCACCCCCCCTCCCCCAAGCGCCTTGAGACCCTCTGGGTGAGTAGTGCGCTATATAAATTTCTGAACTTGAACTTGAACTTGGGGTCAGGGTGTTTGGAAGTGGAACAGAGCCGGATGCCGCCAAATCCCTGCCACTGGGGCCGCCATGCAAATATGTATCCATTCTCAGAGGATTATTATATTAAGGATATATATTGGCCTGGCGGCCCCTGGGGTTTGGCGGCCCTGTGGAGGTGCCCAGCTTGCACATGCCTAAGGCCGGCCCTGATACAAGCAATCCTGTGTGCCAAGAGTGAGTAGGAAGGGATGTCATCTCTCCTTAGCTTTAACATAGCCCTTGCAGAAAGATCTGGGTTACGTGTGGGGTGATGCTGGTCATTCGCCTCAATGTACACACACACCATGCGAGCCCCAAGTCTTCAAAAGCGGGAGATCTATATCCATTGTAAATAAAATCCGTTCTATTTGCAATCAACAATAGGTGTTCCAGAATGTTCCTTTGTTTAATGATGTCTGTTGGGGTTTGAGACCTATTGTGATGTCATTCACCAGATGACTCCTTTAAAGTGGTAGTTCCTTGAGTACTCACTATGATGAGTACTCAAGGATCTATAGGACCTTCTAGTTTCAACACATCTTACAGACTCTGTGAACATATGCACGCTGCACTGCGCTGCGAGGCCGCCATTGCCTTCATTCCTCTTTATATACATAAACTTGATGTTGAACTTCGATGTGTTTTATCGGCCTCACAAGACCTTCCACTGCGCATGTGTGATTTCTCTGTGGTCAAATACCGCAAGATGGCAGCAAGACATTTACCCCTAGAAACTCTTCGGGGTAAAGAGCACTATACAACTACCATACACCTCACATGCAACAAACGTCACTGCCACCGTTGCCTACTCCAAACTCGCTTGTCTACTAGCACTCCCACGCCAACTCTGTGTTAACCTCATCGCTCCGGCACGAATTCTGCCGCAGTGCTGAACCTTCCTATCACGGGCGTGGTCATGACGGCTCCCGGCTGTCATCAGCACACGCCCACCATGCTCATGACGGTCGGGAGCCGTCATGAGCATGGAAGAGGTTAAAAATCCCTTTCTGGCTCCTGATCCGTGGTGATAAGCTTCTTCCCAACAGAGGAACTGTAGGATATCTTCTTCTTGGTACCTACAACCGTGAAGCAGTGTTTCAGGACATCTCCGGTACATGACTGCAGCCTTCCTACCACTGGTGCTGGTTCCGCCTATCAGCGCCAAAGGCAGCCCCTGGAGCAGGCCAGCATCTGCAGCCACCAGGAGTGGATGAGAACCAACAAGCGGCAAAACCCCACCTGGGATGCCGTTCTGCTTTGACTTTCACTCAAGATTTGTGCTCTGGAATAGTGTCACTCAGATCTCTCTTCTCATCACATTGTTTTGGTATCAGGATGTCGGTACCTGGTTTAAATTAGATATTTACTTGTCAGTCTCTGGGGACCTTGTTGTGGGGAAATGATACGACGTTCACCAAGGAATTATAAATTAAGAAAGTATATTAATTGTTAAGCTACAGGTATCAGCTGGTGTCCCTCTCCAGGCTAGCAGGCAACTGCCCCACTAGGCAAAGAGAAAGAACACGACAGTAAGAAAGAATCCAAAAGGAATGTACAGTTTAAAGGAACAGTGTCAAGAAAGTAATACAAAAGAAAACAAGATACAACAGACCCCTCCACCCACACATCTTCAGAGTCACACCTTCACACGAAGACAAACCTTACAATAGGAGGGTTCGGTGCACCGTGCTTAGCACCATAATGGGCTTGTTCGGGTCCTGTTCGATTGGTCATCTTCGTATTGGCTGTTGTGTTGACTATTGCGTTTGAAGCCGCCACCCACACCATCACTAAGTTAATGCAGAGGAGCGTTGAGTCTCCTCAACACACAGGGCCCTCTGTGCTTTACTTCTGCTTTCCACCTTTATTTACTTGCATCCCAATTTTACGTTGTATAAAGGTAACTCTTTGTCAGCCATCAGACTTACTTCATGTTTAGATTTCCTCAGATTGTATACCGGCTCGCCCTGTACCAGATAAGATTTCGCCTTTGGAGTTTGGAGCTCTCTACTGTAGTGACAATTGAAGAACAAAGACACTTGCTAAGTCAGTGCTCAGTCTGCAGTTTTACATGCACTGAACGTCATCATTTAATTATTTACTGGACATTAAAATGTCTTCTCATCACCAAGTCATGTCTAAATGGCAAATAAAACTACGTTCAAGAATCTTTAGTGTACCAAATCTTAAGGTCAGTCAAAGAAGATAAAAAAGACTGGATTGCAGCCATTGAACATCACTTGCTGAGCTGAACTTGTCTTGAACAACTTTACAAATCAAAGGATAACAATGTCTTAGCATTATCTCTCACGCATTCTCAAAAGTCTAGTGTTTGTCATCCTAGCACCTAGGCATGAAAACCACTTCCTAATCTGTGAAAAGACTCCATGAGTTATTGGACAACTCAGTTTTCTTGCTAACTTTCTTATCTGAAAAGTTTAGAGACAAATGGCGTAACAATAAATGATGGAACGCACTGTCCACTCCATCACCATGTCAGATAAAATGACAGGAGTCCAGTTGTAACTGGCCAGTTTGGGGACATCATCTTGTTGGGTTGTCCCTGTATTAAAGTCCTCTCCAAAGAGGTCATAGTCTGTAGTTCAGGTTCGCTCACAGTCTTCTCCAGGTGCCCAGGATGCTGAGATGCATGAAGGAAACTTACACACACTTCCTTGAGTGCATTTGCCAGCATTCAGCACTCGCGGTCCTCTCATTTCGTGCCACCCAACTCCCCTTGGAGACGCTGAATGAGCCCTGGCACCCAAGCAGTGTTTCGAGCAGACTTCTCCTTGCTCAACGAATGGGATAAGCACTCGCGTACCAGAGAGATGTGTCTCACCCAAAGTGATCTCTGCTGCTGTTAAAGCTCTAGCTTTGCCCATGGCCAGCTGGCTTTAAGGACAGTGTTACATAGTTGCTGATTGGGGCAGAAGACTTTGGAGTTTTTATGCCCAAAATGACTTCTTTTAGGTCTCTCCCTCCTAAAATATCCTCTGCTTCAATGTAAGACAGTGGGGAAAATCAATTCCCACGATTATTTTCAAACTTTTCCTCTAACCACTTTCAAAATGTTGCCATGTATGTAGTTGTAAGTGCAGCCTTCAACTAGTTACACAGGGGTAAACCGTCTTTGCCATCCGGTGGTGGGAGGTCAGAACTACAGCCAAGCACTGGAATAGGCTGCCTTCGCCATCTGGTGGTTGGAGGTCAGAACTACAGCTTCACCATCTTTTGACTTAAAAGTATATATACATATTTAAGCATGACAGTGCAAGAGTTGTCCCAGTCTTGAAGCAGAGGCTGGGCTGTGGCAGGGCCTGGTACTTCACCTTTACTGCTCCACCATAGGTTCAGCCCCACCTGCACTAATTTGTTCCGCCCAGGATAGGGGTGTTTTGGCTGTGCATCCTTTTTATATAAAATAAGTTTAGTGTCACTTGTAGACATCCATATTTACTTTTATCTTAAGGTTTTAGTTCGTGTCTGTGCCTCTTTAGTCTTGCCAACATTTACGCAACTCAAAACGGATCCTCAGGCCTTAATTCAACCACCATTTTTTCTTGTGGAACTGGCACCACCGTCCACAGTGTTTCGATGCATTCGATAACAGTTCGAATGCATCGAACTGTTATCGAACTATCTGGTCACCAGGGTCGAAGTGGGACAGAATATGGGCCGGGGTCCCAAAATAAAGTGGCCCTCTTCAGCGAATACGACAGCTAAAAAAGTGGCTCGCAGTTTCGTATATATAAAGATATGCTGTATAAGTGTTTTCAAAGGCATGTATTTATGCTTCCAGCAAGCACATTTGTGATAATATCGGGGAAATCATCATCAAACACTTGTCCACCAGACCATAAACCAGGGAAACAAACAGCCAAAAAAACAGGCCAAATCACTGACCTAACAGAGCAGCCCTTCGACACTTCCAGATTGACCTATTGGCCAGTCCAACCCTGCTGGTGGGGAAGACTTCAGTACAAGCAAGAAAAGGCATTACTGGTCAGCGCTTTTGGGAAGGCAGGGGAACATGATTCTAAATATTGTCCAGCGGCCATAGATCTGCAGGGACATGATATATATGTAGAAGCGAAACCAAGGTTATAGAATAGATTTGCTGATTCAGAAAATTTGGCAATTACTGTCCACAAATTCTACATCCAACCTCGGAGAACGAATGAGCTCATAGACAAATTTGTTGTTTGGCTGATGGAATTGGTGATCAAATGCCTAATTGATATTATGGCAGATCAGAATGGCGCCACAAAATATGTCAAAACCCCAGTTGACATCATCAAAGAAAGAAATATTCTAGAATGCCTATTGTTGGCGATTGATGGAGATTTGCGACTGCGGGAAGAACCGCTTGTTTTCCATACACTGGGCGCTCCCTTTAAATCTATATATAAATAGCAGAATTAATTTGGCTTAGCATATCCACTCGTCTCTAATTTTAGGAGCCATTTACTTACACACAGAAACACATGCACCCCAGTCTGTCAGTATTTACTTCTCCAATACGCCTGTCTCCTTCCTTCCCTGTCCTTTTTTGGTGCCTAGAGGGGTGTTCGTCCAGTAGGCATGCGTCAAAATAAAATAAAATGAAATCTCTTCCTCCCATTCTCAGACTTGTTCCTTCTCTTCCAACAAGTCTCACTGAGTACACACACGAGTTAAAAATATACTTCTTATCTCAGGAGTCTAAAACCAATAATTACTTTGCCACACAGAGATTTTTCCACCACTTTTTCAAGTAATTGAATAAGTGCCATTGAGTTGGGTAACAATCGCCAAGATACCCTTCGCGGTAAACGCGCGTTTTACCAATACACATGTTTAGTGTAAGTAAGGCACATGCAAATGTAGCATATTAAAACACTATGCCAATCTAAATAGAACACACCTTCCTTCTTGCAAAATACCTTTCCTTCAACCAACCATGCACTCAATAAACAAACTAAACAAAATTCCTGATTGAAGCTAATGCAGACTGGTTGGCATTGGAATTGTTTTTTATACAGAGTGAAACCAAAGCAGGAAGGCATTCTTATTAAAATACAATGCAGGACAAGCAGCACCCTGCATGGAATGCGGAGATTGGCTCAGCCAATCAGAGTGCATAGAATGCTGTTCTAACTTCTACTGTGTCTGCGGGCAAAGTTCGGTGAGAGCGTGAAGCATGGGCACACAGCAGGCAGGAGCAGTCGTCCGTTTGTCTGTCTCTGTTGGATAAGATTAGTGGGACGAGCCTGATCGCACACATGCAGTTGGGCATTAATAGCTGTAATTTTTCCGTCCCCTCTTTACGAAACCTTTCTGTTTTGAGTGAGAGATTTCTCTTGGCTTTCACAAAACTATTGTGGCAGACTGTCATAAGTGCGGGTGTTTTCAATTAAGTGCCGGTTCCAAGCACCGGAAACCACTGGCTCAAATTAAGCACTAGGGAGCTGGAGTAATAGTGCATTGAATGATTCTGGAAATTTGTAACTACAACTGCATTATGACTGTGGGTTTTTAGTAGAATCTCTAAAGTTTTGTTTTTAACATACATTAGGGTCTATTATGGAAGGTTACCATCATTTCACTAACTTTTTAGGTCTCGCCCTGGAATTAGCATCCAAAGGATGCTTCCAGGGTTGGAGACGTATAGTTAGCTGTCTCGAGGGAAGGACGGACGAGAAGGTGCACGAGTTTGTCCAGGCTGGATTGGTGTGCGCGAACGCGCACGCCCAGCCCGGCGCCGTGCACGTCCCCTGCCACCGATTCGCTGAACACAGACATACACACATGCACACGCAGGCAGGAAGGCCCCCCTCCCCCCCACACACACAGGAGCGCACCTACACGCACGCACGCACGCACACACACATACAGAGACCACCGCCATACAAGCCCCCCGCTCGCTTTCACCGCTCCCGGGTTCCTTCCCGCTCTGGCTCCACAACCGGACTCCATGCGCCATGCTGACCAGGTGGGGCCGTTCGGTGGCACTGTGGCACGGTCCGGAGCTCTGTCCAAAGTCCGGAGCTCTGTCCGGATCTCTTCTCTCCCCCCCCCCCTTCACGACACTCACCGGGCTCTGCTGGCGGGGGCTACACGAGAGCTCCCGCTCCTCGGGGCTCTTTCCGCAGCACTTCTCTTTCCTCCCGGTGTGACTCCTCGGCTCTGCAGCTCTTCTCCGGGGCCGCGGGACAAAAGGCTACTCCTCTGCGCAGGCGGCTCCGGGGCTCTCCACAGCTCACGGGAGCCCCGGGCCGCGGGAGGACTTTTCCTCTCCCTTCTCGGGTGCTCGAGGAGGCGGGACTTCCGGCACATAGGAGACAATGGCTGCTCGCGCACTTTTCGAGACACGGGCTGTGAACGCGCGCATCACCTTCGTGAGCGTGCTTTCCTTTACTTTCTCTGCACTTCTAAGACTTTTTTAATACATTATTTTTCAGCACTTTACTGAAAATCTATACAGTGCATTCCTCGTCCTCTTCTGGAAGATGTCCCAGTCTTACCCACCACCGGTTGCAGGAGGGGACAGTGGCCGTCTTTCCTCACTGGGGAAGCGTGAGGCACATTTGGAACTGGGTCCAGCTGCAGCCCTGTGAGCTTTACCAAACGCATTCGGCCTTGCAACTTGAGAAACTGCTACAGTGCGCGCTCGTCGTCCCGTGGGAATTTCCATCCCAAAAGGAGAAGAGAAACATTCGGCTGTGTCAGGATAAATACACTCTCATGAGTAGAAGCCACGAGTTTGATCCGGAAAATGTGCTTTAAAATATAGAGGCATGACGTTCATGACTCCAAAGGGATTCATTTGGGCAAACACGTCGTTATCGCTCACAGTAAACGATTGAACAAGAACAAGTCTTTTGTGGGCCTCCCTCCCACTCCTTCAATAAAATATTTTCTGGCGGGAGGCCGCCTAGGAACGGCCAGGGTCGAGAAAGGGTCCCCTTTGTAGCTATCGTCGGTGAGGCTGGTGCAGTGGTGCCAGGGCCCATGGGTGGGAACGGGCCACTGAACTTCAATTATAACCGACTGTTATTGTTCAACCTGTTTGAATGGGCTCACATTTACCGGCTCACATTATGGCCCATGGCATCGTACTCACTCGCGGCGCAATGTATAGCTTAGATACGTGTTTGACAGACATTTAGAACCCTCACACTGAAGACGTCAGTCCGGATAGTCGAGAATCCGATAGCCAGGGCTGTGCGGCCGCTCAAGGGGCCCCTCCTTCCTAGGAACACCCCACCCTCAGAAGGCCTCACGGCGATACGACTTAAAGAGGGGTTGGACTGGCCGCCGCGCGCACAGGGCTCCCTTTCCCTCACCAGCATCTGACGCCCACCCCTGCAAGGGGCATTGCATCTTGCGTGCTCTGAGAACATGAACTGTTGGCGGGAGAAAGTCAATGCGACAAACAACGAGTGAGGGCCCCAGGCCACTCAGGCCGGCGACACCCCCCCCCCCCCCCCCGCCCCCCAACACTAATGGCTGAAATGGGGAGTCCTCACCCGCGCCCTCTGATCGCGGTAACGAGCGCAGCCCGGCATCCGAGGGCCTCGCGCACAGGCCCTGTCACCAGAACCATCATCCGATCGCCCACAGAGACGGGGGAGGCTCGAGGACAGGATCTGCGCGAAGCTCGAGAGCGCGGCCACCGTCCGAAGTTTCTCCCCAGGTAAGAGCGGCCTATAGCTGCCATGGTTTCAGATTGCTTTTGTGTGACATTTTCATAATTTCAGTGTAATTATGAGTGGCATTCAACGACTACGTGTTACATTTTCTCACGAGCAAAATAAAGCAGCGAAGACGATGTAAACCTATAAATATCAGATGAATACATACGATTTCGTTCACAGTCCTATTTAGTATCACAAACACGCATTTGTAGACTATTAAAACAGCAATGAATGGCCAGCTTTTTTAGGGCTCGCTGGACGCATAAATGTTGAAAGGATTTGCTGAATACGTGTTCTGTAAACTGTAGCTGTAACAGGAAGAACTGGTCCTAGCAGTATGTTACCTATGTGCCCAGTCATCATTCATGAAACATTCAGTCCAACAGCTGAGCCCTTGTTTTGAAAGGGAGCTTTTGAAAAGACGACTGCTCTTAATAGGATCATTACCCTGCGTTGTCAATGTGAGCCTTAAATGTAACAAGTACTTCATTATACTGGGTACACTAATAGTTGTTCTGTTATTGTGATACTTTTTCCAGTCAATGCTATTACGACCTCCCGAAGGCCTCCCTACATAAGTTTATTTGAAGGTGTCGGTTTTTGATGACAGTACGAGGCCCAGCTATATTATCGTGTTGGTCAGTTACATTCTCTACAAAGCAGGTGAAAGCAATACCAACGCTTAGAACTTTCGAGTTGGGATAATTGCACTTTTGGTGCGCTATGTTGGTCTTTCCTAAAAAATAGTGCTGTAAGCCAAGTTGATCGGAGCTGCGTTAAAGGCATTGCATTATTAAGAGATTTTGCCAGTGTCTGTATTTCACCCATTTTGATAATTTTAAAGGACTAAGAAACCTTCTGATTGAGGTTTAAGTTTTACACAGTCCAGACGAATATAACATTGTGATGCTTTTGAATCACATTTTTTTACTTACTTTTGGCTTCTTGCAGTTTTGTCCTATCGCTGAAGGTTGGTAGGTTGGGAAAGTAGTGTCTGAGGCGTCCTTTAAACAAGCATTTGCAATGCAATAGGTCTCACTTTTGCTAAAGTTTAAACTATTAGCATTGTAAATGACAATGCCTTTTATTTATGTTTGAAAAACCAAAACATAAATAAAAGGCATTGCCATAAGCTCAAACTTGTGTAAATGCGAGACCTATTGCATTGCAAATGCTTGTTTTCCAGTGTTTTTGTTTTTAGTCATTTATCACTTGCTACAGTTCCCTACACCCAACCCACAGTGCACAAACTTTGTACGGCCAAACAGGTGGTTTGTAGACCTTGGTTTCAATTCATAAATCCCAGGAAGTTTGTTTCTTTGTTTGACCGCCCATAGGGTGCGCTTGCTGTGGAATGGGTGGGTGGACCCAGCAGGAGGCCATCAAAGGCTCATGAAATCGTCTGGTTTCACAGACCACCAAGACTAGGTTCATGGACCTGTTGGAGACACTCTTGGATCCACGAAACCTGACTCAGGGTCTATAAACCCCTTGAAAAAATGTAACATATATTTATTTTTTTAATATTTTATCTCCAGAGCATTCCTTTGGTGCCTCACCCCCAGGGCAACAAGGCCATTGGATGCTCCCCTTCCCCTTTTGGATCCAATATTTTTGTTTTTTAGCATGCAGGGACCGTGTCCTTTAATGACCGCCACAACATATTTCTTGAAGTTCTAGCCAGTCAATCAAATTGTTTCTTGTCTGCAGACCCTGCTTTAAATCCATGAAGCTGAAATGAACAAAGGGAGAAAAAGCTCTCTTGTCCGGGCATATTTTAAAATTTAGCTCCTTGGATGAGCTACAAACCTGGTTTGTATACCATGTACAGACTAATAGTTCAATATCTGTTACTTGATTAGGAACTTGGCTCAAAATGAGCCATAAAAAAAAAGTTTTGTAATGTTAGTATTTAAAAAAACTACTGAATAGATTTACAACAAACCATGAAAAGGAGGGTCCTTGAGTGAAGTTTCATCCCAAGTTTGATGTAATTCAACTCAGCCATTTTTTCTGTATAAGAGAGCTAAGAGCTGTGCAGGAGCTAAAGTGGGAAATGTCACTTTTTTGACCCCCACCCCTCTTTTCTTGTGCCCTTCTCTTGACCGATCTTCACAAAAAATGCCAGACCACATCAAAATTAGATGAACTTTTTAAAAAGTTTTTTGCAGATCCGTTGTGCACCACCAAAGTCATTATTCGTTTTTTGTTTTTGTTTTTTGGGTAAAATCGTTTTTATTTGCATTTCATTGTATACCACAGCACATATGTATCAATTATCGCAGGAAGTAAACATCTTATTAATTACAGATCATGGTAACATTTATAGCCATATCCCAGTTCAGATCCCATCTGTTAGTGCAGTAGACAGTATCATCGATATGGGGAGGTACATGGGTGTAAAAACATTTTTCCATGAGAGATGGTCCGTGATCTGCAATGATGCTCGGGCGTAAGCTCTCAACATCAGCCCCGTGAGTGATTCGCTGCTGTGCGTGCAAATAACTATCAAAACTCATCAAACCTGGGAATGGAACAGGGGTACACTGTGTCTGAACTAGTATCTCGTCATCAGCCAGGGCCGGACTGGCCATAGCGGGCACTGGGCAATACCCCGGTGCGCTGCACAGGTGGGGCCGGTTTTGGGCCCCTGGGTGCCGTTTTTGTTACAGGGCCGTTTTTGCAGCATAGCTGCAAAATCGGCCCTGTACCAAAATTGGCCCAAAACCGGCCCCGGCAAAGAGCTCGGCGGCACCTCCAACCCCCCCCCCCCCTTGTGGGGAGGGGGGGGCGAGCACTTTGCCAGGGCCGGTTGTGATTCCCAGTCTGGCCCTGCCAACGGGTAAAAACGTCCGGGTTAAACTGCTGGACGCACTGCGCTGCAGGGGGGGTGGGGGGGCAGGGACCCCGAGGAATCGGAACCGGAACGTCATGTGGATCATATGTCCCAGGCTACTGTCACCGGCCCATTAAGTGGTGTCTATACCACAGAGAAACTGCAGCGGATGTCTCGGCATGTGTGCACACCGCGGGGGAGCAAGCGCTTTAGGGCAGTGGTTCGTCCACCGCCTCCTGTTTAAAGGAGTGTAACTTGATGGCCCATGCCATAGATATGGGGTGCTTATGGGTACCCTTGAGCTCCACCAATCGTAACACCTCTTCCTCTGCGGCACCTCATTTGTTGACCGCCCCCCGCCGACGGGGGTCCCTTCGGGTCCCTCCAGTACATTGCAATACAGCGTTTAGCCAACAGCAGCACCAGAGACGCAAACCGCGTCTCCACTATCATCGACTTACGGCACTTGTGTATGCCCAGTGCACATGCCTACCATGTGTGACCAAAGTCATTATTCATATCCATCCACATAACATTAAATGTGTTATATTACCTTAACATACATTTAAAAAACCACAGACATTCACTGAAAAAAACACAGCTTAAGTGCAGTTATGGTTACACAAAAAAACTAAAATCCACGGAAATTCACGATTTATGGTTAGGTAAACTTTACATAACTCAAGTCCCTGTCATGCACTGCTTATGAATGTACATTTTACAATAATGACGACTTCTCAAATGACTGCAGATGCTGCTCT
The DNA here is from genome assembly GCF_964261635.1 of Lissotriton helveticus. NCBI lineage: Eukaryota > Metazoa > Chordata > Amphibia > Caudata > Salamandridae > Lissotriton > Lissotriton helveticus. Next base: position 1,591,146,752 of record NC_136069.1, on the reverse strand, counting down.
CCTTTATCATTGTAAGGGGGGTCAGGGAGAAGATATGGGTGGCCCGTGAAAGATCCTTTGATTTAAAGGAGATGTTAGGGGTGGGTGACAGAAGCAATAGACAGCAGAGAAGGGAGGAGGATCTGGGATTTTAATGGGGGCATGCAGCCTGTATGGGGAGGGCAATGATTAATTTAAGACGGTAGTTTCCGGTACTCGGCACCGGCACTTAATTGTCAACACCAGCGCTTGCGCCAGTCTACCACATGGTGGCACTGCCTGTCCAATTTAGAGAGGAGCCCAACAACTGTTGTTTATTAATTCCATAAACACTAAAAATGACTATTACCTGCAGCCCAAGCCAGTCTTATAGCGTTGGGGGCATTTAATAGTCTAAATTGTCTCACATGTTGGAGTGTGATGGTTGGTAGTTGTGTTGATACTATCAACGACAGCACTGCCAGGGACAAAATGTGGTGCAAGCTGCAGTGGTCTCCCGACAAGGGCCCTAGCTTAAAAAAAAAATATATATTTTCAACTTAAGCACTGGGACAGGGCAACAGTACACAGAGTGAAAGTGGATGGATGCCTCCCTAACCATATGTTGGTGCCCTTGGTAGCTCAGTACTGCTTGCATTGACAAAAATAATTGTTTTGATGACCAGAAATGGGCACCGTTCTATATTATGCCATGAGTTTTTATTTGCAATTCATTTCTGTCTCCAGTGGCCACTGAAGTTCCTTTAGAGTGATAATCTAATTTAATTTGGTTGTCAATTGACAATTTAATGGAAAATCCTTGAAACGGTCTACCTGGGAAATCTTGCAGCTTTCTCGTGAAGACAAGTTTGTATGGATTAAGGACCAGTAATTTAATACTGCAGGACTTCCTACTAGCATTCAAACAGAGATGAGCTGGCCAAAGAGAATTAGGCAATCTCCAAGCCTAGCTGTTTATTTCCTACCCATTAAAGGCTTTGGGGATAGAGGGGCTCCTACTTTATCCTCAATATAACTCAGTCACACTCCATCCACAGCCACTGGGTAGGAGGGACCAAACACAAGCCAAGATGAAATGTGGCCCCCTTGGTGGCCCTCTGCTCTTCTGGCATGGTGCTTCGTGGGTGTGCTGCTAATGCTGCACACCACGAAGGAATGACTTAATTCCTTTAGTTACTTTTCAGTTTTGCACTTTTGTAACCCCACTGCTGAAGTCTGTGTTGAGGGAGTCTCACTGCAAACCAGTTTATTTTAGTTGATGGCACCAGATCAATAAATTCATGCTTCCATGAGGTTGATGCTCCACATTTTGAGTGTTCTGGCAACTCCTGGGATTCAGTGTTCACCGGTCAACATTCTGAAAATTGAAACTTGCTCCAAAAATCGACTAGTTGGCTGGCGCTAAGGCTTGTAGGACTTTGTATACCTGGACTGGCAGCAACCAACATTTTGACTATAGGAATCTCCATGGTCCCCTACATGCAACACTCTTGTGGAGATGCTCAGAATGTACAAAGAGGCTGGCATGAATCATCATGAAGTAACTTAGTGCCTGATTACAATCTTGGCGGGCAGGGTTACTGTACGCCAAATTACAATTACATTATATCCTATGGAACTTGTAAAACGGGGGATGGGATATCTGTCATGTTTGTGACGGAGTATCCCATCTGCCAAGATCATAATCAGGCCATTAGTGTGCCTAATCTGAGCTCAGTATGTGACCTGCAGATCACAGGCTCCTATCCTAGCAAGTGTTCTCAGTTTATTAGTGTGTTAGTTGCATATATATGTATTGGGGAGAGGATGTGGCCTAACGGCTAGAGCGGTACACCTCAGAGCTGGGGAACCAGGTTCGAGTCTCGGCGGGGATCCGCAACATCCTGTGATTCTGGGCAAATCACTTAATTTCTCTGTGCCTAACAAAAAATTGAATGTCTTTGTCTGTAACGCAACTGGTGCTCTTGTAAAGCTCTCTGATACCTTCGGGTCTAGTTTGCGCTATATAAAACCAAATATATATATATACATAAAAATATATCCTTGTGTACGTTGCAGATCACAATTTTCCAGTTTTGTTTTAATATTGTTCAGTTGGTTTTGTACCTAACGCAAACATCTGCATGTAATCTCCAATGCTTTCATTTGAGTCCTTGCAGGTCAGTCTCGCACTCTTCTCAGTTAATAAAATGAGTAGCAATAATTTTGGCAATCATTAGCACGAATTATTAACAGTGTTATTTAGAATTTTGTGAATACAGGTCATCTATCAAAAATGCTGGCTGTAGGACATTCTCCAACAGTTCCAGAAGGTCCATTCGCCTTATGTAGAGGATAAGACCAGATATCTACTCTAAATAGGGCCGAAGGGGCAATTTAGCAGAAGCCCTGCATCTGCCAAATTGTATATGATAGCCCCCACCCTGCACACACAAGTGCCAAAACATTCTGGGTTGTATTGCGTGCTGCATTAAGTGGCAATGTTAGTGTACTTACAAACTGTGATACTCTATATATTCTTGATCTAAGGGCATCATCACACACATTTTCTTCCCTTTGTTTTCTGATATCTTTTGTGTTTTCGAGATCTTGGTGACATGTAACATACAACACTTAAATATCTGGGTTTATATTTTGTCTATCTTGTGAAGAGACACTGCAGGGTGCATCTTTACTTTCTTTAATGGACTGGGGGTCTGGAGGCAGCATTGTGAGTGACCAACTGACTCTCCTCCAGGACACAAGTCGAACAGTAGGATTTGATGGCTTACCTTGAATTTGGAGCCTGGTACCCAGGCAAGTGGGAAAAAAGAGCCTCCAATCCCCATCACACTGAGTTTGTGCCGGTACCACTGGGGCATTTACCAAGGTGTAACTTTTGAATTGAACGTTTGGACCCAGGAACACAGTAGAAGTATCCAGGAAGCTGGCAGTGTGTGCTGTTGGTGCCGCCACGGCAAAGCCTCCAACCTATCCCTGGTAAATTTGTTTTCTAGATTCTCTAGATACACAAGTTATATTACATTATTCTCTTTACACTAAGCCGAAATCCAAACAAAATAAAAGCCTGGCCACTAACTCCACTTACTGTGTACTTTCAGAGTTCATCACACAGTGTGTTATAATTGGGTCTCTGAGCAGTGTTAAGACCCTTCAGAAAGACCATGAAGCAAAATCAAACACAATCTGATGTGTACACACCCTTGCCTTGGCTCTGGTGGCACACAGATCCTCTCACCAGTAAGGGTTCAATCCGTCTTCTCCCATGCCCTCTGTCCTTTGCCCATTCCTTCTCTTGTTGGTTCCTTTCTTGTTTGATGTGCATCCTTTGTGACACTCTTGTTGTTACTGTGTACAGCACATCTATACATCTCTGTCCTAATGCGCTATATAGCCTTATAGCCCGCCGTAGAGGGCTATACTGGCTATTAAAGGCCCGCTGCAGCATTAAAGGCCCGAGCCGAAGGCGAGGGACTTTAACAAGGCAGCAGGAACTTTAATCGCTGGTATAGCCCTGCTACGAAAGGCTATAAGGCTAATCGAACATTCTGGCACTAGAGGGCAGAATGTTCTAACAAACAAAACAAAGCCTTCAGGGAGCGCGAGGGGACTGAAATCCCCTCAGGCTCCCTGAAGCCTTTGTTCACAGCCTGTATTGCCTGTCCACAATATTGTTTGACCACTTGTAAAGTCTGAAACTGTAACTGTACCACAGTGACTGTCCTACTCTCGAAATATCTGGCCAGAGATGATCTTATGTTTCGATTTCTAGCATTGCTTTTGTTTTTATTACTTCACACATAGCTTCGCCAAGTTATAGCCTGCCCAAGGGACATCGTAAAGATTGTATCGCACAATCAATGTAGCATGTAGAATCCAGGACTCTGAATGCCAGTGAGAAGATGCTATCCATTGCCTTTCTACATCATTGTTTTTAGCCCCACAGTGAAGCTTATATACCTATTTGAGATAGAAATATCAAATATAATACATTATCTCCAGCACTATTTCAATATCATTGTCTAACTTTATTAATCGTGTGTTTGTTTTTAGATGATTCTATATGCTATAACTCATGAAAGAGCCCCATCTTTTCTTTCTTCCATTTTTCTTTCTTTTCCACTTCTGTATTTTTCCTCTCCATTTTTCGGATTTCATTTTTACTTTTGATTCATCATAACGTCCATTGAGAAACAGTCATTATATCAGTTCATATTTTTTTCCATTTGCTTTTTTTATTTGTATTACATTTTATAATTGTACATAGTTGCAATTTCTTAAACATTCCATTATATCAGTTCACTAGATGCTTGTTTTATGACTGATTAACGCTTACATATACTGATTTTACTACATGTATATTAATTTCCTTTTGTATTTTTGGGGGTAAACACTCCAATAAGAATGACCAAATATAAAACAAGTCTCATCCTCACTACATTCAAAACCAGTTGCGCATGCTTGGTGGTTATTAAATCAAAGGGCAGACTGCTGAACCTGTTTCAATAAGACACTGCACTTAATTAATAATAAATGAATAAGTAAAGAAATGCGTCCCCCAAAATTGGAAGGCTGGACTTACCTGCAGTGCCACTGCTGCCCTGAGACTGCACTACCTCTGCTAGGCACTGGGCTCTATCAACAGGCTTGGGAGTGACCCGCATGCACTGCGGCCGGGAGAGAAGATAACAGCCCTGCTTTAATTTCCATTTGATTCCATGGCAATAGAAGGAGGGCAGCCAGCTAGTGAAATGGCGTAGCTCACTTTATCTGCGTTCTTCCTTCTATTCCTATCTGCATTGGAAATGAAGGAAGGACTAATGCTGCTGGGACAGAGACCAGGGACAGTGCAAGAAGAGGCAAAAAGCAGTACTCACCGGTACAAATTAGGCTATGATTATACCACAATTTCAAGTTATACTCTGCATTATTACCCTCATGCTTTGCATTAGCAGGCCCCGGGCTTGTCTCAATTGAGTGGGTTGTAGTCAATTTTATATTCTGACTTACTTATATAGTGGTGTTCCGCATACTAGTTTTTCATGTAGCACGTTTTTCCTTAAGTCTTGTTACTTCTGCACCTATGCATTGGAGTGCAGAGAAACTAGGACACTATATAAAGGGGACATACTTTGTCCACAAGGACACAAGCTCTTTTACTGGGTGTAAAAAACACCCTCGGCCCGATTCACAAAACTCTTTCTGGGAGTAGTTGTGTCTTAGTCTAGGCTAAGGTGTGTCTTAATGCTATTCCAGAAGTAAGACGTGCTTATTCATGAGAAAAATAGTGGTGTGTTTCACAAAGCTTTTTCTCCATTTTAAAAGCAGTACTTACTTCTGGAAACAAAGGAGTACATCTTTTCTAAGCCTGGAGTAAGACAAAAGGACTTGCAGAAAATGCTTTGGAGACCAGGCCTGGATAGTCAAAAGTAATTTGTTCTCAAGAACAAGCAGACAATAAACTCACTGGGGTTTAAAACCTGTTGCAGACACTGAGTAGAATCTAAAGGGACATTCTTTTGACAAAATTCGACATCCAGACAGTGTGCCTCCTTGATGAGAGGTTGGTTACATTATCCACGAATGGGCATCCAATTTGTTAACCTTTCTCACCAGCCTCCTGTATGTTTCGCGATTGTAACTCCATGTTACATCCTAGGGGAGATACATCATTTCACTAAGTAGGCCATAGGATAGCCGCAGTGTGAAATTGGCGTGGTTCACAGTTAAATGGCCCTTTACTTCCGGGGTTATTGATCAGCGCGCTTGATTCATTAAGGAAAGGTACTTTTGTCAATACCCTCGATGGATGGCTTCCTGCGTTGGCTGCTGGCCGTGCTGAGGCTGTGATAAGAGACTTGTGAGTGCCCCGTGCAGCGTAATGTCGGTAGTAATGAGGGCTTAGGGGACTATCACGCTATCGCGTCAATAGCAATTGGATCGCATGGAAGCACCCAACAGTCACGTGATCTCAAAGGTGGCAAGAGTGCAGGAAGCCGCGCCACCAGAGTTGCAAATCTTCCAGTGGGCACAGGCAATGGAACCTGGAAGCGTGCAGCTTACTGCATTGAAGGGTCATGTATCAGCAAATTTCCAGGCTTGTCATTGTGGCCTATTGTGGTTGTTCACACAATACCCAGTGTTGTTGTTCAAGACCGGCTGTTATCGAGGCTTCCACTATGAAGCCTGCAGCCATTGGGCTGCATAGCCCTGAGATGAGGCAGAGGCCTCCAGGAAGCATGTAACCCGCAACATGTATCAATCATTCATTCATTTGTAGAGTGCAGCAAATCACCCGTGAGGGTCTCGATGCGCAGGACCTGTAGTAGCTGTGTGGATATTGTTTATTCAAACAACCAGATCTTTAGATCTCTTCTGAATTGTTGGAGTGATGGTGCGGTCCAGAGGTCCAGGGGCGGGGGTGTTGTTCCAAGCCTTGGCTGCCAGGTGTAAAGAGGTACGTCTGCCGATGTTGGCTCGATGGATCCGTGGGGTGTCTGCGATGGAGAGGGAGGCGGAACGGATGTGTCTGGATAGTTGGTGGAAGGTAAGGCAGTTGTTGGTCTGCCATGTTAGTGATGTTCTTCCACTAGATCCTCCGTGCCAGTCGGTTCTTGGAGACTTGAAGTGCCCTTTTGAATAAAGCTGCTGCAGAATTCACTTAGTTGCCCTCAACTATTAGACGATAGAGCAAGCCTGAGTACTACCAAAGATCCTCAGGCACCAGAAACTGCGTCATCTCAAATACTCGGTAATCGACGAATTACACTCTTACTACTGAAGTTGTACTTTGATTACATAGGTCCGCTGCTGCAGTAGTTTTAATTATTTAATAATCGTATATTAAGAACCCATCGTCGAATTGGAAATTTCAGCAGAGTTAAAAACATGGTTCAGAGTCGTCTCATGATCAGTGACCACTGGAGTTCTCCAAACCTTGTGCACAGGGACCTGAAGTTCTGCGTTGGTCAATGCCGCGCCTTGAGTAACACACTAAGAGGAGGACAAGCACAGCCAGGGATTTAACGTGAGAAAAACTGAAGTGGTCCTGAGTTTACCTGACACCACTTGATGAGATGGTCCATAATTTTGCCATTTGGAACAAGAAAGAGACCTGTCCTCGACAAGGTTCGTGGAAAGGAGGAATCTCCAGCAGCGGGCGGGACTGAGGGCTTACCGTTGGCCTGTAGGGACTCAACCTTTGCAGTATGAATCTTAGTGGAATTTCTTGTAGCGCTTAGTGTTGAATAAATACTAGTCTTCAGGCAGCTCATAACCTGTGGAGCGGTAGAAAAGCCGGTGAGGTGTCCCCCCGAGGGTGGAAACGAGTTGTGGACCTGTTGAAGTTTGAATAGCAGATATTCTGGTTCCAAAAATGCAGAGTCTGCCTAATCCAGGAGGGAGGGCAGAGGAATTAGTACAGTTTAAACTCTCTGTGGAAAGCTCAAGAAAGGAAAACCCCACCTTAGAAGTCTGAGGATGTTGAAGGAGTTGGTCCTTCATGTTGGAGCTTTGGGTGGGAAAGAAGAGTGTCATTCACTCATTCCTGTCGGGTGGGGGATCCTGCAAAGTTCAGCCGCAGTGGGTGTTTTGTGGCAGTTTATGGCTTTGTCAGTGGTATAAACATAAAATCTAAGTTGAATGAAAAGGGAATTGTGCAAGGAGCATGATGTTACCGAATGTAGGACGTTATAGCACATACATTCACAACACGGTATTTTACATAGCGTTCGTTACAACGCAAGTCGTTACAAAGACTTGCGCTTGAGGGCACTGGACTTAGGAATAGTATGATTTACTATTCCAACTCCAGTCTACGTAACCGTAGATAGTTGTTGGAATAGTAAATCATACTATTCCTTAGCTTAGAGCCTCATCCATCGCAAGTCGTTATAACGACTTACGTTGTAATGCCCGCGATGTAAACATCCGCGGTGTAACAACCGCATTGTAAAGGTCGTACTCCTATGTTACCATGTCCAAGATCAACGTGGTCGTTGTAACAACCGCGTTGTAAGGGCATCGCGATGTGATGCCCGCGTTGTAGTGGCTGTTTCCCGTCACTGCTGGTGTGCAGGCTGCTTGCACTGCTGCAGTGGTTGTGCTGGTCGTGCAGTGCTGGGACCTGCCTGTGCTCTGGAGAGGCTGCTCTGAATTACATTCACTACTCAATTAATTGTTTTGAAATCAAAATGTGGTGGACAAAGGTAAAGGCTTTGAAAAATCTTGGGGGTGGTTTGTGCAGAGCCCGTCACTGTGCGGGGAGCAGAACCCTAAATAAAACGTCATGTGCCATTTTGGTGCACCCACTCTGTCAGCAGGGGGGTCTGGTGGCTCAGTGGATAAACACACCCACTGCATGGATCGGTGTTTCGCCTCATGGTCACAGGTTAGAATCCTGATGGGTCCACTCAGGCTTTCATCCTTCTGAGGTCGATAAAATGAGAACTGTTGTGAGACAACAGCATCTGTTATTCCTTCTGAGAGGATGTGCGCTTAAACAAATACACGTTATCCTATGACCGCCATATCGGAGGCCTTCCATTTCACTCTGGTGGCTGCTTGTGGTGACTTCCTTTTATTGTCTTAATTTAGCATTGGTTCGTTGCAGAATGGACTTGCAATTTGAATTTAGTTGTGACCACTTTCCTAATGAACCATTACATGTCAATGGGGTAACCCAACAATAACCCCAACGACCGAGGTACACTTCAAAACAGTGCTCCCGCTGGAGACACCAACAGAAAGGACGACTGAACTAATGCACTTGTCCTAATCTAATTTGTCTGTTCCACCTACCTCAGTCCTGAGGTAGGGGGTAAGCAATCACCTATATCAATAAGCAAGAAACTATACAATAATACTAATATTTATCACACACAAGTGAAGTGAATGCATGACTTTTTATTTATTTATGCAACAGTGTAATTACAGTACTTCTCTCCAGATAGAAAGATGAGAGAGAAGGTGCTCAAAGAGAGTGCACGTGTAGGAAATTTTGGTTGGGGAATGAAAAGAGGAAGTGGAACTTGTACATATAACATTACCATTATTTAGAAGCCTGTCTGTTACATTTCTTTGTACAACATACATGCAATCTCATTGTATAGGGTTCTTAGTTTCAATCATTATTGCTGGTTTTCTGGAAGAATAATCCAATCCACGCTTTGTGAAATGTTGACGTTTCGACCCAACAACTAGAAGAGGGGCCAGTTAGAGCCTCACTTTCGGGTCTTCATCAGGACTCTGTGATAGACTAGATGAGAGCAACTGGAGGGTAAAGGCCTCCGGTGAGGTGACTGCAAAATTATTCGGAAGACAAGAGCCAACTGGCTCCTCGTTTAACACCTTCGCTGCGGCGGCAATTCCCCCGCAGGGGTAGGGGGGGCCGCCCGGTGCTCCCATGCTCCTGACGGAACCGCTCCGTCACGAGCCTCGGGCGCGCCATGCTTGTGATGGAGCGGTTCCGTCACGGCCCCGCCCGCTCAATAAAACGCGCCACGCAGGCGCATAAACAGCGCCGCGCAGGCGCGCCAAGCGGGCCGGGACGGAACCGCTCCATCACCAGCACAGCGCAACCGAGGCTGGTGACGGAGCGGTTCTGATACCAGCATGGAAGAGGTTAAGTTGTATCTTGAACACCCTTAAATAAAGTGGCCTTGGAGGGGGACTTAATTATGTAATTATGCAAAATTCCTTTTATTTAACACAGTTCACAAAAAGTAGGGCATTCCATGATGCCAGACACAGAGCCTGAGTTGATTCATTCAGTTAGAGGCTCTTTTCTACGCTTTGAATAAATATTAAATAAACTGAGACTTTGCATATTTATATAATTAGGTCACCCTCCAAGGCCATTTTATTTAAGGGTATTCAAGATAGATCCCCTTTAAATGAGGAGCCAGTTGAAGAAAGCTTATGCAGCACATCCTCTGTGCCCCCATGGGAGCCATGCACCAATTTCATGCAACAAGTTCTATGCAACCTGTCCCATGTGCCCCCATTAAAGCCATGCCTTGATTGCATGCAACACGTCTTACGTGCCATCATGGGAGCCATGCACCAATTTCATGCAGCGTGTCCTATGCACCCTCTACTATGTGCCCCAATGGGAGCCATGCACCTTTTGCATGCAACATCTACTATGTGCCTGCCATAGAGGCCTTGCACCGATTGCCTACAGCGATTACTATGCGCCCCATGGAAGCCGTGCACCTTTTGCATGGAGCACATACTATGTACCTGCCATGGAGGCCTTGCACTAATTGCATGTAGCAAGTGTTATGAGGTCGATGGAAGCCGTACACCTTTTGCATGCAGCATGCACAATGTGCCGGCCATGGAGGCCTTGCACCTACTGCATTCAGCACGCCCAATGTGACCCATGGAACCCGTGCACCTTCTGCATGCAGCATGTACTATGTGCCGACCATGGAGGAGATGCACCGATTGCATACAGCAAGTACTATGCGCCCCATGGAAGCTGTGCACCTTTTGCATACAGCATGTAGTATGTGCCGGCCATGGAGGCCGTGCAGCTACTGCATGCAGCACGTTTGGGACCCATGGAACCCGTGCACCTTCTGCATGCAGCATGTACTATGTTCTGGCCATGGAGGAGATACACCGATTGGATACAGCAAGTACTATGTGCCCCATTGAAGCTGTGCACCTTTTGCATGCAGCATGTATTATGTGCCGGCCACGATGGCCTTGCATTGATTGCATACAGCAAGTACTATGCGGCCCATGGAAGCCGTGCACCTTTTGTATGCAGCACATACTATGTACCTGCAATGGAGGCCTTGCACCATTTGCATACAGCAAGTACTATGCTGCCCATGGACGCAGTGTACCTATTTGCATGCAGCACCCATTCTGTGCCCGCCAAGGAGGCCTTGCACCGACTGCAATTACGGTTCTCACTGTTGGTGTCATTGTTTTCTGTGTTTTGTTTCCGTAGTGTAATGCTTGTAAACACCCACGGATTCATGCGCTGGTGAGTAATATAGCTCCACGGCTTGTAATCCGTATGCACAGCAGGAAGAGAAGAGCTACATCTGGAGTAGTTTCCTGAAACAACAGTAGCAGCTGCAGCAGGGAAGGAGTTTCCACTCCTGCGCTGTCTAAGATACCGGGGAGCTTCCAGAAGAGCCTGGCTTCTGAAGTCCACACACCACTAAGGATATAGCAGGAAACTTTCATCTTCAGAGGACAGGTAGGGGTACAGAGACAGGCAGGTGAGACATGACTAATGTCTTAAAAGAACCCTAGTCTGTGAACTAGGAGAGCGGCAAGGGGCTGACAGGCTCAGATTGGTGAACAACCCCTTCGTTGCAGACAACAAAGAAGGACTTAGGCAGGTAGAGATAAAGAATTACCATAATCAACCCATGGGTGGATCAAAGCCGCCTCATCAGACATACGGCGCCAAGCAAGGACCAGTCTTTAGCACACCCTTAGATGGAAGGCGGGGAAGAGACTGAGAGACCACAGCAACTTGAAGTTCTAGGGAAAGATCCAAGAACACTATGAATCAAAGATTTTTCCCTTCTTTGGGCAGGAAAATTCTCCAGGCTGGAAGCAAACCGTTTGTGGGGTAGCTATACGTCCCCCGTTACCTCCAATCATGACCTATTTTATCAGAGATGAGCTTGAACTAGTGTCGTGTAGGAAATTACCCATAAATGTGGAGTTGCAATGTAACTTACCATTTGCAATTCCTGGCCTTTGTTGGTCTTCTAAGTTTTTGTCAGAGTGATTACTGACCCCTGATTTTGTTTGTGTTTGATCTTAGATTGATTAATCTCAAACTTTATCTTCAGTATGTATTTTATATATATATTTTTGTTTTTCAATACCCCGAAGAAAGTCCCTTGATTATTCTTTTTAGGTCGAGCATTCGAGACCTCCTTGTATATACTTTAGTATATGCTTATTATATACTTATATGTGTATGCACTTTGTGGGCTCTGGAGATCAGCCCTAGGACTTGTCTGCTTCCGCTTAGAGACTTGTCTGTTCAACTGCCTCTATTTAACTGTCTTGATAGAAAACGACCAGCAGAGATCAGTAAAATACCATAATTGCTTTAGCATGCTCTAGATTCCAGTCCATAGAATTTGTCTTCCACGAGCACCCGTAGACAATAATATTTTTTTCAAATCTTGTATTTTCAGTGATATGACCACCAAAGGCCCTGATTTTATATTAAAAACAGAGCTTTGGGCTATACCATTTCCCGCTGAAAGGCAATATTTCTCTCCATGTGTTCCCATGCCTGGCATGTCACGCAGTTTCCTGCTTACTTTCCTTCTATGTTAAAAAACAGTAGATGTTTTAGCACCTAGGCTAATGGTCTGCATAGCTAAATACATATTAGGTCCCAAAGGCGAGACCGAATGCATTGCAAATGCTTGTTTATAATGTTCCCTGGAGTTCCCCTACTATTCTGCTTGCCTTCCTTAATGCAGACCTTTTACATTTGAAACTTACCTATATGTTTTTTTTCCTACGTGAAGGAAATCCTTATTACCACTCCCCCTTCCGTAATTGATCTCTTTCTTTTTGCCCGTATATTGAAAATATACCGCTTTCATTTAGTAACATCCTTGCCGTTGTCCGTTCTTGCTTATTTAGTTCCACCCCAATTTCTTTACCATTTCTTTTGGTCACACGCTTTAATTACCAAGAGATTTTTGTTTCCTAAAAATTTCAACCTAGAATAGGACATGCCACCTTTTTAATATCATATCATTAATACTGCCTTGAGTTTTTATATAATAACATATATGTGCATACTTACAGAAATAAGTATATGTATGTTAATGAATATTCTTTTATGCATCACTGCTGAATAATGTATCTGCTGGCTACTGGTTCAGAGCAATGTCTCTGGCACAGTGGAAAGGGGGGGAGGTGGTAAGAGGAACCAGACCAATTTATGTTGAAAACATAAGAAAATCCCTAACAGGAGGATGCAGGCCTGCCAGCAATAGAAGATGGTTATGTTGTGCCAGTAATAGCTCTCTGTTTACAATGAAATGGCGTGCAATGTTCCCTTTTTTTGCATTTTGTATAGGGTAGGCCAGATGGCAGGAGCTTAAACCGGAGCGACCTACCCGCTAAATCAGGCTGAGCTGCCAAATCCTCTGTAATGAGTCAGAGCGTGAAAAGCGCGAAATGAGCGCAGCATAAAAACCGCGACACTTCATTACCAAGGAGCCGCAGTGCGCATGCGCTTCATTTTCATGAATTTATTTCCATATTTTATAGAAGGTTTATCCAACGTGCATGTCAACTAACTACAAGTCAATCTTAAAATGGAAGGAAAATAGACATTGACAGTGTGTGGGTTGTGATTCACGAATGAGGAAGAAGGTTAAAATAATTGTTTTAAGTAAATGAGGAGTGGGAGAACATTTTCTTTTCTTTCAAATAGAAAATAACCTAAAAAATATGGAAAAGAGAAGCAGCACAAAGTCTGGAAAAAAATCCAAGATGAGTTGTGGAGCAAAAGCACCTTATTATGGTTGGAACAAACAGAAAGGTAGCTGCAGTGCTTGATTTGTAAAAAAAAATAAGTGCTGGGGCCCTCGTCAGGAGGCCACCTCAGTTTGCACCGCACATTTTTACTGTAGTTACACAACTATTAACCATCACACTGCTACAAGTGTGACAATTCAAACTGTTTGAGACTGCCAAAGCTTTAAGAACGGCTATGGTGGCAGGTATTAGTTGTTTTTAATGTATATTGAATTAACAAATAACACATTTTCTGTTCATCTTTAAATTGCACAAACAGTGCCATCATGTGGCAGCTATCATAAGAGCAGGTTCTAGTAATTAAGTGCCAGTGCAGAGCGCCGGAACCCACCGCCTCAAATTAAGCACTGGGGGGGCACCAAAGCAGGTTCTGGCAATTAAGTGCCAGTGTGGAGCACCGGAAACCACTGCCTCAAATTAAGCACTGGGTAGGCGGCACCAAAACCAATGATAAATTTAGAATCATGTAATGATGTAAATAATAGGCATTTCTGGTTTTTGTGACAAATTGGGAACATCTGAAAATGTGTAAAGAGCAAAATAGCCAGGGAGGGAATATTTAATATTAAATGAGCTGCAGAGTTTATGCCCAATCAGAGTATAATTAGCCAAAGAAGAAGCCTAAGAAGTAAAAATCACAAACAACACTTGAAGAAGAAAAATTAGTAATTTGGGGCCATATGTTTCAAGCCCTTTTCCTGTTTGCAAACGGGCCGATTCTCAGAATCGTCCCGTTTGCGAATTGTAAAAAGCCTTTTGGGATCTATCATCTCAAAAAGCCATCGCAAAATAGAGAATTGCTAAATTTGCGATTCTCTACTTTGCAAATGCAATTAAGGAATTGCAAATTGCGATACCTTAAATGCAATTCTTGAAGCACCAGAAATTTGCTATTTGGCCGTAAGGAATTTCAAATTACCACCAACTTCAAGCTGGTGGCAATTTGCGATTTTCTTTAAAAAAAGCACTTTTTTGATTTTTTTTAAAGTGCCATATGTCGCACATACATGCCCTTAGGGCATGTATGTGCGCAAAATGTGCACCCATGCATATTTCAGGGTACAACATTGTGTCCTTTTGGCACCCTTGCACCCTTGAAATTGCATTTTCAATTTGAGATTCTCTAATTGGTAATCGCAATTGAGAATGTCTTCCCATTCATTCCTATGGGTCTCCTGGTGTGTGTGCTTGTATGCACACACACCAGCAGCCATCTTAGAAAGATTTTACTTATACGGTAAGTAAATTATTCCAAGGTGGCCACTGTATTTACGCACACATGCGGCCATATGCGTGGTCATTTTTTTTTTTTTTTATACCTTACTCTTAATGTACCATTCCAAGGTGGTGGATGGTCATGTAGGAATGATAAATTAAGATCGTCAATTGCTCCGGCGAAACCGAGAAGCAAGCAACTTGCTATCCCATGCAGAAATTAGGCCTGTGCAAAAGACAAAGCAGGCGGGAATAGGAGGTGTGAGGAAGCTACAGTGAAGATAGAAATGAAAGGCCCAGTAGCAATATGCGTTGCCAGGCCCTTGGAAAAGTAAACTTCCCAAAATGAAAAATAAAAAAGATAAAAACTGAAGAAGGACTGGCAGACATGGATGAGTGCGGGAGAACGTGGGGGTGATTTTGGGCGGACATTGGAGAGAGCATGGAACGTGCTGAACTTCCTTGCAGGGCTAAAAGAAGAATAAGAAAAAGCTGCCTGATGTCAGTAGTAGAAGGATGCAAGCTAACCAGTTAAAAGAAACTATGCTTTGGGGCTGGGCAGGACAGGAACAAGAATACGGAGGAAAGCCATTGAATCAGGAGCATCGACCAGAAATAGACAGTAAAGCTGTCAATCAACGCGAGAGAAGAATTGAATGATCTACCTTTATAAAAGCAGTGGAAAGGTCGAAGATGAAAAGGATAGAAGCGTGTTTGATCTGCCGTACATTTTCAAGGATATTGGGCACCTTTGAAGAAGCAGTTCAGTAAAATGTGATGCTGGAAGCCCCAATTCAAAAGTAAGTGTATGGAAAAGTTTAGAGCTACGAATTAACTAGACCCTTGACATTGTTTCAGTGTACATTATAAGAAAAGGTTATCCGTAGCAGAACCATTGATATCAACAGAAGATTACTTCAAAAGAAGCAACCTGAAAGGAAAATGGCCAAAATGCCTTAAACTGAGCAGGGTAACTCATTTCCTGTGCAAATTCTTTAGGACAATGCTGACTAGTTTAGTCCTCCGTGTTAGGTTGCTCATTCTGTGCTCTGCCTTGGCTATGTGTGGGCCATTGTAGCAATATTCCATATGTTGACTTTGAATTCAATCACTGATAGATTTATTATAGCATTTTAGCATGCCCCAGAGGGCTATACAGTCATTAAAATTCCCTTTCCTTGAGTTACATCACAAAGTTGCCCTTTAACAACAGAAATAGGCTGAGTCAGAAGGGCTATGGTGCTGTTAAAACATTCCCACCACCGTGCCAAGAGTGTTCTAATAAGAACCTTCTTAAAAAGAAACAGAAAGACACGAATTGAAATGTTGGAGATGAAGGTTTTACCAACAATTACGGGGCATATTCCATTCCATTATTTTCTAACATTCCGATGTTCAAGTTAAGCAATATTATTCACGGTGAAGGGCACCCCCAGGTAGTTATTGACAAGGGTGGGATTCACCCCCGGTCCCAGACATTAACTTCTTGGGAGTTGTGGATAATATTGCTATTGTAAATCAGACTCTTCAAATTTGGGGTGAAATTTACAACATAGTTTGTTAGATGGTGTTTTCATGGCACTAAGTAGGTGGAATGTTTCTAGGTTAATCCCTGTTGGATTTTTTAAGGCTCCAGTGTTTTCGAAAAGATTTGTAGTGAATACCTGGTTTTAAGGTCACAAAAAGAGTATATAGAAATGATGATAACAGATTTTAATCACAATAGCCCTAATCTATTGAGGTTACCATATTCATTTTAGGAATTGTGGGAAATTCTAAGGTGATTTAACATTGTGAAAAATCCTGCCTTACGGTTTCATTAGCCATCTTGGAGTGAAAATTGTTTATTCATATGCTCGTCTCATGGAAAGTTTTGTTAGAGCTTGAGAACCTAAGCTAAGGGCGCATTTTCTTTAATTTTATGAATATCTTGCCAAGCCATATCAGAGAAAGGTCTGCCATTCTGAGGGAAAAATGAACTTCCAACAGTCTGCCAGCTGACTTCCAAGTGTGTGACTGCAGCATCAACAGAGTACTAATGAGCTACTAGAGCGCTGACATTCAGTATTCATGCCAGAAGTGAGGCACACCTGAACACCATGTTGCTGGAATGAGATGTAGAATTTAAAGCATTTACAGTAGAGAAGACATCAGTAAATAGACACAATCAAGGGCTATATTTTGCATGGACATTATGGTTAGTGCTTCACAAAGCTAAAATGAGGACATATTTCCAGTAAATTATTAAAAATGTTTCTCATCCATGTGAAAGACTGGCAAACGTACATCCAACAGCAGCTGCTGTCTGTCCGTAGAGTCCACAGTATTCTACAGTAGCTTCACCACAGAGTTCTTCACAACTAGAGTGCTAACATTTTATGTTCATGACAAAAGTGGCACACAACTAACACCATGTTGCTGGAATATAAGCTATTGAATCTCAAGCCTTTTATTTGTATCAGGCTGAAGTATATCAGCAAAAAAGGGTTAATACAGATATGAAAAGAACTGTTTCAAAAAATATTAGGGGGAAATGTGGGGTTTTAGTCATTTATGTGATTATATATTTTAAAGGTATACAAATTGTTAATCACAACTATTCCTGCTAAATCTAGCATCCTCTTTCCATGTCCGTTTCCTCAGACAATCCATCTCCTCTATCTCTTAATGCCTCCTAAATGTAACAATTTTTGATAGACATAGGCATTTTTAATTACCATATAAGTACATTGGAGTAAATCTTGAAGAGGTGCTGGAAGCCATATGCAGACAGGTTTCATATTTAAAATGAATTGATTTTTTCTCCAATGGCTAATGAGTTGGAGTCTGGGCATTTCGGGCCCGATTCACAGAACTAACTTAAGACAAAATCCTAAACTTACTACCATTTTGGTATTCACAGAAGGCACTTACTCATTTTGGTATTCACAGAAGGCACTTACTCATTTTGGTATTCACAGAAGGCACTTACTTATTTCGGTATTCACAGAAGATAGGACTCCTAACTTTAGGACTCCTAAATTCCTTCTGTGAATACCGAAAGTCTTAAAGTTCGGATTTTTCTCAGTTTAGGAGTAGTAAAGTTAGGACTCCTAACTTTAGGACTCCTAAATGCCTTCTGTGAATACTGAAAGTCTTAAAGTTAGGATTTTCTCCGTTTAGGAGTGATCGCATTTGGTAGATCTCACAGAACTTTTGCCACCAGATCCATTGCTCGTGCGGGCCATTGTTTCCGCTTGCAACCATTTTATTAAATCCAGGTGCCACTCTGATATAAGTGGGCAGAGTGGACCTGATTGGTTATCGTAACAAGCCATCGATCATGGCTGATATGGTTATTATGAAATGATACAACTGCAGTACACCTGACATATATATTTTGAAAAGCATATTTTAAAGACAGTAGGCCTTTAAGAGTGTATTATTCAGGATTTTATTATATGGAATCTCACAGATTACTGTATAAGGCAAAGGGTTAAGTGCTGGTTTGCACTGTGATCATTTTGGATAGAGTAGGCTATTGTTTCAACCAATGTGAAAATCTTATTTCAAGACTGTGTGCCTGAAGGCTGCCTTGTGGGTAAGCTTATGCTCAATGCGGTAGTCCTGAATTGGTTATGACAATTAAATGAGAAAGACTACAGGGCCAAGTGGTTAATTGGAAACTATTATGTCAGATACCACAGGTCTTATATGTTTATGATGAAAAGTTATGACAAAGTTAATGCAGCTGACATATTCATTTTAGAAGCATTATTCACTTGGCACAATACCATTCCAAGATGGCCGATGCTATGTCTGCATGAGTAGAGTATAGCTCTCCCAGAGGCATTGGAAATTGCTAAATAAATATAGGGCAGAACCATCTATGGTGATACATTGTGCTTGACTATGGACATGATGAGTGCCTATGAACTGGAGTCCTATTCATGTGTGCTATAAAGCACATCTATGTGTAACTGGCCGGTGCTCAACTCGACGTTGTCTGATGGGGTGGAAGACTGATTTCCCTCAATTGCCGAGATGGGATGCGTACAAGCACGTGAGAGGATTGGAGGCCTGACTGGTACCATCGGTGTATTTGCGTTTTGCCTGTGACGTGGGTGGATATACTATTCAACAAGCCAAATCCAGCAATCACAGCTGTTGACACAATGCAAACTAATTAGCCCTGCAGGGCAGACCGCAGTGTAGTGTGTGCTCACGGTCAGGTCAAGGTGCCCTGAGCTGTGAGAGCCAGAATGTCAAGCGCTCCAATGCCTGGTGATTGAAGGAAAGGGAACTTTTGGAGTGGATTCAAAGGTAAAGCATCCATACTAGGCCGCATCATTAGAAGATGGCAGACCAGCTGTAAGAGCTCCAGCCACTATAGAGCCCTGGTGCCACTCAAGGGGGAGGGCTAACATGATTGCTACCCATGACTGGGAGAGGTTGTCAAGCACCAATAAAGGAGCATAATTAAGGCAACATACAGTGCCTGAGTAAATCTTTGACAGATATAGAATTCTGAAGCAGACCGCCATTCTGAGAAAAGTACAAAATGTCTTGTCAGAACATGGGTAGGGAAGCAGCCATTTTGGGGTCAGCCAGCCCGAAAGGAAAGATAAGGCAGCCATTTTGAAAGCCGCCAGCCCACAGCAAATAAAAGTGGCCATTTTAGAGTCAGGCTGCTCCAGTATAAGGGAATGTGGTGTCCATTTTAATATCCAACACCATCACAAGTGGCAGTTTACCTAATTGAATAAAGTTGGAAACTGTAAACTGAAGGCAGCTGAGCCTCCTAAATTGCCTCTCGGCTATGGAAGGCAAACAAGCAAAATAGAAGCCAAGAAATAAACAAAAAGCGTAAACATTGTTAAACAAATAAATAGGAAACACTCTGAAATACTAGCAAGAAGGATTAGACCAACAAAGTGAAAGACACTGGCATTCAGGAACACAGGGCGTTTTGGAAAATGAAATCCCCCAAAACAAATTTCCATTAACATGCAGAGAAATGAAGTGAGAGTCAGCAGGAAGGAGAACGTGGAATGAAGGAAGGACACAAACCATTTACTAAAACGTGACACATTATAGCGGGTGCTGCAAGTGCTAGCGCTCCACCAACCGTCTCGCAATGATGGCAAACAGCAACGTAACCTCTATTTCAACAAAACTCAAAGGAACAATAAAGCTTTAAGATTGAGTTTTAATACAAATGTTATTACAGTAGGATAAAATAGCATACAGCTGGCCCTGAACAAGAGGAGAGAGAAGTCCAGAAACTTGAAATTAAGAGTCCTGGCAAAAGAAGTGAAACGCTCACCGTTGAGAAGTGTGATCTGCCAATCACATGCTTGAACCCCGGCAGAGCCAGCCAAGCTTGAGCCGCAAAGAAAAGGCGCAAGACATACAAGACATTCTGAAGATCAAATATAGTGCATTTCATCCACCACCTGTGACAAGTGAAGCAGGTTGGTGTGGATGGGGTCTAAGAGGGAACCAATCCCAAACTGAGGATAATATAGGAAGAGGGTGGTACAGATAAGAAACCTACAGTAAGGGTCAAAGTTGCAGGAGGCATTTCAAGCTGAGAGCCTCAATAGTGTAGCATCACAGTGGATGAAATAAGAGGCCATTAAATTTGACTCATTTCCTTGACCTGCCACCCCCAGTTGAGGAGACCAGCACACACAGTGTTGAGGTTCAGGCGGAAGAAGTGGGTATAGTCATTAGACAACTTCCTTGAAGCAGCAAGTGAATCAAAGGACAAACCAAAGCTGCAGCAGCAGATCCTTGTGATCTAGCAGAGCATGTTGGCCAACATTTAATCAGTGTGCTCTCTGAGACATACAAAAGACTCAAAGAAACATTATGTGCACACTTTAACATTTAAAGGAATGTGGACCACAAATGCCACATTTTTCAACTTGACTCATGAGGAAATGGGTAAAGCCTTGGTGACTTTTATTGCAAGAATAGAAAACCTGGTATAACATTGTGCTTTGGAAATATGCATGACTGAGGACACAATTCATCTCCATTGAGAGTTGCGTCTTTTCACAACCACACAAAGCAAGTTTCTAAAGAAATGCTCTTGTTAAAGGTAATCCTAAAGAGGGCAAGAGCTGGTGAGCTGGCCAATGACCATGCAGCACAACTCGATACTGGGAAAGAACAAGAAAGAAGAAACATCTCATGAACCTTTGAGGAAGTCATAGAGACTGAAGAAGGAACAAGGGGAATGAAGACCAAGAAAGGTCTCAAGAATACACAGATAAGCCAATGACGAGACTTCACAGCCGAAGACAAGATATATAATGTCATTTGCCTAATGCGTGTACCAAAAGAAGAGAGTAAGACCGACTCATGCTTGCTTGGTGATCAGGCCGATCAAGGCACAGAAATAGCCAAGAACCTTGTGTCGCACAGGATGGGAAGCTTTAAACGCACTTCTGAGGAGGTGTCCAGCGGCGGTAGTTTCCACAAATATGGCTTGAGCAATAGCAAACCCAGGAGAGAAGAGTAAACAAGCTGCAGAAAATCTGTCAGTACTGTCAAACCCTAGAAATCAGAACACAAATGGGCCAGAGAAAGACAACACCAAAGGGAGAGTCAGCAGTTAATCTCACAAGGTAGAAACTGAGACAAGCCCCCAAGACTGAAAGAGACAATGAAAGAAACTCACATTGCCACACTGCTGTCAACATCTTGTCTAACCAGGATGAGGAATTACCTGTCGGATTCAAGCAAGATTTCCTAGGTTTAAGCAATGGTGTAAATGGAAAAATATCTGTGAACAAATATTGGGTGACAGCCAGAAAATCACCTAGAGGCTCACGGGGCATCTCATTAGGAGTCCTGCAAACCAATGGACTCACCAAAAAAGTCAAGAGAACCTTGTTCAAGCAGACCACTTGAAGATGCATCGGGCGCAAGAGCATATCATCACATGCTATCAGATCAGCAGTATCAAAAGCTACAAAATGATCATGAAAACCTGCCTGCAGACAACCACCAAAATACACATCAGAGCCGGAGGACTTCCTCCATTCGGAGTGCCAGGCACCATGCTCTGATGAGTCCATGCAACCACCAGTGCATCACACCAGCTGCCCACACAAGAACATAAACCACAAACTTGACGCCATCCACAGCAACAGGAGCATCTCGATTGACTCAACAAACCTGTGTTGGCAAGATCACATTCATGTAAGGGACATCAAGGGTTTTTCTTCTCAAGTGGGGGTGGAAGGGGAAATAATTGTTGTCTTTCTTTAAGAAGGGGTGAGATGTCATGTCAGAGACGTGTTTCTCTTTGCTAAGAAGGGAGTGGAAGAAATTAGGTCATGAGAACACTGGGACCGTATGGATGCCCGCTGGATCATGGACATCACTTTCTGTGAAGAATTGAGGAAAGGCTGTAAATTAGGGAAACAAAGGCTATTTCAGCATATGACAGAGCAAGGGATGCACGGGTATAGTAAAGGAAATGGTGTACCAGCAAGGGAGTTTAAGAAAATGAGCACAGTACCTCCTCTGATGTAATTAATTGCCCTTGATTGCAGACACATCAGCCACCTGCTGCGATGTGTAATTCTTTTACTTATTTGATATTGCAAGTATTTAGCCACCACATTTAGGCAGCTGCATTTTTTCTATTTTTTTATTTTACTAGCAGCCCGTCCCGACGTTGTCCGGGTATGAATTGCTGCCGGCCAGTAGTATATTGTTTTGTAGGATTTCGTTTAGATAGCATTTCTTATCTGTGTCAGGCCTGTGAAACGCTCCGATTCACAGTGCACTGCTGATGCACTTAAGAGTGTGCGTTCAGTAGTGTGTGAACTCGAGTTTCCCTACTTTATTTTTCCTTGCAATATTATATAGCGCGAACTCGACAACATGGCATGAGCACAATTTACATTACAGAAGAACACATTCATTTGTGGTAGGCACGGGGAGACAAAGCGATTTGCCTGGAATCACAGGATGTTGAGCTGATGCCGAGATTCAAACGTAGCTCCCCAGCTCTAAAGTTCGCACTCTAGAACTTGTGGCGGGAGGTGTGTCTAAAAGTGTATGTCGTACTGGCCATCAATGAGAGGGACCTGTGCATTTTTCAAATGGGTGGTGAAAAAATATGAGTATGTTGCTGGAGATGTGGGCTGCCGTGCCACCAATGTACTTACCGGGGGAGGGTAAACACCCATTATTCCGCAACTTTCTTTCCGCATACCATCACTTCGCATACTTTCATTACGAAAGTACCATGAATCCGCAATGCCATTATAACGCATGGCATTACATTTTATATGCTTTTACCACGCATACATTTACAACGAAATTCGTTGTAAATGCATGAATGGTAAAAGCATGTTTTTTAAAAATAATTGGATACGGTAAGTATGGGTATAGGGGTATATGTTTTGGGGTACTGAGGTATATGTTTTGGGGTGTTTGGGTATTTTAAGGGTTCAAATATAGGTTAGGGTTCTGGGGTACAGGGGTAGTTTTAGGGTTTCGGGCTAGGTATGGGTTTTGGGGTACAGGGGTATTTTTAGTGTTCAGGGCTAGGTTTGGGTATTAGGGTACAGTGGTATTTTTAGGGTTCAGGGCTAGGTTTGGGTTTTGTGATACAGTGGTATTTTTAGGGTTCAGGGGTAGGTTTGAGTTTTGAGGTAGAGGGGTATTTATAGGGTTCAGGGCTAGGTTTGGGTTTTGGGGTACAGGGATATTTTTAGGGTTTAGGGATAGGTTTGGGTTTTGGGGTACAGGGTATATTTATAGGGTTAAGATGGGTTAGTGTTTAAGGGTGTTGAGGTATTTTGAGTAGTAAGGGTGGGTTATGATTATGGGGTGCAGGGGTATTTAAAGGGAGCAGGGTGGGATTAGCATACGATATGAGACGTGGCATGAAGGGCGGAATGTACCACACGCCCCCAGTGTTTGTCACGCCCCCAGCACACGCCCACAGCACAACGCAGACACGCCCACAAAGGACTACTTTGGTGGCACGGTTCTTTTACCTTTTAAATGTATATGTTGGGCGTCTGCATAGCCTATGTCCTTCTGCTGCAACTGCCCTTTCCAACGCTGTATTGGGTGTTGTGATTGGTGCTGTGGTTCCTGAGATTACCCGCCTCAAAGGTTTGGGCTCTCTCTTTATTATATTAGTAAGGATTTTATTTTGCATATGTGTGTTGAGATTTCGTGCATGTTTTATTGTGGACTGTGAGTGGGAGGGATGCAAGAACGAGTCAGCCCTTAGAATGATGGATGCATGAGCGCAAGGATGAATGGCAGAGTACATATGTGATGAGTTATTCAGTGCCTAAACTCACCAGTGACTGTATAGGCACTTTAGATAAAAGCCACACCCACTGGCATTGCCAATGGTGGTTTAAAAATGTAACTCCCCACAGATGACTGAACATGCAGTTGAAAATAGTCGGGCATATAAAATATTTAAAAGCACTAGAAAGCAATGTGGATACACAAAAGGAATCAGAAATTTTACAGACACTCGTTTGTGGAATTTTCAGACACACATGGCTCACCTAGGACTAGTACGGGTGACCAGCAAGATGGAGGCTATCAGGAGGGCGAAGGAAGATAGTCCAACATTACAGCCCCATCTCTATTTGCCCTCCATGCAAAACATTGGGATACAAAATATCAATTTCAAGTGAGTGGAGACAATATTCAGAGGTCAGACTTAAGGAAGAAGTTCCTTGAATCGAGAAATGAGAAAGGGAAGTGTGAGGCAATGAAGCTAAAACGGGGGATTCACAGTGAAACATGTTGGCCAAGCTCCACGAAACCCAAACCTAGAAATGTATTAAATGCTACTTGTTCTTGTCTCCAATTGAGATGGGAGATGAGGCTCCAAGTGAGTGACTGGAGATGGACACAAGATTTCAGCCCCTGTAACTGCCAGACCAGCAATGTACACAAACGCTGCTTTCGCAAAAATGCTAGGACATATCATATAAGGTGACGGCTGTGTGAACAAATCTTCAAGTCATCCGAGTGACCCAGTGTGCTTGATTTGTCTTGTTAGAAGAAATGCATTGACCATTGATTGACTCTGCATCTAATGCTTTGGTTTCCTCCATTCCTTTTAGGGTCCTTGCCAAAATGGGTGGTGAACAAGTCGTCACAATTTTTGGCACCAAAGGTGAGTGACTCATGGCTTCCCTGGTCTTCTAGTAAACTTGGTAAATGGATTAGAGTCAGGGTCTTGTATTGCCAGACCCTCGAGCAGTGGGATCAGTGTTGAAATACGGAATATGGGGGCAGGAGCAAAAATTCAATGTTGTAGGGTCGCTGTAGTCTGATCTTCTGGGTCTCTCCAGAAAGATGTTACCTCACC
Source organism: Lissotriton helveticus (assembly GCF_964261635.1). Classification (NCBI taxonomy): domain Eukaryota; kingdom Metazoa; phylum Chordata; class Amphibia; order Caudata; family Salamandridae; genus Lissotriton; species Lissotriton helveticus. Next base: position 1,591,121,662 of record NC_136069.1, on the reverse strand, counting down.
CATCAGACTGCAACAACCATAGTCAAAGTTGACTTTTTTACCTTCAGTACTCTGAAGTAACCTAAAGGAGACATGTAGAGCTCTATAGAACTTCCAAATATATATTGCTTTGTTTCACACATATGACATCATCCAAGTAGACCTCACTTGTATTCCACAGTAAGACACAACTGGGAGATTCCATCCTACATTTTACTCTCTGCATTCCATAAGACTCTGCAGCGGGTTCATCTCTTCTGCATTAGATATTTGACTCCCTTCCATGTGTCCAAAAGATGTCTTAAACGGTGCGAAAGCATCAGGAGTCAAACCTGAAAAGCCCAGAATGATCAGGTTCAAGATTCCAAACCGGATTGCTAGGTGCAAGCTAGGGTACAAATAGAAAGCATGCGGCAACCATTTGCGGTATATTTTACAATAATTCATGTCAACTCTAGTGTTCAGTTTAAAAACTCTGATTGTATCACGAAAATATACCATCCACTCTGTGTTTTTCATCAAATTTGAAGTTCTAGTTCAAGGGAATATGTACTTTTACTTAACAAGACCATCAATTAAAAATCTCCTGTCTTTGTAACCATGCAGTATTTGTTGTTTCCTTGCTGTTCTGTCTCTCAAGCTTTTTAAAATATGATGTAAATTCTTTACTTGTGACTGACACTGAGTTTCACTATGACAACATATTGACGCAGCGTGCCTAACCTCAGTCGCCACAAAATGGACAATAAGATACCCCAGGACACATCTTTTCTTTTTAAAATTCACAAAGTATTATTTTTAAAAAAATGTGATGATCGACAGAGCTGGAAGCAAATCTGCACACGCCACAATCTATGAATTATCCGAGAAATTACGATTGGACTTTGTAATTCTTTTAGCAGGCCAAGGTCCAGTGCTTGAAGATTGATGTATGAGTAAGTGTGACTTTCTCATGTCGTATTCCTGGCTTACGTATGAGTTCCAGAACTAAGTCAGGTCTATTGCTGGCCTACTCTTGGCTTAATGCTGGAATTATGAGTACCACACGAGTAAGTCACTTAAAAACTTTTGTGTGTAGTCTTCTGAAGGGACATTGTGTCATTGTGGTGGGCAACCACAGAGCGAGGGTAGTGCAGAATGTCACCAATAGATCCAGGCTGGTTTGGAAGGCCTGTTCTCTCGGTGATGTTCTTGGCCAGCTGCGGGAATGTTATGTTATGCAATTCGCGGATCGCACTATCGCTCGGGAAGGTATCCTGGTGCAGAGGTAGTCCTGAAAACACGCTAGTGAGTGCAAACAACTACAACTGAACTTCCTTTGCAAGCAGTGCTTAATTTCAGAAAATAAATAAATAATAAGTGCCAGGGCCCTCGTCAGTAGGTCACTGCAGCTTGTACCATCCATTAACCCTACCTGCCCTACCTATTAAGGTACCAACCGAACTGCTAACCATCACACTCCTACAAGTGTGAACCTTCAGAATGTTCCGTGCCTCCCAAGCTATAAGAATGGCTTGGGCAGAAGGTATTAGTCATTTTTAAAGAATATTAAATTATTAAATAACTGTTTTATGCTCATTTCTAAATTAGACAAACAGCGCCACCATGTGGCAGAGTTTCATAAGGGTTGGTGTTGACAATTACGTGCCGGTGCCGAGCACTGGAAACCACTGGCACAAATTAAGCACTGGGTGCACTCCAATTTACATCAGGTTCGTGGCGACCCTCTGAAGTGAATGTTTGATAGGGCGAAGGTGGTAGCTAGACCCGTGTGGTGTGCGAGATGCAGGGTTTGAAGATATGGTGTAGCATGGTTTGATACACATCGCTGTACGTATAAGCATGCACAGTGGAAGGATGTAGGCGTACAGTAATCAGTGACTCGTGTAGCGGGAGAGGTTTGAGGGATAACAGCTCCTCTTGTGTACACTGACTGACCAGTGCTTCTTTGTAATTAGGTTGCAGGAAGCAGCCTATCTTTCTGGCCCTTCTGAATTCTAAGCAGTTGTTAGTTATCCCAATCTGCTTTGGGAGCATGTAAATTTGTACAGAGAAGACGCCCCATAAAGAATTTATTTTATACGGGGAAAGGATCATCTCTGGCACCATTCTGGATCTGACAATCCTCCTCTGGCAGGAGAGCCTGAGGTTTGAGAAGGAAGAGTGGCCCTATTTCTGGATCACCTGATGAGTTTTAAGACATGGGCAAAGGGGCAAATTAGCCACCAGCCCCCACCTTCCAAGGGGCCCTCTGATACATGTTCAGGATAGTGCTATGGTTTTTATTGTTGCATCAAGAATGTCAGCTCTGATGTGGGATTTGTGGGATTTACATATATCCAGCAATTCATGCTACAACTTTAGCTCTAAGTGCATCTGTTTTATATTAATATTAAGTGCTGGCCCAATCAACTTCCATCAGATTGAGCTTATTGTCTCTTTTCTGCAATGGGAGGAGCAAGCAGGGTAGACACTGAACTCTAAGTAAAATGTTATGTTGTTTTTGTAAGTCACCAAATATATATCTAAAAGGAAATGCCTTCATCAATGCTTGTATCATTTTTTTTGAGTGCTCTTTGGCCGGTAGACTTGAGCTTTTAGCAGTTAACTAATAATGTAATATTATTTGGCAACAAGACGGATTGAATTAACTGAGCTGCATATCAAAGTCAAACTTGTTCCCAACGAGGGGGCCCCAACTTTACCTGAGGCTCCAAAAATTCCTAAAGTGGCCCTGTAATGAACAACACAAAGGACTATTCTTCTAGCCACTGAGAGCCAATGCCAGGACTTGGGGCAGGGGTGACGCGGTAGTTAATGCCTGTTCAGGTTTAGCACTTGTATTGCGGCAACATTTTAAAGTATTTTGTAAATAAGGACCCTCGAGCCTAATATTAAGCCAGTTGGCACAGTTGAAGCTTGGGGACACTAGTTCTAGAAGCCATAATGCTCTGAGAGTGTCTCGAGTGGATAATGTCCTTTGAGGCACTATTATGGTGACAAGGTCCTTGGGTCTCTTGGTTGACCTATTGTTGAAGCGAGAGGTTGAGGTCCACGACTAAAATTGATGAAGTAGTCCTCAAACACGGATGTAGCTTTGAGTTGTGCAGCCGTACAGCGCCACTGGGGACCAAGGAGGTGAGAGGGCCTCTGCCCCATACTTCTGTTTTTATTACCCACTGGACATGGGGGTTCATTTGAAATGTTTGCATGAGGGCCTGTGGCTCCCTTATCATTCCATTACCCTGAATGTACTTGTAATTTTATTGTTACCCCTCAACTGTCCAATTGAGATATATATATATCATGAAAAGGTGCACCCAGAATGTCCTTGATACATATGTGATGTACATGTGACACAATGTCAAGGGAGGTGCATCTCACCTGTTCCAAGAGGGTCTGTGCAATCATTGGAAAAGTAAGTCTGGTACAGCAGTCTGAGCGTTTAAAATCCGCGTTGTTAAATTTTGATGTTGCATGTACCCAAATCAGCCAAGTCAAAATAACTGGTTATGAAGTTAAGGCCATTATATCAAAGAGCTGTGGTGCTCATAATCTAGGAGGCGTTCAGTGACAGGTGAGGTATTATTGCTATTGATATTACGTATAGTAATGACAATGCTAATAATAACATAGACTTGATGACAGAAGCAGGTAATTTTGCCACCATTAGAAAATGCAGCCCAACCTTTCATGCTGGACCAATTTGTGTCTTTTTTTCAGTAGAACGAAACACTGTTTATAGACTGATGCTGCCTCAGTGGCATCTTTTCTAAATCCATATTTATTTATTTATTTTAAAGGTTTTATATAGTGCAGGCTAGACCCGGAGGTATCAGAGCGCTTTTCATGAGTATCAGACCATAATTGCAGGTTACATTGTTACAAAGGTTACACAGTTGGAGTCTCAGAGACCCCTCTGAGAGAGTCCAACTCGTAAAGAGAGCCTCTCGCAACAGAGATGGGGAAATTATACCACTTCCCCTGGGATCACAGCATACTGGACTTTGGACGCAGCTCTGACTCGTCTACTGGCTGTGTCCCCGCCACCCTCCACCTCCTCTTTCCATGCGGTGTCTCTCACCATCCCTGCCTCTTTCCCACCTCCATTCTCTGCCTACTTCCCCTGCTCTCACCCCCCTCCCCTGAATCTCTCCCCTTGCCTGCTTTTTCCCTTACGTATATGTCCTTTTAGTTTGTCTCGACCTTACATGTCACTATGTTGCCAGGCCCTAATAACTGTGTAACCTTTGTAACTTAGGGGTAGAGGTATCAAGATTCCATTTTGCGATTTCTAAATAGCGATTTTTAAGGAATCGCTATTTAGAAATCGCAAAATGGAATGTATTTAGAAAATCGCTATTTTTTAGCAATTTCTTAGTCTTCCTTATTTGCGAATTCGCAATTTGCGAATTCGCAATTAAGGAATAATTTCCAATGCATTCCTATGGGCCAGGAGGCCCATAGGAATGATTGTGAAATATTTCTTAATTTGCTAATCGCAATTTGCGAATTCGCAAATTGAGAATAATTTCAAGGGTGCAGGGGTGTCTCAAAGACACCCTGCTGCACCCCTGAAATTTACATGTGTGTGCATATGGCGCACATACATGCCCTATGGGCATGCATGTGCGTCACATGCCACCTTCACAAATGCCAAATAGGGCATTTTTAAATGAAATCGCAAATTACCACCAACTACAAGTTGGTGGTAATTTCCGATTTCTAAACCCCAATTCGCAATTTCTAAAACCCACATACATCGCAAAATTTGCGATTCCTTAAATGCTTAAGCAAAATAAGGAATCGCACATTTTTGCCATTCTTTATTTTCCGATTTTTTTGATACATTTCAAAAAATGCAAAAAAGCCTTTTGCGATTCGCAAAGGCCGAAATTCGCAAAAGGCTTGATACATCTTCCCCTATGTAACCTGCAAGTATGGTCTGATACTCATGTAAAGCGCTCTGATATATCATAAGATTGAAATCTCTAGCAGATAACCCAGTATTTCTGACCTATAACAGGGTTGCCAGTTACCATAAAAACAGCATCTGCCTCCTCTTATATGGAGGTTTGCTCTCCGCACTGTCTTCAAGATGTGGCAGGATGCCGCTCGCTCGCGAGGACAGAACAGGTTTTGAGCCAGATGAAGTCTGATGTCAGGAAATTAGGATAAAGTACTGTTGTATAGCTGTTCTCACTCTAAACTGCCTCCATATCTCCAAAGAGGCAGCTCAGCATCTGAAGCCTTTAATATACCTTTAAATAAGTAAAGAGCCTCACTGCAGCTGACCTGCTTTCCAGCCTGCTCTTCATGGAGCTCCTTCTAACAGAGTGGATGCTGGAGCCTCTCTTTGTTCAATCACTTCACAGAAAGGTGTCCTGCTTTGTAATTCTGGAGTTTAAATGATGTTGCTGCCATTTCAAGCAGATTGTGGCACACTGGCCTTTTGATGAGGGGATCTCTGGTGGATACCTGCACCCCTAGGGTATTTGAAATTGCAAAGGTATTTTAAATGAATACGTAAAGGTTAGATAATGTGATATTATTTTTACTATGGGGCACCCTGGTACATCAAAATGGTTGTTCGCATTTATGGATTAGTAGGTAGGCAGTGAGTGGGCTGCATATTGCTCTCTGTGTATCTGAGAATGGAGCATTGGTTTAACATAGCTATCAGAGGTAGTTAGTTTAATGTTTGGAGCCATGCTCTGATTTCTGGTTTCCTAATATGGTGAATGTGATTGGCTGCTTAGTTCTGTCTATGAAGGGAGAGGTGTGGTGCAGCGGCCAGGGCGGCTGACTCTGGAGTGTGGGGCTCACGGTTCGATTCCCAGCGGCATAGGCAGATCAGCTCAGCATCATGTGACTCTGGGCAGTAACTCACTTAATCTCCCCAACGGCCCGAGCGCCTTGAGACCCTTACCGGTGATCAGTTTGCGCTTTACAAATACTGGGTTATTATTGATTATTATTATGACTTATGTATAGGAACAGGAGTTTTGGCTGATTGGTGAAAATGCTGGGACAGAGTATGATTGGTGCATAAGTACGGATGTATGACATTACAACGCATACTTTTACCACGCATGCCTTTACAACACGGTATTTACAACGCATGCCTTTACAACGCACAGCGCTTTGGGGTGCTGGATAGTGAATAGTTTAATTTACTATTCCAACTCCAGTCCCCGTGGATAGTAGGGAAGGTGTTGGATAGTAAATTAAATCTATTCCCTATCCTACCTCGCCCCCCAGCGCAATGCGTTGTAATGGTTTGCGTTGTAAAAGTTGTGTCGTAAAGGCACTGCGTGGTAAAAGTTGCGTTGTAAAGGATGTTTCCCATAAGTACTGTACATGAACTGTGTGAACTTTGTAAAGATCCAGGGAGGCACCGCTGATTGGTGAATGTAGGGTGAATGCTTAGGATATTCTGGCCATTCTGATTTTAGTTTTGCACTGCAAGTGGAAAGCTGTAGAGGAGAGAAAGAGGACATCTCAGTCAGGGTAATCTGTATGATGCAGCTGCTTTGTGCCCAGAAACACTTTTTCCAGACTCTGGGTCCTCTTATGGGGCTCTATCATGGTGTTTGAGTCTAGAGTAGACGGGTCCAGTCATCATACCTTAAGTCAGGGTTGATGCCACTGATACCGCCAAAAGCAAAATATTGGCACCAGCTGGAGTGCCTGCATCAAAATGTTTGATGGCTTCATAGATGCTATAGAAGAAGCAGATAACAGAAAGATCATCATATACTTAAAGAACCTGGCAGGTGACAGAGCAAAAGAAGTGATGAAGAAAATATCACAAGCTGATGAAATTTCATACTGTCAAATCAAGAGGACTTTGGAAGCCAAGTTCAATCCAATGGCGAATGTCAACTATGAAAGGTACACTTTCAACAAAGCAAGGCGGAAACCTGGTGAGACGATGGATACGTTTGTTGAAAGACATAATAAGCTCAAAAAGCATTGTAAACTCAGTGAATTCAATGATGAAAAAGCCATGCATCTTAGAGTTATCGATGTTTGCCTCTACGATTCGTTCTGACGCCTCATGCTCCGGGAAATGCTCAGTTTGGAGAAAGTGCTCATGATTGCAAGGGTGGAGGAACAAGCTAATCAACAGGCTGCTGGTATGGAAGCTGGAGAATCCTAAATGGAATCAGCGTTTAGTATGAAAAGTAAGCACAAATACAAGGCACAGGCCCACAGAGTGATGTCTCAGAAGAAAAAGAAAGTGAGTTCCGCTGTCAATTCTCCTTTCTGCATACAGTAAATGTCCTGCCATTGGACAGGTCTATGTTGCCGGTTGGCTTTGTGGGAGTTCCTAGAGTGCTTCTGGAACTTTTTGGTGTCCATTTTCTTGTCTCTCCATAACGCATTTAGCTTCTCTTTCGTGTTACCAACCATTATGAAATAGTTTTCTTTCCCGCAGCCTTTGCCTACCTCTCCAATGGCAGGACATTTACTGTATGAAAACAGTCTTGCATTCTTTGGGCATAGTTTCTTTGAAAAGGGGATGTCTCTTGACCCTGAAAAGGTACAAGCATTGTCGTCTACTTGCCCTCCAGAAGATGTAACCATGGCGATCTTTCTTAAGCATGGCCAGCTACTGCTCCAGGTACATTCATGACTTTTCTACTGTGAGGGCTCCTCTGAGAGAACTAACAAGGCAAGATGTTCTGTTTGAATGGTCATCTAAATGTGAACGGAGCTTGAAGCACATAAAGCACGCAATTGAAAATGCAACTGAAATAGCTTATTTTGATCTGAAATTGTATACAGCAATTGTGGTAGATGAGAGCTCGGTGTGGTTGGGTGCGTTCCTTGCCCAACACAATGGACAGCCCAATCTTCAGAGACACATTGTGGCCTATGCTAGCTGGAGTTTATCCCAGACCAAGTGTGCTTATTCTCAACCTGAGAACGAAAGCTTAGCTGTAGTATGAGCATGTGAACACTTCCATGTGTTTCTGTATGGAAAGTATTTCACCCTTGTCACAGATCATCAGGCATTGCTCACCATTTTTTGAAATCCAAAAGTCAAGATTGCCCCTCGCATCGAGAGGTGTCGGTTGTGTCTGCAGGAGTATGATTTCAATGCTGTGCAGACGCTGGTGGAAGGAGGATCAAACCCTGCAGGCTACTTTTTATTAGTGCCGTTACAACATCATAGTACAACATCTAAAGCGGCTGAGGCCTACGTCCATTTTGCAATAAAGTCAAATGCGCCTGTATCTCAATCTATTGAACAGATTTTGGCAGCTACAAGCACTGATAGAGACAAGTTCAAACTTAAAGAAATAATTGCGACGCAGTCATTGAGAAAACAGACTCGACCTCTTACCGATTACGCTGAGTACCGGAAATTCAAGAATGTTCAGGAAGAACTTTCTGTTACACATGATGGATTCATCCTCAAAGAACAAGAATAGTTATCCCTGAAAGCCTGAGGCAACACGTTATTGAGCTGACACATGAAGGATATTGTGGCGTTGCGGCCACTAAAAGAGTCTTCAGGGATCGAGTGTGGTTCCAGCACCTTTGATGAGCGACTTGAAAGGGAACTGAAAGCTTGTCATCTATGCAGCTGCCTGTCTCCCAAAACAATGTAGCACCTGCTGAATATGTTGAATCTGCCTAAACAGGCCTGGGAGTGAATTGCGGCTGACTTCTTCGGACCCATCAATAATGGACTTCATCTCATGGAAGTTTTCAATGAGAACTAACGTTTTCCTCTACTAGAAGACCACACATGACAAAGTTATCCAGAGGCTGGATGACATTTTCGCAGCCTGGAGTGTTCTTTCCATTCTCAAATCTGACAACGGTCCACCTTTCAACGGCAGAGAGTTCAAGGAGTTTCTTAGTAGTTTTAACATCAAACATCAGAAAAGTACAAGTCGCTGGCCACAGGCAAACAGCGCGGTCAAGCGATTTATGAATACATTGAAAGGGTGGTTCAGCATGCTGCGCTGAGAGGAATAAACCTGAAGTCAAATTTACACACAGCCCTCTGTGCTTACCAATTCCACCCAACATTGCACGACTGTAGAAAGTTTGCTGTTCAAGAGAGCACTTGGGACACAGATACCACAACGGACCACCTGTCGGTCAATAGACCCTTATGAGATTCGGGTCACAGACACCTCTCACAAATGCAAAATGAAGGCTTACCCCAATAAGCCCACGGGCATTTGAGACATGGTCTTCGAAGAAGGAGACCGACTTCTTGTTGAGCAAAAGCAGACGCACAAGACTGATGCTCCATTTGATGCTGAACTGCTAAGAGTTGTGGCAAAAAAAGAACATAAGGTAACTGCCCAATGACCTGAAAAGTCCATAACCAGGGACTCCTTGCACTTCAAGCATGCATTTACTATAATGTTTATCAGCACCAGATCTCACGAGGTGAGGCAAGTCCACCTGTCAAGCATCCGACTCTTCTCCAGAGATGCCAGTGAAGGCGCCTCCCCTTTTACCTCATACAACTAGATCTGGAAGACTAGTGCTAGCACCGCAAAGTCTAATCGAGGAGTTGCGATGTTTATATTTTCATATATGTGTTCATGCTTTTTTTTTAACAAAGGGGAATAGGTTGTGTCTTGGGTTTGTATATCTGAGGCCTCTAGTGGTCCCAGTAGCGTAACGAAAGTTGAGGGGGCCCCCCTGCAACATGGAGTGGCCCCCGCTCCGGATTTAATGTGGACCTCTCAGGCCTGCGTACTATGGTGTTGACGCCCCCTGCAGCTAGGGCCCCTGCACCGCGGGGGCTTTAGGGCCTTGTGCTACACCACTGATTGGTCCTTTATAGACTCCTTGTGTCATTGGTTGGGTGTGACTGGGTGTGGTTAATAAAGGTGGTGATGCAGAGCACTCAGTTAACGGGTGCATGCAGAAGAAGACGTGCGAACCAGAGCTCCATGTGCAACGTGGCTTGTTGCCTCCTCTGTGGCTGGGGAGGATGCTAGAGAAACCTGTGCAGGTCATCCTGGTGCCCCTGTTGTAAAGTTGGGGGCTCGACCCTTGCCTCACACAGTTCATGACATTTGAATGCTGCTTTTGACCAAATATAAACAAAATATTGATACATCTTCCTTTGTATCTCTCCACTGTAAACATCTCACGGTTAGAGAAACACTTTGGGACAATTTTCCTCAAACCATTCTCTTGGAATTATGGTGTACACAGAATCTGTGCCTTTTGGTCTCTGGTTGGAGGGCTGCTGCTGACACGGACATCGCCGTACTACTTGGTTGTCTGACCACTTCGCCACTTCTCGCGGCCCCTGCTCCGCGTGTGCCGCTCGCTTGCTTTGGACCCTTGTTTTCCCTGTCCACCTGGGACCCTGAGGACTGTGTTGGAACGCCAGCCCCACACACGGATAGAGGCGGGAATGCGAGGACCAGCCTGCCCAGTGGCGCTGATCGGCCGCAGCTGGTCCTCTTCCCGCCCCCTCCTGCTCAAAAGATCCTGCAGAGTGTGTATCCGGTGGGTGCCTTTTGGTCTCTGGTTGAAGGGCTGCTGCTGACACGGACATCGCCGTACTACCTGGTTGTCTGACCACTTCGCCACTACTCCCGGGGGCCGCTCGCTTGCTTTGGTTGTTTTCCCTGTCCACCTGGGACCCTGAGGACTGTGTTGGAACGCCAGCGCCACACACGGACAGAGGCGGGACTGCGAGGACCAGCCTGCCCAGCGGCGCTGATCGGCCGCAGCAGGTCCTCTTCCCGCCCCCTCCTGTGTCTCCTCCCTTTAAAGGAGTGATCGTAACGTGCATGCGGGACGCGCGCGTAACTCAGCCCGGGGCTAAGCCCGGGCCAAGGGCGGGCCCGTTGTAGCCTGTTAGAGGCCGTGTAAGGCCGGGCTGGGCCACCCGTCTAACCCCTGAACTCAGATTGGACCCACATGTAGGTGCACGTTTAATACTATTTCATTACGTACTTGTTTGTAACTAGGAACATTATTGTTGTAGAGACTTTTGTGGCTAGTATTTATTTTGATAACCATGTGCACAAGAGGGTCTAGAAGCAAGACGGCAGCGGGGGGCCCACTACAAACCGGCACTTTGGATAATTTCTTTTTAAGGGCTAATTCTTTCATAGACCAAGAAATCACCTCGTTGGGACGGAGAGTATCTCAAGATCTTGCCCTTGCAAAAAGATCCTCCATGGGTCAGTTTGCCACAGCCAAAACCCCTGAGCAATCCATGGCTCGGGCCCCCTTACTAACCCCTATAATAGTTAAAGCCGACATACACGCTCATAGACAGAGCTTACCCGCTACGGTAGACCTCTCAGTATCCCACCTCTCTTCAGACCCACAAATATGTGTAGATCTAGACAAAATCCCAGACTTAGTCGCTACCACTCCACCCACTGATTTGAGCAACATCCAGCAGAAGGCTAGGAGGGAGGGAGCCATTCCCAAAAAATCTAAGTCAAACAACATAATGGGGAGGGGCAAACAACATTCGAGGAAGACCCCGGTGGCTCCTGCCCAAAACCTGACTATAGCTACTGATTGCCCTAGTAATGCCCCCACTAATGAAGCTACCTCTAGTGTGAATGTAGAAGCCTCGGGCGCTTTAGATAGGATTAGTGTTAGGGATGATGAGGTAACCATTTCACTCCTACCTAGGATTGCTGAACTTTTTAAACTCTACCTCACCCCTATTGAGACAAGACTAGCTCGTATTGAAAAAAAGATAGCTGACCTGTGTGATGCCCCAAAAACAGTAAATTCTAGGGGGATTAACAAAGCAGGGGGAACTAACCCAAGTACAAACCCAGTGCTCCTGTCATTAAAAAACCATCAACAATTGTGACTAACCCCAAATCTAAGCCTGACTCCTCTTCTGTGAAGTCAACTGCACCCAAAATGAGAACCTGTGCTACCCCTTTGAGAGAGGGGCCCATTCCTCCCAGGGATCATTTGATGCAGTCAAATAAGAACAATAATGACGGTGGGCCACATAGGAGACGACCGGTGAACCTGCCTCCTCAGGCAAGCCCTCATGTGATGTTCATGACGGGGGTCCCAGAACTGGGTGAGGCTGAGGAGGAAGCTAATTGGTCTCTAAAAAATAAAGTTCAACATTGGCTAAATATAAACCGGCCCCTACCTCCGAATCTAACTAGTAAGATCTTGACAGTGCGTAGGGTAGCATGGGTGGTTCACGAAAGGAAAACGGTTCAGGGCGACTGTATATTGGTCAACTTTGCGGACCCCCACACTGCTGATTACATATGTACCTGGAATATCCAGGACAGACATGAGGGGATCACAACACAACGCCTTTCCTTTTTTTACCCCCCCAGGAGTGGACTAATACGTGATTGGAATAATGACAGTAACTGGCATACTGTAGGGCGTCCTGCCAGGAATGGAAATTGGGGTACCTGGGCCTTACAGGGTTTCAGAGAACAAGCACATAGGGGTAATTGGTATGGCCTCCCGACCGCTAACAGATACAGTTGTCTAGAGATGGTGGATTGACAGCCAAACTCTAGTAACCTATCTGTGGCGGGGAGGATGGACCGTGAAGCCATAAGGGGGGGTTCAGACAGGCATTGTAAGCTCATCATATCTAGGTTGAGCAAGAAACATCCCCCCTTTCTAATAAGAGGAGTTCTAGCCCGCGTAACCAGAATAATTTGCAGCCTACGCCCAATCTGGGCGACTCGGCGGCAAATGGGCCGATTAACTCTTTTAAAACAGATCTCTGTGAAAGGGGTTCTATTTCCATTGTCTCCTGGAACTTGGCGGGTTTAGCTAATAAATTTGATTCCCCTGACTGGGGGGCATTCATAGACTCAAAGGATGTTTGCCTCTTTCAGGAGACATGGGCAAGAGAGGACCATCAGCGTGCAGGTTTTGATACATTCTCTACCTGGGCGAAGGGGAAGGGACGCCCGTCTGGTGGATTACTTATCTGGGTGGCTTCCCACCTGGGCTGCAAAGCTCGGGCTTTACCAACTAATTCCCTAGATGTTCAATGCGTACTCTTGGAATGGTCTGATGTAACAAAATTGGCATTGATAAATGTTTACTCAAGACCAGTAGGTATAACAAAAGTTTCTAGTACCGTTGAGGAACTAGCGCTGTTCTTGAGCACTTTCCCCCAGGGTATCCCGTATGTGGTTGGGGGAGATTTCAATTGCCAATTTGAGCCCCTTCCATTATTCCTAGAAGGTACAACCAATGAGGAAGATGAACATTGGGGAATCCCGAAATTGGCTGGCCCACTAGTGAAGTCCTGGTCGCCTTTAGCAACGCAAATTATTTGTTTGACCCTAGCAAATTCTGGAAGGGCCTGCAATGGCCGGGTAAGTGGTGACATTCCACCTAAACCGACCTTTAATAAAATGGGGCATAATTCGAGATTAGACTACATATTTGTGGAAATGTCCGAATGGGCCAGAATTGTGGACTTTAATGTAATTCCCCGAATCGACAGCGATCACAATGTGCTGATCCTAAAAATGTCGGTTCCGGGTGTCACTATCCAAATACAGGATGGCAATGATCGTATGAATTCCAGAACGATCTTATCTACTAATCGGCGTAGAGTCCGCTGGCCCAAAATTCTGGGAAATCCTAAGGATATTCAGAGGTTGTATGCAAAAGCTACTCTAGTTTTGGAAAAGGTTGACAACCTTATACACAATCCCGTCACGCCTGAGGAGACTTATAGAGAACTCGGTGTATTCCATCTAGAGTTGTGTAGCACCTTAGCTGATGTTCTAAATCCTGAGCAGAGGCAAGGCAAAGGAAAAGGCAGGGGGACACGTGCCTCATGGTACAATGCCGCCTGTAGAAAGGCCAAGGCTGACCTACTAGCGGCTATGAAGCAACAGCATAATATTTCCTTGGTCAGAATTAAGAGGAAGGAGTACAAAAATCTAATTTATAATGCCAAGACCGAATGGGACTATGGTAATTGGGTAGATATGACTGATGCTCTTAAGTTCCGTGATGCCAGGAAATTCTGGCAGATTGTAAAAAATGGCTCGGCTGATCCTACCCCGGTAGTCGAGGCCAATATCGCACCAAGTGTGTGGGAGGATCATTTTAGATCCCTGTACACTGCGGCTAACATAGATTTTACCCGGGTCCAAGATGATTCGACGGTAGGCATGACCCCCACGCCGCCTCTGGATATGGACAAATTTACCCTGCCAGAAGTAGGGGCAGCTATAGCTAGACTTGCCTCAGAAAAGGCACCTGGGTTGGACAAACTCCCTGGTGACTTATTAAAAAACGAACCCATGATTTGGGCTCCATACCAGGTTTTATTCAACGAAATTCTGGGGGGGATGCCGGTGCCTGCTACTTGGCTGGGGGAAGAGATTGTCCCCATCTTCAAGAAGGGTTCTTCTCTGCTCCCAGCCAACTAAAGGCCTATTAGTCTAATAGACGTCCCCCAAAAGATTTTTGCCAGGTTGATTCTGGATCGTTTATTGGAATGGATGCAAGACCATTCAGTCCTGAGCCCATACCAAGCGGGTTTCAGGAACAAAGTGTCCACCATAGATCAAGTCTTTGGACTTGCTATTATATTTTGGAAAACGGTACAGTTGGAGGGTGGCAGCCTCTATACTGTATTCGTTGACCTACGAGCAGCTTTCGACCTGGTACCTCGTAGGAAACTTTGGTCTGTCCTCTCTGGCTTAGGGGTTCCACAACATCTTTTAACTATGATTATCAGACTACACACTGGTAACTACGCTCAGGTCAGATGTGGTAGGGAGGGGATATTGTCCAACAAATTCCCCGTTGACAGGGGGGTTAGGCAGGGCTGTGTGCTTGCACCGACCCTGTTCTGCCTTTATGTCAATGGGGTAATTGCGCACCTGAATGGGGTCGAGAATACTGACACTCCCAAACTTGGAGGCAGCAGGGTGCCGGCAATTATGTTTGCGGATGACACCCTGCTGCTCTCCAAGTCCCCAATGGGGATCCAGCGAGTTCTCAATGGTTTCGAGGCATTTTGTAAAGATCATGGACCAAATATATGGTCTTCAACCCCCCCGTCAGAACCCGCCCTAATCCGTACATTGGACCTAACGTACTAGAGAGGGTTCGAACCTTTGAGTACTTAGGAATCACCCTAAACGAAAAAATGTCATGGGCGCACCAAGGGGAGAAATCACAAATAAAGCTGGCCCAAATAGCAGGCGGGATCATTAAATTAGTCTCTAAGAACAAATCTTCTTTTAAGCCGGTGGGTCCCTCCCTAGAGATCTATAGAGCACAAGCCAGGGGAGTTATTATGTATGGAAGCGAACTTTGGGGCCACACGTGTAATCGCGATCTGGTAGTAACTGAGAATAAATTTATCAGACAGCTCCTATCACTTCCTCCAACCACTCCGCTGCTGCCCATTAGACTCGACCTGGCCTTAAGACCTCTTGATGAAGACATCGGCCTGCGGCCCCTATTATTCTGGCGCAGGATTTGGTCTGTACCAGAGCTAGCGAATTACAGGCTAGAATTGCAGGAAATTCTTACCCTCCCAAACATCAGGAAAATTCCCTGGCTAAATTATATTAAGAAAGAATTAGGGAAGTTAGGGCTACCCACCTTATGGTCTGACCCGTTTTCATCATGTCCCGGGGTTACACGAAGGCAGCTCATTACCCAGTACCAGGAAAGTAAAATGGCTATTCACCTGCAAGGAAGCGGCCTTGGCACCCTAACGTCATCATTTTTAATAATAAAGGACAGCTATAGGTTTGAAACTGTTTTAGGTACCATATCCCCAATACTAATCAGGAAACTGTATCTCCAATGGAGGTATGGCAGTTTACCATTACGGGCCTACACTAGTAAATGGGCAGATTTTTCCCCGTCTCATTGCCCAGGGTGCAAATCTGAACAGGAAACTGATTTGCAAATATTGTTCTTTTGTAGTGCTTATGTGCAGGCGCGGAAGACATGGATCGTCCCACTATGTAAAAACCTGGGTTTC
The DNA here is from genome assembly GCF_964261635.1 of Lissotriton helveticus. NCBI lineage: Eukaryota > Metazoa > Chordata > Amphibia > Caudata > Salamandridae > Lissotriton > Lissotriton helveticus. Next base: position 1,591,105,704 of record NC_136069.1, on the reverse strand, counting down.
TCCCACTGCTTGCAAGCATATAGGGTTCTTAAGACCGATTTATCAGGGCATATAGTCTTTGCCGTAGCCAAATATCTGGGGATAGTTTGGCATAAGAGGAGATATCTTTTAGATGGGGAATTATGATAAATTGTTAAAATGATAAACTGTGATGTAGACATTTTTAGCATACAGAATGGCTAGTCCTTATATTTGTTCACTGATTTTATATGTTTTAATGGTTGTACATATTTTAACATTTACTGTATTAGATCTAATGTCATTTGTACCTTTATGGCACATGTTGCCGAAATAAAGATGATGATGATGATGATGATGATGATGAGAATCTGTTTCCACTAAAAGTGTTTTGCTCTTATCTTTCATTATAAAATACACTTTGGATCGTCCCTTCTTCCTCGTACTCTTTTTTTAATTTCTTACACATTTCTTCCTATTACTTTTCCCCCACTGTTTCATCTACTACACCAGACACTTTACTCTTGCCTACTTCCACACATATCTTGGCAAAATACCCTGCCTGCCACGTTTGTAATGGAATATAAAAATAGAAGGTAAAGCTAGTCTAGGGAGAAAAGATGAGTCTTCAGCTGTTTCCTGAAGGGCAGGAGAGAGTGGGTTCTAATCCTAATTGCAAGAGTTTCAGCCCTGGTTGTGGAAGGTTTTTGGGTGATGAATGTTCTGAACCTGGGGACCTCAGGCCTCAGCACATCTCAGCATCGTGGGTTTCTATGACCTCTGCAGGTGGACGACAGAGCAGCAATGCGAAGATGGCTGGTCATGTGTATTACCTTAGAGGCAATGCACCATAGCTTGAAGGTTAGCCAAAAATGTAATTGCTACCAATGAAGCTCCAGGAAATGGAAGAGATAGAGCGGTTTTATGGATGAATTAATCAATATGTCTGCAGATTGTAAATGGCTTTTGGCAGACCCAGGCAAGACTGAGAAAGCCTGGCTAGGATAGCCTTGCTGAAACAGAGTCTGAGAATGGCCAGCGTGTCCACTGCTATTTTCAGTTGCTCCTTAGAAATGAGGTGTGTACGTTTTTCTAAGGGTATGAAGTAATTAATTTCTTGCCACGGTATGGGTGTAACTGACAACGAGGGTTCCTGAACGAAGCCTGTGAGTTTCACAGTTGTTGATATAAACATGGAAACCAATCAAGTATGAATGGTTTCATAAAGGATTCTCTTTTGCTGTTGTCCTCTGCCACTGGTTATACCTCTCAAGCAACATCACAAAATAAAATGATGGACGGAGTGTTGAAACTTTTCAAACACTCACCTGGGTCACAGATCTGGGTTTAGTCCTTAGTTATTTTGCTCGCCTCCTGACCTCAGTTTGGACCTAGCCACATGCAAATCAGCCTTTACCCTGCTCCCCATGGGAACAGTCCCACCCAACTTCCAAGCCAAGTCCTCCCTGGACTGAAAACATGCATCCTGGGACCAGTTTCGGGGGTATCACCCCCCATCAGCCAGGCTAGTTTGAATCCAGTGGCACAGCGAGCAATGGACCCACGTCAGGGCATTCCCATAGCCATTTAGGGTGCACATAGCAACATCACAAAATAAAATGATAGATGGAGTGCTGAAACTTTTCAAAACACTCACCTCAGTCACAGATCTGGGTTTAATCCATCGTTATTTGGCATGCCACTTCACCCCAGTTTGGACCCAGCCACATGTATATTAGTCTTGACCCTGCTCCCCATGGGAACAGTCCACACACAGTAATGCCGAGTCAGCTTCTCCCTAGACCGGAAACAAGCATCCTGGGACCGGTTTCGGGGTATACCTCTCCCAATCCTCTAAGCTACATTTTTAGTGTCAATGTGCAAAGCAGGTTTTCTTGATGGACAAATGTGTTTGCAGATTTGGCCTTTTGCTTCTAGTGGCTATACCAGGCCGCAGATTTGAACTGCATGTTGTATAGTACTGCCAAAGCAAATACTACTTTGAAGGAAAAAACTGGATTGCAGAAAAAACCCTCCCAAAGGTCCAGTCCAAAGGACATGGAGGAGCAACAGGAGGTCATAGATGAAGTGAAGTGTAGAGTCAAGCTGGAGCACAGAGTCAAGTAGGAAACAAAATTTTCCAAACTGAAACGGCGAGTGAGCAACTTGTACTGAGAAAAGTTGGATGGATTTAGGCCATGGTCCAGATCTCCTTAAACACCACTGGATAGGAGATGATCCTAGCAGGCACATGAAGTGAGCCCACCATATTCTCTTGGGGAAAAGGATATTAGAAAACCTATCCAGAAAATGAGATTCCCAACATAGAAGACCAGGACTAGTTTGCTGAAGTCTATTACTAGTATAAAAGAGAAAAAACACATTTTAGATACATTCGATGTTACAGAGACTTTAGATTTATCAATCGATCAGAAAGATTATGAGGCGTTAAGGAGGCACCGAATACTTTAAAGTTGTGCTGCATAATGCTTAGCGTGAGGAATCCAATTCATGGCATCCTTAATAATAGGGGTATCCAGGCTCTGGGGAGCTTTCGGGGAGATTAAGTGAGCTATTGCCCAGAGTCGCATGATGCTGAGCTAAGCTGCCGCTTGTGCCGGGGATTGAACCGTGAGCCACATGCTCCGGAGTCAGCCGCTCTGGTTGTTGTGCCACACCTTTCCCCTACAGGACAGCAATGAAATGTGAACACTGAACATCAAGTCTTTTCTTACCACGTGGCGTCTGGGCCAGCAGTAATTCGACCACAAGCCATGCAAAGGGAAGGTCCTTTCCTGACAGTCAAACTCTGCTTTGAGGATTGAAGATCAATTAAGATTGCTAATGTTAACAATCAGATGTCAATATATGCAAAGCCTTATTAAATCAAAAGAACTTCTTACGTATCAGAGCTACCTGGGCTTTGTCAATGATTTTGATCCACAGCCTTTGATGACATCAGTGAATGCACATGACTTACTAATGAAAGCTAAAATATATTGTAGTCATTTTCTGAAAAAATTATGATGTACCACCAAATGTTAAAATTACAATTTCCCAAAAATAGTGTTTATTGACAATTGGTGAGATAGGGGCGTTTAATATTTAATAATGGAAATCCATAGGTTAATAGTCCCTGTTCCACAATGTAAAGCCACTTCTTTCTGAAGAGGACTTACAAATAACTGTCGAGGTGTGGATCCTATGTCACCTTTGTGGAGGTAACGCCTTAACTGGCATCCAATATCCCATCTGACCCTCCAAAAAAACGCATTCACGCTTCTGCGGATCGCGGCAAAGTTCTTCTGAAATTTTATAGCATAACTCCTTCTCTCAGTGAGACCCTCTGGCTCCTCATTCCAGCCTACATCATCTTCAAGACCTGTTGCATTCTCTACAATGTAGTCGACGATACCACCTCACATGACCCGGTGCCTAAGATAAGTTTGAAGGATATGCAGGAACAGAACCTCTTCATGAGAGACGAGGACATGCTGGAAGGAGAAGATGAGGTGCCAGGGCTTCTGCGGCCACATTGCAAGGTGTGGAGCTCCACCCCAGTTGGATTCTAACCAGTTCCATCTCTCCGTCACTAAAGAAAAGAACTCAAGAAGTTTTAAGGCAGCAACTGGTCACTCTGGGCCACATTTATCATTCTTTCACGCAGCAAGCCGCCCTGCTGCGTGAAATGGAAAGGGCAGGAATGCGCTGTACTTACCATTAATGGTGCACTCCTGTCCTTTCCTAGTCCTGGTGCACGTTTGGCTCCATAGCGCCAACGCTGGCACCCTTGCGTCATGGTGCAAGGGTGCCTGCAATGTAGACAGGATTGTTTTTGTGTAGGATGGAACACCTTCCTGCACAAACACAGTCCTGAGCGGCATTTTCCTCTTTCTCAGTGTTCTTCAGAATGCAGCATACTTAGAAAGAGCAAAAACGAAGGGAAATAAAGATACTTCTCCTCTTTACTCCTCACCTGGGGAGGAATAGCATTTTGGCGAATTTCCATGTCTTATCATAAATACAAGTACATGCACTTGATCCAATGTGCACAATTCACAAAAGACAAATGTCAAATAATGTTCTCACTCTCTTCTATTTGAGTTGTATTTACATCAGTAATTTATACCCTTCAATGTATCAGATTTAGTAATCATCCATATTTGCTTACATATTAATAACAACAATATCCTTGCATGGCTTGATAAATTGAGCTTAGGTTTTGTGTCACCCTTGAACCTCCTACCGTGGCACACGGGCGAAGGAAAACCTTGATACATCTGGCCCTCTGTATCTTGTCTGTAACCAGACTCTTAATAAGATGTCCTCTCTTGGGTCCTTGCTCCTCCCAAGAACCCCACTTCTCCCCTCTCACTTCTTTTCCCCGACACTACACTCCCTGTCCCACGTCATCCTCTCTTCACTTTACCTCTATGCTGCACTCTGTCTTCAGCCACCTTGTACAGCACGCCGTTGATCTATGGCTAGGTTTGTGGATCATAATTCAACATGTGCAGAGTCATACAAACATACGTACATTAATACTTCATATTCCTAGTTAACTACAACCAGCAGGATCTGCTAGGTGGAACTCGTGGAGTTTCACTCCGCGTAATTCCGTGGAGTTACATAAAAACCCAGCGAGATTCCGCCATGTTCCGCGAACGGGCGGAATTAGGCACGTTGCGCTGTTTGTAGTGATTTTTAGTTCTGGGAGCTTGTTCCGTGCTGAAACATCAGTGCGAATGGCACCACATGGCGTGCTAGAGGGTATTGCTTCTCAAGTTTGTTTTGCTCCCTCTTGATTGGAAGTTTTTTACTCGAGAGGCAGCTTTCTGACCGCCAACGGCCACGACCACCCGCGTTGAGGAAATCTCACCATGTACCCTCCTAGTGACCAAAGAATCGTGCTAGGGGACTCCAGATCTCACTCGCACTTGCCAACCTACCGTTGGCAAGCTGCACACAAGAAAGAACTCCGCCACGCAGCGGTTGGCTGAATTCAGCAGGAACTCCATATTCTGCCAATTCTACCAGCAAAGTAGATTTTATTGCCCACCCTTTTGGGCACAAAGTCAGGAGTTTGCGTTATTGCGGTTGCATTTGCTATCTACAGATTTTTGTTTGTGTTCCTTCTGCTTCATGATTGCTTTGTTTAGTTCGTCTCCTGTCTTTGCCATCTGGATTACACACCATCCAGACAGTTGGCAGCACTTCTGCATTTAAGATCTGCCAAGACATGTTACCTTTCCCATCATCAGTCAGTGAGGAGAACTGGGTGTCCACTTCTTGATAAATTTTGATCTGACATACATTTGTCCTTTGTTGAATAATAGCTGCATAATAATTTTCATGTTTTAATTGGTTCCATTTCCTTCTTTCCTCATGGACTTTATGGATTTCATGGTCCTGCCTGTTCTCTTTTTGTATGTTTGTAGTAACCTTATTTTAAATTGTACCATAACAGTACATGTTGCTTTGCTGGAAGCGCGTTATGAATGTACCATAAACAAATATATGAATAATTTGTAGGAGCTCATAATATAACCCTGGAACATTCAAATCAAGGCAATTAACTAAATCGCTGAAGTGAACAAATAAAATGTTACAAATGGGGTGGGGTCGCACACTACTCACACACCGGCGGTGTCGCCCCTAAGGACTCTGGTCAATGTAGTAAAGTGTTCGCGATGCATCATCTTTCGATCTTCTGCTATCTTCGCTGTCTTCACCATCCCTGGACACGTGTTTCGGGGTATTACCCCTCATCAGCAGGGATAGGCCGTGTACTGGGGTTGCCGATGGCTGCCAATATCTGCCAGGTATAGTACCACTCAGGCGCGTAGGTGCGGGATCCCAGGCTCGTCAGCCCGCTGCTCGAGGGAGCTTTAAAGTTACAAATGGGGTGGGGTCGCACACTACTCACACACCGGCGGTGTCGCCCCTAAGGACTCTGGTCAATGTAGTAAAGTGTTCGCGATGCATCATCTTTCGATCTTCTGCTATCTTCGCTGTCTTCACCATCCCTGGACATGTGTTTCGGGGTATTACCCCTCATCAGCAGGGATAGGCCGTGTACTGGGGTTGCCGATGGCTGCCAATATCTGCCAGGTATAGTACCACTCAGGCGCGTAGGTGCGGGATCCCAGGCTCGTCAGCCCGCTGCTCGAGGGAGCTTCAAAGTTACAAATGGGGTGGGGTCGCACACTACTCACACACCGGCGGTGTCGCCCCTAAGGACTCTGGTCAATGTAGTAAAGTGTTCGCGATGCATCATCTTTCGATCTTCTGCTATCTTCGCTGTCTTCACCATCCCTGGACACGTGTTTCGGGGTATTACCCCTCATCAGCAGGGATAGGCCGTGTACTGGGGTTGCCGATGGCTGCCAATATCTGCCAGGTATAGTACCACTCAGGCGCGTAGGTGCGGGATCCCAGGCTCGTCAGCCCGCTGCTCGAGGGAGCTTTAAAGTTACAAATGGGGTGGGGTCGCACACTACTCACACACCGGCGGTGTCGCCCCTAAGGACTCTGGTCAATGTAGTAAAGTGTTCGCGATGCATCATCTTTCGATCTTCTGCTATCTTCGCTGTCTTCACCATCCCTGGACACGTGTTTCGGGGTATTACCCCTCATCAGCAGGGATAGGCCGTGTACTGGGGTTGCCGATGGCTGCCAATATCTGCCAGGTATAGTACCACTCAGGCGCGTAGGTGCGGGATCCCAGGCTCGTCAGCCCGCTGCTCGAGGGAGCTTTAAAGTTACAAATGGGGTGGGGTCGCACACTACTCACACACCGGCGGTGTCGCCCCTAACGACTCTGGTCAATGTAGTAAAGTGTTCGCGATGCATCATCTTTCGATCTTCTGCTATCTTCGCTGTCTTCACCATCCCTGGACACGTGTTTCGGGGTATTACCCCTCATCAGCAGGGATAGGCCGTGTACTGGGGTTGCCGATGGCTGCCAATATCTGCCAGGTATAGTACCACTCAGGCGCGTAGGTGCGGGATCCCAGGCTCGTCAGCCCGCTGCTCGAGGGAGCTTCAAAGTTACAAATGGGGTGGGGTCGCACACTACTCACACACCGGCGGTGTCGCCCCTAAGGACTCTGGTCAATGTAGTAAAGTGTTCGCGATGCATCATCTTTCGATCTTCTGCTATCTTCGCTGTCTTCACCATCCCTGGACACGTGTTTCGGGGTATTACCCCTCATCAGCAGGGATAGGCCGTGTACTGGGGTTGCCGATGGCTGCCAATATCTGCCAGGTATAGTACCACTCAGGCGCGTAGGTGCGGGATCCCAGGCTCGTCAGCCCGCTGCTCGAGGGAGCTTTAAAGTTACAAATGGGGTGGGGTCGCACACTACTCACACACCGGCGGTGTCGCCCCTAAGGACTCTGGTCAATGTAGTAAAGTGTTCGCGATGCATCATCTTTCGATCTTCTGCTATCTTCGCTGTCTTCGCCATCCCTGGACACGTGTTTCGGGGTATTACCCCTCATCAGCAGGGATAGGCCGTGTACTGGGGTTGCCGATGGTAATGGGGTTCCCCACCCCCATTTGTAACTTTAAAGCTCCCTTGAGCAGCGGGCTGACGAGCCAGGGATCCCGCACCTACGCGCCTGAGTGGTACTATACCTGGCAGATATTGGCAGCCATCGGCAACCCCAGTACACGGCCTATCCCTGCTGATGAGGGGTAATACCCGGAAACATGTGTCCAGGGATGGCGAAGACAGCGAAGATAGCAGAAGATCGAAAGATGATGCATCGCGAACACTTAACTACATTGACCAGAGTCCTTAGGGGCGACACCGCCGGTGTGTGAGTAGTGTGCGACCCCACCCCCATTTGTAACTTGAAAGCTCCCTTGAGCAGCGGGCTGACGAGCCAGGGATCCCGCACCTACGTGCCTGAGTGGTACTATACCTGGCAGATATTGGCAGCCATCGGCAACCCCAGTACACGGCCTATCCCTGCTGATGAGGGGTAATACCCTGAAACACGTGTCCAGGGATGGCGAAGACAGCGAAGATAGCAGAAGATCGAAAGATGATGCATCGCGAAGACTTAACTACATTGACCAGAGTTGTTAGGGGCGACACCGCCGGTGTGTGAGTAGTGTGCGACCCCACCCCCATTTGTAACAAATGCAATGTATTAGCAACACAGTCACTGAGCAATACATTTATTTTTAATCATCTTTAATAGCAAATTATGTAAAATAAGTTTGAAACCTCAGCAGTTGGGCCACCAGCCATTGCATTTATCGTATTCACAGTGGTGGCGGCAATGGTCTGCAACTATTGAGAAAAAGCAAAAAGATCTTCCCTCCTGTTTACTCACTTGTTCCAAAGGGTCTTTCTTTGCAGCTTTTCCTCAGTTGAAATATTTACTGTGTAACTGTATCCTCGACAAACCCAGCCAGTTTGGGCTGCCACCCTGTAACGACACCGCGTTGATGACTATATGTGTAAAAATCAATAAAAATATGTTGAAATTAAAAAAAAAGAAATATTTGCGAGGCTGTACATTATTGGAGTGCTCTATAAAAATCAGTTAAACTACCTTTTAATAAAATTTTTAAAACCTAAACACCACCAAGAGCAGATGTGCCAATTTGCACAGCGCCGCGTGTACCACACAATATTGGCTCTCGTCACACAGTCTCCCGTTGAACAGCCAATAGCACACAGTGGCACAAAGTGAGCTGGAAGTCCCAAGAGAGTGTATTTACAGTTCTTGTTTGAAGGCTCACGGCAGCTGAGGTCCATCAGGAGCTTTACCACCTCCCCAAAACGCTGGTGAGGTATTTGTTTGGGGTTTGGCCAACTTGAGCAGGGTTGAGCTTTAAGCCCCGCCCCTCCACGATTTGCCAGCTCTTGAGCAGGGCCGCACTGGGAACCCAGTCAGTCATAGTTTATTGTATGATTAATTAAAATCTTTACAAATCCCCCCACAAATAGAGATTAAAATATATATAGAAGTCTATCATTAAATTCACAGTGCACTGGGAACCCAAAGCAGCCCTGGCAATTTTGTTTCACCAGCCCCCGAGGGGCATGGGGTGGGGGTGGGGATGCAAGTGTGAAGCATTGCTGCTTTTGTTACTGGGGGCCAATAGTGCAGTACAACCAGTAGCAAAACCAGCCCCCACCGCTGCAATACCGGCCCCCACCCTTCAAGCCTCCCGGGTAAACGCCTGATGCCCACTACGGCCAGTCCGGCACCGGTGGTGAGGGGCATAAAAGTCCTGTCCTCCCTTCCAAGCCCCTTCCCTTCAAGGCCCTACCCCCTCTCACTTTGTAAAAATATGTTAATAGTTGTCAGGTCTGCAGGTGCTCTAGTCACAAATCCTTTTGTAAGTATGACTTGCACACGCACAGAAAAGATTGGATTTAAGAGTATTCCCAAATGGCGACCTTGCATTCGTACTTTTACCCATGCACAACTTTCCCCCCAATTGCATAATACTGGTCATGAATAAAACCCTTTTGAGGGTGGGGGAGTGTGCATTCCACGGTGTAGTTTCCTTTGAAAGTTTAGGAATTCCCATAAACTCCTCTCCAATCCCTTTCCCACCATGGCCAGAGATTTAGTCCATATCAGGAGTAAATTCCAGTCTGGGGAGGGAATGGGAAAGGACACCCTCAAAACTGGTGGAGTTAGCGGTGAAGGGGTCTCTTCATGGAGAAAACTATTTGTATGGTGATTAAAAGAAAATTAAGAAAATTGTGCCATTGCACAAAACTGCTGACATTTCATTGTGCTTAAATAGGCAATGTGCACAGTTATTCAGGCAGAAGTGCATCAGCGCAGAAGTGCCTCACGCAGAAGTGCCTCGGTGCACATGTAAAAGTTGCACATCTGGAGCTGGGAGTTGTTGAATCCCTAAAATTGGTAAATTTACACCCAAATGAGATTTGAGACCTAGAACAGCAGATTTATGACTTTCTAGGAATTGGTCCATGAATTGCTCATGATGTACTGGAGTACAGTTTTCATTAAACATGTCTTTACAACACTCCATCACATTCGCTGTTTGGGATCTAGCTAGCTCCCGGCGAGGTAGGAGAGGGCTGGTTTGATGAATACCTCTTTTCTTTCCTATTTTGAAAGAGGTCTATTGACAATACTATAGACCATCACTGTTCACATCTCTTGTGGTTCCAATGCCTACCTCAACCCTACCTCAACCCTACATCAGTGTAAGCCATATTTACATTAGAGTCGCACCACCTTCAGCCAATAGAGTTCCCCCATGCTTTTTTGAGTTATCGCACACCAGTGCCGCTGAGCCCTAACTGGTTCCCAGGCAGACTAGAACAGGCACCTACACAAAAAACCTTGAAAGTTTAGGGTTCACAGATGTGTGGAAGGACACCAGGACGCCCTGCCAGACCTCTCTGGAAACATTCAAGGGCCATTGCTATTGCACAGGTTGTTTGACGGAACAACGCAGGGAAATACTTTGCATGCCTTTACAACGCACTTTTTACCCCGCCCTTTTTTCAGAGCGTATATGCTTTTGCAATGCATTCCATTACCACCCATTGTTTATATATATTTTATATATACTTATATAAAAAATGTATTTGTGGAAGGAGACCTTCTCTTTGCTCCCCAGCTTACAATAAATGTGTGGTATAGACAAGTGTTGTAAATACGTGGCAAAAAATGCATGTTAAAGGAACACTGTGATAAAAACAATTTGACAGTACATAAGTTTAAAAACTGGGTGATAACAATTTAGCATATGATACAATTTAAATAAAGATTGAAGCCCAGTGAAGAGACATTACTGAAAAGGCTGTCATTTGCTGTGTTCAAGGTGTAGAAGGTGCCCTTCAGAACCACAGGGAATCCAGGCCGACTAGTACGGACCAAATAGAGAGAAAAAGCTGAACAGTTTCTCCACAAAATGCTGCCTTGAGTCTTAGAAAACCTAATTTTAAAAGCATTTACTCAGTAACTATTTAAAATTATGCTACATTTTCTGTTTTACTCCTTACTGCATTGTAAACTAAGATTTATTTATTTCCTTCTTGCTTCTGTACCATACCATTGAGCTACAGTTTAATTAAACTGTTGCCCATCAAACTACTTGTAATGCAACCCTGTATAACCCTAAATAACTAGCATACTGTGTAAACCTCCTGGGCATGTCAACAAAGATAGAGTCCTAACAAGTATATGAAGGCCACACACTAAATGTATTTCTATATTACAAAACAATACAAAGATTTTTATTGTTTTAGTTAAAACTATAACAATCGTTTATCGCAATAAAACATAAAACACAATAAAAAGAGTTATTTGGCAAAAGAAGTTTAGCAGTATTAAAGCCATGGAGCTGATAGTAGTTAAAGCAATCACCTACATTATCAGCAATAAATAAGGCTTCTATATTGATATGGGTGACAAATGAGAATCTGGTCAATTTAAGATAGGGGTCATTGAAAAATGTACATATTTTAACTCAAAAGCCCCACTTTAATTGAAATTTCCCCTTTTCCTTCTCAGGCCATGAAGAAAATGTACAAAGCCTGCTTGAAGTACCCGGAATGGAAGCGCAAGCATAACCCCCAGCACAAGCCGTGGCTGTACCCGGAGCAGAGTACCTTGCCCAGCATCGCGCTGTCGGAGCTGTCCATACAGCACGCTGACTCCTTGGAGAACATTGATGAAAGCAGTATTTCCGAAGCCAAAGAGGACAGAGATGGGAGCGACGAAGACAGCGTGAACTGAGAACGTACTCCAGCCGACGAGCCCTAACCCACCTGTCTCCATTTGTCTGTGTAGCCAGTACAGTCTAGTGGAGCGCATGGCTCAAGGCCGAAACACACATGTTGTCCTAGCGTTATTTAACAGGGGTGGCGGAGGGGCTTGAGGGATGTAAGATGGTCAGACAGGGACCATGAGCGCTTAATAAACCCCGTAAGTACTGTAAGCGAGGATACTGCCATCTCCCTGCATAGGGGGTTGATTCCTGCCAATAGGTCTGTACAGGATTCTGGCTTCAAGTTAGAATTTACTTCAAAAATGCCTGTATGTCCTGTAAAATACATCACAATTTGTGTCTTCTAAACCATCTGTACCAAGGATGTCAAGTTATTCCTGTATGTGGTTTTCTGCTGCAAATCCATCTGCTATGTATGGCTTGGAAAGCCCTGGAAAGTCACTGTCCGCTTTGTTTACTGAGAATTTTGTGAAGTTTCGGAGATACAGTAGCAGCCTTGGCCCAAGCGTTATTCACATATATTTCTGTAACCCTGCTTTCCGCAGCTATTTTACTTCCCTCTTCCAATGCCACAGCAATAGCTTCTCCAGTTAAGAGGGAATTTGATAGCCTATCATATAGATGAACCTCTATGATAGCATGTCACCACCCCAGAATTCCAAAAGAAGATAAATTATTATTCCTCCAGAAAGTAACTTCAATCTCAGCCACTCCAATAAATGTGCCGCCACGTCTTGGGCCAATGTGTACTGTGAAGTCCCAGAGCCAAGACTGTCTTTCCTCTGGTTGTTAGTGTCACTAGAATTGTCATTAGCCAAAGATTGAAGGCCAGACCCCTAGTATTTCCAGTGCATATTGGTGTTTCTTTATCACTGACAGATATTATTTTCCCATCATGCATTTTTCATTGCCAGGTGCTGCGTAGGCCAACCCTTGCTTATTTGACGAGACATGGAAGTCATTACTCCCGCAGAGCTTTGTGGATTTCTTTTTTCGTCATAACAAAATTTCTTGTGTTACTCAAACTACAACAAGATGGTGAGTTCCTGAGCCTAGTTCTTAAAGTACAGTTAGCAAGCTGGTCCTTAAATATTAAGTGAACATAATTAACATGCACAGCAATATAAATATTTATTGATGTGTATTAATAATGAGCATTGATGACAGTAGCTGTGAAATATACTGAATACAATGCAAGAGGGCAATACCATAACAAGTTAAACTGATATATTCAGAGTAGCAATATCTCAATAATATAAAATTACTAAATTAATTTCAATCCACTTTAAAACCATGCACTACAAGTAATTAATACAATGATAAAGTATGCAATATAATCATTAAAACAGAGTTCATTAGCCACAATTCACACACATGAACAAGCACCATTACTTGTCACCACTTGCAAAATTAATTTTGTAGGCCGCATTCTGTCCATTTCAATAAAGCGGCTACATATTGTACTGGTTCACTGTTTATAGACTGCCAAAATAGAGGTCCAATCCTGTGATCTCTGTTTGTATCGTTTAGACAAGACGTGCTTGACCACTTAAAGATTTGAAGCTCTTATGTAGAGCTAGAGTGAGAAATTGTGTGAATTTTCCTGGCCAAGAGTGTGGACAAAGACAAACACCAATACATTCTTCAAGAAATCCACATTAGATAGATTTATATGTAATTTAATCTAAACTGCACATTTTAACAGTCTGTGGTTCTTTTGAAAATCTGGCTAGGATCCATCACTTGAGCATCAATGTTGGGCGTCCTAACTAAATATATATATACATAAATTAACAATACTAAAACATCTTAGTATAGAAGAGCAGCCCAAGGGTCCAATCTGCTCAAATAGTAGTGAAAATGGAAAACAATTTCACAAAAAACATGTTTTTACAATAAATACTGAAGACAGTAGTACGCTTCATATTGCTTTACATATGTACAAAAGTGAACAAAGATTGAACTTCTCAATATTACATGTTTTTCCTGCTTTCACTAAAGGAGAAGAATATAGGGGAATCTGCAATTGTTCTCTTGTGAGAGTGCATTGTTCATCCATCCAAAACCAAATGGAGCTTAAACCACAGGATATCTGATAAATCAACTGTATAACTTGATCAGCCCTTAGCATCATTACTCTCTGTTATTCCGGCTAGACTCCAATCCATGATTCAGTTATTGCACCCTTCCCTGATATAACTGAAATAATTAATACTCTCCCTAAACACTTACGTAAAACTTTTCCAAAACAATTTAATTAAATTTCCACTTATAATCTTCAATAAGCATTTTCCAACATTTTAAGCCCATAGCTAGCTTGGATTTCTCCAAGTGTCCTATTTATAAAAATAATTGTCAAACGTTTTCGAGAAAAGCAGTAATCTTAGTGGTTCAATGTGGAAAATCCAAGATGGCTGCCAAGCCCTTTTTAACAGGGCTTTAAACAAAGAGGTCTCACTCCCAAAGAATTGTATTTGGTATTAGTGTTACTAACTCCATGGTACAAATGAAAGATTTTGCTTATTTGTATAATGAGGTATTGTACCTGTTTTTGAACTTAGTATGAGACCACCATTTGTTCTGTACAGTCATTGAAAGATTTCGCCTTGCAGTAAAATGATAGTTTGCATGTAAACTAGTTACAATTGTTAAGTTGCAATAATCTATTTTTAATTTTCTGTGCTGTAATATCTTGACACCTAGAAGTTAGAGTTTTCTCAGGAAGATACAGATGAAGATGTTTGCTGCAACCCCATCTCCTCAAAGCTTGCACTACAAATAAAAACACACACCCATGCAGTAAAATGTATTGTTTAAAAGTATGTTTACTTTTTTCATGCTGCTAAATTTTTCTAGCAATGTGGTTACAGCAACATAGTGTTTGGGTTTCCAAATAATAAGTATATTTTGAATTCCTTCTAGTATCCTTGTACCAGGTGTGGCTCTTTCAATGTAAAAGAAATCACAGTCACTTGTGAATATACTGTGCATAAAAGTGAAAATGGGTGTAAACAATTTTCAATAAACACCATCCATGTATATCTGTTCTTTGAAGTTACATACATTAAATGATTCACTTATCTTCACTGTCAGGAAGACTTTGATGTCCCAAGATTTCATAATCATGTATTCACTAACATATGCTGTATTTGACTGTATTTGTGGTAATTCATGTCATCTAGAAACAAAGAATGAACAAATGGCAGCCTCAGCAAACTCCCAGAAATTGCTCAACTCCCCCCGCCTAACAATGAAAGTAGTGAAAAGTCTGTGTACTCTAAATCTCTAAATTCAAGTCTTCTTATTACACCCTGGTTACTAAATTGACTTCTCCACTGATTTGCTGTATTATAATATATTAATCATGCCCCAAAAGGGCCTCTGAAGGTTCTGGCACGAGGCAGTCAGCCTTTCACAATTTTCTTCAATCAAGGTATCTCCCAAAAGCAACCGTAGGTACTCTTTGCTTGGGAACATGTATTCGTCATTTTTAGGTAACGGCTGTCCGATGAAGTAATTGATTATGGTGCAGTCTGTCATAAATGTTGGATAAAATAGTGAAGATTGCAATGTATTATGTTTATCTGTACTACTTGAGAAAATTAAGTTTTCAATTTTCTCATCAAAGATTAATATCAAAAACATTCCTGATCCCCCTAATACTAGAGTTGATTATTGACAGTGATGCATTTCCAAAAGATGCCTCTTACATTTAAGCACACCTTGTGTATCTGCGATATTCTAAAATCTTTGTTACTAAAATCCCACCAGGTGGAAACATTCTTGGAACATGAATTGTCAGATAGTACATATTCAATTTGAAGTATCAACTTATAACAAATGTACAAGAATCATAATGTATCCAATTGGAAATAATGTATATTTTTTAAAACTAAAATGTGATTATTATAATATCATTTGTGTCCAAAAATGTTAGTTGGACTCACCAAACCTACTTTTAAAAATGTAAAAATTCCACTGCATCATGGATGCTGATGTAAAGTCGCTATAAGTGGACTATTAGTTTAAGCGATTTTGATATGAAACCTTTCCTATATTGGATTAAGTACAATATTTGAGAGAATTTATGGCCAGATCACAGAGAAATATACCAATACTGGACAAAGATTAATTATCGCAAAAATAAAACATCACTTCGCCTCACCTGTTCCATTTGTAATATTATCATGAAGGATAAAAGAATTGGACACCTGCATAATGGAAGATTTAGACTAAGATTCTTTCCTTCTAGTTGACAAAAGGGTTTTAACTGCTTTTACAGTTCCCTTTCAGACTATATTATATGTTGAAGAGAAAGCTGGAAAAGTGTAGGTTCATTGGAACAAGATACAAGTTTAATACTGGAGCTAACGATGTATATTCTGTCATTGCCAAGCACTTTCTAGACTGCTGTTAACATCAGATTAGATTTCAGATAGCTGACGTGGCACAGGTTTTAATATGAAAGGAAGTTCTTTGACAGCAAAGGTTAGTCGATTAATTTCTTGAAAACAATATGTTTAAATGTGTGGCAAGCCCTACATTGTTTTGTATGAGAATTTTGATAAATAGTTTAGCAGCAGACATTGTTTCATTCACAATTCAAAGGGAATCAATAGAGTGTTCTTTTCAGTGACAGGCAACTGTCGTCAGCAGATATGAAATATTGCTGAACCAGATTCCACATTGAATGTTTTGGATTTAGTAAAGGGAAGGGTACAGAAATTGAGCGTAAATATTACCAAAATGTCATTTTCAAAACCTCTCTCCTTGGGCTTAGCGTCTGGTTCTTTTTTTTTAACAGGAGAGCTTTTGGAAGATCTTTTAATACACAAGTCTAAAGAACTTCATTATACCTTAGACATTTATTTAATATCTTAAAATAGAAGACTTCAGATCTTAAAAAAAGCAAAAAAAATATTTTGTCATTTTCTATATTCTCAATTCAATGTTCAATTGAGTTATTGAAAAATATCAGGATCTCCGTGTATTTTATATGCAGCTTCAGCTAAGTTTTAAACCTTTTGTTTAAAAAAATCAGCAGTTTAAGTAGTAGATGCTGAGCAATCCAATAATTCCAACTGCTTTCCTTATAATACAGCGAACAAGTGGACTTGGTTGTGCAGCAACCATTATGTAATGTGATGAACTGACGTGACAGTGTACTATTCACATTTAATATACCTGTCAGACATATTTGTATTACTTGCTTACCTGCTTCAGGTGAATAACTATTCACTATACAACACTGCCTATGACCGAGGTGTATCATTCTGCCAGATACAGTTCCAAATGTAAATACCTATATAAATTGTCTCCGTTTTGTTTTTAGGGAATTGATATTGAACTAAAATTCTGGTCAGAAAAGCCCTGTACTCTATGTGTGTGTGTGTGTGTGTGTGTTTTTTGCAGAATGCTAGGGATACAACAATTGATAAAGAAGGGTGCTGTCAGTAATAATTATATTTAATGGAATAATACTCTTTGAATCTGGAATTGTAGAGGTATTCCATTGTAATAAAATCTGGTAAATTTTTGTTGGCAAACACTTTTCCTACTTCTGGTGTTTGCGACTAAGGCAGAAAGAAAAAGAACAAATCCTGTGTTTTCACTGAGGAAACCTTGATTATGTAAACCAATGTTAATGATTTAATGAATTATCACATAATGTGACAAATGCAGCAAGTATGTATGATAATTAATGTTTACGATTATGAAATATGTGAATTGGAACACTCAATGTAGGTTTTCTCCCCAATAAGACAAATGAGTCACTAAGTCTGACAAGCAAGTTTGTGTAGGCATTTAAATATAATTTTGAACTTGATGGATCTTATTTGAGTTCTGACCGGTCATCATTCTGGATTTAGCATATCTTCCACAGGCCATTAATGTTTAGAGGTGGAGCAAACTTATATAAGTTAAGGAATGCATTGAGCTTGTAAGGGACTTTAGACTTCTACATTGAGCTGCGTCTTTTTTAGGGGAAGTGCTGGTACTCTTATATTGCAGACATGCATCTGTTATATCCATCAGAATATTCATCACCATGCTCTATGCTCCCTCGCTGTTTTTTTTTTTTTTTAAATCACATTTCTTTATTAAGGTTTCGCATGGAGGAACATCATTATGCTTTCTCAATTACGCAGTTCTAGAAACTACTCTAGCTATGATCTCAAATCTTAATTCATTTCACAATGCAAGGACAACTGTCAATTAAACTGTTAATTTAATATTTACAGAAAAATGCAGCCACTGGTTCGCCTTGTTCTAGCCTTTACTTTCTGATAACTTTCTGACCGAGGTATCCTATCTCGTCTAATACAGCTCACCCTTGTGGCATCAAAGGTCTGTGTGCTTAACTACCTAGACGGAAAGAGGTTAAGTTAGGTCGAAAGCAGCTTAATTGGGCCTCCCTCCAACTGCAGCAAATGGCACTTGGTTTCCAGTGTCAAGAATGAATGAGATTGGTTAAAAGCGCTATGATCCAGTGCCACAATCAATAATGTCTTGGTAAATGCATCATGAAACCTTCACCAATGAATACACTGTTCAAACAAATGTTAAAGATACTGTAGTATGCAATGAAATAGTAAAACAATGTAGTACATGCACAAAAGACTTGAACATCACTGTGTATCCCTTTGCACCTGGCTCCTTCCCTCCACATTCAAAATATAAACACTAGATTGCCAGTTTCTATCCTTCCACTATGTGTTCTTCTTTATTTACATGGGTAGTAGAACATGCTTTGGTTATAAAGGTCCTCTGTAGACGCTCAGTTACCATTCACTGATTAAAAACACCACCTCATCTCCTATCCCTTCTGGAGAAGCATGGCCTTGGGGATGTATTGACTGGTTTATAAAATAATGTCACTTTGAATGTCAGCTGTCTGCTAAGTGCCTAAAGGTAATGGAGTTTTAAAGTAAGTGCAATACAAATGGCCAGTTGATTCACTCTTTCATACTGTGTAAATCACAGGTTACTGGCCGACCAAAGGCAGTGTAGGCAGTGCTTAATTTGAGCAGTGGTTGCAGGTGGGGCCCACTGGCTTCGTTTTTTGGAGACCGGCACCTATTATTCTTCATCAGACTTTCGCCCAGAGCAAGATCGGAAAAACGCACAAGGGGGAAAGAAGGAGGAAGAGAAAGACAAAAAAAACTATGACAAAGGGAGAATATCGGAACCTGCCATGGTGAGATGAATGGCCGGGGAGTGTGTGATGGTGGATTAAAGAGGCATGAGTTGGAATCAAGACTATGCAACATTGGTATTCGGCACGACGACAGTCAGCCACACTTGTTCTTTTACCAATTAAGCACTGAAGGCTGGCTATTGGCTAGTGGCTAGTGGCAAGAAGTAGCTGTGGCTTATGGGGTAGTATTTGGGTGCCTGGCCACTTCCTGTTTGAAATGCACTTGAGGATATGTAATAAACAAGAATACATTTATACATTCCCCTTTAATACGTGACAAGACAAGCTATTTCCAAATTCTTCCTTCTTACCTCCTCAGTTTTTACCTCTTTTTTTTTAGGTGCCTTAAACCTGCCATAGAGTGAGGAGGTTGGCAAAGTCCTTTGGAAAAAAATTATAAACAGTTTCTCAGTTTGGCATTTTACATATTGTTTTTTTTTCTTCATAATTATATTTTATGAAACATCAGAAAGAGAAGGGGGCATAAGAGTGCAGGAATCGGAGCTTGAATTGAAGCATCTAAAGGGTTCTGGAGCTCAGGGAAGTGGGAGAAAGTAGTGGTAAAATATAATTTTTGAGGTACTAGAAGAGAAAACCCTGGAGCAATAGGGAATAACCATGGGTTTCGTGAGTTTTTTTCCAACGAATGCAAGACGGGCGGAAAAAAGATGTTATTTAAAAAAATGCTATTTAAGAAAAATTATTTAGCTTTCATATTAAAATCCCAATTTACAATCAGTGTTGTGAGCAATAGTTTGTTGTTCACTCTTAGAATTCGATTCACAGAAATAAAGCTGTGAGTAGGTGTGACTTACTCTTAGAGTGACTTATTCATAGATTTAGTAGAGTCTTATTAGATTCTGGCTGTTGGGATACTCCTTCACAAACATGGCCGATGTCCTGTCTACCATATTGCACATGCGTCAATGCTCCTGTACCAACAGTCCAAAGGCCGGAGGTAAATTTCCAATCCGAAAACTATTTCAACATTCCAACATTTCTATATGTCATAGAAAAAAGGTTTTCCTCATTTGTTGACTTATTCCCAAACTCTAAGAGAATGATGAAGAAGAAACTTTAGGGTACAACAGCGGGTTCAGGGGCACCTGTGGATACTTGTCTCCCAAGGGTGGGATGGGACAGCTGTTGCTGCCCCTGGTATATTTATAGATTGAAACATTGCCAGATTAAAAAAATGTTGATATGACGTTTTTGATTGATCTGTAGTTTGAATGTATAATCACGGTGGTCATTAAACAGAAATTCAGCCAATTTAATTAATAAAATGTAAATGTAGTGATGCTGTCTGTATCATGTTTTTTGGTCCCTGGATGTTACTGCTGAATAGACAATTTTGTAGTATCCGGTAACCTAAGGAGTCTTCAGTAGCAGTTCTATGTTTAGATGACCCCCACTGAGCTGTACGCATTTACATTGATCTATAAAATTAAACTTGTGCATCAACGAGAGATGACCTAGATTCAGTTATTATTGCAATTGCAGCAGTAGTAGGAGCTAATTATTATTCAAATGGCAATATCACTAATTAATCTACCCCCATGTGTACCTCTATTTCTATATCTGGAACGCAATTATATAAATAAAAAGTGTGTGTGTGCGTAGATAGATAGATAGACAAACACTGCTGGAGAAATAAAGGTGGGAATGTACGTTTATTAGTACAATTGTTACGATTGCTCTAAAAACGTGTTATTTAGCTATATTTATTTTTACTTCCATGGCGTATATAAATATGTGTGTGTGTGTATGTATATATGTGTGTGTGTGTATATATATATATATATATATATATATATATATATATATATATATATATATATTCACAGAAAAAACTATAGGTTTCACACCAGTTATAGTCAGCTGGAAATTTTACTCGCATAAAACCATTGAAATTCCCACGTTATAGTTAGTTGGACTCACTATAACTTGCGCGTGCAATGCACTGCTGATGACGTCACATATTACATCACTCATGACATGGTCAGTGACATCACTCATGACATCACTCATGACACCATCCAGTGAATGTGTGTCTTTTAAAAAAATAAATGTGTTATATATGTATATGTAAAAGTTGATGGAAGAATAAATGTTTAAATAAGTGTTTACATGGATTTTTTTTTTAATTGATTGGTTAACTGGTTTATTAAGTGTATCTTAGTGAATACATATATTAGAGAGTAATGTTTAAATATTCAAATATATGTATTAGTGTTTCACTTTGTATAGAAGTGCCTGCATGGGTTGGTGAGTTGCTACATGTGTATGCATATGGGTTATTAGATGTTTTTCTTAGTATCAGTATGAGTGTTTGTATGGTTTGGTGGGGGTATTACTTAGCACATAGATGTATGAATGACTGACTCTCTGTTTGTATCTGTTTGTATGTGTTTTGAAGACAGCATATGTGCAGGACTGTATGGGTGGATGAGTGTGTGTATATGTGTGTGTTAGTGAGTGAATGACTGTCTCACTAGTGTGTTTATCAGTAACTACATATGTTTTAATCTAGTATATGTGAAGATTGATGTATATACGTGAGTATATGTGAGAGTGGGGAATTGTAAGAGTTCCTGTTTAAATTAGTATGTGTTTCTATAAGTGATTGTTTAAGTATGTGTAAGTTTCCTTAGAAGTAAAATGTTAGTGTGTGTATAGCTGTATATGCAAATAAATGGATGTTCAATAGTTTATTTGCATGTGTGAGTATGTGTGACAGTATCTTTAGGATGACTGTCGGTGTGTAAGAGGATGTATAGGTGTATCACTTCATATGAAGAGTGAGTATATGTATGAGTGACTATATAGAACTGTTGGTGGATGAGTGCATGAGTATATAGATGGTGGAATAATTGAATTGGTTGTTGTAACTGGTATGGCTATCTCCATTTTTTTGAAAATGTTAGTTTTTATTTTTGAATATGTGTTTCAAGGGTTACATTTCAGTGAAAGGAGGTCTGTCACTCTGTCACAAGGATGGTGTCATCATTTTTTTTTTTTTAAGACCTTTATTGTACATGCATAGGAATACACAATGTAGGGCCAACAACCCCCAGGGCCGGCTGCAACGGTAAAACAATCAATATAGATTATACTGAGCACACGGCCTTAGAGCCGACAACCCGGGGGCCCGGCGGCGGATGGAAGTATCGTGGTGCATGATGCAAAGAATGTAAATATACAACATGACTTAGGTCTAAGATTTTTCTCTTTTTTAAACACATAACAAACCCCACAATAAAAATAAAACCACGGCAATCATGTTCAGTTCCTCGAAGGCGACAAAATAACTGTCAGGACTGCAGCTGTATCAATATTGACGTTGTGACCAAGAACCAAATCCCACAGTAGGAAGCCCGATAAGATGGTGTCATCATTGATGTCATGAGTGATGTCACTGACCATGTCATGAGTGATGTAATATGTGACGTCATCAGCAGTGCATTGCACGCGCAAGTTATAGTGAGTCCAACTAACTATAACGTGGGAATTTCAATGGTTTTATGCGAGTAAAATTTCCAGCTGACTATAACTGGTGTGAAACCTATAGTTTTTTCAGTGAATTTAATAGGTTTTTTAAATGCTAATTCCTAACTATAACTGGTGTGAAACCTAGGGTTTTTTCAGTGAATTTCATAGGTTTTTTAAATGCTAATTCCTAACAATAACTGGTGTGAAACCTATGGTTTTTTCAGTGAATTTCAAAGGTTTTGTAAATGCTAATTCCTAACTAAATATAGGGCCTCAAACCTATGAAATGTAATATTTTTTATAATGAATCCTATATTGTATATTTATATAATACTATTTTTTTATTTTAAAAAAAGTTACATCTTTTTTTTGCCGTGGAGCGCTCCCGGGGCGCGTACCGGGGAGCGCCCCGGTCAGCGCAATTTTGCGGCACGCCCCGGGGCGCGTACCGGGGAGAGTCCTGTTACCGCTATTGCCGCGAACGACAACATCCTCGTGACGTATCGCGTAGCCGCGTCCGCGTGATACGTACGGCGTAAGCGCGCCCGGAAGCACCCACGCGCATACGAACACGCTATGTAAGCCCCCCGGGACGCGCCCCGGGGCGCGCCCAAACATCATCGTGACGTATCGTGTAGCCGCGTCCGCGTGATACGCACGGTGTAAGCGCACCCGGAAGCACTCGAGTGCATACGATCGCGCAACGTAAGCATCATGTAAGCATGTGACCTGAAAATAACACTTTTTATTGGTGCAAAACAGTTTTGGTTTCCAAATGATGAAAGCCCGGGTCATGTGACCTGAAAATAACACTTTTCATTGGTCCAGGACATTTTTCTTTTCCAAATGATGAAAGCCCCCACCTTTTTTCCTTATTCAGACTTTGTCCTTTGACTGAGGAAGACCTGTTTGGAGATCTGTGACTAATATTTTGTACTTTAAAATGGCTACAGTAGCAGCAGCAGCTGGAGCATCTGCACCACCACCACCACCACCATCACCAAGAGGACCACCACAACATCACATTGGTGGTCAAGAAGAAGAAGAGGAGGAGGAGGAGGAGGAGGAGGAGGGGAGTAGGACATTCCTGCCAGAAGACAATACCCCATATAGGCCAAAGCAGCACATTGTATGGGAGTTTTTTTCCATCCTAGAGGGCAAGAAGAAAGTGAATGCGCCAAAGGTGACTTGCCAAATCTGTGGCTCTGAACTTTCAAGGGGGAACCCTAATAAGAAATATTCATTTGGCAATAACACCATGATTCGGCACATGCTGCGCAAGCATCCCAACAACTATGCTGCGGCAGAGGTGAGAGAACTGGCCAGTAACCCTCCCCAATCTTCACCCAGCACCTCCAAAAGAAAGCAACCCACTCAATCGGGACCAGAGACAAGGAAGATGGTCCCAAACATACAACCACAGTTTGGTGAATTCAAGATCACTTGTATTTTTTGTGGTAAGACCATCACCTATGGTGAGCAGAGCTTAAAGCTCATCAACCGTGCTGGTGACAACCACAATTGCCCCAAAAAAACATAATTTTTTCCTTATTTTTCTTTGCTCCAGTTGAGCCGTTTACAATTCCCTGTTTTTTGTTTCTCCCCATAAAAATAACCAAAGAAATATAAAATAGTTCATAAAAGCCAAAAAAAAGTACAAATGTTCAAAAAATATATAAAACAACAAAAAGAAGAAAAAAAACAGTTCTTTTTAGAACTACCTCCAATTTATAAAAAAAAGGCTACATTTTAAAAAAAATCTGTCATTCTTTTTTCCCCATGGTACGCTCCCCGGTACACTCCCCGGTGCGCGTACCGGGCTATCCCCCCGCGAAAATCGAAAAAAAAACGTCATCAGCAGTGCATTGCAGACGTGCAAGTTATAGTGAGTCCAACTAACTATAACGTGGGAATTTCAATGGTTTTATGCGAGTAAAATTTCCAGCTAACTATAACTGGTGTGAAACCTATGGTTTTTTCAGTGAATTTCAAAGGTTTTTTAAATGCTAATTCCTAACTATAACTCGTGTGTAACCTATGTTTTTTTCAGTGAATATATATATATATATATATATATAAAATTTCTATGGCAAAATGAAACCCCTCATTTTGTTCCTTTTCAAATTAAATGTATTAAGTGTTACCACTTTATTCCAATCAAGATGACTTCAGGTGTGCCATACTTTTGTCATAAGTAAGACTGTTAGCGTTCTAGTTGTTCTTTAGAACACTCTGGGACATTCTGTCATTGGGCTATAGTTGGGCTACATCTGGCTGATATTTGGGCTACATTTGGGCTCTTTTGTCTCTGGTGGCCATCTTGGGAGACTGCATATCAGAATTTTTTTAATGAAATATAAGAGGATTTGAGAAGTCACTCAAAATGTGCCCTAATTTTTCTTTCTTCAGCACTAATCATAATTTCTATTGCAATATGAACCCCCTCATTTTGTTCCTTTGCAAATTAAATGTTTTAAGTGTTAACACTTTATTCCAATCAAGATGACTTCAGGTGTGCCATACTTTTGTCATAAGTAAGACTGTTAGCGCTCTAGTTGTTCTTTAGTAGACTCTGGGACATTCTGTCATTGGGCCATAGTTGGGCTACATCTGGCTGATATTTGGGCTACATTTGTTTTTTTTTGTCTCTGGTGGCCATCTTTGGGCTACATTGGGCTACATTGGGCTACATTTGGGCTCTAACATATATATAGCCCAATGTAGCCCAATATATATTTTTTCAAAGTTACTTTTCGTAAAAACCACTGGAGCATATATCTTGAGACAAAGCAAAGGCACATCGGGGTACCAGTCCCTACAATTTTGCCAAGTTTGGTGGAAATCCATTCAGCCGTTCGGGCTAAAAGTGAGTCCAACCGCCCTATGGAAATTAACATGGGGAAAACACGTTTTGGGACCCACCTTTTATCTCGGCCCCCACTTGACGGATCCCCCCGAAACTTTCAAGGAAGGAGCGGTGCGCAGCGAGGCAAAGTTAAGGAAAATTACAGGCAGATCCCTCATTCGGCGCCAAAGTTATTCCCAATAGAATGTTGCGGATTTCCTATAGAAAACGATCCTAACTATAACTACCTACTGGCGACCGCCAGTAGGTTATATATATATATATATATATATATATATATATATATATATATATATATATATATACACATATATATATATATATATATATATATACACACATATATATACACACACACACACACACACACACACACACACACACACACACACACACACACACACACACGTTTGTGTGTGTGTGCATATATATACTTTGGAAAAACAAAAGGTTAAATTAACTTTATAGTTAGGTGAATATGTCAGTGATATTAACATTTTGAACTAAAAAAACACAGAAATTCACCGTCCTTTCTGCCTAGGGGATTACGATGCACAGTTTCCGGCATGGTTTCCATGCCGGCCTGTCCGACATGGAAACCAGGTCGGAAAGCATGGTTGTGGACCCCAGGCAGGGCCCCCATTGTGTGTGCGGCCTATGGTTGGGGCCCGAGGGGGCACTTATGGTGCCCCCATTGATCCCTGCACCCCGTGGCAGGCACCTTATGGTGCATGCCACGGGGTGCAGGGATGAACAACACCTCCCATTTCCCTATGGGAGCATGCATTATGGCCGGTTTATTGCCGTAATGCAAGCTCCCATAGGAAAAAGTCGGAATGCGACCGAAAAGTGTTCAGTCGACTCCTAATGAAGCGGGCGGGACTGCTGACCAGAGGTCGGTTGGTACCGTTTACGAGACAGTGCGTCCACCCGACATCGTAATCGCCCTTAAGTATTGTAAGCAACCTTGAGTTATTAGAACGAATCGTTTCAGAATGACAATTTCTACATTACATAGACAACTATGTGCACCAGGTAGTAACCTATGTACATGTGCTTCTTTTGCTTCAGAAGATGGGCTATCTGTAAAGGTTTCACCACAGACTGATGCCTGCAGGTATTATGATGCTTAGCTCCTTCAGATCTTAGTTGTTTTAAGTGAGTAGTCTCTCTTTGGACATGTTTTTCAAAGAGTGTACACAGTTCTTTCTTTTTTTTAATACTCCATGGTGTATTTCTCATGAGAGTTTAACTGTCTGCAAACAGTGTGGTATTGAGTAAACTCTCTCCATAGAGTGAACACGGTGTTCAGAACCCACTTTGTTTACTCATATCAACTTAACTTCTGAGTATAGGTTTGGTGCCTGTGAGGAGTTTGATACAGAGAAAAGTTTTCCATAGTTGGGCATTAATTTTGGAACAGACATTGAGTATCGTGAGGTACTTGGCTTTCCAAGAACAGTTGTATACATATTGAACACCGTGTTCAATGAGAGTCTCCCATATATCTGTGGTTGATTGTTAGTGTGAACTAGGCTACCCGTTAAGTGAATTGTATAGGGTCAATGTTACACATAACACATGCTTGCTACACCTGTGGGTGTTGTATCTGTGGTGGCATTAATAATGTTTCATATTATTCGGAGCTATTTTGTACTTACTTTAAGGCCTCTAATGCCATACTGGTTTATAGAGTGATGTGTACAAAAGAAACTTGGGTGATGTCATCAGTGATATCATAAATGATGTCATAGAACATGTAATGAGTGAGGTAATATGTGAGGTCAAAAGCAGTGCATGGAGGGGCACAAGTTACAGTCAACTTTCCTAAATATAACTAGTGAATTTCTGGGTTTTAAAATATGCAAACGTTAATGTTGTCACTAACATATTCACCTAACTATAACGTCCAAAGTCCAACACTTTCCCTACTGTTCCTGAGGTTAGAGTGGGAATAGAAAATGTGACCTCTCCAAGGTCCAACACCTGCCTTATTGCTTAGTTAAGATTAGAGTAGGAATAGTAAATCTGACTTTCTCCAAAGTCCAACACTTTCCCTGTCGATAATATTGAAGTGTGAATAATAAATCTGGCCCTTCCAAAGCCCTACACTTTCCAACCTCCAGTTACCCGAAACGATCTTGTTCATGATATTATCCTTGAGATTCTATGTATTCCTTTTTTTTCAGTTACTTCCCATGAACAGCACTGTGATACCAGAGATGGTCTTGTTTGCGGTATATAACATCATAAATAAAATAAAATACTTTTGTTTGTGTTGGAATGGAAATAGTAAATCTGACCCCTACAAAGTCCATCACTTTCCTTACTATTACTTAGATCGGAGTGGGAATAGTAAATCTTACCCCATCAAATTCCAACTCTTTAACAACTTATGCTTATGTTGAAGTGGAATGGGAATCTGGCCCCTGCAGTGTCTAGCAATTTTTCTACTTTTTCTTAAGTTGGATTGGGAATTGTACATCTGATCCCTACAAAGTCCATCACCTTCCTTACTGTTGCATATATATATATTTTTTTTATATAGTGCGAACTTGACCCAAAGTATCAGAGCACTTTACATAAGCACCAGTTGCGTTACACAAGGACACGTAGATTAGAGGGGGAATAGAAAATCTGAACCCTCCAAAATTTCAATTTACCCTGCTGCTCGTCAGGTTAGAGTGAGGGTAGTGAACTGGAACCCTCCACATGTAATTTTTTTTATTTGACTTTTGACTTTTTTCCGAATTTATTTGCTTTAATTGGAAAAGTTAGTGTAATGTAATTTTTTTATTTATTTGTAGTATTTTTTAAATGTATTTCTTTATTTCATGCTATTCTATTTTAAAACATATTGAGAAAACCTAGTGTTTGTAATTATAATTATTACACATTTTTAATTGTTTATGTTTAAATCATACTTTACAAATATTATAGTAATATTTTACTCATTATTTTAAAGTATATATTTTTATTTTATATTTGCATGTTATAATTTTTTTATATTACAAGTATTTTTAATTGTAATATTTTTAAAGTAATTGATTTTTTAAAGGTAATATGGTGTATAATAGTTGATGCGATATACTTGCATTTTTTGATGATATTGTTGTCTTATATTTTTTTTGTTGTTGATTTTTTTGACTTTACATGCAATGTGTTCACGGTACTTTTGCCAAGATTTTTGTTGATTATTTTCGATCAGTCAACATTAAAGACACATTGATAATACTACACTTTGACAAAACGATAAATCCAAAGGCCCTGCTTATCGTTTCGTCTCAGGCCACTGGTAGAGAAGGAGCTTGAGAAATTGGAAGAAATGGACAACATATAAAAAAGCGTCTAGACCAACCCAAAGGGTCTCCTCCATAGAGCTCATGACCAAACCTGAATCTAGGGACGGTTCGAATTTTCATTGACATTTAGCTGCAAAATTGAATTATCAAGCACCAGAGACACATCACTCCAACGTTGGAAGATATAATTGCTGAACTTCATGGAGTCCAGCTCTGAACTCTGGCAACTGCAACTAGGAGGACCACAGCTGGGAGTACAACCTCAAATGTTTTGTGGTCCTGGAAAAAGGGAAAGTGTCTGACGCTAGGCGATTCCTTGCAACTTGCCTGCCCACTCTGTTGAAAGCTGAAAGCTACTTTGGACCCACCCCTGGTGTTTCACAGTCAGCCCCTTAAGAATGCAGCACAAAACCACATTGGATAATCCCCATTCACTTATAGCCTGCTTTTTACACCCCGACCAAGTGCATTGCATTCTTCAACTGTTTTGCCGCAATGGAGCCTCTCTCCACCATGGACGGTGGATCACAGGAGCTGTTAACTACTCCCCTGATATTACGTTTCTTCATAGGCCACTCCTAGCATAGTCCACAGCTTAAGGCCAAGGGAATACGCTACAGCCTTCTCGACCCGGGGATCATGCTTGTTACGCACAATGACATTACCAGCGAATACACCAATCTTACAGTCCTGGGATGGTTTCTGAACTCCGTTGCTGACCTAGTGATGGATGCGGCTACTATCTTTTCACCCCAGGTAGAACCTTATGCAAGTGCTTCATCCTTCATGGGCACAATACAAGAACCCAAACGCCTATCTAGAGAATCATATAACAACCACCCTAGCTCATCTGAAACCCACAGGTGGAGCAGCCATCTTCCGGGCAACAGAGACCAGTCCAGATCACCACTGATACTGACCAAAGGTGCTTGTGCCACTGATACCTGAACACTTAGGTGCATCCTTAGAGCCTCATCTCTTTCTTTCTTGGGCTGGGTGCGGCCACTACTCCCTGACTACAGTTCACCTGACTGCATCCTCCGCCATGGTACTACGTAGCCACCTTCACCTACCGCTTCTTTCGACACAAATGAGGACACAACCTCATTTGACAGCCTTTTTCCTAAGAGGTGCTAGTTTTTTGACCATCTGAGACCAGTCATGTTGGCCCTGTGACCCTGACAATGCTTTCTCTTAATGTTCAAGTATTGAACCACTATATAAAATGTAAAAATGTGCTGACTTTCCCGGCTACTCATAATCCAGACATTGCACTGATTTAGGAAATTGAATCCCAAAAGCTCAAGAGAGTATGAGTGGGGAAGGCACTATATGCCAGTGGCTCTCCCTCAAGAAAAGGGTGGCACAGCTATGCTGCTACACAAATGGTGGCTGCCAGGGTTACTGCTACATGGTCAGACAAGGACAGCTGCTAGGTCATAGGCAAACTAGCCATACAATCGTCTCATCTTATTGTGAGGAGCATTTATATGCCCAATGACTTCAAACTTCTGTTCCTCTCCCATCTTCACCGCTTGCTCACAGACTCAGGGCACATGACAATCCTTCTGGGAGGAGACTGGAACATTGCTCAGGACCCGATTCTTGACTGCACAGGCACCCCAGATATTAGACCGAACAGAGACCTACTTCCTGATTCCTCCCTTTTGTACCCTTTGTGACTTCTGCACTCTAGGGATTGTGAATACACCTTTTACTCCCACCCACATGCCATAGAATCTAGGATAGACTTTTTTCTACTAACAAGTCCCCTCATTCCACAACTCCAGACCTGCATTATAGTTTCGGGACACAGTATCTGGCCATGCCCTCATGTAAGGGCTCATGGACTTGAATATTTTCCATGCACCCTGCAGCCTCTGGAAGATTCTGACTTGTAAGTTTAAAGATCCAAAGGCGAAGAAAACTCTACACACCCTTCTCCAGACTTAGCTGGACTCTGGCTCTCAAATTCTTTGGAATGCTTGCAAAGCATACATGTGGGGCTAAATGAAGCAGGAATTTGCCCTTTACAAACTCAAGTCAGTCGCCACAAAGAAAAACTGGAACAGAAGATACTTTCTCTGCAAGCATCCTACCCATACATGCCCAACACAGGACCTCTTCCGACAACTGATACCGGTCAAGCTGGTTTCGAACCCCATGTACACCTCCATTGCAAAAAATCACTAGCCCGAATCAAACAATGACACTACGAATTTGGAGAGAAAGCTGGTTGACTGCTGGCGGTCCAGCTTAAACATGCGGACTCCCAACGGGTCATTACACAGCATCAGGGCAGATAGGGGTCCCCTCAACCACCCCCAGCATATCTTGGAAGAATTTCTCACCTTCTATAAGGATCTTTATACAGTCCAGGAATTCTCCTGAGCACACAGATGGTCTACATCTGCCTAGACCCATGGAGAATGCTGCTGAAGAACTGCAGATGGCTATCTCCACTGAGGAAATTCTGGAAGCAATTAAGCAGATGCCCCCTTGCAAAGCTCTGGGGGAGATGACTTCCCCATTGAATTTTACAAGAGGAATGTTGTTCAACTGGCTCCCCTATTGGCTAACGTGTTCGCTCATATGCAGGAACCTTCTCTTCAGCTGGAATTCAATGCAGTGACCATCATCTTGCTCCCCAAACAGAAGGAGGCCCTCAATTCTGAAGCAGTGAACAGACCCCTTTTATTGACCAATGTAGATATGGGTTTTATGCCTCGGAGATCATCTTACCCCATGCTGGTGCTTCCCCATGTCATCTGGCAAGCACGCAGGAGAGGGAAGCAGCGTGTGGCAATTTCCCTTGGTGCAGAAAAAGCCTTTGGCCGAATTGAATGGTCCTACCTGTTCCGCACTCTGGAGATGGCGAGTTTCCGGGATTACGTTATCCAATTGGTCCAACTTCTTTACACCTTTCCTTTGGCCCAGATCAACTGCAATGACTTTCCTCTCAGAATGCTTTCCTATCTGCAGAGGGATGCAGAAGGGTGGCCAACTGTCGCCGCTCTTTTTTAGATGACTTTGGAACCCCTAGCAATCAAGATTCGAGCTACCGCACAGATCTCTGGCATTCGACCCAGCCAAGAGAGCTTAAACTACTGCTCTACACTGATTAAATCCTTATGCTTCTCTCGAGAGTGGATACTTAATTTCTTTCGCTTATGGAGCTGATCGCTGCCATTGGCAAATCCTCACAATACAGTATTAATTGGGGGGGGGGAGTGATGCTTTCCCACTGAACCAGCACACACCCCGTCTCTGTTGGGCGTCTCCCAGTGTCAGTGGATGGGTGGCCCGATAACTTATTTGGGGATCCGAATGTGAAATGATCTCTTTAGTGATAATATGAACCTTCTGCTGGCTGTCATAGTTCTTGACTGTCAGAAATGTTCCACTTGCGCTTCTCTATATGAGGCTGCATCTAGACAATCAAAATGGTCACAGCCCCACGATACAACGACTTATTTGGCATGATCACACCATGGGCAGGAGTAAGTGTTGACAATTGACGTGAGAGACATTTGGAAAGAGTGGCTGACCAGGCATCATCCAGTACATATCCTGTGGTCGAGGTGGTTTCAAGGAACCACTGATCTGGATTGAGACCAAACCCAATGCCCTCGCAAAGACTTTGGGCCTTATTCACAAAGATAAAGTTAGACTTTTGGTCTAAGTTTTGATCAAAGGTCTAACTTTACTACTTTCAGTATTCATAAAGGTAAGTTACGAGTAGTATCTTTATGACTTCAGAGTTTCTGCAATTGGGTGGAGTTTCTGTATTCAGGGTAGAATCTACACACTCGGGGCAAGGATCCACCCCCCCAGTACGGAGATTCCGTCCCGAGTGTGAAGATTCCACTACCCGCTTGTTATTAATCCACCTCTATTACTGGCTAAGTCATCACCACCTGCCCACTAACCTACTGAGGTCTCCTGCCAATCTCCACCTGTTGTGGTGCCCTGACCCCACCACTCGGCTGAAACGCCCATGGGTGAGTATCAGAGGGGCAACACAACCAAAACTTGAACCAAGCAGCTCCTGGTGTGAATGGCAAGCTCCATTACCAAAACATCCATTGGGAAATAAAACAATGACAAAAATGTGAGCAACAAATGAGAGGATAAAGTAACAAATAGGAGACTTGCACATAAAAATTAAATAACTAATTAAAATAAGAAAGCGGGATCATTGAGCCAGGTATTTCAACAATACAAGCAAAAAATTCTCAGTCATTAGCACTGCATTTCGTGACCTCACCAAAACTATTCTTTAAGTAGTGAAAGTTGATGCTGGTTTCATGCTGCTTCAAGGGTGCCCTAGAATCAGGACCGGCTCCAGCGATGGGGGAGCCCAGTGTGACAATCTTTGTTGGTGCCCCCTAAAACTCTTCTTATCCACAAATTCCATCAGTGCCATGCTCCGCCAGTGCCACTCTCCATAGCCCCTCTCTCGCATACATTTCATTTATTTGATAGGGCTACTCATACTGGTGTAGGGTGTCGGAGCACTTTACAGCACACACACATTATACAGAGCCCTTGAATCATATATGTGTAAATTAGCCTATAGGAAAAGTTACATAACGCTATGAGGATTACTAGGTGTAGGTGTAACATGTCACAGAGACTAGTAGGCAATATATTTTAAGGGTGTTTGGTCTGGAGAAGCACAAACTCAGAATTTAAAACGTACCTCGGTGGTTGGCTTCACTAATGAGAATGTATTTCTACCCAAATTAATCCTTTTTAGCAACATTAGGCTAATGAAGACTGGTGAAAACAACAGAACATTTTAACCAACACCATGCAGTTTCCATGCAGCTCTTTGATGACA
This sequence comes from Lissotriton helveticus, assembly GCF_964261635.1. Lineage (NCBI taxonomy): Eukaryota > Metazoa > Chordata > Amphibia > Caudata > Salamandridae > Lissotriton > Lissotriton helveticus. The sequence goes on along the minus strand of NC_136069.1, from coordinate 1,591,072,305 downwards.
GTTCATGGCTCACTGTGCTATATTAGGATTGTAACTTGTGACAAAGGATCTCTGTGACAAAAGCAGTAACCCACTGAGTGATCCACAGAAAATAGAGTTCCGTTATTTGCATGAAACGCTTTCTTTGCAGCAGGCATATTAACCCTCTGCACGACTTTATTATGAGTGGAAACTGCCACTAAACAAAACTCTGATCTCTCTAAAGCAGGAACATTAATCACCAGAGTTATCGTAACATTTTTATTGTTGCCTGAAAACTTCTGAAAACACAAGGAATTCTGCAGCAGGGGCTTTCTAGACCCCTGTTATTTCTAAACACAGCACCCCCAGAGGTCAGTGCCAGGTGTGGCTGCACAGAACACACAACCATAGAGATGTCCCTGCCTAGAGTTGATGTGATTTTGCACGATTTTGCAACATTTCTGTATTATTATTGTTTATATGTAAGTAATGTAATTGACAGTAGTGCAGTTGCTGGTGGTGGCAATGCAGCTACCCTCAGTAGTGTCCTTGTGGAACTGTTTTTGCTGTTGGGCGGTATTATCTCCTTTTGAAAATGTAAGCTCAATGCACCACACACCTTAATATCCTAAGACCTCAAGCTGTCATCATACCACATTTCAGTAATGAAACCTCTGTCTTTATTTCCTTTCCAAGCACAGTGCCTGTGTCAGGTGCAAGTGCAATAAGCAACGAGGGGTGGGAAATATTCAAGAGACAGCTCCTGTATTTTACACATGCTTGAGCACTGCTGATTTTTGTTTGGTGGTAATGTAAACTCCACTTTGTGGACAAAATACAGAATCCTCTGGTGGAAGTTCCAAAGCCTAAACATGATCGGCCAAGCAAGATTTTGCTGTGACTTCCTCTTGTAGTACACTTGAGTCCCAGGAGTAACCCAGTTGCCTTCTCACTTTGCCTCCCACATCCTTAGAACAAGGACACTTCTGATAATAACAACATCCCAATGGAACTGGAAGGCGGTGTCAGCAGAATCTTTCACCAGTGCCCTCAGTGACGACCACTGCACCAGCCATGAACATGGCGGGAGGAGGGTGGGCGGACAAATAGTTGTTAACAGTTACAGTTTATCTGTTATTGGTATCTGTATAATTATGTCACAGCTTAAATTCATGTATAAGACGAATGCCTAAGGCAATAATAAGCAGGCGGATGTGACAAAGTTGATGGCTATGTTATACGCAGTGTTAAATTGATTGGAAACAATGTACAGACACATAATCATGTTTGAATATAACAGATATAAATGGAAATTCAATAAAGTATGTTTAAAAAAAAATTTGTTAAGGCAGGCCTGTCGACTCCAGGAATGCTCCTGGTGGGAACATTATGAGGAGCATGAAAAAACCCTATACGAGAAAACCATCAGAGAATACAAAATAGCCATCAGGGAAGAATAATCAAGCTATTGTACGGATACATTAGAGTCGTTTAACTCCTCAAGAGAACTTTTTAAAGTTATTCACTTGCTTTCAGCTCCTCCAGCTTCCTCTGAAACAGAGGGCTCACAGGGGTTCTGCTTAAATTAGCTGAATTATTTCAATCTAAAATCATGAACATCTATAAAGAGTTTGAATCCTCAAACACAGAAGCTCAAACGTCAGCACAGTAAAGCATGCAGGCTCCGTTGAGCCTTCCGGGAACTTCAGAGGCAGAGGAGAAACACTAAGCGGTGCTGTCTTGCTTTCCTCACATCACCACTGAGCAAACTGAGGGGCATATTATCAAGAAAGGGCGTTACATTATCGCCGCTTTTATCGGCAGGAAACTGCTGATAAAGCGGCGATAATGGGCTTGATAATATGCTCTATGAATTCCAATCGAAGCCCATGTTAGATGTGAAGACATCTAACATGGGCTTCGATTGGAATTCCATAGAGCATATTATCAAGCCCATTATTGCCGCTTTATCGGCAGTTTCCTGCCGCTAAAGCAGCGATAATGTAACGCCCTTTCTTGATAATATGCCCCTCTGTACGTCTTCTTAACATAAAATCCAGATCGCCATTTAAACATTATCCCCCAAAAATCCTACAATTGGCAGTCCGCAAAATAGCTCAACCATTAAAATCTATTATGAATAGAGCGATTAGCTCAGGCCGCTACCCACAGTTGTGGAAAGAGGCAACGGCTGGGCCTCTACTTAAAAAGCCCAATCTTGACCCCAACGATCTTAAGAACTATCGCCTTATCTACTTGCTTCCCACTCCAGCCAAGATCCTGGAGAAACATTAAAACCAGCATTGGATGGATTATGTGGCGGAACAAGGACTGTTGGATGTGTCACAATTCGACTTTAGAAAGAGTCATGAAATGAAACTACCGTCGTATCTGCAACGGACAGTATTAGCGGTCGAGTTGACTCAGGGCAGGCAACGGCTATGGTTCTTTTAGATCTATCCACAGTTTTCGATACCATCTCACCAACCCTGCTTATGGAGCGATTAAAGGAACTGGGATTAGACGATGCTGCACTGAATCTGCTCACCTCCTTACTCAAGGACAGATCCCAGAGGGTGATCATGAACCAAATTTAATCCAAACCCTTTTCCTTGACATGTGGGGTCTCTCAGGACTCATCTCTGAGCCCTGCATTGTTCAATCTTTATATCTCCCCACTGGCTAAGCTAATACACTCATGCGGGCTGCAGGCGGTGTTGTACACTGATGACATACATTGTGTCTATCACGAAAGACACGGATGCCACAGCAGTTAATTTAAAAAAAATACATGAGGCAGTGGCCATGTGGATGGGCAAAAACTTTCGGTGTTAAGACAGAGGTTCTGATCTTTGGGAGCCATCCAACTTTATGGAGCCGTAATTGATGGCTGGATATGTTGTGGGCATTACCCATTCCCACTGAATCAGCAAAAATTCTATGAGTAATCCTGGATAGTGATTTGACTTTGAACCTTCAGGTCAACCATACTGTTCTGACCTTCATCTGGATTATTAGAACTCTGTGAAACGTTTTTCCATTCATTCCACTTTCTGTGCGCAAACAGGTAGACTGAGTGTTGATCTCACTCAGGCTTGATTATTGCAATGCGCTGTACCTTGAGATTAACAAGACGGCACAAACCAAGCTACAAATGGTGCAAAATGCAGCAGCAAGACTGACCCTAGACATCCCTAAACATCAGTTGGTCTCTAAAGGTTTAGTCCATCTTCACTGGTTACCGGAAAATTAGCGCATTATGTTTAAGGCACTATGCATTGTTCATAAGGCCCTGTATAATGCAAATCCTGGACGAATCAAAACCATGTTTCAATGGCACACTCCATGCAGAAATCTTTGCTTTGCAGGCCATAATCTGGTTGTTGTCCCCAGATTTTGTAAGAAAAAATGGGAAGGCACAGCTTTTTGGTGGCAGTAGCTAAGCCATGAAACTCCCTTCCTTGGCACCCTGCTTGCCTAAAGATGCATACTCCCTTCAGAAAGGCTTTAAAAACCTGGCTCTTTACTCTGTAGGAAGATAAACAATAAAGGGAATATTTACAATAAACTGGTGGAGCGTGTAAAATTGTAAATGTAAATTGATACTTGTATAGCGCACTACTCACCCGCAAGGGTCTCAAGGCGCTTGTACGAATACCGCTGTGGAACCACTCCTGGCTTTCCCTGTGAGGTGTCCACTCCTGGGCACCCCCAAGGTGGAGGCCAGGCATCCTTAGCGTTATGGGGGCCGTTGTGGAGATTAAGCAAGCTATTGCCCAGAGTTGCAGAGTGGGACTCCATGATTGGAATAGGCACCGAGGCGAGAATTATCAGGTCTGTGGAATTTTGAGCCCAAGACCCGGCGAGGTGGGGAATTGAACCCTGGTCCCGGGCCAGACCTCTGCATCAAGGTCTGCCGCTCTAACCATTGAGCCACACTTCTCCAAAATTGCTAACGCTGAGCTCTGGGTGTTTAAAAACGCAGACATGCGACATGTTCACAAGAATGCAGCACGCCCCTGCATTTCCCCTAGCGCTGCCGCTTAAATCTAGCTGCCTAGCATCAATGCAGGCTCTCTTCTTGCACATAAACAATCCAGAATGGCGATTTGTAACTTCTACGCGCGCTGCTTTGTGCAGCACATATAGAAGCTGCAACTCATCATTTATAATTGATTGTTTATGTGGAGGAAGGGAAACCTTCCTAAATATGAACAATCACTAATGGTGATTTGCATAATGCAGCACTCATAGAAACAGCAAAAAGAGGAGAAATTAATCATTTCTCCTCGTTTCACCAGGTTGAGACCAGGTTTTCCCTGGTATCATTTTTGGTGCTGCCCCTTATTTATACCACCGTTGTAAATAGGGGGCCGCATCAAAAGCAATGGGTGTTGCGGCGGAAAGCCCATCGCAACTCCCATTGTCCGACCCTTTCACGCTAAGCGTGAGCGAAAAAGGGGTTACTTATAAGGCGGCATTAAGCCATGTTAAGTGGCTTAAAGCTGCCTTGTAAATAAGGCAGAAGGCCATAAAAAGCGACGTTCTGGTGCGATAAGCCCTCGTAAAGACGCCCACACTGCGTAACTTTGAGCCAGTCATCAGCCGAGTTGTACCTCAGGACTAACCATTAGCGCCTTGAAGCCTTGGGGCATTTGTGTTCTCATATACATCTTCTTCATTTCAACTACTCGTGAAGTTGGTAAGTCACACTTACTCATACACCTGTTCTTGTGAATGGGGCCCAGTGTGGAGGAGGAAATTCCATTGATTCAATATATTCCCACAATGAATAATGTTAAAGTGGATGGTAACGCAAAGCCCTCCAATTTCACGATAAAGCCATGATTTATTGTATTATGTGGAAAATGCGCTAACGCAGGAGGTTGCTCACAAGTGCATGGAATAGATATTTTCAGAGCATGACTTCTAGTCCAAAGTTCAAATCCTGCAATCAATTAGTGGAGCCGAACTTCTCTTAAAATCTCTGCAATCAGCGTCCTCTCAAGGGCTGCCAGAGAGAGTGGGGCGCGTGCTCTTTATTTGGTATTCACGGAGGCAGCTCGAGGCCTGGAAACCTCATCTGAATGACAAAGCCTGAACCAGAACAACCTTGACAAAGGGATTGTGTGACGCGCGTTGTCACAGGCTGGGGAGCTCACAGCTTCCAAGTGAGGTGCACAGCTCTGCTTGCTTCCATTGTGAAACTTCCAGGGTGCACCAGACACTTCCGGGTGCTTCTGCTGGGCAGATTTAGGGCCCTCTCCCGCGAGTGAAGCTTCATTTAGAGGCAGGAAAAGCCTTGTCTGCAGGGCCGGACTGGCCATTTATCTCAGTGGATACTTTCACCAGGAGGTCGAGCAGCTGGAAGGGAGCTGCAGCCTTTGAAGGCCCAGGGCCCCTTCCCAGGGGTAACTCTCACTCGCCTCAGCACCCCAGGGTTAATGGCAGCAGGTATTGCAGGGGCAACAGAAATGAAAGAGAGGGTGGGGAGAGAGGCAGAAAAAGGACAGATAAAGAAAGGGGGCAGTGAGCAGAGGCCAGATGGCACATTTATGCCTGGGCTGGTTTTGGTTGCACTTCTGATGACCGGTTTTGGTTCCCGGTCTGGTGCTGGTAGTGCTTCTGATGGCTGGTTTTGGTTCCCGGTCTGGTGCTGGTTGTGCTTCTGATGGCTGGTTTTGGTTCCCAGTCTGGTGCTGGTTGCGCTTCTGATGGCTGGTTTTGGTTCCCGGTCTATCCCTGGTTGCGCTTCTGATGACTGGTTTTGGTTCCCGGTCTATCCCTGGTTGCGCTTCTGATGACTGGTTTTGGTTCCCGGTCTATCCCTGGTTGCGCTTCTGATGGCTGGTTTTGGTTCCTGTTCTGGCCCTGGTTGTGCTTCTGATGGCTGGTTTTGGTTCCCGGTCTATCCCTGGTTGCGCTTCTGATGGCTGGTTTTGGTTCCTGTTCTGGCCCTGGTTGTGCTTCTGATGGCTGGTTTTAGTTCCTGTTCTGGCCCTGGTTGTGCTTCTGATGACTGGTTTTGGTTCCCGGTCTATCCCTGGTTGCGCTTCTGATGACTGGTTTTGGTTACTGGTCTGGCCCTTGTTGCTCTTCTGATGGCTGGTTTTGGCTCTCGGTCTGGCTCTGGTTGCGCTTCTGATGACTGGTTTTGGTAACCGGTCTGACCCTGGTAGCGCTTCTGATGACTGATTTTGGTTCCTGGTCTGGCCCTGGTTGCACTTCTGATGACTGATTTTGGTTCCTGGTCTGGCCCTGGTTGCGCTTCTAATGGCTGGTTTTGGTTCCCGGTCTGGCCCAGGTTGCGCTTCTGATGGCTGGTTTTGGTTATTGTTCTGCCTCTGGATGCGCTTCTAGTGACTGGTTTTTGTTCCCGGTCTGGCCCTAGTTACACTTCTGACAACTGGTTTTGGTTTCCAGTCTGGCCCAGGTTTCACTTCTGAGAACTGGTTTTGGTTACTGGTCTGACCCTGCTTGTGCTTCTGGCAACTGTTTTTAGTTCTCGGTCTGGCCCTGGTTGTGCTTCTGGTGACTGTTTTTGGTTCCCGGTCTGGCCCTAGTTACACTTCTGACAACTGGTTTTGGTTTCCAGTCTGGCCCAGGTTTCACTTCTGAGAACTGGTTTTGGTTACTGGTCTGACCCTGCTTGTGCTTCTGGCAACTGTTTTTGGTTCTCGGTCTGGCCCTGGTTGTGCTTCTGGTGACTGTTTTTGGTTCCCGGTCTGGCCCTGGTTGCCCTTCTGATGGCTGGTTTTGGTTATTGGTTATTGGTCTGGCTCTGGATGCGCTTCTAGTGACTGGTTTTGGTTCCCGGTCTGGCCCTAGTTACACTTCTGGTGATTGGGTTTGTTTCAGGTCTGGCCCTTATTGGACTTCTGACGACTGGTTTTGGTTTCCAGTCCGGCCCTCGTTGCGCTTATGATGACTATTTGTTGGTACCCAGTCTGGCCTCGCTTCTGAGAACAGGTTTTGGTTACTGGTCTGACCCTGCTTGTGCTTCTGGCTACTGATTTTGGTTCCGGTCTGGCCCTTTTAGCACTTCTGGCAACTGGTTTTGGTTCTCGGTCTGGCCCTGGTTGTGCTTCTGGTGACTGGTTTATATTCCCGGTCTGGCCCTGGTTGCCCTTCTGATGGCTGGTTTTGGTTCTCGGTCTGGCCCTGGTTGTGCTTCTGGTGACTGGTGTTAGTTTTTGGTCTTGCCCTGGGTGCACTTATGATGACTGTTTGTTGGTTCTCAGTCTGGCCCGCGTTGCGCTTCTGATGACTGGTTTTGGGAACCGGTCTGACCCTGGTAGCTCTTTTGAAGACTGGTTTTGGTAACCGGTCTGACCCTGTTAGCGCTTTTGAAGACTGATTTGTGTTCCTGGTCTGGCCCTAGTTGCGCTTCTGATTCCTGGTTTTGGTTCCTGGTCCGGCCCTGGTTGCTCTTCTGATAGCTGGTTTTGGTTCCTGGTCGTGCTGCTCTCAGAACAGTGCAGTGATTGCACAGGGAGTCTCTGATGCTGTCTCGGTGTCTGCTGCGAACAGGAAGCAGAGGAGCACAGAGGCGCGAGGTGGCCAGCAGCTTCAGGTAAGTCTTATTGTTTTTTATAAGTAAACGCCCCCTACGCTCGCACTCCCCCTCCCATGCTAGCCCTGCACCCCTCCACCCACGCACCACTTTTTAGGTCGAGCTGGGATTGCGTCCAGCGAAGTAGCTATTGTTGGCCACTTCCTGGGAATCTGAGACAGGGGATGTGCACGCGCAAGCCCTCGGCGATTTCATCTTGTGGGCACGCACGTCCAGCCCGGCGCCGTGCACATCCCCTGTCCAAATTCCCAGCAAGTCAGCCTATCGCACGTGCATGCACACAGACACTCACGCACACACACAGACACGCGCACTCACACACGCACACACACACACGCACACACACACATGCACACACACCTCCCGCAACTTTCACAAATGTTTCTTAATTTCCCCCAAAGTCTCCGCTTTTGTTTTTGTTTGTTTCGCTCCCCACATGTACTCACCTCCCTCTCGGTGATCCAGGGGCCCGGCTTGCATGTATCTGTGTCTACGGATGAATGTGCCTCATCTATAGGAATCCCTCTCTAGGTCCTCGCAGGCACTCACCTCGCTCTTGGTGATGCGGTGCCTCGCTAGCTTCACAAGGGCGAAGTTGCCCTTCCCCAGCGTGCGCTCGATGTCGTAGAAGCCCACCCGCACCGGGCCGCGCTGGGGGTGCCCCGGGGGCTCGGCCATGACCATGCTGGGGCCAGGGAGCAGCGGAGGCGGCACCGGAGTGCGGGAGCCCGGGGAAGCGGCGCGAGCAGCTCCGGCTCCTGTGGCAGAGCTCAGCCTCGGCCGTGGGAGCGGTGCCTGCGCCCGGCACCGCCTCTCGGTGACGTCAATTGATGTCAGGGCACCGGGAAGAGCAGAGGCGGGGCCTCACAGTTCACTGCCAAGGCGTCGCCATGGCGACCACAGTCAGCGTTGACGTCACCGCCGAGATGTCAATCAGGGAGTGTGTCCGCTGCCAGCTCCTTGGCTGTCAATCTCTGGAGGTGGGCAAGGAGGGGGAGGCTGATGCCAGCTGTGCAGAGTGCCTGCCCTCGCCTACTCTGTCTCTGCGCACCCATGCAGCTGGATAGCACTTGCACCTGTGGCGTGAGTATATCCTTTAAGTGCCAGCTCCGTTAGCTCAGGGTACATGGTAGCCCCGGAAGATAATTGCACGCGGCACCATCTCTGCAGGTTACATAACCTCTACACTGATCTGTGCGTGGTACTTAGGGTATATCACTCCATAAAAATGGCGCTATAAATCTTGCACTGAGCACTCTTTACCAGGAACAGCCACGTTACTCCGTCTAGAATGATTCACGCAGCTCTTATTATGTGCAATGTAGAGGTACTCACCACATACCATTTGCAGGTATATTTGGGGTATCTCAGTGGATGCAATTATATTTATATTAGGATACACACCTGTAAACGGACGATATAGTAGCACTAGTAAAGATGCAAACACCAAGCAGCGGTGTGACGCATGCGTGATTCCGTGCAGAAGGTGAGCGGGAACCCCCTAGTCTACCGCATCTCACAGACAGATGTTCATTGGCCTCGGGGTGAATAGGGGCCCTCTGACGGTTGGGCCCCCCTGAAAGCTTGGGGTCTCTCCTGCGACGTAGGGGCTGCAGGGGTTTGCGATACACTCCTGCACGGCACCCAAAACTATCTGTGAACAGTAAATGCCTTCAAGGGTACATGCAGTACATCCACTCCATCCAGCCATCAATCCCCCCACTCCACCCCCCCACTCAATCCATCCCACTCCATCCATCCATCCCCCCCACTCCATCCATCCATCCCACTCCATCCATCCATCCATCCCACTCCATCCATCCATCCATCCCCCCACTCCATCCATCCATCCATCCATTCCCCTCACTCCATCCATCCCTCCCCCCACTCCATCCATCCATCCCCCCACTCATCCATCCATCCCCCCACTCCATCCATCCATCCCTCACTCCATCCATCCATTCCCCCACTCCATCCATCCATTCCCCCACTCCATCCCCCCACTCCATCCATCCATCCATCCCCCCCCACTCCATCCATCCATCCATCCCCCACTCCATCCATCCCCCATTCCATCCTCCCCATTCCATCCTCCCCATTCCATCCTCCCCACTCCATCCATCCCACTCCATCCATCCATCCATCCCACTCCATCCATCCATCCATCCCCCCACTCCATCCATCCATCCATCCATCCATCCCCCACTCCATCCATCCATCCATCCATCTCCCACTCCATCCATCCATCCATCCATTCCCCGACTCCATCCATCCATCCATCCCTCCCCCGCCCCACACTCCATCCCTCGCCCCACACTCCATCCCTCGCCCCACCTTCCATCCCTCGCCCCACACTCCATCCCTTGCCCCACACTCCATCCCTCGCCCCACACTCCATCCCTCGCCCACACTCCAAACCCTCGCCCACACTCCATCCCTTGCCCCACACTCCATCCCTTGCCCCACACTCCATCCCTCGCCCCACACTCCATCCCTCGCCCCACACTCCATCCCTCGCCCCACACTCCATCCCTCGCCCCACACTCCATCCCTCGCCCCACACTCCATCCCTCGCCCACACTCCATCCCTCGCCCACCCTCTATCCCTCGCCCACCCTCTCTCCCTCGCCCTCCCTCTATCTCTCGCCCTCCCTCTATCTCTCGCCCTCCCTCTAGCTCTCGCCCTCCCTCTAGCTCTCGCCCTCCCTCTAGCTCTCTCTCACCCTCCCTCTATCTCTCTCTCCCCATCTAGCTCTCTCTCACCCTCCCTCTATCTCTCTCTCCCCCTCTATCTATCTTTCGCCCTCCCTCTATCTATCTATCGCCCTCACTATCTATCACATCACCACAGCATCACTCGGCACCACCACAGCATCACTCAGGGGCACCACAACATCACTATGCGCTACCACAGCATCACTGAACGCCACAGCATCACTCGTCGCCACCACAACATCATTCAGAGCCACCACATCATCAATCTGTGCAACCATTCAACAACAACTGATTCAAATATGTTCTCTCAATGTTTCAAGCTTTATTACAAATGTCACAAAAAGATGTTGATATTTCACTTCTGTTCTTGTTGTTTGTGTAAGCCGCACTGCTTCTGACAACTTGTTTTGTTCCCGGGTCTGGCCCTGGTTGCACTTCCGGCAACTGCCACTGGACCACAAGCAGATATGTTGTCAGCCTGCAATGCTATGTCTGTTTTGTTGTTTTTCCCATGTGTGCAGCCCCCATACACAACATCATAATACAAATGGATAAAAACATCCTAGTCACTTGCTGGAAATTCCTAGCGCTTCACGGATGTCTATATTGGTTGCCAAGAAAAGCAAGCTGCAGAGGGCTTTGCGTTTGCTGAAACTCCTCCAACCGTTTGTTTTGAACAAAAAAGGAAACCACCCACCCAGCAGTTACCTTTAAATATAGCGGGCCGATCACGGCTGGGCCAGCAGTGTCCGGCTCTCTGCCATGCCAATGGTTCAGCAGGCAACACACCAAAGCTTACTATATCCCTTCAGTCAACTGCAGTCACGAGTGAATTCAGAGTTCTGTCACCACCTCCCTCCAGGTGATTACAAACACCAGGGCACATTTGTAGTACTACAGACATAGCACAAAATGCTATTCATAAACCTACAGTCAGAGATTCCACCTCTTCTGCCTTTTTATTAGGCCTGGGCAGTAATTCCGTTCCGCTCGCGGAATTTGGGTAATTTCGCTTTCCACAGAGAATGCAGAATTTCCAAGAATTCCACGATCCGCGGCTTCGCAGAATTGTTTGCTTGTTCGCGCTTTCAAAATGCGTGTTCACAAGATATTTCTCCCCAGGCATGCAAACAGCATTCGCGAACAGGAAAAAAGAATCTTGAACGGGCGGAACCAGCAATTCCGCGTTTTCGCTGAACTTTTGCGTGGTTGCAGAGATTTTTTAACATTTTGCATCGCTTTGCGTAGCGTGACTATGCAAATTCCACCCACCATGCGGAGATGTCTGTCGCGAGTGCAAAGCCCCTCCACACATAAGTATATGATTTAGTAGTAAATGTGTGATTGAAATGAAGGGAATGGCTGGAAAATGGGGAATTCTTACAACTAAAAGGGAGAGGAGTAGGGAGGAATAAGGAGGGGGTTAGGAAGTATCGGGGATGGTCAGTGAGGGGTATAGGGAGGGACATGCAACCATCCAGAAAAGAGTAAGCCTATTCCTAGTCACAAAATGCCCTGTCTAAAGATACGGTATCCAAAAAGGGACCCAAAATAGTAAGGTGCTTTAGCTCAGAGCTGAATTAAGTCCAACAACACACATTGCCAATCACTGGTACTGCAATATGCTCCCATAGAGAATAATTGAGTTAGGGAATTGAAATGAAACTCAATAGTATGTATTTATTATTTAATTAAAACTTATTTTAATAAACTCTTGGGAATTTAAAAATAAATGTAACGATAATTTTTATTAAAATATAGTTACACTACTTTTAATGAATCAATACATCAATTTTAATAATTAGTAATGCATAATAAAATGTCTTTTTTTTTACTATAGATGGGAATTAATTTTTATATTTAAATATGAGAATATTTTTACATTTCATTATTCCTAAACATTAATTAAATATTTAATTCAAAATGCAGTTGGAAGTTATGGAGCATTTCTTCAATTCTACATTTAAAATAAATATATTACATTAATTTACAATAATATTTAACATAAAAATATTTTATACATTTTTTTCGTGTCAAACATTTAACATTTTTCATATACATCACAGTGCGACTCCATCAGCGGGGCAAATATCTCTGCATGGTAAAGTATGTGGAAAACGTAAAAAATGTATTTGCTTTAACAAAAATGAGTAGAAAAACATCTTTCAACATTTGCAATCTTGGGCTGACGCAGAGCGTTTAGAAATCCTTCAACATTTGCAATCTTAGTCTGATGCAAAAGAATCAAACGTCTTTCCACATTTGTAATCTTGGGATGATGAGGAGGTTTCAAACACCCCTCAACATTTGCAAACGTGGGCTGGTGCAGAAGTTTTAAAAATCCTTCAACATTGGTTGTATGTTATTACAACGAATTCCGTTGCAACGCATGCCTTTACCATGCATGCGTTACAACGGAATGCTATTTCAACGCATAACCTTTTCCTCTCTTTGTTCGTGGTGACGTCGTACGTCGTTAAGAGGAAGCGAAAGTTTCTTTCCGTTTCCTCTTAAACGACGCCGAGTGACTTTAGGTGAGTTTCTTTTTTTTGGGGGGGAGACCCCCCCAATCCCCCTTTTTTAATGTTAGCCTTTACCACACATGCCTTTACTACGTACCTCGTAGTAAAGGTATGCGTGGTAAAGGCTTTCGTGGTAACCACGCATGCATTGTAATGCATGCGTGGTTAATGTTTCCGTGGAAACGGCCGCGTTGTAGTGGCCGTTTCCCGGCATGTTTTTTCTGTTGGTTCTCCTATCTCAACAAGCACTGGCAAAGGTAATAGTTCTCACATTAAAGTGCAGTTGCATGCAATAACAGACATTCATACATAATGTATGGAGGTTAAAAGCAGACCTACTGGCTTTCCAAAGGTAGGTCCGTGGGAGAGTAGTAAGGATTTCTCATTGCATACAGAGCAAATATGGGCTTAAAATGGAATTTGACAAACAGTGATGACTCAGTGTAGTTTTCAGATGCAGAGTGGTCCCTCAGTGCACCAACAAGTCAATAGCATTAGTTCAGAGAGAAAAACTCTTCTGTGTGCAGCCAAAGACCACTCATTGTAAGTTTTAATGAACTAGTAAAAATAGTTCTAAAAGACAGACGTGCTGTCAAACCAGACCTTAAAATGTCGAATATAGAAGTCAGTTAATTTTCCTTGTTTTGATTGGTCACAGTTCTGCTTTTGATACTGTGACTCACCCCACTCTGTTTGAAAAAAAAGGATGATGGGGTGAGGGGTCCCTGTGGGGCTGAATTTTATAATAATGGAACTCCATTCTGGATCATGGATAAAGGAGAGGATAAGGGAGAATGTGGCATGTAAAAAAAAGCAGTAGTGACAGAGAATAACTAAAGACAGGGGTGTATATTGGCACCCTTCTTCTCTGATTTATATTTCAGAGCTCTGGTAAATGCCCTTCTCCCGGGCAATTCCATCGAGGGACCAATTCTCATGTATCCAGGGGACATAGTCCTGTTGCGCTTAGCATTTCTAAGCTTAATTTCCTTCCAAGACCTAAATATTTTATTAATATTATAAGAGTACCATTAAGACTTGCCACTCATGGTATCTAAATAAGGTTAAAATAGAGTGAGAAAAGAAATGTAGTTATCTTGGAGTATGTTGATCCCAAATCCAACGGGCATTCAGGAGTTTATCCGTCAGCCCACCTTCTCAGCAGTGTCATTGCAGAAGAGTATCTAAGCTGGTTGGAACTGGTTCCAGGAAAAGGGTCCAGTGGGAGTTCACATTGGAACCAGTTGGGTGAGGTTGAGAGGATCAATGGTCCTATCAGAAGTTTGAGTGAGGGACGTTCCATTAGTCAACACTTACTCAGGGTATTTTTTAAATGATACACAGCCCCTTGAGGTTCTTTGTGGTGGTAGGGTCCCCTGGTCCTCTGAGTCTAGTCAGACCCAAGTGAGCCAACCCCTTGGAGCTGTAAATTACCACAAGTAAGAGGTGCAATCCAAAAACCTTAGGTTTTTGGTGAATTGGCATATCTTTCTAGGCAGTAGGCACTATGGTTTTCAGGGCTCCTTGTGATAGACTAGTGATTGGTGACCGTTGAATGACAGTTGAGCGTGGAGTTAGTGCTCATAGAGGATTCCACCATGCCCAGGTCTCTAAGGTGGGGTAGGTGGACTGTAATACCGGTCTTTGGAAAAGGCAACCATCTCACAAAGCTACAAAGATTACAAGAATCTGTGCCCTCACATGTCCAGGAGCAGCAGTCACATAAGAGACAAGCTAGAGAAAATTTAAAGGGAGGGCACAACTCGAAACAAGTTAATAGAGTCTTTAGACCCCACAGGTGTGAAGATATTTTTAGGAAAGAGAACAATAGTATGAGCTTCACAGGGTTTCCAAGAACTATATTTACCAGGCACACAAACTACGTTGGCATAGAAATTTATACCAGGGCCCAAAATATGTCTCGATTTGAGCCATAGTCCTACCTTAACTTCTGACAGAGTTTTAGTGCATCATCCATTAAGGCATTAGCCTGGAGGTATGTGGCACAGTGTCAGGGTGCCCTTAACAGCTTCTTTGTCTCTGTGCCCACATCAGTAACACAGTGTGAGTGCAAAGGCAAAGTATTTCCTCATTAGCAAGTGGCCAGACCCATACCAAACGAGGGAATGCAACATGGTAATTGCACTGACATCAAATGTATGCTGTGTTGATCCCTCTAACAGAAGGGGGCGCACACACATCTATAGACCCTTCTACAGTAGTAAAGTGCCACAAATGCCTTATGCAACCCTGTGCAAAAAGAACAATTGATGAACAGAATGTTTTTTCAGCCAGGATAGCTTGACTCCAGTGGCATGGAGAGCACCCTGTGGCACTATATATATATTATGGCTTCGGGTGCTAAGTGGATCAATAAGATAAATGCTGCCTAGGAAGCCTATGGGTGAGAAGAAATCGAACATAAAGACAAGGTATTCGCTTTCATAAGTGACTCGAAGGTAAACCTTGAGGCACAGGTACAATACCCCAAAGGTGTTTGCATAGTAAATGAAAACTAAGTTGACAACAGGATTCAAATGTGGTCCTCCGATTTTATTATTTTGATGTAAATCGCTCCTTTCAGTAAACTCCCAGGGTCCCGGATGTTTGGGAGGGGACCTGGGAGAGAGGGCTGATGGCCGAGGCAGAGACTAGCAGGACAGAAGGGATACAGTGCTCCCTGCCGTACATTATATTTCAAGACACAGAGGAGTTCCATAACCATATAGAGGAACAGGACCTAAGTCCGAATTCCTTTATAAAGTTTTTGAACTCCGAGTTGACTTGCAATATCCTTATCATGTATGCCAGGGGGTACTTTATAAGACATGGTCACACCATCACCTTTTCCACACACCACTTAAAACCTTGATGCATATCTCTTTCATATGAAAGAGCGAGCATGTTTGCAAATAATAAAAATAAAACTTCTAGTGCAAAATGAAACACATCAAAAACATGTTAGCTATTTGTTGCAAAGTTATTAGAAAAAGTTCAATGCAAGTCCATTGTGTTTTTTTTTTAAAGAGCTGCACTAGCTCCAAATGCCTAGAGACATGCAGAACGATACTAGCTCTTCTCTAGCTATCTAAAGAGTGCAAAAATAAGCATGTTCCCTGTAAGCTAAAAAATAGAGCCGAAGAAAGAAAAGCAACTTTCGTTGCTTTAAACAGCTGCTTCATTTATGCTCCGTGACCTGATCTATCTTTCACCTCGGCTGTTGGCTGTGGCAGCAGGCATAGTGACATCTGAACTCAACTGTAATAACTTATAATAATTGAGTTCATAATCGACGACTACGTGCGACACAAGTCTCCGATTACAAAGAAATTAGAGACAGGTTCTTAAATAGGGATTACAGAATTCCATGTATTATTAAGAGATCTCACCCAGGGTTTGTAAATATATTGAGATCTGTTTTGAAATAAAAGAACAAAGAAAAGTGTGCACCCAAACCCCTGAGTAGACATAGTTTCATATGTTATAGTATGTTGACAAAATTGGAAGGACTTTGCCCGTCCTCAGTGACCAGTGCTTAATTTGTAAAAAAATTAAGTGCCACCGCCCTTCCCGGAAGGCCACTGCAACCAGCACCACACATACCTTGCCACTGCTGCCAATGACATTACCAACATAACACCTAACCATCGCACTCCGACAAGTTGACAATTCAGGCTATATCAGACCACACAAAGCTATATTAATGGCGTCAGGGGATGGTATTATTCATTTTCAGTGAATAGTGTCTTCATTAATACGGTTGTTGTGCGCATCTCAAAATTAAAGACAGCGCCACCATGTGGTGGACTGTCACTAGAGCGGGTGCTGACATTTAAGTGCCGGTGCCAAGCACCGGAAACCGCCGGCTCAAATTAAGCATTGAAAAACCCTATCGCATGGCTAGCATTAAATGGGAGTAACATGGGAAGGGCAGCAAATTGTCTCATCTGATAGTCTGGCAGACAATGACACATTAAATTAATGCCTATCAGTCTTACAGACATTTGAGAGCTGCTTTGCCTGTAAGATCTGGTAGCTTGGAACAGAACAACAGCAGAATATCAGGTATGGGGGAATCACACCTCACCTCGGGATGAATCCTCAATATCCTCACACTCACTGTACTTAATTTGTTTCAGTGGTTCTCAGTGGGCAGCACTGGCACTAATTTTAGGGCAACGGGCCATTTTAAAAATGTCCCACTGCCAGTTGTCCTACTTATCAAAGAGTGTAAGAAAAACACTAGTAAATATGGTTCTGTATTGAGAGTCTTGTACCACCTTGTGGCAGAGTTAAAAACTGCATTTTAGTAATTTAAAAAATGTAGGAGCAGATTATTAACAATGTGCGCCAGTCACAGTCACAACAAGCATTTACAATGCAATGGTCTCGTCTTTGTTAAAGTTAGAGCTATTGGCATTGCTCATGACATTATTTTTTATTTTTAAAACATATAAATAAATGGCATTGTCATTTACAATGCCAATAGCTTAATCTCTTGCAAATGCAAGACCTATTGCATTTGCACCCACACACACACACACATACAGAGCCACACGCACCCACACACAGAGCCACACACAGAGCCACACGCACCCACACACACATAGCCACACACACAGTCACACACACAGAGCCACACACACACAGACAGAGCCACACACACAGAGCCACACAGTCAGAGCCACACACATAGAGCCACATAGACAGAGCCACACAGACAGAGCCACACAGACAGAGCCACACAAAGAGCCACACAGACAGAGCCACACAGACAGAGCCACACAGACAGAGCCACACAGACAGAGCCACACACACACACACAGAGCCACACACACACACACAGACAGAGCCACACATACAGAGCCACACACAGACAGAGCCACACACACACAGACAGAGCCACACACAGACAGAGCCACACACAGACAGAGCCACACACACACACAGACAGAGCCACACAAACATACAGAGCCACACACAGACAGAGCCACACACACACACACACACAGACAGAGACAGAGCAACACACACACACAGAGACAGAGCCACACACACACACACACACACAGACAGAGCCACACACACACACAGACAGAGCCACACACACACAGACAGAGCCACACACACACACACACACACACACACACACAGACAGAGCCACACACCCACACAGAGCCACACAGAGCCCAACATACACACACAGAGCCCAACACACACACACACACACACAGAGCCCAACACACACACAGAGCCCAACACACACACACACACACAGAGCCCAACACACACACACACACACACACACAGAGCCCCACACACACAGAGAGAGCCACACACACACACGGAGCCACACACACATACACAGAGCCACACACACGCAGCCACACACACACACACACACACACACAGAGCCACACACACACAGAGAGCCACACACACACACACACACACACAGCCACACACACACAAACAGAGCCACACACACACACAGAGAGCCACACACACAGATCCACACACACACACACACACACACAGCCACACACACACAAACAGAGCCACACACACACACAGAGCCACACACACACACACAGAGCCACACACACACACAGAGCCACACATACACAGAGCCACACACACACACACACACACACACACACACACAGACACACACACACAGAGCCACACACACACAGAACCACACACACACACACAGAGCCACACACAAAGCCACAGACACACACACCCTAACCCTGGGGACTCTCCTTATTTACAAATGGGTTATTCGAGGGCCCCACCAACTCCCAGAGCTCACCCGTTGCTTCCCTCAGTCCAGGTCAGCCACACGCCCATCTCTGCCCAGTAACGCCCCAGGGAACAGAGGCAAGAAAAGCGAGCACAACCAGGGAACAGAGGCAAGAAAAGCGATCACAACCAGGGAACAGAGGCAAGAAAAAATGATCACAACCAGGGAACAGAGGCGATAAAAACGATCGCAAGCAGGGAACAGAGGCAAGAAAAAGCGAGCACAAGCAGGGAACAGAGGCAAGAAAAGAGAGCACATCCAGGGAACAGAGACAAGAAAAGCGAGCACAACCAGGGAACATAGGCAAGAAAAGCGAACACATCCAGGGAACAGAGGCAAGAAAAGCGAGCACAACCAGGGAACATAGGCAAGAAAAGCAAGCACAACCAGGGAACAGAGACAAGAAAAGCGGTCACAACCAGGGAACAGAGGCAAGAAAAGCGAGCACATCCAGGGAACAGGGGCAAGAAAAGCGAGCACAACCAGGGAACATAGGCAAGAAAAGCGAGCACATCCAGGGAACAGAGGCAAGAAAAGGGAGCACAACCAGGGAACATAGGCAAGAAAAGCTAGCACAACCAGGGACAGAGGCAAGAAAAGCGAGCACAACCAGGGGGCAGAGGCAAGAAAAAACTATCACAACCAGGGATCAGAGGCAATAAAAACGATCACAAGCAGGGAACAGAGGCAAGAAAAGCGATCACAACCAGGGAACAGAGGCAAGAAAAAGCGAGCACAAGCAGCGAATAGAGGCAAGAAAAAGCGAGCACAAGCAGGGAGCACAGGCAAGAAAAGCGAACACAAGCAGGGAACAGAGGCAAGAAAAACGATCACAATCAGGGAACAGAGGCAAGAAAAGCCGATCACTGCCCCTGTAAGAGAAGCACCGCAGGAGGGTATATACTGAGTATGAAGGGTGGACCGCTGGGTGCGGGGTCACAGGTCAGGTCACATAACTCTTACCTTGCTTACCACGTTCTGCCCCAGGCCGGCCCGGATCTGGTAGGTCCACTCGCTGCACTGGCAGTCCTTCCCCAGCTGCGGGTCCTCGGCGTGGGCGGGGTGCTCCAAGAGCCCCCGGCTGTGGCTCTGGTTGTACGCGGGGGCTGCCCCAGGGCTCCCGGTGTGGCCGAGCAGGCAGGGCACGGTGGCGTTGCCCCGGCTGCCCAGGCACCGGTAGTCCGGCTGGTCCAGCAGGAAGGAGTCCGAGAACTGGCTGAAGCCGATGAAGAGCATGGGCACCCAGGTGAGCAGCATCAGGTGGCGCGTGTAGGGCCCCAGGCCGCCCGCCACAGGCATCACCTTGCGGTCGAAGTCCAGCAGCAGCGGGCTGGGGGCCTCTGCTGCCACTGAGCCCCGCCTGGAGCCGGGCCCCGGGGACGGGGTGGCAGGCATCGCCGAGCCATTCTCCTCCAGCCCCCCCTGGGGCTCGGCCCCTCTCCGCCCGCTCACATGGAGGGAGGGCCGCTCTGCCACAGGAGGACCCCCACCTCCGTGATGCAGCACCGGGGTCACTCGGACAACAACCACCGGCGAGTGTCAGCACAGCCCCGCGGACGGGGGGAGCCACATCTACGCGGGGACCGGTCACTGCGCCTGTAGCCTGTGGAGTACCCTTGTAGCAGCCAATTCTTATTTCCAATGCAAGGGGGTCTGTCACAGGGCCGGCGCACCGAGGCACCATGCTTCCCTCCCGCTCACTGCCACTGGGATTATTCCGGGCACAGCGCCTGATACCGTGCAGTGTACGTGCTGTCAGCACCCTGCCTGTTCTTGTACCTGGCCACTCTTAAAGTACCCAAAGCGACGGCCGCCGTGTGTGTATCAGGAGGAGCACCCTCGCTGTCCGTGCTTCCTTCGCCCACAGGCAGTGCCACTGCGCCTGCTTCCTGTATCCAAGGGTTTATATGCCGCCTCACATGTAGACCGTTTCTGTGCCTGCACCCTGCACCCACGGCGCTTTGCCTGCCGTCTGAGGTGCCTCTGCTCCCGGGAGAGACGGCTGCTTGCTTCACTGCCCGGGTCCCTCGCTGCCACCTCAGGCCGCTGAGTCGCTCCCCGGCCACGGGATTCCCAGGGGAGAGCCGGTTCCCACGGCTCTGGCACCTTGCACAGCTGCGGGTCCGAGCACGCGGGGTCAGTTTCTGTGGCCCTGCCCACTGTCACTCCATGCTGCGTGGAGCCGGAAGTGGTGGAACCTCCCCGCCTGCTGCTGCTGCTCACCTGTCCCGTGCGCCCCGCCCACCTGTGCCTGTCAGCTGCGGAGGGAGGCGCAGGTGAGCAGTTGATGCCACTGGGCGTGACTAGGCGAAGGGAGCTGGCCCTCAGGGATCTGTTGATATCACCCACCATTCCCATGAATCATAATAGGTTCTGAATTTAGGCGGAGCACCTTGTTTTTATCTGGCTGACCTTCGAAAGCAAGCGAGTTTATATGAACGAGCAACGGTAAAGGCATCCGGTGTGACTTTCGCGGTCAGAATTTTGCCTTTAGCAATGCTTGTGATAGTGTGTACCAAAACCATAGACAGGAGAGCCAGAGTGGGCGCTCTGACCATAGAGCTAAGGCAGGGACAGAGCAGAAACCTAGACAACACAGAGAACAGCGCCAGCCAAGCCCCGTCCTTTTCAGACTGGGGGCGTGTTTTTTGTTGATTGACTGAAGACGTCACGGAGAGAAAGGACAGCAAAAAACACGCCCCTCAATCTGAAATGGACGTGGCTTAAAGTGACAGACAAAGCTGTTCTCCAATGGCTGGCCGCCGTTTCGGAAGCCAGCCAATGGAGAAGAGCTAGCTCATTTACCTCCCTACTAGAACACATAAAATCTCGCCTGTGAGACTGCGCAAGCGCCGCCTACGCTAGCCGAGTCCTGTAGTGACTCAAATCAGTACAAAGTGTTGATATGGTATTTATTTTTCAGCGCAAATCTTTACGTGAGCTGGAAATTAGACTTAAAGTAATGCAAAGTAAGTGTTCAAGTAATGCAAAAAAGACTTTTCTCTCCTTTGCATTCAGAGGGCTTCCCGTGGGTCCTACATGGGCATTTCCATGCTGCCACCTGTGGTTTTTGATTCAAAACCCTGCCTACTAAATAATTCCAAAAACAATAGTTGATGGACAGAATGCAGAACAATGTCATACATTCACCCCAGTACAGAGATCTGGGCCTAAATCCATCGTTATTTTGCTCACCACACCACCTCAGTTCAGATATGGCCATATGCAAATCAGCTATCCTGGCTGAAGACGGCTGATAGCCAGAAACCGGTCCTAGGATGCCTAATTCCGGTCCAGGAAAGACATGGCTTGGCAGTTCGGTCTGGACTGTTCCCATGAGGCACCGGGTCAAGACTGATTTGCATATGGCCATGTCTGAACTGGGGTGGCTTGGTGAGCAAAATAACGATGGATTAAACCCAGATCTGTGACTAGGAGTGAATGTTTAGCCATTGTGCAACACTCCGTCCATCATCTTGTGTGTTTTACTAAATAAATGACAGACTTTGCCGCATGAAATATTGCCTCTTAGAGGCAGAAGTTAGGCTGGAGAAATCTTTTAATTTCACCAAATATTTTCCACGTTGTATGAGTCCTGCAATGTACAGCACACAACCAATGTGAAAAACGTTGTAATGTTAGTCTACGTAGTATGTTCTATAGAAAGGGTGCCCTTCCAGTACAGAACCTATGCAAGACATCATGTACACAAAGGTGAGTGTGAAGTCACTAGGTACACGGTTTGAGCGCCAATGCACGGATGACAGCAGCATATAGATCTGACCTGTGTTTTTCCCCTCACCCAATGCAGTGTAGCAAAGTTGCTGCGCTGCATTGTACAACTTTGAACAACATATTAGTAAATCTGCCCCATAGAGGTAGACACAAAGAATATTTTGTGACCGAAATGGTACTTTTGGTTTTGGCCAATTGTATTTAAGTTCTCTTTTACAAATTAAGCACTCTGCACAGTGTTTTCTAATGTACCTATTCAAACCTACAGCACTCCTATAAGTTGAGTGGTAGCACTCTGAACAAAAGCTCACTTAATAAGTATAACTAAGGGCCCAAACTTTCTCAAAAACAACAAAGCTAAGTGGGAGAATTTGAAAGAACAATTGTATACAGTGGAACTATTGAGAAAAAAAGAAAAATGTGCCACACGTGTAGTAACGAATAATCGGGAAGAGAATTCATAAGGAAAGGGAGAAGAAATGCTACTCCATTAGGCAAGGAACTAGAGTAGTGCTTAATTTGAGCTGGCGATTTCTGGTGCTCAGCACCAGCACTTAATTGCCGGAACCTGCATTTATGACTACTGCCACATGGTGGCGCTGTTTGTGTAATTTAAAGATGAGCAGAAAAACAATTGTTTGTTAATTAAATATACATTTAATAACAAAAAAAACTAATACCTGCCACCTAAACCATGCTTAAAGCTTTGGCGGCATCGAACAGTCTGAATTGTCACACTTTTAGCAGTTGTGTAAGTACAGTGGCAATTGTGGTGCAAACTGCGGTGGCATCCTGACGGGGGCCCCAGCACTTTTTTCTTTTTTTTACAAATTAAACACTGAACTAGTGATGGGATTCAAATACAAAGAGTTGGCTTAAGTAAAAGTAAAAGTGATGCTCAGATAAGTGCTTGATTGGTTTAGAGACAGAGATGCAGAAAGGCTTGTCGGATTGGGATGTAAATATCTTAGGTGGGTAAGAATAGAGGTGGATCTGCATGAGACAGAAGAGAGATGGGATGTCTCAGACTGGCTGAGAAAAGAAGAGGGGGGAGCATTGTTTTGGATTGGGTGGAGACTCGTGTGGAATTGCTGACAGAGGAGAGAAGGGGGGCATTTGTTCGATTGGGTGAGAGAGGAGCAGCGGGTGAGACTTTATATAACTGGTGACAGAAGGATATGAAGGGATTAGTGTGGGATTGGAATTTAGGGAGCGAAGTGGGTTATTTGTTGGGTTGTTGTGTGATTGGATGGTCACGGGAAATGTTTGATTGGGTAAGAGCAGGACAAAGTTCATGGCACTGAGTGAGAGAGCAAAGGGCTGGACATGGCTTGTGTGTTGGATTTGGCACGAGCAGGAAAGTTCGACTGGGCAGGAGCAGGAAGGAGGTGTGATTGGTTGAGAGGAGGACCCGGAAGAGGAAGTTTGATTGGGCAAGAAGATGAGAGGGAGGGGCATTAGTTGGGTTGTTTGTTGGAGATGTTTGGACAAGTGCTAGATTGGGGGAAGAAGGAATTGGAGCAGTGCTTAATTTGAGCCAGTGGTTTCCGGTGCTGGACACTGGCACTTAATTGTCAACACCAACACTTGTAACTGTCTGCTACATGGTGGTGCCATTTGTCTAATTTAGAAATGACCACAACGACAGTTGTTTATTAATTCAATATACATTAAAAATGACTCATGCCTGCCGCCAAAGCCATTTTTATAGCTATGGAACCTGGAATGGTCTGAATTTTCACACTTGTAGGAGAGTGATGGTCAGAAGTTGCATTGGCAGGGTGATTGGCAGCACTGGCAGGGACAATGGGTGTTGTAAACTAGAGTGCTCATGACTGAAAGCCCTGGCACTTATTATTATTATTTTGTTTTTTACAAATTAAGCACTGAATGGTGGGATGTGTGTTTGGGTGAGGGAAGAACAAAATGCACATAGTATTTGATAGGGCAAGAGATTTGAAAAGGAGACACATTTCGCAGTAGATGAGAGAGAAGCTGGGATACATGTTGCATTGCCTAAGAGCAAAGACAGTCTGGGACTTGTGCTGGATGTGGGGAATTAAGAAGAGAGTGAGACATGTTTTGCAAAGAGTGAGAAAGGATACAACAGAGTGCCTAATGGAAATTCTTGAGACATTATGAATGGTCTGAATGGAGGGTTACATGACTCCAGGGGTCAATCTACTTTCTGCGACTCCAGGCATAGGCGCGGTTAAACATCCGCAGCAACATGAGGAGTGCACTCTACTACTCATCACACACGGCACCAAATCACCTCCTCCACAGTCCACACCCTTCCAAGCAGGCAAAATGAGCACAAGCATTTGACCCCCCACTCTTCTTTGTGCAACTACATGCTCTCAAGTTAAGGGCACCACTGGCCATCAAACACAGCTACAGAACACTCCCTGCATAAGTATGCCAAGACCATGTATCCCTAGCACTCTCTATTGTGTGTCATCAGCTGAAGCCCTCCAGCGCCTCACCAGGGGTATGAAGCGCTATATAAATGCAACTACAGATAATCCAGTAGGCAGGTAGCAGTTGCTAGGGGTGTGCTGCACATTTAAAGTCTTTGGAGGCTTCTGTGTGCTCTATCCTCATGGGTGTTAGTGCATCTTATGTGTTGGTTTCTTGGGTCGCCCCCATGAGGCAAACAGTACAACCAGGCAAGGGTGCAGACCCCGCCAGCACTGGGGTGAGGAGGGGTGATGGGAAGCCTCGCACAATGGGAAGAATCGAGAGAACTCAGGATGAGAATCCTCAGAATCACAGTTTCTATGGCAACCCCTGGGCTCCTGCAGACCTGCCTCATCACTCTGCATTCTGCAACAGATCTGAAACCCTCTTTAAGAAGCAACAGCTGTATTAACACAGCAGTGTACACCTCTTGTCGGTGCCCTGGCAACAGCGCCCTAAGGTGCTCTGGCCAAGGTGAAAGGACTCGTTTTGTGTCACCGAAGATTACAAGACCAAATGTCTCTGCACCGTTTTATTCCCCATTTAGCAAATGTTTGGAATAAAGACTTTGAGCGTCCCAATTACTTACTAGACATAGGTGGACTATATTTTGGCAGTTTTTGCATCATAGGGTTTCTACAGGTGCTGTGCATGAGTTCATACCCTTTCACCTTTGAGGGTTTTCTTTCTTTATTTAAATGTCGATTGAAATTACAAGAAAAGCTTAAATAAGAGCATTTTTAGATTTATCAATATGAGCTTTTGTATATTTTTAAATAGGAGCATTTTTAGATGATGCAGATGTTATACTGAGAAATAAAAAGAGAGCTTGCAATAAAATGATAACGAATGATGTAAGCCATCTGTGTGGCGTACAGTCATACTAGGAAAGCCTCCAGTGGTGCCCATCACGAGTCTCAGGATGCTCTGTCATGGAGTCCATCCGCGTGTCCTGACGTGTCCTCCAGAGATGTTGATAAGTGTGTTTTCTGATGCCCTCCAGTGGTGTTCATCGGTTAGCCTTGGGATACCCTCAGGTACTGTCCGTCAATGACCCTTGAGATGCCTTACGCTGGTGCCCATGAGTGGGCCTTAAGATTCTCGACAATGGTGCCCGTCAATGAGTCTTAAGGGTGCCCCACGGTGGTACCAATGATTGAGTCTTAAGATTCTCGACAATGGTGCCCATCAATGAGTCTTGGGGTACCTCACAATGCTGCCAATAATGGAGTCTTGGAAGCCCTCAGATGGTGCCCATCAGTTGGTCTTTGGGTGGTCTTCAGTGATGTACATCAATGAGCCTCAGAATACCTTCCAGTGGTGCTGTGTATCAATGAGTCTTGGGATAATCTCTGGTGGTGCTGATCAATGAGTCTTGAAGTGCCATCCAGTGGTGACCATCAATGATTATTTGAAGGCCCTGGAATGGTGCCCATCAATGAGTATCTGGATGCCCTTTGGTGGTGCTCATCAGTGAGCCTTGGGACGTCCTTCAGGGGTGCCCATCAATGAGTTTTGGGATGCCCTCCCATTTTGCCCATCGACGATTCTTGTTATGACTTTTGATGAACCAACTTTTGATCAACATGGTTTCAGGAGAGTACTCTGTTCTGCATGTGGGCAGAGCAGGCACAGCAAAGGTGTTGGGGGTGGCCAACTGTTGGATCATGAGTTCATGACATATCATACATTTGACTGGGACTGATTATTTGTCATTTATAGGATATCCTGTCACTTTGTTACTGATGCTGCCATGTGCTAGTTTACTGGGATATTTCAACAACCTGTTTCATCACTCCCACTCTTTGGGGAACAGGCCAGAAGTTTTCCAGGTTTGTAGAAGGTAGCTGGTCAATTTATGAGCCAGTTTGTGTTTAAATACTTTGTCTGAAGGGTATTTGCTGATAAAGTCAAATTCATCTTTTTTCAGAGGGTTGATCAAAAGTGGGATTGACCAAAATAGGTTCAGGGGGGCCTGATTAATTCAAACTTTTCGGGCGAAACACTGACTGAGATCCATTAGATGTATTCTTTAAACGTATTGTATGTGAATACCTTGAAATGTGGCCTGGTTCAGGCACTCTTAGACCTACCCTGGATGGCATTGATTTATTTGTAATCATGCTTAGGTGTAGGTCTTTCTTCCCTATTGAGATGGTTCAGTGGCCTTGGGAAATTCTGTTCCAGCAAAGAGTCTGATAGGCCCAGTCACCTGCAGAATCTTTACTACAAACCCATCATCAATGAAAATTAATGGGATTTGGGGTTGTGAAAGGAAAATCTATCCTACCTCTAGGTATTTATTAATTAAGAGGTTGTATTTTCATCGAGATGGACACAAAAGAGCCTTTTTCATACAGTTAAAGAGAAACTCCGAGAGGTAGGTGCACAAGTTACTCTTAATGTCACATACTGAATAGAGTCATAGAGACTAACCGGAAACAGAGGCTAATGTAGTGACGAAACACTAGTGTCGTAGCCAAATATGTATACTAGTATTTAAAAAATAAAAAAACTTAAACATTTTAGAATCGCCTTTCAAAAATAATATTTTCTTACATGTATATATATAGTGTATGAGGCCAAGGCCTTCATCAGGACATTAGCACATTTACAAGCATAGGCACACTAAGTGCAAAGGAATGACAAATGTCACTGTTCCAAAAGTTGATGTCAAGTGCTTAGTACCATTAAAAGGCAGGATGTTATCTCTGGATACGGTCAATTATATTTTGAACAATTGGAGTTAAACGCTCAACCATTTGCATTCTGCAGGTGATAATTGAACCCTCCTCAACGTTCAATGTGTGAGCATTGCACATAGTAAAATGTTATCGAGTTAGTAGTTTTCTCTAAGAAATGGATCATTAAACATCTTCTGAATAGTTAAAATCGGATCAAGATCCTGATTCACAAACTTCACTGTGAGTAAGTTTATTACTTTTTGATAGTCACAAACTGCACCTTTGTAGTCATTTACACTTTTGTAGTCCAGCATTACACCTGACCAACACTTGGTACTGCAACACCCTCCCAAATAAAATAATGGAGATACAGCCTGATTCATCATTCTCCCGTTTTGCGAGCCCTAATAGCGATTCATAACGAATCGCTATTAAGGACTTGCAAAACGAGATTCATGTAGAAATTGCATAAAGAAATGCGATTCCTACACATTCCTTATTTGCGATTAGCAAATTGCTAATCGCAAATAAGGAATAACTCCCCATTCATTCCTATGGGCCAAAAGGCCCATAGGAATGAACGGGGAGTATTCCTTATTTGCGATTAGCAATTTGCTAATCGCAAATAAGATAGCGATTTAAAGGGTGCCAGGGGTGTCCAAAGGACACCCTGTAGCACCCCTTAAATGCAAATTGAAACAGGTGTTGCGCACACACATGTCCAAAGGACATGTGTGTGTGCAACATGCAACTTAGAAAAATGCTTTTAAAAGCATTTTTCTAAGTTTTCGCTATTTACCACGAGGTTTGACCTTGCGGTAAATAGCGGGCCGAAATTGCGAATTCGCAATTTTTAAATGGATGATGAATTGCATTTAAGGAATCTCAAATAGAGATTCCTTAAATGTAATTCCTTGCAAAATAGCAAAATCGCTATTACTGATTTTTGCATTTGGGATGATGAATCCCAAATGCAAAAATAGCGCTCGCAAAGGGCCAGATTCTCAGAATCTGGCCCTTTGCGAGACGATTTCGGCTTGATGAATCAGGCTGATAGAGACTTAAAACAAAACCCCATAGGAACTAATGTCAAATTAAATTATATTATTTTAACTAGCTAAACATATACTTAAATTAATGTTGAAACAATATATAAAAATAGTACATAATTCCTATTTAAATCTAAACTATTTAATTGTTATATATTGTTTTGGTATTTTTAATTCAAAATAGGGTATTAAATGATTTATAATTGGGGGCGTGTCATGATGCCAATGGAGTCGGAGACATGAGCCCAAAGCTCTGGCGCCGCCCCCCCCCCCGAAGGATGCCTTTCTTCTGCCATCCGGTTAACGGTCGACGGAGAAAAAACTGCTGTGGGAGTCCTACACCTTGCAGTGGAGGTCATGGGTGAACTCTGACCATAAGGGAGGCTGCGGAGCCTACCGCAACAAACTGGCGGCAGCTTGCACACTAGGCAAGATGGCAGCTGCCACTGTGTGAGAGTGATTTGGGTAGCCCACCCGGGGAGGCGAGCTGCAGCAACCAGACTCTCAGGGGCGGATTGCCGCCACTCCGGCTCTCTATGGGCCCTAATATGGGCCCGGTACAAAAAAGGCCCCAGAGCCCAACACTGAGAAGCGCCCATCGGAGCAGCAGTGGCATGGGGATAATTGCTGCAGCCATATGAAGGTAAACGTGAGGCATGGGCAAGCCCGTGCAGTCTGGTGACCCCATGGGCCCATCTGAGCAGTGCAGAGCCGTACACCCCGGGCATGTACCAGGGGGCAGGGTAGCTGGTTCCTGGGTTGTGACAAGTGAGCAGTGGGGGCTGAGCTGGAGGGGGCTGACACACCCTTGCGTAAAGCAGCTTGTGCGGTGGATACCCTCCTGGTTGAGATTGGGAACTCCATGGGGTCCTAAGAGCGACAGCAGTTGGGGCCCACAATGCACTGAAAAGGGTGTCAGCTGGGACCTCACACACACAAGGTTATGGTACAATTTAAGGCCCTGAAGATGGACCAACATCAGATCCCCCCACCACAGAGACGAAGGGTCCAGCCAAGGGGTGACTGAGACGGAGCACGGTCTGGAAACCCACACTGCTGTGATCCTGGCGACGATTAGGGTTACCAAGGCTGCGCTGGAAACAAAAATTGATGTAGTAGCGTTTGATCTTGGGTTCCTGCAAATCGACCATAAAAAAACAGCAGAGTGGGTTGTGAAACTCAATCCTCACTGTGCCTGATCGTGATTACAGTGGCGTATAATGACAAACAGGTCCGAGCCATGCAGATGACCATTGATAAGCTGCTAGAGAGAGTGGAGGACAGAGAGGACCATTCCCGGCATAACAGTGTGCGGCTGGTGGGGATCCTGGAACGCGCGGAGGGCCCCAGTGTAGAGCTGTTTATGGAAGACTGGCTGCTGTCAACAGTACTGGGAGGCAAGGCCTCAAATGTGTTCACAACAGAGAGGGCACATAGGGTTCCGGCCTAACCGTTGGCTCACAGCTCACTCCCCAGATCGATAGTAGCTTGACTGCTGAACTTCCGCAACTATGACCACATTCTACAGGTGGCATGTGCCATGATCCTTGGGAAAGTGAGCATTTATCCCGACTATGGAAACCTTTGTTGCATTGAAGCACCAACCATGGAAACAGGACCTAAAATGTGATGTATTCCTATAGGTTCTGTATCGATCCCCCTATTCCTGACCCTATTCTGGTTAGCAAACTAACAAGTTAACTAGCAGCCATCCCATGAGGCAGAAAACCCCCATGATGCAGGAACCGTTATCTGATAAAGCCACACTACGGCACAGGAACGTGTTATCTGATTAGGTCATAACGCTTGCCATCTAATTAGACAAGCGATATTCCTCCAGCCCCTGATAAGGCATACGGAGTTCTCATAACAAATCAAACCTATGACAACCTGGGAAAAACCCTGCGGCCATTGTTTTGATTTCATCGAGAACTTCAGCAAAAGAATGTGCTAACGACCTGGTCGTATGACATCTTTATTGACGTATCTATGTCCATCCTTACGTCAATCTCGGCACCTTAAAGGTATAAATATTACCGATATTGCCCTATGCAAACACACGCAGCGGTGACAAGGACGGAGCAGCCAGACTTGCCGAAGCCTAGAGCAGAGCAGACCCCGCTGGCGCAGCCCCGCCTTCTTGACGCGCTGAGATCGAGCAGCTGCCTATTTCTCCTGCCGAGAAATCCAGCTCCGGCTTTTCCGGGTAGCCCTCGCAGGCAGCCTGGAATATCGAGACCAGAGACGAGAGATACCATCACTCATTCATCCTAACTTCCAGGTACAGAACTGAATAACCCCTCGCAGAGAATTCTTTAGTCAGTCACTTGGCAAAAACAAACTTAACTTAAACTGTAACTTTCTATTCCCGCCCACGTATTAGACTTAGGTCAGGTACACGGGGTAGGCGTATCTAGAAACACCAGTTGAGTACGTTTAGTCAAATGTATATGTGTATGTAATATATTTTATTCATTTTAAACCTTCATATGGCTTAGAAACAATATCAATGTTTTTACAGTATTATTTTATACTTCTGCTTCTAATGTATGCACTTTACTTAACTATAAGTATTGCAATAATATCGATCCATTTCTCTTGTACGAGAAAAGAGACTGATCAATAAATAACATCTTTTATTGAACACGCCCGTCTCTTCCTTTTCTCTACAATCTGATGAGACTAAGAATGCACGTACTGACTGAGTAAAATAAATTGCCTTTTGTTCACACGACTCTCGAGATACACTCTTGATTAGGGGAGAGCAAAGTTGTCATGTTCTATGGTTGTCAGAAACTAAATCCCTTCTTGTCTAATCAGGGAAGTTAATTCCTTCCTGAACATTCGAGAAAGTTTCTAGTGAACTCTGAGCTAGCTGGCAAACCCAAAACTTTAAGTCTAATATCGACAGTAGTAGACCTAGTTAACGTCTGGTCTAGGCCTATACTATTGAAGGTATTATTCCAATGCGCAGAGCCTATTGGGATAATAGGAACTACACTACATGGCGCCCAACGCGTTTGGAAGGGCGATAAAAGTAACGTAAGACATTTAGAGTAACTCAGTCGTGCTTTCTCACTCAGACCCCTTTTTCCCCATAATACTCCAAAGACGTCTGGAGTGGGTGAAAGGTAATATCCTCCAAAACCTCGCAGGAGGAAACTCCTATGTATGGTTCTTGGTTTAGTCAACGTTGAAGGATAAACCGTTCCAAAATATTGTGCATCTAATCTTTGTTTCCATAAGAAACCTGATCTGCAAACAAACAAAGTAACCATCCTGTCGGTAAAATGGCAGACAGTGATGATGAAAGAGAGGCAGTTAGATTAGCAGCTGAAATAGCAGAAGCTGATACTGCACTACAAGAAGCTGACCATGATATAATACTCATCCCGGTCATTAAAAGAAAATCTATAACCTTAAAACTTATAGAAAATGGACTGACACCTAGAGGTGGTACAGTCATATTCGTAATTGAGGCACACGAATATCGGCAGACAGAGGTATACTATTCATGGATACATTTTCCAGCAGCAAATGCTGTAACAAAGTACTTCCACTATTACAAAATAGAGGAACCTCCTGAAATGTACACTCCTTTCGAGGAGGTGGAAGTACCACTTAAATTTCAAGAGCATTTGCTCTTATTTAATGGCGCCCTAAAACATAATAATCACATCACCAGGCTCGGTCCTTTAGGTAGACCAGGAGCAACGTGGCCGGTCCTAGCCGGATACACACCACATCCAGACATCAATGGGATGTCTGTAGCAGAGCTGTTAACACAGCTAAAACAATTAATAAAGATACATAGACAATTTGTCCAGTATGTGATGCGGACTTCAACAATTCAACCAGCAATTAAAATTCCACAGCTGACCCCTCACCAGGGGAACACAAATAAAATTACACCTCAGAATATACAATCCTGCCTAGGTAAAGTACCGGCTAAACGGGAACAAATACCATTCTGGTTGGCACAAAAAATCACCCAAATAGAGGCGGTGTTTCCAGACACCACCCCGTTAGAAAAACACAGGATTCTGACTATCTGTCTTCCAATGGGAATCGCACCACACATTGAGGACTGTGACACTTGGGGTACAGTCTTTGCTTCCATTTACACAAAAACGCACGGTGTTCCATCCATTTCGGTAATACCAGATGTGCTAAAACAAATTCAAGACGAATATGGTCCAGAACCAGCTTTAACTCTTGGTATGAAATTACTAAAAGACTTCAAGCAGGTCTCGGCTATATTATTAGCCAACATAAAGGGTGAAGCAGCAAACGTGGCGATCCGCCAGAGGTTAAAGGAGACAGATATAGCAGACCAACCAGCTGAAATTGCCAGAATCATAGAAAAATCCTATGAGGAACTAGGTAGAGATAGTTTAGGTGGAATACCAGTAAAACCACAACTGATTGAAAGTCCTGAAAAAATATTTTTTAATAATAATTCAACATCACAAAAAAAGAGCTGGGATGGAAACAAACAATCAATCCTAAAGAAAAGAAATTCCAGTCCAGAGGAAGGTCTCCTAGGCGAAGAGAAAAATCTCCGAACCAAAGACACAGGTCACCCCAGAGTGACCCCTCTGGGAAAAGATATAACCTTAGAAATAGGGATAATATAAAAAAGCCTGATAGATATCAAGACATTGATACACGTCCCTCTCAATCTTTTCAGACTTCTTTGCAGAAATCGGAAAGAAGAGGACGATCAGAACAAAGAGAAGAGCACGCCAAGTCCAAAGACAAGGAACCTGCTCAGCTAAAAAAGAAATTACAATTTCCAAAAAAGAAGGTAGCCAGTATCAAGGTAGTTAACAATGCCGAGAATACTGAGGACACAACTGAAAAACGGAGAATGGGCTCAGACAATGCTAGACAGCGCAGCAGAAGTGAGCATAGCTCGCAAAGTCCTTATGAATCATCTGGAGACAGTGGACACGAATGAATATCTTCAAGTGGAAACTGCAGACACCAGAGTTAGCAAACCTCACAAAATTTATGAAATACCACATTACGTATAGAGGGGGATAAGACTAGAAAAATAAGGGGACTATTTTGGGATAATCTCTCCAAGGGCTATGACATCCTTCTAGCTGAAAAAGACTGGCCACCAGAGTTTGTCAGGGAGTGCCCTCATGGCGAAGAAATAATTATGCCTGCCTTCTCAAATCATATCCCAATTCATAAAAAATATACACTTGCTAGAAAGTGGGCAGTAGCTCTAGCTCCTGCTTTATATAAAAATCACGTAGGATGGGATGAGGACTCTCCTCCTCACAAAATCCAGTTAAAATCACAACCTATTGCACAGAGGCAGTACCCAATTAAGCAAGAAGCTAAAAAACAGGTAAAAGAAATTCTAGATCAGCTAGAATACCAGGGGGTGATTGAAACTTGCACCTCACAAATGAACAACCCTTTGTTTCCGGTCTCCAAACCAGACAATTCATATCGTCTAGTTTTGGATTACCGACACCTTAACTCATGTTGCAAAACTTTTGCAGTGCAAAATTCGCATAGTGCTGCACTAATGAATAACATAGTGCGCAAAAAATACAAAACAACATTAGACATCTCTAATGGATTCTTTTGTCAAAACATAGCACCAGAGAGCAGATATTTGTCTGCATTCTCAATAAATGGCACTCAAAAGCAATTCTGTCGGTTAGCCCAGGGGTATAAGAACAGCCCGGGAGTATTCTCAGCGAGAGTAACAGAATTACTACAAATATATGACGACGAAGCATTATCGTATGTCGACGACATATACTTAACAGATGATGACTTGGAGACTCACTTGAAGAGAGTGAACACCATAATACTTGGGTTCGCAGCAGAGGGTTACAAATTCAACTTTAAAAAATCCAGAATTGCCCATCTGACAGTCCTGTTCTTAGGATATGAATTATCAAGTGAAGGCAAAAGCCTGGCTGACAATTTTCTAGAAAAATGTGCCGTACTCCAAGCACCTAGAACACTAAAAAACCTACAGTCAATTCTAGGCTTCCTAAATTTCGGAAGAACATACATTGCAAATTACGCAGAAACGGTCAAACCCCTTTATGATCTAATAAAACCAGATTTTAAAAGAACCAATTGGACTCAAATACACACAGAAATTCTGAGATCCTTACAAACAGACATGCTAATTAAAACAAAATTAGAAACACGTGATAAAACACGCAATCTTGTGATTCGAGTCATCCCAGGAAGATGCGGATTCACATACCTGACTTCTAATGAGGGAGAAAAGGTACCAATTGCATTCAAATCACACTTGTACACTAAGGCTGAAATGAAATTTAGCCCAACGGAGAAAATTCTTACTGCAACACAGACGGCTATAGCAAAAGAACGAGCCCTGGCTCAAGGTAAACGAATAATAATCGTGACACCGATACCAGCCCTAGAGGCTGTAACAAAAGCAAGCATTCCAAATGCTAAAGCGCTCCATCCGAGATGGATACAATGGGCTAATTCTCTTGCTGCAACAGACGTGGCGTACGAATTTGATCCTTACTTAAAAACTCAAGAATTTCTCCAATATGAATTTGAATGTCCTCCGCCGACCGAAAATCTGCCTCTAGAACACTACGGCTGTATAATATATACAGACGGATCAGCACAACCCGCAGTGGGGGGTAAGCAAGCTTACAGTGCTGCGTGCGCGATCGTTAAAGGTCGCTGGCATGAAGGAAAATTTAAACCAGCAATCACTAAAACACAATCTTTAGGAGATTGTACGGCTCAGCGAGCTGAACTACTGGCGTTCAAGATGGCGCTTGAAAACACCGATCGAGAATTCCCCACACTCATAGTGTGCGATTCGTATTATTGCGTTCAGTCTTACAATGAATACTTGCAGATCTGGCTTCAGAATGGTTTCAAGGATGTGAAAGGTGGCACAGTCAAGCATAAAATGCTCTGGGAACAAGTAGTTCTTTTACAAAAAGAACTACCAAAGACTCACGTGATACATACACTGAGTCATCAACGTGATGGCGTTCACGTTGCAGGGAATTCATTGGCTGATGAGGCCGCGAAGGCAGCTGTGCAAACGGCTTCCGTAGCTGCCATCACCCGGTCAAAAACAAAAATAGACAGCGAAATATTACAAGCTGTCAGCGCTACAGAAAAGGATTCGATAGAAACACTCCCGAAAGGCTTTCCTGTAAAATACTCATACATAACTGATGCGAATAATGTTCCTTTTGCTCGAATCCCTGGAGTGGGGGATAGGGCAATTCCAAACATGGAACATAGGTTAGGACTAATAATAGCGGCACATGAAGGGCTTGCTTCTATACATGCTGGCGTCTCAGCCACAGTATCATTATTAAAACAGAGATACTGGTGGCCACAAATGAGAAGACAAACAAGGAATTATGTTTTAGAATGTGAAATATGTCAAAGAATGAAAGTATCAACGGTGAGACGCCCAGCACAGACGCCCCTTCTAATCTCGGATAAACCATTAGCCTGTGTTTACCTAGACCACTGTGGTCCCTTACAAAGGGATGGTAACTATAAATATATCTTGGTTGCAGTGGACTCATGTACGAGATTCATATGGATGTGGCCCCAGCGAACGGCTGACGCCAGAACTGTTATAAAAGATTTGCGAGTCTTTATCGGCACATACGCAATTGGCATGCTGCATTCAGACCACGGTCCTGCTTTTAGCTCTAGAGCTTATAAGGAGGCCATGGTCAGCATGGGCGTGACATTGCGGTACTCTTGTCCATTTCACCCTGAGGGGAACGGAATTGTTGAAAGAAAAAACCGTGACATAAAGCAATCTATAACGGCAAAGGTATTAGGTTCGGGAGCTGGGTGGGTCAAACATCTAATAAGTGTCCAACGTAGTCTAAATAACTTGCCAAGAAATTCTCTGAGGGGATTCAGTCCGTACGAATTATTATTTGGAACTAGGATGCTAATCTCTGACCTTGATAGTCAAACTTCAGTGGTGAAGGAAAAAAGCTTTGATATCAAAGACCGTTTGGCTATTTTGCAGGACTTAAATGAAACAAGAAAAGACCTGAGCAACATAAAGTTGAAACAGCAGCCAACAACCACTGAAGAACCACCACCTGTCCCAGCAAGACCTGTCTGGATTCCAAAAGTCGGGGATCTAGTCAGAGAAAAGATCGCGGTAAAGAAGGAATTTGGGCCTTCTTACAGAAAAGCAGTTCTTGCCTTGTCTGTCAACGGGACGAGATCAGTTGTACTACCGCCACTTGCTGGTAAAAAGGAGAACCGAGTTGTATCCATCGACCTGGTAAAACCACAATCATGTGGCCGATAACAAATAGTAGGCCAAGTGGACTCCCAATAAGTAGCAGAACACCAAGGTTTGCTACCAGTACAGAGGTTCTAACAAAGAGGCTAATCACATTCGAAACGCCTACAGAAGAACAACAAGGACTATGCAACAATGCAATGGAACTTAGACCTCTGAAAACCCAAATAAAAACATTTAGCAGAGACACACCAATCTATAATGAAGTAACAAACGACAATGCAAGAAACATTAATCCTGAAGCAATTGGAACTATTGACAGAACTGCATCCGGCTACTTCATAAACTTTGATGATTCCTCTGGAGGCTTCACTGAATCAAAGACACAGCCATCATCAAAAACCTTTAAAGATAAAGTTAAAGAACTTTTGAAACAACTGAAAGAAACATATCTAATTTCTCCATGGATCGAATTTTGGGTGGGTTTTGGTGCATTTATCCTCATACTTTGGCTCATCATGATACTAACATTGGGACGCTTCATTGAGGGAAAATATGCTAAAATGGACACAGCAAGTCAGAAAATCAACTTGATCCTCAAACCACACACATCTTCACACGTCGAGAAAAGAGAACTTTCTTCAGTCAACTTCACAGCCAATCCTATACCGGGTGGGGTAGCATGGGACAACACAGACTACGAAATCTATGGTCCGGTTGAAATCCTGAAATATCCACACCAAATTAAGATCTCATTGAGTGACTTTGTAAAACCAAGCTCATTTGCTGATGATTGGGACTTCGAAAGCATTAATAATATGATGTCTGACTTAGTAATGTCTGCTAAATTTACCAAACATGATTATTTGCAGGGTTCTACAAATTATGATAGTATGTATTGCTACAACCACTATGGTAACCATTTTTTACATAGATCTGCACAACCTAGAAATGTTTTAAATTATAATCAATGGGAACATTGTGCAACCCCTCCAAAAGGAAGCTCAAGAACCGTTTACGACAAATATTCATACTTTTCAGGTTTTAACATAAGTAATGCTGAAACATTTTATTTCAAATTGTCAAATAAGACAGGGACGAAGTCCATGATAACCAACACAAAATTGATATATTCAGACTCATTCTTTGAACAAATGAATACTTTTGGTTTTGATTATTGGGACAAAAATGTTGAATTGAAAAGTGTTTGGGGCACAAAAGAATGGCAAGTACAGGGTATAGAATCTTTGTTTAGAGCCTGCATAATCCCAGAACAAATTATATTTTTAAATGACACTGTTCAACAAACTACCTGTCTTGGCCTAGCCAAAATCAAAGACTTAAATAAACCGTCTATTCCAAAACCAACAATGAACAGCAATAGCTCTACAGATGAAGAGATAGACGTAAATTATGTATTAAACCAAAACAGAACACATCCAGATTGGAAACAGTGGTTGATCTGGCCCACAGATACTAATAACTGTCAAGACAGATTCCTGACCAAAACACAGGGGTTCAAAATGACCAGGCCAGACCCTAGATATCCTCAAAGACAACACCCAGGGATAATAACCACCTACAGTGTGGGCAAATTATGCCTTCAATGGCTACAAACTTCCACACTGGCAGAAATTAAGCAACACCTAACTTTACTTACTGATGGTGCTGACTTGCGTGATTTCACTATGGGACCGCGCAAACAGCGTCAAAAGCGTTTCATAGCAACCTCTGTATATGCAGCATACAATGAGGCCTGGAAGGTTACTCAAATTGAGACAGCAGAAAGGATACGGGAAATTGACCGTATTAATTTGGAAAAATCACTTTCTGTAGTGGACAATGGGTTAATGACTCTGTCCTCCAGAATTTTTTCTTTGGACAGCATTGTGTCTTCAGCAATCGACATATTATCGCAAGACTTACTGTTGCTACAACACGGTCAGTCTCAATTGCGTTCTATTGTACAGCTTGGCTGGACGTTACAAAATCTGCGTTCAGGCTATGTGCCTTGGCGTTTAATCAACACAACGTCACTATTCTATATCTTTAACCTTACTGATAGACAAATCAGTATGGCCCAAAAGGGAGCTGATTATACAATCCTGAGCATTGAGAAACTTGAGAGATTACCAGTGGCAATGTCAGAACGACCTGTCAGTGAATGGATAATACATGGGATAATTAATATTCCAATATCAACCTTCAGGTTTCAATACTGCCAAAAATATATACAGGCTGGCATGTATGAAAAATTAGGAAAAGGGTACATAAAAACAACATGGAACTTTCCCTATTCACATGCATGTGTCAGTAATAAAGGACAGAAAGTGTTTCTTAGTGGCAATAATTGTGCAATGTCACTAAGCGGTACACTTCTGTGTAACGGAATTAGTTTGCATGGAGCCTGTGAAGGGAACTCAAATAACCTTTCATGTCACCAGCAAGGCGCACCTGCAACAGAGATTGAACCATTCTTTCAAAGACTCTATAATGGGAGTTACATTCTAATTGTAGATCGCAGATGTTGTAGTCTTATGCCCGGGACTCCTTATCTCGTAACTACGACTGCGAAGGTCAAGTGCTGTGGACACTCATTGTTCCCCAGCTCCTTTCCAGACAGGGAGGCAAGGGCATGGCCCAACTTGAAAATTACTTCTATTCGAATAGATACTTTAAGCAGAATGAAAACAGTGCTTCTTCAGACGCCGACAAGGCTCACGTCATCAAAAGAAACGTATGATCTCCAAGTCGCAAGGACGACTGCAGAGATACATTCATTGTTATCAACTAATTCCCCAATACATTTCGCAGAAATCCTGAATGAAATCTTAAATATTTCTGATACCAGTGGCGTCTCAAAGGTATTTAAGACAGTATTTTCGATGGCATTAACACCATTCAAAGCCATACTGGGTATTTTTCCAGATTTCGTCCATTCGATTTTTGGCGGACTTCCCCTCATTTTAGGACTGATTGCAGGAATCCTATTCCTAGTCCTTATATTTCGTTATGGCAAACCATGTCACAGACAGAACACCTGCGACAAGGGAAGAAACAATCCTAGCCATTGGATACCGGGACCGGATATCAAAAATCCTGGGACTATCCCGGCTTAGAGACCTGAACATGACTTGGTTTCTATCATTTCGACCAATGTGGCAGCGATGTGTTTTACCTGTATTAACGTGCCTGCTATGCGGAGAAGAATGCGTGTTAGACACCTGTCTGACGCTACAATCGGATGCGCCAATGGATGCAGAAACATTGTTGAGTCCAACAAAGGCTCACGCTTTGTGCTGCCCTCAAAGGCTACCAATCCTGATGACGGCATTCGTGGAAGCTTCACCACTACGATTAAGGGGTAGTGAAGTACAAGATGTAAGCAGCATCGATCAGGTACGACCTTCTGTCAGCAATCCAAATCAAAATGTCAATGGAGACAATCATGCGCACGAATGCATGGTTACACCTATTTCCGAGTTAGTGGAACTCTCCCAGGAAGCTGTTGACAACTTTTTCGAAAGCCTAAATGATATGATGTTCTCACCAGAGCAGAAATAGAGACTTTTGAACAAGCCCGTACACGGCGTTCCCTGAATGTGGCCTTCAACTTTAATAATAAAGTCACATGAACAATTTTCCCTCCAGTTCACGGACAGCAAATTTTTTCAGCAGCCCCAAAATATTTTTGCATATTTTTCGGGACACTATCTTCTGCTTAAAGTAAGAACTATTCTTAGAGAACTAAAATTTCTAATTTTAGATAGCTTATAGACATTAGCTGCCCGCTGGCATGTTCATAGTTATTATTATTCTGTGATGAAATGGTCTCGAACCTTTTTTCTGTATTAAGAGCCATTTCATGTGTAAATTTTCATATACCAAATAGCAATAATGTATACAAATGCGTGATTACTTTAGCATTATTTCACAGCTTGAGTGCATACAATACATGTAACTGCTTTTTTTCCGTATATTTGATAATTTCAAAATGCATTTATGTATTTTGGGGTGGTAAGGTATACACGATACTCTACAGTATGTTTTACTATGCATAGATTAGTAAATATGTCCATAGTTAGCGTGGAGTGGGTGTGATGTATTCCTATAGGTTCTGTATCGATCCCCCTATTCCTGACCCTATTCTGGTTAGCAAACTAACAAGTTAACTAGCAGCCATCCCATGAGGCAGAAAACCCCCATGATGCAGGAACCGTTATCTGATAAAGCCACACTACGGCACAGGAACGTGTTATCTGATTAGGTCATAACGCTTGCCATCTAATTAGACAAGCGATATTCCTCCAGCCCCTGATAAGGCATACGGAGTTCTCATAACAAATCAAACCTATGACAACCTGGGAAAAACCCTGCGGCCATTGTTTTGATTTCATCGAGAACTTCAGCAAAAGAATGTGCTAACGACCTGGTCGTATGACATCTTTATTGACGTATCTATGTCCATCCTTACGTCAATCTCGGCACCTTAAAGGTATAAATATTACCGATATTGCCCTATGCAAACACACGCAGCGGTGACAAGGACGGAGCAGCCAGACTTGCCGAAGCCTAGAGCAGAGCAGACCCCGCTGGCGCAGCCCCGCCTTCTTGACGCGCTGAGATCGAGCAGCTGCCTATTTCTCCTGCCGAGAAATCCAGCTCCGGCTTTTCCGGGTAGCCCTCGCAGGCAGCCTGGAATATCGAGACCAGAGACGAGAGATACCATCACTCATTCATCCTAACTTCCAGGTACAGAACTGAATAACCCCTCGCAGAGAATTCTTTAGTCAGTCACTTGGCAAAAACAAACTTAACTTAAACTGTAACTTTCTATTCCCGCCCACGTATTAGACTTAGGTCAGGTACACGGGGTAGGCGTATCTAGAAACACCAGTTGAGTACGTTTAGTCAAATGTATATGTGTATGTAATATATTTTATTCATTTTAAACCTTCATATGGCTTAGAAACCATATCAATGTTTTTACAGTATTATTTTATACTTCTGCTTCTAATGTATGCACTTTACTTAACTATAAGTATTGCAATAATATCGATCCATTTCTCTTGTACGAGAAAAGAGACTGATCAATAAATAACATCTTTTATTGAACACGCCCGTCTCTTCCTTTTCTCTACAATCTGATGAGACTAAGAATGCA
Organism: Lissotriton helveticus; assembly: GCF_964261635.1. Taxonomy (NCBI): domain Eukaryota; kingdom Metazoa; phylum Chordata; class Amphibia; order Caudata; family Salamandridae; genus Lissotriton; species Lissotriton helveticus. The sequence goes on along the minus strand of NC_136069.1, from coordinate 1,591,030,379 downwards.
CGTACTGACTGAGTAAAATAAATTGCCTTTTGTTCACACGACTCTCGAGATACACTCTTGATTAGGGGAGAGCAAAGTTGTCATGTTCTATGGTTGTCAGAAACTAAATCCCTTCTTGTCTAATCAGGGAAGTTAATTCCTTCCTGAACATTCGAGAAAGTTTCTAGTGAACTCTGAGCTAGCTGGCAAACCCAAAACTTTAAGTCTAATATCGACAGTAGTAGACCTAGTTAACGTCTGGTCTAGGCCTATACCATTGAAGGTATTATTCCAATGCGCAGAGCCTATTGGGATAATAGGAACTACACTACAAAAATATGCGCTGTTGCTGTTTTTCCCTGCAAAGCTACGGGTTATTGATAAAGGGGCACCTACTCCCTGATGCCCAGGAAATGGACCGACCCTCAGAGTGTAAGAGCCAGAAACCCAGATGCAAAACACGAGGACAGCCGTGTGCTGCCCCGATGACACTTCAGGCAAAGTCTGAAAGGGCCAAGGTGGTGGCAGACACACAACAGCACTGGTCCTTAATCAGCCATAACAGATGGGCAGTACTAACGGTGGACTCGGGATACATAGTGGGTGACTTTGCCACCTTGCAGGAAGATCTACCTGAGATGCCGTTACCAGTGGTCACCACAATGACAGAAGACACCATTGGTTAAGGGACCCAGAGGAATAAGGGGAGGCCCCTTGTGCACATACTATGTCGACTGACTGAGTAAGGGGCGGCTGCTCTGATGGCAGTTAAAGATACTCCGGTGGACCTATGCCCCTCACCTTTCTATTAGTGCAGTGACTGGGGACGAGAACAATTCTACTGTTTAAGATGCTTTATCAAGTTCTGGGATGGGGCGACAGACACCTTAGGCATTGGGGTGGCCGGATGTTTTAGAGCCATGGCACAAGATTGTTGGGTGGGGCGTAGGGAGGTGGGCAGTTTGAAGGCATCCTGGGGAGTGCTGCAGGTGAGAAAATACCAGAAAAACGCACACCATGGCAGGACACATAGTACAGGGTATGACCCCTGGGGTGCCACTCAAGATACTCTCTTGGAACATCAACGGCCTGGGTAACAAGCTGAAGAGATGGGTAATTTGGAAATACTTGGCCAGACACGACCCCAATATTGTCCTGCTACAGGAAACCCATCTTGAGGGTAACAATTGTAGGATCCTCCACCACAGGAGCTACAAACGTCTAGTGCATGTGGGATTCTCCAGGGGAGCCTGGAAGGTGGGGATTTTAGCACACAGATCCCTCCCACAGCAGGTCACCCGCTCATGGGCGGATGATTGTAGTTGTCAGACGGCAGTGAGTGGAAGATGGATGGGGAGAGGCCTTGTTACTTGCATCATGGTACCTCCCTCCCCCCCAGCCTTCTGACCGAGGCACTGGGGAAATTAGCAGGATGGATCACAGAGACCCCGGAGACCTCGTTGCTCATGGGGGGAGACCTCAACTTAACAGCACAAGGGGACCTCGATAAGATCACAGCGTCGGTAGACAGGCCCAGGTTCGTCTCCTACCTCCTAGCTGCGTGACTCAGACCAGAGGAGAAACTGGCTCTGAAGGTGGAGATCGTGGAGATGGGAATAGCGGAAGTGCTGACACAGATGAAGGGGGCAGATCTGCAGCCTGAACATCTTGCCACCCAAGTTTTTCAAATGCGTCAAGTCACTTGTAATGGGCCCGCTTTGGGCACTGTGCAACTAAGGGAGAAAAGATGGTGGCCTCCTGCAAGATCTGTAGCAGGCAACTATAGTGACGATCCACAAGGAGGGCAAGCCGGCAGAGAAATGAGCCTCATATAGACTAATCTCACTGCCAAAAGTGGAAACTAAGGTCTAAGAAAAGGCCTCACCAATTGCTTGATACAAATAGTAGACACACTTGCCGTCCCTGACCAATCAGGCTGCATGCCCTATAGGGCAACAGGACAAAAACTGCAGAGGCTCGTGAGATGCCTAGTGCAGAGTGATCGTATAGAAGAGCCAACAGTCCCCCATGCCGATTAGGCATTCTACTATTTGGAGTGGCCCTACTTGATGGCGATGCTGGGCAAGATGGGGTTCGGCCCAATGTTTTTGGAGTAGGTGAAATTGCTGTACACTGCCCTGGTAGCCGGGGTCAAGGTGAATGGGATGTTTTCAGTCAAGCTCTATAACATACCAAAAAGAAGTATAGTGTGCACAGATTCCAGTGAGTCCCAAAGGTACGGCAGAGGTTAAAGTAGATAATACCTTACTCTCAATTTAGTGGTTGTTGGGCTGAGCAGTTAGGCTTATCAGAGGGTAATGTGAATGCCTTTGGTGTACGTACTCATAAAAAGCAGAAACACACAATGACTGAATCCATGCCACTGTTTGTAGAAAAATATTACTTTAGTTACTTTTAATTCATGGAACCAAGTTGCTCTCAGTTACAAGTAAGTACTTTTCAATTGCAATACTCTCAGATTGTAAAGTATGAATCAATAGAATGCAAGGAATGCTTTTTAGTCTTGGAAATACTTTCAGGCTTGTCAATCTGAAACAGTAACACTGACTACTTGAAACAGGTAGACAGTCGGATACAACAGTTATAAGACAACGCAATTCTAAGGAAGGAAAAGCAGAGTTATGCATCAGCAGGTAAGTATATGACTTATTTTTCCAGTCTCCAGGGGTTTAGACCGGTACTAGGCAAGGGTCACTTTAAGGGAGGGTCTGCAGCAGCACTGAGACGGGCGGGTGCAGGGTTTGTCAGGCCCAAGGCTAGTTAATGGAGGCTGGGGGCACCTGAAGAGGTGCGGGTGTTAACGCGGGATTTCTGGTCTATTGTTGTTAGTCCAGATCCCAATTCAGGTCGACTAAATCGTTGGTACCTGTCATTGAGTAAAAGGCAATCCACTACTAGGTTAATCGAGAAAGAACTTACTCCACTCTGAATAACCACTTACTACGAATAAGTTTTAAGAGTTTATTATAAAGCCAAAGTTATCTGGAGATACAAACATCTCAGAATAAGATTCAAAAGGTATACAGGAATCAATACAAACAAGAATTCTCTAAATGCTCTTAGTCGGCAGAAGGATATCACTAAAACAAATTCAAAAAGCATTAAAGTTGCCAACATGGACACAAGCTGTAGCTTATGCGTCATTTACAGAAAGGAAAAGTTCAGGTTAGACTGTCCCTACACTAGACTAAGTGACATCCCTACTTAGCAAGATCTTTACCTAACAAGGTGTCAGCCGTGGTGACTTCCAAAGAAGATCACACACTTCCCTTAGTCTTTGTTTCAAAGTCGATGTCTTGCAGTTCCCTATCTGCCTACCCATCCGCTCTCTTAGGTTCCTCAGATCATCTGCTCTAACTCCACCCCGGGGTGCTGTCCCTAATACAAAATCACATTTCCAATAGGAACGCCCCTGGAGACGCCTCTCACGTGGTGTTGGTTCTGGCGGCAACCTCCATGCTGGTACTCCTCGGGACCCTTCGTTAAAGTTAACCTTGCTTCCCAGGCTTCTCTCCGGCAAGACGGTACCCCCTAGAAATTCCTGAAGACTCCTACAGGCCTGTGCCTGGCTCTCTTGACCAAAAGACTATTCATCACTTTCCTGATTAGACCCCCTCGCACCTGCAAAAGACACTTTCTCTGTAGGCCTCAAATTCCGGCCTCCACCATATCTTTAAGTCGTAAACCATGTAACAGGATTCATAGTTAGTGTCTAGCAAGACTTTTCTCTAACGAGCACATACAGATCAAAAGAAATGACTTTGTCTATTCAGGCCTATTAAAATTACATGAAACGGGCCTCTGCACTCTGCACATTTAATTTCTTTGTTTAAACAGTAGTCTAACTAACACACATTACTATAATGTAACACATCTATTTAAAACATATTTCAATTCTATGATTAATAATACTTTGCATTACAATAACATTGAAATCCACTATCTCACAAGAAAGTGTAACAGCATCCTGTATTCTATGTGAACTGCCATGTGGCCTACACATTTCTACGTTTAGCAGAATTACATTTCTTTTTCACACAGCCTCATAACGTGAGACTCCAACATCATTCTAACATTTCTACAAATCTCTACATTCGTTTTTCACACTGATATATGCATCCCTATTCTAATTAAACACTCTTCTCTAATTTTCACTCTATAAGTTTGACACTCTTGTGTATTCTATACTAAACTATTACTACGTGCTTGTAAATATGGTGCACTTCTACATTTTTCAGATTTGTGCTCTCTCAATCCCCCCTTTGATGACTTACAGTAGTCATCACCCTCAAAACATTATCCCTGAGGTATGGTCTGAGTCAGACTGAAGTCGTTTCAGTACCCCCTCGTTTCATCATCTCTAGAGCCCTCAGACTCCTGTACTGATTCTCCTGCATCGCAGCTAATCTCCTCCCCTGCTCTCGCATGGATCTCTGCAACCTGTTTGCTCTATACCATTTGTACAGTCTCACCAATCCCCACAAAGTGATTACACAAATCACTATTATGATGATAGGTTTCAGTATGTACCAAATGATATTCTTTCCTAGGTTGGCAAACCAACCTCCAACTTTACCCATTCCTTGACCTACTTTTTCCCACACTGTTACCTTTGTCAACTCCTCTATCTCATGGTGTATCTCAGTAATGTTTCGTATGTATTTTTCTAGAGGTTTTGAATTGTCTGGAATGTAAGTGCAACATTCCTGGACCTTCAAAGCCTTACAGACTCCTCCCTCTTTGGCTAACAGAACGTCTAGAGCAAGTCGGTTCTGAAGAACCATTGCCCTTATCGATTGCATCTCTCCTTCCACCAGCATTAGTGATCTAGCAGTACTGGCGGACAACCTATCTACAACTGTTGCCAGTCTTCTTATCTTAACATCATTCAGTGCTATCCCTAAAATAGGAAACATAGCACCAAATACGTCTCCAACTACCTCCTCAGTGCTTACATCCCTTCTTCCTCTAGCTGGTGTTTCTCCCTCTATAATTTGCAAATCCTTAGCATGGTATATCTTGGGAAAGACAATCGCTAAATAGCATGATCCATACCAATTATCTGGTAGTTTCACATATGCATTTCTCCCACAGACAAAATATACATTTGGGATCACCTGCATTTCCTTCAGGAAATCCTTCGAGTAATACTCTAATTGGAAAGCATGTTCACAACTTACTTTTCCCACAAACACATTCTCGTAATAGGTCTCACTTCTATGTATGCACAGTTTCCCCTTTTTCTCTCGATCTAGAGCAATTGGACCTTTGCTACCCTTTTTTTGGTGTGCCCTTTCTTCCTCGGTCCAATCTGTTTTCCATTGACCTGAAGATTTTAAAATCTTTTGTCTCCTGTATCGATCATCCACCTGCCCTACAAACTTTTTCTCAATTTCTGACACTTTACAAGTCAAATTATTTCTTCGGGCATGTGAAGTATCTAAAGTTTCCCATGGAAGGAAACATTTCTGTAACCTGTCCTCACTCTTGTAATAATCCCATTTATTTAGATGCTTATAATTTGGCACCTCTGGCAATACCGAGTCAAAGTTCGAGAAGTAATACTCGAAACCATCACGTTCATAAAATATGCTCAGCAACAAACTACATGTGATTCCATAAGTTAATGGAAGATGGTGGTACCTAATACCCTCGTCTACCGATGCTGGCAATTTCATGCAAACGTAGCAATCCTTTGCCTCCATAGCATCCACATATTCATAAAGCAATTTAGCATATGCATTTGATTTAAAACTTTCCTGTGATTCATCTACGTGTAACCTTCGAGTCTCAGCGGCTAGCAAAGCTTTCTCTTTCTCTGTATTGTCCCCCTGTTTGCCAGCAGTAGGAGGCTTCTGTGTTGATACACTTTTTGCTTCCTTTGCTGTTTTCACATCATTTTCATGTCCCACTACATATGATACAGTAACCACTAAAACTATAAGAGAAATCACTACCACTAAAAGTGTGCCTATTATGCATTTTGCCCTGCGGTTCGGGTTGCCAGCCTCCATGATCTCAAGACAGTGTAGCTCTGTTTTTCTTTCACAGTACAAAGTCTCTTTTCTTTGCTTCTCCAATCTTTCGAACCACACCTGTAAGCTGAAAATCCCCTCCGCAAAAACAGTCTCTGAGTTCTGTAGCAATAGACAACCTTAGTCCTTCTCCACCCTCTAAAATGGAAATCCCTAATTTCTTCTTCTTCTTTTTGGCGCTAGGTTATCTCTCAATCTGTATTTACAAAGTTCTTTGCAAGGTCTTTAGCAATCCGGAATTATGCGTGTTCCAACAACTCCCATCACTTGTTCTAATATTTCCAAACGAAGAAGTAATCCCTCAAGTATTGGACACCTTGAACAGCAAACCGGAAATTCAACTGTGTTTAGGATCAAGTCTCTTATTCCGCTCAGGAGAGGAGGATAGACGATGTTGAGTGTCAGCAGCCCTTCGACCTCCACTCCTGGTATCAGCAACTCTACTTCCACTGTTATAATGGGGTCAGTTCTGGTCAGGGTCACTTTCCTCACCCTCCCAGTTCTGCGTGCTTCGGACATCTGTAGCGAGGTAGGTCCACTCAGGAATAGCGTATCTTCTGCAAGGCACTCGCACCCTCCTTGATCTTCTCGGACCTTCCTGTTCTTGTCCTTGTGCACTTACTTCTGGATCTGAGTCTTCGGATATAGGAGCAAGAGTTTCCTCTCGAGCTGGCTTCAAGCTTGGCCTCCTTTTTCTTTCAGGCCAAGTAGCTGCTCCACGCCTTGTTCTCCTATTTCTTGCCCATTCACTCGGTTCTTGATCACTCTGGATTTGATCAGCATCTGAGTTGTTTTCACAGCAGCTTTCTCCTTCAGTGGCAACTTCAGTTTCACTGCCGTTCTGTCTTTCTCTTTTTTTTTTTTTTTAAAGACCTTTATTTAGCAGATCACATCAAACATTCCTCGCCTACAACCCATCGGGCCGGCCAACAGTGAAGACCCAATCAGTGTACCTTAATTTTAAAACACAGCCCATACCGTCAACCCGGGGGTACGGCGGCGTTGCAGAGTGTACAACTGCGGGATCTCGAAGGATAATGAGGGATGAGGAAGGTCACATTTTCAAGTTTAACACATATAATAAGGTCGATGTGTGGAGGTTCCCCCGAAAAGGGAAACAAAACAGAAAACACCCCCCCTATAACTTGGTCGATACGTTACATGACTATCAGGTTCAGAGCAGTTCAGGTGCATATACGGTACCTAAACGAGTACGAGTGCTAGGAGTCTGGCTGCAATGGGCTGCCCTACATTTCCAGAGAGCTAGACTGTGTGGTCAGCGGGGGCTCACAGATGTTTCCCCTGTATTCGTTCCACCTGGACCATATTTCCACCCATTTGCGAGGGCAGCCTCGTGAGACATACACCGTCTTCTCCTGCAGCATGCACCAGTCCATGTCACATTTCCAGTCTCTCAGTTTCGGCGGGTTGGGATCCCCCACAGCCTAGCAATGTTGCGTTTAGCCACCATCGGCCCAAGCGTGACCCAAAGCCTCCCTTTGTGTGACAGGTCCGTTGGTTCCCAAATGTTGAGCAGACATCTTTTGGCCTCTAGCCGTATTTCTACCTCCCACACCTCTTGCATGCAGCGAACCACTCTCCCCCAGTACAGTTGCACATTTTGACACCCCCAAAGGATATGAAAGAAAGTACTCTCCGCACCACAACTCCTTCTGCAGAGTCCGTCCCCTTCTCTTCCCACTCTCTGCAACCTCGCACCTGAAATATAAATTCTGTGAAGTATCTTCAGTTGAATTAGGCGCAACCGGGCTGATATTGCCACCTCACGGGGAGATGCCAGAGCATAGGTCCACTCCTCCTCATCAATTTCTAGTCCATCTGCCATCCACTTCTCTTTTAAGGGAAGGAGTAGGTCGGGGGAGTTATTAAGTAATTTTTTGTATGTGAGGGATATAGCATGTTCTGGAATGAGGCCATCTAACAGCCTGTCTTCAAGAGGTGAGCATAGAGGCAGTGTAGTGTCTGGCGGAATGTTTGTCTGAAGTGAGTGTCGCAACTGTAAGTATCTAAAGTATTCGGTGTGCGCCAGTTCATACGTTGCCTGCATGTGATCGAATGTGTGGACACCTTTAGGGCCCCAGACGTCTTTAATTTGGGAGATCCCAATCAAGTCCCAATTCCGGAACCCTTTAGAACGACCCAGGTTGCCTAACTTGCCAGAAGCCCAGAGCGGCGTAGCCATGGTGAGGACCCCGGACCAGCCAAGTTTTTTCTGGGCTATGTGCCATATCTGTACCGAATGCTGTGTAGGCCCAGTAAAGTGATGTTTACCCATTTTGGAGTAGAGTGCGATTTCATAGTTTCCCCCCGGGAGTTGCCATCTGTCCATCCCATAGGCTGGATCATTGCCATCCCCGTAGGTCCCCTGATTAATCGCCGAGAGATGGGCCGCCCAGTAGTACTTCCGGATGTCGGGTAGGGCAATGCCTCCGTCATACCACCCCAGTGTGAGTTTTTGCAAGGCAATACGGGGGGCGCCCGCCCAGAGGAGGGTACGCTGAGCGGCTTCAATCGCCGTGAAGTAGGCGTTGGGCACCAGGTCAGGGCAATTTTGGAGGGCATATAGGAACCTAGGCAGCGCCATCATTTTGAATAAGGCAGCCCGGCCTAGCAGCGACAATGGCAGACCTTGCCAGGACTTGGCTTCTCGTTGGAGACGCCGAAGGGGAGGCAGTAGGTTACACTCATAGGATAGGGCTTTGTCCGTGGAGATGAACACTCCCAGGTACCTGAAGCCCTCCTCAACAACCGTGATGGGACAGGTGTCAGGAAGCCTCGGGGGCCCCCCCTCTGAGGACATAAAGATAGGATTTGCTCCAGTTGACTTTGAAGCCGGAATTGCGACCAAAGCTAGCGAAGATGTCGAGTGCAGCAATGATCGATCGTCGCGGCTTGGAGAGGTATAAAAGAATGTCGTCAGCGTATAGGGATATTTTATCTTCCCATCCCTCCGCCCACTCTATCCCGCGAAGGTAAACGTCCTGTCTAATCCAGGCAGCCAACGGTTCGAGGGAGAGGGCGAACAGGAGAGGAGAAAGAGGGCAGCCCTGCCTAGTACCACGTTCTAAAGTGAAGATCTCCGACACCTTATTATTCACTAGGACCTGTGCCAGCGGTTCCGAATAAAGGAGACGAAGCCACGATGTGAATCGGGGTCCGAAGCCCAGCTTACGCAGGACAGCGAACATGTACGGCCATTCTAGGGTGTCAAACGCCATAGTGGCATCCAGGGAGACCACCACCGCGTCCTCCGTCAGTCTATGGCGCTGGCCAAGCACCCCGTGTAGGCGTCGGATATTGAGGGCCGTATTCCGGTGTGGCATAAAGCCAGACTGGTCAGGATGTACCAGCGTACTCAGTACTGGTTTGAGTCTATTGGCAAGTGCCTTTGCCAGTATTTTGGGCTCAGCGTTGAGGAGTGAGATCGGCCTATATGAGGCACAGTGTTCAACCGGTTTTCCCTCCTTCGGGATTGCCACTATAGTGGCAATTCGCTGGTCACGCGGCAGTATTCCCTCCTCTCTGCTTGTCTCAAACATGGCTTTAAGGTGCTTACTGATAGTATCCAGTTTAATCTTGTACAATTCTATCGGGAGGCCGTTGGGACCCAATGCTTTCCCAGGCCGGAGTTCCGTTATCGCGCGCCGTATTTCGGCCTCTGTGAGTGGGCTATCAATGGTCTCACGATCATCATCAGATAGACACGGCATTTGGATATCAGCAAGGAGGGCAATAGAGTCTTCCTCCGGACGGTCAGATACCCTCGTATAGACCTGTTTATAGTGTCTAGCAAACTCATCAACTATCTCTCGAGGCTCTGTGAGAATCGCTCCGGATTGCGTATGAATTAATGGGACTACCTTCTTGGCTAGCTGTTTTTTATCTAACCAGGCGATGAGCTTTCCAGCTTTGTCGCCCTGATCGTACAACCTACCCATTCTATGTCTAGCCACCGTCTGGGCCTCCAGGGAGACCAGCTCTCTGTATTCTGCCAATTTGATCTGCCACTTATGTCTAACCATCCTGGCCCCTTTTTCGAGTGCCTCAGCCTCCAGTATAGCGAGGTCCGCCTCGACTGCAGTGACCTGACAGTGCTGTTCCCGTCTTTTACCTGCGATGACTGAAAGCGCCTCCCCTCTTACCACCGTTTTAAATGCCTTCCATACCGTGACAGGGGAGTCTACCGATCCCAAATTCTCTTCAAAGTATTGTGAGATGGAGGTGTCAAGTTTCCCCCGTGTGTCCTCGTTTTTTAGGTGCCAGGGGTTTATCGGCGCTACACACCCCTCCCTCCTGGTTCCGAACGTGATGTGTGTGGTAACTGGTGAATGGTCCGAAATGCCCCTGGTCAAGAGTGTGGCCTCCCGTATTGTAGTGTGGTGCTGCAGGACGGTGAGGATGTAGTCAAGTCGTGAGAAGGTATGATGTGGCCCCGAGAAGAAGGTGAATTGGCTATTTGTGGGATGAAGGTGACGCCAAACGTCGGTGAGTCCAAAGGCCTCAAGAAAGTCAGCTAACCATCGTTGCCCTTGGGGAAGATCCCTGGGGGGCTGTCTATCCAGGAATCCTGACACTACGGAATTGAAATCCCCGCCCAGGACTAACTGACCTTCGGGAAGGGAGAGCAGTAATTTGCCCAAGTCTGCAAAGGCTTGAGCCTGCAGGCCCGGCGGGATGCATGTCGAAAGCAGGTTAAGCGTGAACCCCTCCCATCGGCCTGAGACCACCGTGAAGCGGCCTTGTGGGTCTGCTTTAGTACTATCAATGTGGAAGGGCAGCGAGCGGCGCAAAAGTATCCCCACCCCCCTGGAACCTGAGGTGAAGCCAGAGTGCGAGGCGAGAGTATAGCCCCACCTGTTAAGGGCGTGACATGTGTTACCAAGTAGGTGAGTTTCTTGCAACATTACTATGTCCGGTTGGTGTCGTTTAATGAGTTGAAGGACTATAGTGCGCTTGAGTCTGTCCCCAAGTCCATTCACATTCCAGCTCATGATTCTCAAGCTCTTTTCCCAATGCCTAGCCATAACCATTGCTTTGTAAACCATTTCTACTTTGCACCACTGAACCATAAATGACAGCATAGATAATCACTTCGTACGACCATAACAAACCCCCAACTCCCCGTCCCTCCCCGGATCCCCCCCAGTGGTCACCACCCATCCCGGAACCCCCCGGACATGCTCTAACAGTGCAGACAGTGATATGCATATCCGACAGTTCCCTTGATCTCCTCCCTGCCTGGACCTCAACCAGCCCGCCCACCTCTGCAAAAACGAACCCCCCCCTCCCTGCCCCCTGCTCCGTGGGTTTCAAACTACCCACCACCCCAATTAGCAGAGCGCCTGTCGCCCAACCCTACCCCGGTGAAAAAACCGAGGAACTTCTAACTCGGGAGACACGTGGCCAGCTCCGTCCCGGCCGCCCCCCGGCAGTGTCCCAGGTCCTTCAGTCCCTCAGGCCTTGGGTGTGCAAGTACAAAAAGGGAGCCCGGCCCTAGATTCCCGGGCAGGCCCCATTCCGCCCCTTCGGAGCGCCCAGGCATACAAACAAGCACACTTCATACATTACTGTCCGGCTACTTCCAAGTCCTGTGTGCGTCGTTTCATCGCGCTGTGTTTTCTCCGGGTGAGTCCCAACGGGGACTGTTAGATCTCGAGCGCCAGGATCGTTGACTTTGCCCCCCCGCCTCAGCTCCCTCCGTCGCCGATCCCGGAGATGGTTGTCCATTGTCTCTCCACTGTCCGCCATTTTGGAGAGGGCGGGCCACGGCCAACTTTGCGTCGATCCAGTCCTGTACTGTTGCTGGCGAGGTAAAGAAATGGGACCGGCAATCGTGCAGAACTTTTAGTTTTGCGGGGAAGAACATCATGTACCGAACTCCATGGTCTCGGAGCGCCGCCTTGACCCCTTGGAAGGACCGCCGTTCTTGTTGCACTTGCAGCGTGAAGTCAGGGAAAAACCGTACCGTGGACCCCTCGTATTGTAGATCACCGTGTTGTCTGGCAGCCTGTAGTATCGCATCTCGGTCACGGTAGTTAAGGATTTTGGCGATAATTGTTCGCGGTGGGGCTCCAGGCTTAGGCTTGGGAATCGGAGCTCGGTGGGCCCTCTCTATAGTGAAAATCTTGGAAAGTCTCTTGGGCTTAAGGTGATGGAGTATCAGGTCTTCGAGGAAAAGCTCCATACTGTCACCCTCCAGGTCTTCCTCCACGCCCACCACGCGTATGTTGCTCCTTCGAGCCCTACCTTCCTGATCATCGAGTCGCAGTGCCATCTGTCGGTGCTGGTGGACCAGCTCGTCGACCCTGCTTGTGAGCTTCTTCTCCGAGTCCTGGAGGGCCTTAATGTCCACCTCATTGGCTTTCGATCGGTCCGCGGTCTTCTTCAAGTCGGTATGGAGCAGATTCACCTCGATGGTGATCTTGTCCATCTTGGTTTCTAGGTTAGTGCCAAGTGTCTGGATCGCGGCCATAATGGACGTCAGAGAGGGTTCCGCCTTCCCCACGACATCCCTCGTCCCTCCCCCAGGCGGTGTCTGGTTCTTAGGCACAGTATATTGGTCAAGTTTATTCGCTTGGGGCACTGCACCCCCTTTAGGCTTCATGCTCGATCTGGTGCCTCTGGGGTCCGATGGTACGTCTCCCACCCTCTTCCTGACTGCCGCCAGCTCCACTCCCCGCTCCAGCCGATCTCAGGCAGAGACAGAGACTCTGTCCCACAGCAGCCGCCGTCCAGGCGCTATAGTAGTGCGGGGCCCACTTCCAGGGGTGTGTCAGGGACTTCACGTCGCGATCTGATGCCTCCCAGGTCCGTTATTGCCTCCAGCCGGTCCTCCTGCCGTCAATTTCCCCCGGGGCCAGCCTCCTCCACAGCCGTGGGACGTGTCCGGCCCACAGGGGCCACCTGTATGCAGCAGTGAAGGGCAGCTATTCTGTGGAAGGCTGGGAGCAGCACAGGCCGGGCAATCTCACCCCAGCCCCCGTGGTTTACACGCTGTGCACGGCAGTCCCTCTTACCGCTTGGGTAGTCGAGCAGCAGAGGTCCCGGGTCTCCCGTGTTCAAAGGGCCTCGCTGGGCACCCTGCCACACGTCCTGGACGTTCCGGCGTTTTCGCGCCTATGCTGAGGCCACGCCCCCCGCCTTCGCGCCTCACAGCCGCGGGCCGCGGCAGGCCGCAGTCCGGGACCTCGAGTGGCCGACTCGGCCGTATGCGGGATCCAGGGGTGGGACGTCGGGTCGCCGCTGTCAGTCGCGGACGGAATCCGGGGCCTCCGAGGGTCCGTTCAGCCGGGAGATCTCACCGAGGAGTCACCGCACCTGAGGGAGCTGGGGGCCGCCTTCGGAGAGCCTCCCAGCCAGGATTTAGAGCGGATTTTTAAGGGGACACTGACGGTCCCGGCGGAGCTGGGGATTCAGGCGGCCATTTCCATCGGCGCCTGGCCACGCCCCCCCGTTCTGTCTTTCTTCTTCTTCTGGATCCGTAGCGCTCCCAACTTCTTCAGACACCCCCACAGCTTGACTGATCCCCTCTGGTGGCTCACCGTCCACTACTGAATCTTCCTCTGCGAGAGGAGCTGTTTCTTCTAGGGGTGCTGGAACTCTTCGAGTATGGGAAGCGTGGATCCAATTGGGCAGCCCTCCGCACTTCACGGAAGTGTTCGTCGTTAAGATGATCTGGTAAGGTCCTTTCCAGCGCACGTCTAAGCAGTTCTTCCGGACGTGCTTCTTCACCACAATCCAGTCACCTGGACACAGGTCGTGGCATTGATCTCTTGAAGGTGGAACTTCTGCGGCCTGTACCTGAAGAGACACAGAATGAATGGCGTCAGACAACCCCTTGCAATAATCCAGGATCAGGTCATCTGTAATGTTCAACAATGCGGTTGTTGGGACAGTTGGAAGTCTCATTGCCCTCCCCATCAGCACCTCGTGTGGAGAGAGACCTGTCCTCCTGTCGGGTGTGCTACGCATGCTCATAAGGACCAAAGGAAGAGCATCAGGCCAACTTAAGGAAGTTGATGAACATACTTTAGCAATTCGACATTTCAGCGTCCCATTTATCTGCTCCACGATACCTGAAGCCTCTGGTCGATAGCTACAATGCAATTTCTGATCAATATTCAATGCAGAACAAAGCATCTTCACAACTTCGCTGTTAAAATGTGTTCCTCTGTCCGATTCCAGAGAGGCAGGCAACCCGAAGCGCGGGATCAACTCTCTAAGCAACAACTTTGCTACTGTGAGTGTATCACACCTGCGTGTAGGGTATGCTTCAACCCATCTGGAAAATATGCATACTACCACCAGAACATACCTAAGGCGGTTGACTTTTGGCATTTCAAAAAAATCCAATTGCATTCTGTTGAAAGGCCCCCCAGACCTCCCAATGTGACTCAGTGTAACTGGTGTTCTTTTCCCTATGTTTAACTGCTGACAAGTAACGCATCGCTTACACACTGCTTCTGCTGCAATCCTAAATTTTGGGCAATACCAAGTCTGCCTGAACACCCTCAGCATGGCGTCTCTTCCCAAATGCACTGGACCATTTATCTGTCGTGCCATTGGACTCGCTAACTCCTCAGGTAACACTGCCCTTCCATCTGCTGAAACCCAAAAGTCCATTTCGCTTCTCACACAACTTGCTGTTTCCCATGCCTGCTTCTCAGATTCAGGTGCATTGTCTTGCATTTGTTTCAAATCTTCCCAAGTATCAACAGTTTCTAACATCATGCTTAGTTCTGTCTTTTCCTGAGCCCCACCTACTTCCACCTCCGTGAAAGAATAACCATGCTCCGCACAATAGCGGGCAACTTCGTCTGCATATCTATTTCCTTGTGACACAAAATCTGTAGATTTTGTATGAGCTACACATTTCACAATTGCAATTGCGGCTGGACCCTGTAATGCTTCCAACAACAGCCGCACAAATTCTCCATTTCGAATAGGCGAACCAGAGGAGGTCATGTAACCCCTCTGAGACCACAATTGCCCGAAATCATGAACTACACCGAAACCATATTGGCTATCGGTATAAATGGTGACTCTAATTTTATTACCTGCTGTACAGGCACGTGTCAATGCAATGTTTCTGCTACCTGTGCGGAGTGTACTCCTTCCAGGCAAGTGGCTTCCACGACTCCAGTAATGGTGCAAACAGCATAAGCTGCTCTCAACCGACCAGTATCGTCTCTTAAACATGAGCCATCAACAAAGAAAATTTCATCGGGGTCAATCAATGGCTCATCCACAATGTCTGGTCTGGGCTTCGTGCATAGTTCAGTCACATCAAGGCAATCGTGATCTTCACAGTCTTCGCCTTCTATATCATTAGGAAGTGGCATCAGTGTAGCAGGATTCAAAACAGAGCACCTCTTAAGGGTCACATTCTCTGCAGCAAGAACAACTTGCTCATAGCGCGTGAGCCTACTGTTAGTCAAGTGCTGTGTCTTGGTCCTGGTCATTAACAGTTCCACAGAATGAGGTACATACACCACTAACTGGTGTCCCATCACAATGCTTTCACAACGCTCAATGCTGACACCTGTTGCAGCAACGGATTTGAGACATCCGGGCAAAGCTGCGGCTACTGGATCTAGAGTAGCCGAAAAGTAGGCAACTGGTCTACGGGCATTTCCATGGACTTGCACTAAAACTGACAAAGCACAGCCCTCCCTTTCGCAGCAGTAGAGGGAAAATGGTTTCTCATAGTCTGGCATCCCCAAAGCCGGAGCACGACACAAGTCATCTCTCAGCTGTAGGAACGCCCTCAAGCACTCATTGTCCCATGGTACCGGATCACTCACCTCCTTGTGCGTCAGTTTCTGTAAGGGTTTTGCTTTCAGTGAAAAGTTAGCTATCCACTGTCGGCAATAACCAACCATTCCTAGAAACATCCTGACTTCTCTCTGTGACGTAGGCGCGTTCATTTTCATTATCGCCTCTATCCTATCTGGTGACACTTTGCGCTTTCCCTTTTCTATCCGATGACCCAAGTATTGTACTTCGGTCAGACAGTACTGTAATTTGCTCGGGGATACCTTGTGTCCATTTTCAGCTAAATGGTTCAACAAGGCAATGGTGTCTTCCTTGCAAGCTTCTGAGTAGGTCGTCTATGTACTGGACCAGAACCGAGTTCTGTGGCAGCACTAGACTTTCAAGGTTCTTTTTCAACAGCTGGTTGAAGATTGAAGGGCTATCTGTGAACCCCTGTGGGATCCTACACCATGTTAAGACACGATTTTCCATTTTAAAAGCGAAAAGATACTGGCTTTCTTCATCTAATGGGATTGAAAAGAAGGCCTGACAAAGGTCTATCACTGTGAACCACTCAGCTTGGAATGGTATCTGAAACAATATCACTGATGGATTCGGTACCACTGGACAACATGAAACAACAATGTTATTAATTTTTTTGAAGATCCTGTACTATTCTAAATTTCCACAAGGTTTCTGCAAACCCATAATCGGGGAGTTGCATGGACTTCCCACGATTTCCTTCAGTATTCCCTGTTGAATCATAGAATCGATCACAGGTTTTATCCCTGCAATCGTCTCTTGGGACAGTTTGTATTGAGGCGTTCTTGGATAATCGACATTTGGTTTCACCATGATCTTCACTGGCTCTACCCCTTTGACCAATCCTATCTCTTCTCCTGTAAAATCCCATACTTCTGATGATACTGCCTCGCGTAAGTCCCAAGGAAGGTCCTCCACAGTCAGAGTAGGATACAGTTCTATACATGTTCTCGAATTTACAATTTTGAAGGTAGCGTCATCATCTGTCGTCTCTACCTCTACTCCCTGAGGTGTGCAGTATATGGTACAGTTCAGCTTGCACAATAAGTCCCTTCCTAACAGACACACAGGACTAGAATCACACACCACAAACTGATGTTCATTCATGTAGTTTCCGATTTTCACTGACACTGGTTCCGTCAAAGGGCTAGTCATTCTCTTGTTTGCGACTCCTACCACCTGAATTGTTTCCCCCGACATTGGTAGATCCGGAACCACTGCTGATCTCAAAGTTGATCGAGTAGCTCCGGTATCCACTAAGAATGTTGTGGGACACCCTGCCACTTCAGCCTCAACAAATGGTCCTCTTTGATCCACTTCCAGAACTGCCCCGAGGGTACAGTCCTCTTCTTTGCTTACACGTTGTCCAGTCAATGGATCAATGTAGTAACATTTTTCCTCATCTATGAAAAGAGGCATTTGTCTAAAGACCTTTCCCCCTGTCGAAATCTTTGGTGGCTGCGGAAACTGAGCTCGTGGAGCCGAAGTCCCCCCTTTAGCCACCTTGATTCTTGGCACTGTCACCCCTTGAACTGGAACCTCTGGAACTTCCTCCTCTACCTCTAGTTCTCCGTTTTCAGGGTTATAGGGACACTCGCGTCTCCAATGTCCCACCTGATGACACTGGTGGCACTTTGTCGTTTTCTTCAACGTAGCAATGTCAATTCTAGGTCTCGAGTTATCTTCACTGTCCTTACTCTGAATATTCGATTTCCGTCCCATTGTCCCCGTCCCCTGCTGCTGCTGTCCGCTCTTTCCAGCTGACTGCATCTGCACCACCATAAGCTTCTCTTTTAGCTTCTTTGCTTTGGAATCTATTTCATCACTGCAGTACCTTGCATACCTCAAAATCTCATCTAATGGTCTGTTTTGCCAACAAATTAAATGTTGCTGAATCATCAAACAAATATCAGGTCTCAACCCCAAAACGAACTTTGACACAAACTGTCCTATATCCTTGGGGTCCATTACATCGAGTCCACTGTATTGTTTGAATGTTTTCAGCAATCTCTCATAAAACTCATGAACTGTCTCCTTGGGTTCCTGTCTGGTTCGGTCTATTTTTACCCAATCTATGTCTTGTGGTGGGACCTTATCCTTCAGCCAAGTTATTACCCTTTCATATTTCAACATTACAATTTCAGACGGTCTATTTGTAGCAGCATTCCTTTCTGGTTCCACAGTTGGCCACTCGACACTAGTCTTGCATGCTGTCCACAAATCTCCTGGGACCACAATGTCAAACAAGGTGTTCAAATCAATCCACAATACCTTTGAGATTTTCACAAACCTTTCTACCTGCTTGTACCACTCAACAGGATTGTCCCTTAACTTCGGAAATGAGTTGGTAAATGCAGCCAAATCTCCTCTACTCCAGGGCACATGTACATAGTTCCCATTCGATATTTCTCTCAAAGGAAATGCCCCCATCTGCATTACCCTTCCTTCCGGAGACATCACACTCGTGCTCCGTCTGACAGTACCCCTTTTGGACCACCTCTCTTCCCATTTGTCCAGATCTCTCCACGCTCTTATTCCTGTTATCAGCTCCCTTATGTGTGTTTTTAATCCTGTAGTTCTCTTCTCGTCTAAGTCTTGGTCCGAATACTGCAACCTATGGTTACTCTGTAATGTCTTTGTTCTGGACAAGTCTACCATATACTTGTCTGCCAGTTCAGACAGTTTCTCATGAATTGCTCTTGCCTTTCGGGTAATATCCTTTGCTATAAACAGTAACTCATCTTGTTCGTCCAAGTCAATCCTTTCTAAGGCCAACGTCCCATCTATTATCTCGTCCAGATCAGATTTTAAGCTAGTGACATCGAGTCTTTTGGCCTTTACCGCAGCTTTCAGTATGCTAGCTCTAGGGGGTCCATTCACATCTCTCCCATCCCAGCTCCGAGTCCTACGTCTAGGCTCAGGCGAGTTACGGGGGGTCCTCCCATGCTCCCACCCCTCCAGATCCCATGCAGTTCCGTCCTCTCTGGGTGGATGATGAAACACTCCATTGTGCCTCATAGTCCCACATTCCCCATCCTGCCTGGTTTCTCTGGGTGCATGGTAAGACATTCCATTACTCCCCCTTTCCTCACAATTTGTCGGTGATCTCTGATCACCCGATGTATGGCGAGATCTTTCACTGTTCCCCCTATTCCAGTGTTGCACATTCTCCCCAGGTGCGTGATGAGTGCACCTAAACCTATCTCTGTACTCTAGTACCATTTGGTCTCCACCCTTTTCAAAGAGGCGAGACATCTCTCCACACTCCGTGCTTCTACCATTTCGCTCCTGCTGATCCCTACCATCAATAGGACGTATAACTCCCCTATTCTCTTGACTCTGACCTTCACGCTCCTGACTGCTTTCGCTAGCCCCACAGTGAGATACGGTCCCGTTGCCTCGACTTCCCCACTCAGCCCCTGCTCTTGTCCTGTTGGTTGGTGCTTCTGTGGACCCATCCCATTCTCTCAAGTCAGCTCTCAGCTCCTTAAAGGATTTCGGCCGTGGTCCCCTCAGGTCCATCGGTCCTCTCTGACCCCCCTGTTCTGCTGCGGGACCCACTGCTGAATCAAATGGGGTGCTCCACGTCACTGGTCCTGGCAATTGCCTCCAGGCATTTGTCGTGTTATTTCTCCTTTCCATTTCAACTCTCTCTCTGTCTAACCGTATCTGTTCTTCCTCTCTGTCTCTCTCGGGGTTGTAAATCGATACTATAGGACCTATGGTAACGGGTACTTGTAGAGCGTCTGGCAACCCGTAAGACTCAACCTTCTCAGTGGTTGGCGTCTTCTGTACCACAAACCTTCCGACTACACTCTGTACTGTACTATGTTGAGGTGTCTCCTCACCTTTGACAGGTGTCCAATCCGATATAGGGAGTGGTCTATACCCCTCTATGGCAGCCCCACCTTCCCTTGGGAGTTCCTTACTTTCTGTCTCCCCAACGTTCGGAGGCGGTCTATCTATTAGCAATCTATTTATCAAGTTGTCCTCCGACTCGCTCTCCTCATCCTCTTCCATGAGCCTCTTTTCTCCTGCCACCTCTCTCACTGTGTACAACATATCCACCTCAATAGCCTGTACCCTTCATCTCTTGGCGTCCGCATCCCATTGGGCATCTCGCACTGCCCTTACTGATCGCTTCAACCTTTCTTGGCGCCTGTTCAGATTTCTGTCGTGTGCCGCCCTAATCCCCACATTAAGGGCCTCAAACTGTGTTGGTCTAGGCGAAGGATTCAAAGAGGACATAATTGCTTTCAGCCGATGTAACACCTCTAACCTAAACGTTCCATACTTAGGAAACGTCAGTTCCTCATTCCCTTCCGAAATCTTGCTCCATTCACTAATCCATAGTATAGTATGCAAGCCAACATTCGTTGCCATATAGTAAGCTGGTGTACCCTCTGGCGGTGCCTCTTCCCCGTAATAAGAGTCCCTTCTTTTTCTCTTAAAAATCCCTCTCAAACATTTAAAACACTTCATGTTCAAAACCTACAGAATTTCTATTTTTCTTCGCGTTTGTTTACTTCCTGATGACAATCCACCAATCTCAGCGTGGTTCTCGCTAACTGGCCTATCAGAACGCAGCTTTTCACTGACGTCACACCAACCGCCCTATCACGGCACGGCTTCTCACTAACCGGCCTATCTCAGCGCGGCTCTAGCTGACGTCACACCAACCGCCCTATCTCAGCGCGGCTCTAGTCGACGTCACTCGTCCCCCTTTGCAGCAGTTCCCCTCCTTTCTCAGCTCGTCTCCGCGGTCATGCATGCATCCCATTCATACTCTGAAAAATGATTACTTCCGACCAAGCGATCACTTTTCTTGACTGTACGTCCACAGTCTAACTGTAATTGTCACCTTAACTGACGAAATGTCTTTTCTTATACGTCCAGACAATCGCCTTCTCTGATAGGTTACTTGCACATGGTAACGTCCGACCTGCGTCCGTTACCCACACACACACTCTTGCATTCCCCCTATCTCGGTCCTGCGGCGGTCAATGGTACCTCATGACCTCCTTACTCTGGTCGACAATTACTCTGGATGTTCGATACACCCGAACCACTTAAGCTCTACCCCGAACTTAAGATTTTACCAGGTTGCGCGCGCTCACAACCTTCTCACAATCACACTACAGGCATTCAACTCCGCATGACATTACAATACAAACACAACACAAAACACCGCAATCTGTCCACGCATGACCCTTGTTATACTCACTCTCGTCCAATACTGCTGCTTTTCTCTCTCTCCGTCGGCGCCTTCTTCGGCAGGCCACCTCTCGAACTCTAGGGACCTTGGGGTAAACTAACCTAGTCTAGATCACCTTCCTCAAGAAGGTAACCATCCTCACTCTGCTACCAACTGTTAACACGGGATTTCTGGTCTATTGTTGTTAATCCAGATCCCAATTCAGGTCGACTAAATCGTTGGTACCTGTCATTGAGTAAAAGGCAATCCACTACTAGGTTAATCGAGAAAGAACTTACTCCACTCTGAATAACCACTTACTACGAATAAGTTTTAAGAGTTTATTATAAAGCCAAAGTTATCTGGAGATACAAACATCTCAGAATAAGATTCAAAAGGTATACAGAAATCAATACAAACAAGAATTCTCTAAATGCTCTTAGTCGGCAGAAGGATATCACTAATACAAATTCAAAAAGCATTAAAGTTGCCAACATGGACACAAGCTGTAGCTTATGCGTCATTTACAGAAAGGAAAAGTTCAGGTTAGACTGTCCCTACACTAGACTAAGTGACATCCCTACTTAGCAAGATCTTTACCTAAAAAGGTGTCAGCCGTGGTGACTTCCAAAGAAGATCACACACTTCCCTTAGTCTTTGTTTCAAAGTCGATGTCTTGCAGTTCCCTATCTGCCTACCCATCCGCTCTCCTAGGTTCCTCAGATCATCTGCTCTAACTCCACCCCGGGGTGCTGTCCCTAATACAAAATCACATTTCCAATAGGAACGCCCCTGGAGACGCCTCTCACGTGGTGTTGGTTCTGGCGGCAACCTCCATGCTGGTACTCCTCGGGACCCTTCGTTAAAGTTGACCTTGCTTCCCAGGCTTCTCTCCGGCAAGACGGTACCCCCTAGAAATTCCTGAAGACTCCTACAGGCCTGTGCCTGGCTCTCTTGAACAAAAGACTATTCATCACTTTCCTGATTAGACCCCCTCGCACCTGCAAAAGACACTTTCTCTGTAGGCCTCAAATTCCGGCCTCCACCATATCTTTAAGTCATAAACCATGTAACAGGATTCATAGTTAGTGTCTTGCACGACTTTTCTCTAACGAGCACATACAGATCAAAAGAAATGACTTTGTCTATTCAGGCCTATTAAAATTACATGAAACGGGCCTCTGCACTCTGCACATTTAATTTCTTTGTTTAAACAGTATTCTAACTAACACACATTACTATAATGTAACACATCTATTTAAAACATATTTCAATTCTATGATTAATAATACTTTGCATTACAATAACATTGAAATCCACTATCTCACAAGAAAGTGTAACAGCATCCTGTATTCTATGTGAACTGCCATGTGGCCTACACATTTCTACGTTTAGCAGAATTACATTTCTTTTTCACACAGCCTCATAACGTGAGACTCCAACATCATTCTAACATTTCTACAAATCTCTACATTCGTTTTTCACACTGATATATGCATCCCTATTCTAATTAAACACTCTTCTCTAATTTTCACTCTATAAGTTTGACACTCTTGTGTATTCTATACTAAACTATTACTACGTGCTTGTAAATATGGTGCACTTCTACATTTTTCAGATTTGTGCTCTCTCACGGGGTTCAGTATCTATGCCACGGCAGTTGATACTGGCAACGAAGGTCGTTCTCACGGTCGGCGGAGAGCAATGGAGGTGAATGGGATTCAGTAGAACGCCAACTCTAGTACTGTCGCGGTTGTCGTCAATGTGTCACTGGAGGTAGAAGGGAGGCCCCACCAGCTCAGCGGTCATGGGGACGGATATGCACAGGGGATGGAGGGGTTCTGCCAATGTTGAACTATCATGGAGAGGCTGTGGTCGTTCAGGCAGTGCAGGAGGAGGCCGACCGGGCCACTTGCAAGAGGGTACAGCCTCTCAGGAACAGAGCTGAGAACAGTTGGGTCATTGGACAGAGAGGATTCCTCTAGGTCGTGGAACCTGTCCTGCAGCAGCGCTTTCTTCTGGCAGGGCAGAGTTGTGTTGACACAAGTGTCAGTCCTCTTCCACTGCGGTCAATATATGTTGCTTGGGAGGGAGGGGTGGGGGGGGAGAAGACCACCGACGACTTCTAGGTGTGAAAAAGGCCGCTTTATTTGGAACAGGTGCACATTACAATAAATAGACCTCTGCAATGCCTTACAAAACTAAGCCTCACTAACTTTAATGTACTAACCCCGCCCTCCCCTCCCCCGCCCCTAACTGGTCTTTTGAGCCCCGCCCCCGCCCCGGCATTACAACATTAATAACATACAATATCATATTCAACACAATACATATGCTTATAAAACCAACATCTTTATTAACGCAAACATCCCTGCCTGCCTTTTCATCATTTACTAACCCCCAAACACTGTAAGCAGGCGAATCGCCTCCAGGACCCTCACGTCGTCCTCCGACATCTTCGCACCACACACGCCGCTGACACAAGGAAACCTGCACAAACCTCTCTGTGTACCGACAAAACACCGATCCTGACACTACCAAAGCGCTGCCTAACCGACCAACGGCCCAAACTAACTGACAAAAACTAACTTCGCTACTCTCCCAGCCACCAGGTCACCAACTTCACTACACTCCCAGCCGCCAGGTCACCAAGGACAAAATGGTGGCTGGGAGTGGGCGCCCAGCGCATTTAAGCGCTGGGCTGCCTTTGGGCTACTTTTGGGCTATACCAAAATACAGCCCAAATCACAAAATGGCCGTCGTGGGTCCCTGCTCTCCACCCCCCCCCCCCGCCCCTCCCAAACAGCCCGGGGGGGGGTGGGGGGGGGAGGTTCCCAGTGGTCGGCCGCCCCCTCAAGCCCCCCTTGTGCTTAAGTACTGTGTGAATCTTGTTTTGATAATGAGCACGAGTATTTGTATAGTGTTTAAATGAGCACAAACGTTTTTCTCTTCAGATTTTATTGCAGACTGTACTATACTTATTTGTAGACATTCAAGGGTAACCATAGCGCAACAAGGTAAAGAGAAAGTCTCACTTAGACCACCTGGACCAGGCCACGTGAGACTGAGTGTGGAGGAGTGAGTAATTTGCACGGAACGATCAGAAAGTAATTGGGTGGCATACTGTTGGCGATTGCTTTAATTTAGTTTGTCACTAAAAATAGTGGCTTGTGTAGAGGGGATAACAATGTTTCCTAGAAAGTTTCAGAAATGTGTTCACGAAGTGCTGTCACAACAATTTGATTTAATGTTATTCTCATTTGAGACGTATGTTCATCCCAGAAATTCAACTGTTGCTCGTTTACAGGAGACTTTATGCATTCACTAGAAGAACATCGTAAGGTATGGGCTTAGTTTTAAATGAAAGGGCTGCTCTGCCAAGGACCAAACCACCCCCTGAGGCTTGACAGATTTGTAGCACTTTTCTTTTCAGACTCACCCTGCAGAAATAGAGGAACTAGCGTATTATTGGGCACAAATGGCTTAGCAGTCAACTCATTTTAAAAGTTCTTATGAGAAGTTAAAAAGTCATGAGTGAGAATGGCACTTACTTTGAGCCAGGAGCGCCTGACGGTCACGGGACTGTAAGAGCAGGCCGCGAAGTGCTCTGTGCACCGGGCAGTGCGATTGCAGCCCAGAAGAGGACTCAACTCGCGCTGCAGTGCCATATTCATAACTCCTGACTGCACTGGACTGCACAATGTAGGTACCTTCGGGTAAGGCCCCTATTTGGGCGGCATGATACACGTGGTGAAGGCGGCAGCCTCCCGGCGTCTGCACAGTTGCTCAGACTGCTAAACTTTTAAACTGTGCCCCCTCTCTCCAGCTGCGATTGGATAAATTAGTGCTCCCGTTTACTGACTCTCGTGACGTCGAGACGTCGTCAATCAGTGAATCTCGACTTCCCGTGGCCGAGATGATGTGAAAGTTGCATTTGTAGCAGGTCCAGAAGGCGCTGAGCGAGCCCCTCAGGACACATAGTGCCCACACCGCCATTCACTCCCGCCTGCTTGTACATATACACAATTCCTACCCAAATAAAACTGCTGCAGGTTTATTTCATACAACACACGTATGTTGTTTTATGGTGGGTCATCTTACGGGCGATCCAAAGCAGGCAGCCTCTCGCTGTCCCGCATGCCTAAGGAGCAATCTTGCACGGCGAGTCGGTGCTCTGACGGTGCAGCACATTACCAACTTCGTTATACTCCCGCCCCCCCTGTCAGGGCGGAGCGGTGTGGCACACCCCCGGTCGGTTCAGGCCCCCCGACCGCCCGAAGGACTAACGGGGCGCCATCGCGGTTTCCCGGAACCTCCTTCGGCTCCTGGTCCTAACCAACTCTTGCGCCTTTTGTAGTGAGCAATTCCACGCAGTTGCCTAGGAAAGTCCGTTTAAATGCCCTGGGGTGGTACTGGGTCCGCGCGCACATTCCCAGTTTGCCAGCAAACCTTAAATAGAATGATTGGTTTAGAAAGAAAAGATGTGGAATGCACCTCTCCCGATTGAGTGGGGACAGTAGGTGCTAGTAGCAAGCAAAAGAAATACTAGATCACATTTAGGGAGTAGGGCAGGGGTCAGTCACTCTCTGGGTGTCTCAGCAATGAGATTTCCACGTGACGGTGCGACGTCGGGATGGGATTTTCACGTGGCTATCGTGAGGTCCCAGACAATAAATATCCCATGTAACTCTCCAAGTGCCCCGCGCAATTAACATTTCTCGTGAGATCCCAGCAGTCTCATTCAATGATCCTTCCATGTGTCTCTGCAAGAGTCTCAGAATGAGGGCGTCGCATCCGAGTCTCCTGGTGTTTCAGAACACGGACATTTCATGGACCCTTGCAGGCGTCTCGGTAAACAAGCATTTCAAGTCACTTTCAACGTGTACCGGGATGACTTTCAATTGGCTGGCTCTACAGGTGTCTCGGCATACAGTGGTGCAGCCCGTGCAGTGGCACCGGGGCCCAGAGGTTGAAGGGTAATCAGCTACTACAAACGCGGTGCAAGGAGGTTGAATCCGGTGCCTCGATACGCGGGGCGAGCACTCCATGGATCTATCATGCCATACGCCCGTTGCTGTTGCGTCCGGGAGATGGTGGCGAGGGGAGATGAGCCATCGCCACATTAGCCCCCCGCCTGCCTCCACACCAGGCCCTGGCTCTATCCCTACCCTAACATATCCAACTGTATTGCGACGGCATGGCCTGAGCCGATAGCACGCGGCAGCAATGGATGGGGGCGAGCACCCCGCTCGGTCGAGCCGAGAAATTACCGATAATGAGGGGCACTTAAGGTCAGCGATACATGCCTGCACGGTACCCCGACCACGTGCGACGCCGTGCATGCTTGCCCGGGACGGCTGAACCTCCCCCCACTGCCCCGATCCCGTGCTCTTCTAAGGTGCGCCCGCCCGCACACACAACTAGCGTGGCCACCTCTTCCTCCCCCCGTGGTGTTCATTACTGGGGCCTTGTGCAAACTGGTCATGCCCAGGGACATGGCCCGGGGGGAGGGAAGAGAGCAGCACATACCTGGTTTAGCAGGACAATACGACGCGACGAACAGCGGGCAAACAGCGCTTGAGCCGTGGGTGGACAGGGATGGAGAGAGGCCGAGCCTTGGACACTGCGGTGTATATAGCGGGTTCGCCCCTCCCACAGGTAAGCCCTCCCCTGGCCGGTGAATGGTGGACGCGGGGAGGGGCACCCCATAGGTGTTGGCTGGAGCTTGCCGGGTGGGACTAAAGCGCTGCCCCGCCCATGTTCCCCTGCGGGTCACGTGGTCAGCGGCATTTCATTGGCTGCACTGGAACAGATATTGCAAGAATCGGGAGCATGCGTGCAACTTGTGCGAGGGATTGAGTGAAGAACCGGCCTGGCTCACCTCTCGATGATGAGGACGGTCTGTCTCCCTTAGTAAATATGAATTGTCAGCGGCGCTGTGGGGTTCATTGTTTTAAGACAGGATTCGGTGGCCGGTGCAGGCCGCGGTGGGCGGCCTGCCATCATGGCATGAGAGAGGCTGTGGCAGGCTGCAATTTCCCCCGCCGCCGGCTTTAAGTTCCGGGCGGGACGTGACGGCAGTACCGCCGCCTCACATCCGGATTAATTATTCCCGGCCCCCCTGGTGACACGGTCGTCGGTGATTGGCTGAAGTATAGCCGGTCGTGGCTGAAGTATAGCCGGTCGGAGGGAGCAGCAGAGAGAGCCCGGGCACAGTCAGTGACAGGCGCCGCTGGTTTGCGTGACAATGCATTTCAGTGCGGTGATGCGGATCACCGCACTGAAATGCGTGAGCGTCACACCTGTTGCGTGACGCTTGGCAGGACTGACCACGAAGCAAAAGAAGCCCGTCACGCAGAGCGTGCGTCAGCGTAACGGCCATCTTGGCTATGACAATACTATTTAATGCCACACCCAACTTCTGGAAAATGCTTAGCCTTCCGCCTGTCTCCAAGGAAGGACCAGTGTCGAAGGACGCCTTACCTGAAATCGACGCAGCAGTTCTCCGGCCGTCTGACTTCTCTTCCGGTGTCATCACGGCTTCTGGGGCAACTCGATTCCATGTCAGCTGTAAAACCTGTGGAGAAAAGACAAAGAGAAAGCTAAGTAATTTTTGTTATTTACAGCGCCCATCGCAAGACAGCAATGCCTGCTAAAAGAGCAAAGTAAATATTTAAGACAATTTTTGGACCGTTTTTTCCACAACTGGAAAAACATATTAGTACAATTACTAGAAGCTTAAAGAAGGAAGGAAGAACTACATCTATCGCCTAAAGATCAAGAGCAATTGAGACTTCACATTTTATTACTGTAATATGTGAGATTGTAGAAGTCTGTTTGTTTTTGCCTTTTTATTCTAATTTCTTCTAGTGATGGAGCACATCGGGGGCAACTTAGAAAAGTAAGTTTTGTAAAAAAAAAAAAAGATAAAGAAATATTGTTTTATGAAAAAACATTATAGCAATACTAAGGTCACTGAAACCAATGTCATTTTTTTCTTCAGAAGAAGAAAATTAAGAAATGCTTCACTTCATACACACGCCCCCCAAAACATTCTCACAGTGAAAATTCAGCCATCACAAAACTACTAGGACTCGATCCTTACCAGCTCAAGTTCACAGGTAGGAAACTAATGTGATTATACAAAATAGGAGGAAAGAAAGAACTAGTTATACTCCAAAATACGGCAAATACATTTGAGTTAAACAAATCTTGTTGCCTTGCAGGTCGACAACAAGAGCCCACCAGCGTCCAGTATCCGGCCCTCCTCCCTGGACCCTATTACGTAGCTCTAGTGGACATAAATACACTGGTTATAACGTATGGTACTGGGAAATTGGTCCATAGTGTCTCTGTGAAACTCAACTACGCACATAAAAGGTAAGAGTGCATGGTTGGTCTGACAATCGGGGCCAGGAGCCAATGGCTACTGTCCCCTAGGATGACTACACCCTTTGGGTGCCCCCTCCCGTTGAGGAGAGGGGCACATCCATATTCCTATTGGGCCTAATTCTCCAATTCAATGGAGAATTTCTGAGAGAGGGGTTCACCTCAGCTCCTGGTGTCCATAGGGGTGTGCCAGGCTAAGGTGGACACTTCTACTCTGCTTACTAATTTTTCCACCCATCCTTCCGCCAAAAGTGGAGTCAGGACAGGAGCGGTGGGCATCTCCACTAGTTGGAGCTGCCCAAATGATCAACAAATCTCAATGTGAGAGCCTTTGAAACACCTCCACCCAGAGCAGGCTTTGTTTCAGACCTCCAAGAGCACTAAGGCTTTCACCCCATAAGGTGAGAAACCTGTCTGGTGGTGGCTGGCTGGTGGGGACCAGTCAGCCAAAACACTAGAGGCCGATTATTTTTCAGGGGCCATCTCTAAGATGCCCTCTGAGTGCATTTTATAATAAATCCATCACTGGCATTGGTGTGGGTTTATTATGCTGAGAAGCTTGATAACTAACTTCCCAGTCCTCAGTAAAGCCATCATGAAGCGGTGGAGTTGGTTTTAACGACTCCGAGCCTACGTACTCAAAATGGCTTCACTGAACTTACAATGCCTGTGAATGGCACGGACACAGTAGGGGCTTATTACTCATGCAGTTATGCCCTCAACTGTGGTATATTGCACACCCTGCCGTAGGGCTGTGAGGCCTGCTAGAGGGGTGACTTACCCATTCCACAGGCAGTGTTGGTAGGCAAGGCACACAGGGATGTGGGCCATGTTGACTCTTTGCTTTGGTCCGCACAAAACATGCAGCCTGCAATGGCAGTTTGTGGGTGTTAAACTGAGAGGTCTCTGGGGGTGGCATAATACATGCAGTAGCCCTCAGAGGCCTTCTCTGGTCATAAGGCGCTTTGGTACCAAGGGTACCTTTTACATGGGACTTACATGTGGCCCAGTGGTATGCCAATTGTGGAAACAAATGTAAAGTTTTGGGAAAGAACATAGACCCTGGGAACCTGATTGGGAGGGACCCAGGGCACACCCAGTCAATTTAGAATCATTTATCTGGCAAAAGGTTAAGGGGTAGCCATGCAAAAAGGGCCATTTCCTACAGTATTGATAAACGACTGGGCCTTCTCGGTGCAGCAGGAACCCACCCTCTTAGCAGACAGGCGAGCAATGGACCCAGAGGGCTATGTAAGACATCTCTATGGGGGTTAGGGGCTGACGCCAATGCCCACACTTATGGTAACCCTGATCCGTATCTGGCATCAGGCGACCCGTAAAATGAGCTGGAAGGGGAAGTTGACGTCCTGAAAGGGCTACCGGGATTGGAGTGCCACAAAAAGTGGGGACCGTTGGGCATCTCCAAGCTGGGCGATGTGTGGCGAGACGACAGAATGATACTGTTTACCAAGCTGAAAAGAGCAATAAGAACTCAGTACCTCAGATACCAACAACTAAAACACTTGCTGTGAAGACACGCTGACCTCCTTACCGAGGCGCCAGATGAAACTCCACTGGTGTGCAGGGTACTGACTCGCCAAACAGTGTCCCAAATATACTCAACACTTCTACAGAATAGTCTCCCCCGCTAGAAAGCCTCAGGGACAAATGGGAAGGAGACCTTGGTTGACTGAAGGATAATGACTGGGGAGCGATGTGCGGCTTCCCATGGGGGGGAGTGGCCATATGGGTGGGATTCCAACTCATCCTGCTAAAATTACTCCACAGGTTGCACATCTCAAGGACCAGGCTATATTGTAAGGGACAAGTTGACAATGACCTCTCCCTAATGGGTTTCAGACAGAAAGGTACCCTGTTTCACACGCTCTAGTAATGCTCCATGATTCAGGGTTTCTGGAGGGCAGTGGGGGGCTGCATAACAGAGGTCCTGGACTTTACCCTGGAACTCACACCACAACCGGTGGCTCTGGGAATATGGGGAGAACAAATGTTGGATCTCCACACACTGCTGTCTGCAATGGTGCACTAATGGAAGCCTGCTGTTATGTGATCATACACTGGGGCGGGATAGGATTGCATCTTTAAGGGTCTAGGAAGAGGACCTAGACTGGTACATGAGGGCCAAAAAACGTGTGTGTGATTCCTGTAGATGCCTGTGTAGGTTTGAGGTGATGTGGAGCCCTTGGAGAGCCGCTATGCATGGATCCCTGAGTGCGGAGCGTGGGCTTGTGGGCCACCCAGTCGGAGGTGTGGGAGGGAATCCTGGGGCGTAGGATTCATAAATATTTTTTCACAGGTATATTGTATTTTCCTAACCAGTATGCCTTAGACACCTGAATGCAGGTGACAGTTGTTTGTTTGTCACTTGTTTTGTACTGAAAAATCCATAAATAAAGGCTATAAAAATATTTTCTAATTAAATAATATGTACAAATGAGGGGAGAGAGGAATGTCTCTAAAGTCAGGTAGGCTGAACACCCTACCTATTTCAGATATTAAAAACCATGCGAAGATTTACTAAAAAGTCACGCAACGCAGCAAGGCAAAATGCTGCGCTGCATTGAGTGACAGGGAGAGAGCAGAAACGCGCCATATTTACAAAGATATGATGCACTTCTCTCCCTGCGGTGGTGCACTGTGTGCTGCCTGGGCCAATGTTGGCATCCTTTGGCCATGGTGCAAGGGTGCCTGCATTACAAGCATGATTGCTTTTGTGAAGGAAGGGATAGCTTCCTTCACAAAACAATCTGTAAAGGCATATTTCTCTCTGCACGCTGTGGTGTCCAGTTTCTCCCACCCCAAAGAAGGACTCACTTTATTTTTTGATGATAACTTTTGTTTTTTAGAATTAGGGCTCTATTGAAGTGCTGTGTTTACACTAACAGAGCCTTGCTGTCTGTGCCTGGGTAAACGTCTAACCTGACAGCCCATCCGCCAAGTGGCCGCTAGGTCACAATGACATTTGTCCAACTCCATTGAGGGCGGGGCGACCGTCACTCATTTTCCCTGTCTGTGTCTGCAATGTGCATAGACAGCCATCTTAGAGTTTGTTTTCTTTAATAGAAAACGCACTGCAAGATTGCAAGCTATAGGTGTGCTAGCGTCATAATGCATGCATTTATTTTCTAATGGCAATGAAAAAAGTATTGTCAAAGTCAATAGCTCGGCCTTTTAGAGTTGAGATCTATTGACTCTGCTTACCACCAAGCAGTTGCAGCTGTCCATGCAGTAACGCGCAGCCTTCTTTTCTATTCCTGGAGCCATACAGTTTTATGGTGCCCTAGGTTTTAGAAATCCATGATTTCTCTTTGTAATGTCCTACCTTTCCACCCCTTAAATCCAAGGTGAGAGTTAGCAGTGTTTGTAGGGAATCTACAGTCTGTGACGGTCAATGTGACTCTCCCTGCTTAATACATTGCTTGTCTTCCACTAGGGTTTATCTGACATAATACAATGGCAGCATAGGGGAAGAAGGGCTGCCTTATGTAACTCTCAAGCCCTGGGATTTTTGGACATGTAGTAGGGGCTACCATTAGCTAGGGTCCCAGATGGATGAGGACGCAGTGGGTGGTGTTTCAGGGGATGAGTAGTGGCTGCACAGAGAATGCTTCCCCTTTTTTGCCTTTCCTTGTGCACCCAGGGGTCAACAAAGTGTTTCTGCTCCTTATAATTAGGGTGGAAAATGACGGGTAATATCCTTGGACAATATCCAAGGAGAACCACTGAATACAGAGGGAAGACTTGCTCAAATTTCTTGGACCCCTTGATAAGGCAGATGACAGCATTTTGAACTATCTGGAGTCTGGAGCAAAAGCTCTTGGGAAGGCCAAATGAAAGGTGGCTATTTGTATTTAATCTCGACTTTCGGAGGCCCCTGGTAGCTGCCCCTTTTCCCAAGTGTGTAAATCTGGGGAAATAACTTATGAATTATCTAAAGTTGAAAACAAAGCATGCAGAAAACATCCCAAGATGTCACGGATAGACAAGAGGTATGCATCTATGGGAAAACCCAAGTTTATTTACTTTTGTGGTTGGTTTGAATCAAGTTCCAAATTTCAGCCCCCAAAAGATTTCATTCCAGAGTTCCATGATGCCAGTGTCAACCAGGGCTGGACTGGGAACAGAAACCGGCCCTGGCAAACTACTCATCTGCACCCCCGCCGGGGTGAGGGGGAGTGCAACCGAGCAGTTTGCGAGGGACGGTTTTGCCCGATTTTGTTACCGGGGACCGATATTGCCGACCCCGGTAACAAAAATGGCCCCCAAGGAGCCCAAAACCAGCCCCCACCCTAGCAGCCTACCGGGGAAAGGCCCGGTGCCCGCTATGGCCAGTCTGGCCCTGGTGTCAACCTTGGCCTCGGTTTTAGGTGAGTATAAGTTGAGCCTGTGGCTGTGCATCTAATACAGGAGCCAACAGGCAGAAACAAAAGTGTTTAATGGACTTCCCCTGCTCAGCATCCAATGGGGGCAGGAGTAGGATTTGGAAGTCATTGCTATAAGTGATACACTTGCTGTTATAGGATCAAATACGGCGAGTCAGTGGCTCATGATAGATATCGAAAATTCTTGGAGACAATGGGTATCCACCAGAAACCCCAGCAGTCATCTGTTCATGCTTAGATATTTAACAAATAATGTACATGGACTGGGTCAGAGCAGTCGGGAAACAACCATTACAACGCAGTCATTACAACGCACTACCTCTACAATGCAACTGCCTTTACATCGCATGCCGTTACAACGCATGTCACTACAACGCATGTCACTACAACACATGCCATTACAACGCATACCATTACAATGCATGCCATTACAACACATTATAAGGTAAATAATGGGGATTTTTTTGTTTTAGGGTGGGTTTGGGTTTTGAGGTACATGGGGATAGTATTTTTACCCCCATCACTATTCAACACTTACCCTACTGTTACACTCACTGGAGTGGGAATGGTAATATTATCCCTACACTATCCAACACTTACCCCAAAAGTATTATGCGTTGTAATGATATTTTCTAAAAATGCGTTGTAATGGCATGCGTTGTAAAATCATGCACTGTAATGGTAGTTGCAATGTAAAAACTGCGCTGTAAAGGCATAATTTGTCATTGTTTGCATTGTAATGTCATATATTAGACCAGTCTAGCCAAGGATATGCTACTTAGGATACTGTGGCTGTGATCAGCAGACAGAAGGCAGGATATCTGACCCGGCTCCGACCCAATACACCATCTCCCCACGGCTGACTTGCATGAGTAAAAAGCATGATAGGTGAGTCCAGAGCCACTGCTGCAATTCACAAATGATGGCTAGGCATTTAATTACACAGGGGTGTCTGTGGGAGTAAATCTCCTCCCTAGAGCGGGGAGGGGGCATTCTGTGGCTGAAAACGCTCTGGAAGCTTAGGGTATTCACAAACAACGATCCAACCCATTCCCAGGCTGGAAAAGGCCAAAGCTATACTCCTATCAAAGGCAGGAGTAAATCTCTTTTCAGAGTGACACCTGGAAGGGAACACCTCACTACCACGAAAATTGTGTGGATATGTGAAGGGGGGTTCACGAAAGAAATACATGATTTCCGAATGGATGAAATTTAAGAAAACATTTTAGCAAGTATATTTGCACCTGTTCCTTTCTTGCATAAGAAAATATACACTCGTATACTCTCCACTGCAAACATGAAATGCACAGATGTTTTCCTGAAGTTCTGTTGCAGATTTTTCAGTGTTACCACAAAATGTTTTGTAAAGTCACAGAAAATAGGAAACTCGCATCCTGATGAGGTCAGGAATCGCCTTTTTGCTTTAAGAACCAGGACTCTGAAGTAATGTCTGATCTGGGGCCCTCTGTGCCAGCTCTCCTAAGCTCCAATACAACTGCAGGGAAGAATACCGCCAACAAAATGTAAGTGTTTGTGCCCTGCTAATCTGATTAAGAGGGCAAACGGTGCCCCCCAGATGCCAGTTCGTTTGTCCTGCCATTTGCTGACCAGTAAAGCGGTACATAAATCGTTTCCCAGCACATTTTCCATCATTAGTTTTACAGATCTCAGCAGAAAAGGTATATTCGATCGGATTTATGGCCCTGGACAGTCTGCCAGAACAGTGATGACTTTGCAACGAGGGGTGAAACAAGAACATTTGGGGGATGAAAATGCAACAGTTGGGTAATGTTTTGCATATTGGTTCCTACCCTGGAAACTAACTCTTGCAAATAGCTCAAATAGATGCCTTTCCGGAGTGGCAAAGGTAAGGGTACACCCCCATATCTCATGGGGTGCTGAGCAGCCGCGGCTAGTACAGGTAAACGCGGTGGAGTGGGGGTGAGGCTGGAAGTGACAAGCGACGGAATAGGGAAAATAGATGAATAAATAAATAAAACCACTTACCGTGCGCTCGCTGCATCGCCGAATTGGCGATGAGATGAGCGCAAGGTAAGTGGTTTTATTTATTCATTTATTTTCCCTATTCCATTGTTTGTCACTTCCACTCTACCACCCCCTCCCGAGCACCCCTCTGCGCTTAGCTGCACGGGCCGCCACTGGTGCTGAGGGAGGGGTTTCTCCATGGGAACATGTTTTCTAAGCGCTCAACAGTTAAAAATGCCTTTCATATTTCCACCAGGAATAGTCCAGTGCATTTTCCACAAATGCGGAAAAAATTCGGGGCATATTTACAATTACACTGTCGGAGTGCAGAGTTAAGCCACGATTGCGAACGCTCCGCTCCTACAGTTTCCAAATGCAGGGATGCGCCATATTAACAAGAATGAGGCATACCCATGAGTTTCCCTAGAGCTGGCGCTAAATTTAGCTGTCTAGCGCCAACGCAGGCACTCTTGCTCCATAATGCAAGGGTGCCTGCGTCACGGGAAATTATTGTTCATGTGCAGGAAGCTCTCCCTTCCTGCACATAAACAATCACTAATGGCGATTTGTAACTTCTAACTGTGCTGCTTCATGCAGCACTCATAGAAGTTGCAACTCGTCATTTTTAGGTCTCGGCTAAGCGCGTGGAAGCGCGTTCTCGCCGAGAACCTTTTGTCGCCGTGTCGGCTTTCCAGGAGACAATCCTGGCCACGCGCATCTCTTTGGAGGCGATTTGAAACTTGCACGCGCACAAGTACGAGCGCTGTTGCAATGCGCGCAGCTCCAATACAACACACGCATGCGCATACACAGAAACACACACACAAGGGCACACGCACGCACATACATACAGAGACACCCCCCACACACATACACACACACGCGCGCACACACACACAGGTGCACCGAGGCGCCCCCCCGCCACCGTCACCGTCGCACACATACATACACACACAAGCATACACACACACACACACACGAGTGCACCAAGCCCCCCAATGCCCTTTTGAACTTACCGGGCCAATCTCGGGGGACTCCGCTCTCGGCACGCGGCGCGCAACCTCCTGCTGGCGGCCCCGGGGCTCTCCACCGCTCACAGGAGCCCCGGGCCGCGAGGCGCATTGACTCGCCTGCCTCCTCTTCCGGTCTGGACGCGGCCCCGCCCCCGTCACAGGCGACCTTGCCTGACTTCCGGTGCGGCCGCGGTGGGATTCCGGGGGCATTTTCTGCACAAACCTTGTTTAATGATTGCAATTGTACTTGCGATTGACGTAGCTTGGAGAATTCTCACTGATGTAGGGGCACAAACGGACACGCTGGTAAGGTAATTTGCCCGTCATTCAATGAAGCCTCCTGTAGCTAGGAAGCCATCTCTCGATTAACCCTTTCTGAGCTATAGAAAATTGTGCCGCATCCGTTGGTGGCTACCTGCGCAGTGCTGAGCATTAGACATTGACCTCCCATGATGACTCTCCTTGGGCGAGATTTCAACATGTTTTAAGTTGAAGTTTTTTCCATGAGACGGTCACTCCAAGGTTCCACTGCCGCTGTTAGACTAGAATTGATCTCGAATGCTACTTCATGCTAACCTGAAACCAGTCTTTATTGGGTAATTATGAAGGGCATTGTTCACCAATAATCTGTCCTGTGTTTTGCCAACACATGGATTTGATTGTGATATTTGCCAACTTGGTAAGGTAATTTGCCCGTCATTCAATGAAGCCTCCTGTAGTTACGAAGCCATCTCTCGATTAACCCTTTCTGAGCTATAGGAAATTGTGCCGCATCCGTTGGTGGCTACCTGCGCAGTGCTGATCATTAGACATTGACCTCCCGTGATGACTCTCCTTGGGCGAGATTTCAACATGTTTTAAGTTGAAGTTTTTTTCATGAGACGGTCACTCTAAGGTTACACTGCCGCTGTTAGACTAGAATTGATCTCGAATGCTACTTCATGCTAACCTGAAACCAGTCTTTATTGGTTAATTATGAAGGGCATTGTTCACCAATAATCTGTCCTGTGTTTTGGCAACACATGGATTTGATTGTGATATTTTCCAACTTACTAGCCATTGGGTGAATTGTTCCCAAAACCACATTTGGGTCTAGGCATCAATTGGTTTGTTTCCTTGTGGAAAAAAAGTGGTTTGGGCTGGTGGCGTGACTTGGTTTTCTTGCCTCTGTGTGGCTCTGTGTGTGTGGCTCGGTGTGTGTGTGACTCTGTGTGAGGGTGGCTCTGTCTGTGTGTGTGAGTGACTCTGTGTGTGGGTGGCTCTATGTGAACGACTGGGTGGCTCTGTATGTGTGTGTGGGTGGCTTTGTGTGTGGCTCTGTGTGTGGGTGCAAATGCAATAGGTCTCGCATTTGCGAGAGATTAAGCTATTGGCATTGTAAATGACAATGCCATTTATTTATATGTTTTAAAAACAAAAACAGAAATAAAAAATGTCATGAGCAATGCCAATAGCTCTAACTTTAACAATGCCGAGACCATTGCATTGTAAATGCTTGTTTAATGATTGTTCATGTGCAGGAAGGTAACCGTTCGTGCACATGAACAATCACTAGTGGTGATTTGCTGTTTCTATGTGTGCTGCAGAAACAGCAAAAAAGAGGAGAAATTAATAATTTCTCTTTGTTTTGCCAGGTTAAGACCAGGTTTCCCTGGTCTTATTTTTGGCGCTGCCCCATATTTACCCCACCCTTGTAAATAGGGGGCAGTGTTAAAAAGCTATAGGTGTTGCAGCAGAACGTCCACCCCAACACCCATTGCCCACCCCTTTAACGCTAAGTGCTGCGTGAAAAGGAACCATTTGAAAGGTGGCGTTAAGCCACGTTAAGTGGCTTAACGCCGCCTTGTTAATAATAGGAAGGGCTTATCGTCACCAGAAAGTCACAAACAGCGACATTCTGGAGGCGATAAGCTCTTGTAAATATGCCCCTGCATGTCCATAGCAGACAAGGAGTACCCTTGAGAATGTCTGATTCGCACTCCTGCAGATTTTCTTCAACGTTTTTTGTAGCATGCACCTTGCCTGTGGGCATTAGATATCTTTACAACAAAACAATTGTTACACATTTTTTTAAATATTATTTAGGAAGAGGGAGATTAAGTGATTTGCCCAGAATTTCAGGGTGTTGAGTCGCAGCCTGTGGAGCTCTAAAAATTAGCATTTTTACTCCAATCATAGGAGTAAGTCGAGGGGGCGTGGCCAGCAGCATGCCGAGCTAGACGTTTAGCCCGGGAGCTCCCGGCCGGCAAATACTAGATCCGACAATCATATGGGGCATAACCACTCCAAAATACTTATACAAGTGTAGCATGGACCCGTGAGGCCGTAGCGCTACCTGGGGGACTCGCCGGAGCAACGGGAGTCGCGATAGCGGAGCTCAACTGACCGGCTACCGCGAACGCCCAGTGAGCAAGTTGGCGGCGCCGGCGCCGATCTAAGACCAGAGAGGCAGCGGGGACCAGAGAACGACCTGCGGCAGTAAACGAAGACTCCTGCAAGCACCGAGAGTCCTCAAGACGGCTGTGGTGAGACCGATTGGCATTCCTCTCGGCGCAGGTGGTTCCGACGTCCGGTGACACTGCTCCAACATGGCGGAGTGAGTCGGAAGTGGAAACCGGGACTCAGTAGCGGAGAGGCGAGGCAAGGCAGACAGAGAGGCAGACACCGCAGCGGACCCTGGCCAGAGTCTGCGACCCAACGGGACGACCGCCCGAGGAGACCGAGCCCGGAGGTGAGGGACCACGACAGAGGGCCGCCCTTTACTAATATGGTGGCGTAAGCAGTCGGAGATCCGCCAGGCCGGACTGGGGGCACCCGCGGATAGCGGGAAAGGCAGAGCTGATCAGGGGGGGAACCCGCGCTGCACCGGGGGTGCCCACGAAACGGGAGGCAGTCACCAGGATGAAACATTACCGGCTGCCCTTTACCAACATGGCGGCGCGGTGACGTAGGGCAGCCAGCACGCGAGTAAAGCACACGTCGGCGCCCAGGGACCAGGGCACGGTGAGACCCCCGACAGTGGCCGAGCACCAGGGCTGCTGGGAGTAGGGGATCCCTTAGGTGCTGGATTGAATGTGTCAAGAGGCTCCTAACAGCAGGAGTGCAACAGCAGCGATACAGATTGGGGGAAGCAGAGGCCAAAAGTCCTGAGCAGCAGCAAACACTTCCAGAAGGCGAGGGAACTCAAGCTCTAAGCACTGGCACCCCTGCCACGTGGACCCCACACCCCCTCTGACTGGGTGACATACCAGTGGGAGCAGCAAGGGGTTGGACTCCAATGGGCTACAGACGGAGGGAAAGGGTGCCTAACTAGACCACAACCCGGACTTCGACCAGTCCCCAGTGGAGCACCGATGACCGTTGACGGAGACCCGGGCTGGCAGTGAGGGCGCCCCGGAGCGGCGCTGACCCTCGATAAAGGACGTGCATCTCAGCAGCGACATTGACACCCGGGTCCGGAGGGTGGCATCTAGAGGTCGTGCCTGGCGCACCCAGTAGGAACTGGAACCGGATAGGCACCAGAAAGACAGAGCTGCAGCCACCACGGTTCCTAGTGCAGTGATCGTAACCGTATTGCAGCCCAGGAGGGCCACTGACCAGAGGCGGCCGACCATGGGGAAAAAAGACACTCTACCTAAACCCCCGAAACAAGGCCCGATGGATAACTTTGCGACATCATGCCAGGGAAAGGAACACCCCAACGCAGTGCCAGAGGGACCCATAGACACAGGTAGACTGCTGGCAGCGATTCAAGCCTCAAGATCAGACATTCAGGAATCCCGAGCGACCCTAGAAGTTAATATTGGTGAGGTAGGATCGGAGGTCACTCTCCTGCGACAAGACTTCAGGAACCTGTCGGCCAGAGTCACAGATACGGAAACGCGAATCGGGGAGGCAGAAGACTCGCTCACCACACTTCGGAAAGACATGGTAGAGCTCCAGGCTTCGCATAGACAACTATTGTGGAAGGTGGACGATGCCGAAAATAGGGCACGCCGCAATAACCTACGCTTTGTGGGATTTAGAGAAGGAATCGAAGGAAATAACATGGCGGCGTTCCTCCACACATGGCTGTCTACTACCTTCCCAGCGGCGAAATTCTCTGCGTGTTTTGTAATTGAAAGAGCGCATAGAGCACTGCTAGCAAAGCCACCGAAGGGTGCGAGACCTAGACCGGTTATCGCACGCTTTCTCAATTTTGCAGACAGGGATTTGATACTGCGGGAAGCACGAAAACTGGGTGAGATTCGTTTGGAGAATACGAACATCATGATCTTCCCGGATTACAGTCAGGAGGTACAGAAACAGAGACGCTCCTTTGATGCGGTGAAGGCGAAACTCAGGTCCATGAACGTCACCTACATGTTGCTTTTCCCGGCCAAACTTAAAGTCATATACAAAGAAAAATCATTATTCTTTAACCACCCTGAGGACGCGTGGCAGTGGCTCGAGGAGAGACCGATCCTCAATAGCAGAGAAGCCGCAGGGCGTGAGGAAGTGGATAGATCCCTGAGAGAGAGAGCACAGTGGGGCCTTCCTAAACCCCAGCGACGGAGATCCCAAAGACTACATTCCCGCACTCCGGGGACACCCTACCCGGCACGCACCGCCATGAGAATGAGGAGAGGACGATCGGAGTCGTCGGGGGAATCATCTACAGCGGGCTCTAGAAGGTAGGATATCCGTCACCAGGTTCGCTCGGAAGGAGAGGAGGAAGACGACGCAGACGGTGGAGCATCGGCAACCGAGGTGGATGAGCATGGAGAGGAACAGAACTCGATACATCCACTGGTAAAGGAGATACGTCACCTAGAACAAGACTCCTCTGACAAGAATAGCGGGACTGATACAGCTACGCAAGATTCACATTCATGATCGTTGATTGAGTGGGTGTCCAGAGACAACGGCCGGAGAGACCGGAGACACGCAAGTTGACGCTACCCCCTGTTGTTTTTTACCATCTAATTAGATGGTGTTTCTTGAGTTGGTTTGTTCGCCTGTTGGGGCGCAGAGTGGGGATTGATAGCCTCTCCGCTTTTCACTTTGGAGGGGAGGGTGAGGAGTAGTTGAACAACGGGAAGGCAAGGGTGGGCGACAGACCGGTTCCCGCTGAAAGCTCTGTCCTGTACTGGGAGGAGTCTGGAAGGGGAGGGCGGTGGGGAGGTGGGGGGAATGGGGAGATGCAATGTTTTACCAAGTTGGGGGGGAGGGGGGC
This sequence comes from Lissotriton helveticus, assembly GCF_964261635.1. Classification (NCBI taxonomy): domain Eukaryota; kingdom Metazoa; phylum Chordata; class Amphibia; order Caudata; family Salamandridae; genus Lissotriton; species Lissotriton helveticus. The sequence goes on along the minus strand of NC_136069.1, from coordinate 1,590,989,328 downwards.
AGAGTTGGAGGGGGGGAACAGTGGGAGGTGAGCTACAGACATACACTTCGACACACCGATCCATACATCCATCACCGCTACCTATGGTAGATGAGAATCGACACTCACAATGGCAGGTACACTAGCAGCTACTCAAGGGGAGGACAAGGGAGTCTCTCTTCTAACATGGAATGTGAACGGCCTGGGATCGAAAATTAAAAGGGGATTGGTGAATACATACCTTAAGAGAATGACACCGGACATCATTCTACTGCAAGAAACACACCTTAAGGGGGATAAATGTGCGTTCATAGCTAGAGGTAGCTACAAGGTCTTGGCACACGCAGGGTACACCTCGGACTCCTGAGGGGTAGCGATCCTAGTCAAAAAGTCGTCCCCATTCTGCACCACACGCACATGGAGCGACCCTCAGGGAACATATGTGGGAGTGCAAGGGACCTGGAGGAGACAAAGGTACACTATAATCTCGGTATACGCGCCTCCGAAGCTACAAGCACGCACGCTCAAGGCGCTCACATCCATTCTCCTTGACACAGCGGACACCGTGCAAATAGTGGGGGGCGATTTCAATGATGTAATGTCCGAAGTACAAGATCGCATGGGACAACCACGTAGAGGGGGAGTGCAGACAGCCCTGTCACACCTGATGACTACTATAGGACTCATTGACATATGGCGATGGCGCCATCCTACACGGACCGCCTATTCGTTTTACTCCGGTGCACTTGGGGTCTTTTCCAGACTAGACTGCATCTTCGTAGTGAGGCAATATCTCACAGCTGACGATGTAGTAGAATGCAAAGCCAGGGGAATCTCGGACCACTCACCCCTATATGCAAAAATGGGAGGACGGGGGAGGAGAGGGGCGGAATGGCGTCTAGCGGCATGGGACAGCCAGACACCGGAGATCGCGCGTGGCATCAGGGCAGACATTAAGGTGTATATAGCGGAGAATGAACGTTCAGTAACTTCGGGGATCACCTTCTGGGAGGCGATGAAACCTGTGCTACGAGATAGGATACAGAGGAGGTTGGGGGAGGAGAGACGGAAACAACAAGCAGAGGTAGCAGACCTGGAAGCCACGATTTTGACTTTGGAGGAGGAGTATCAAGCACACAAGGGGGCAGGGACACTGCGACAACTGCTTGATGCACAACAGGCCTATAGAGAGGTGGTCTCGAATGAGGCGAGGACACAATCCCTGGCGACTCTCCACCGTCTCTACGACGTGGGGGATAAATCGGGTAGGCTCCTGGCATGGTTAAGTAGAAAGGAGAGAGCGGAAAGATGGGTGGAACAAATTAAATCTGCGGAAGGGGGAATAGTAGACATGGATGGGGAGATAGCTGAGGCGTTCGCGACACACTACGAACGCTTTTATGAAGCTAGAGCCCTGGGAGACACAGAAGTGGCGCTACAATACATGGAACAGACTGAGATCCCAACACTGTCCCCCGAGACATGTACGATACTGGAAGCGGATATCTCGCTGGACGAGATATCGGATGCTATAACAAAATTGAAATCGGGTAAGACACCGGGACCGAATGGATTCCCAGCGGAATTATTTAAAAAAGCGACCGATCTCCTAACGCGACACCTTAAAACTCTCTTCACCGCATCGTACCAGGAGGGGGTCCTGCCACCGGACCTCGCACTGGCCACCATTGTGCCGATATATAAGGAAGGCAAACCCAAGGAAGAGTGTGCCTCCTATCGCCCGATCTCTCTCCTAAATACGGAGGTGAAGATTATAGCAACCGTCTTAGCTACTCGCCTGAGAGCGGTGGTCCCGGACCTCATCCACATGGACCAATCGGGGTTCCTGCCAGATAGAGCGACCAAATTAAACCTCAGACGTACGCACAACTGGTTGCAGGAAGTCAAAGAAAGGAGTGAACCCCACTGGTTCCTTTCGCTCGACGCCGAAAAAGCGTTCGACGCGGTGCACTGGCCATTTCTCATGGCGGCACTTCAACGATTTGGTTTCGGCCCAAAATTTCGGGGTTGGATACAGCTCCTATACACGGCCCCGACAGCGCGAGTGAGAGTGAACGGGAAATTATCCCGCAAATTTAGAGTAGAGAGGGGCACACGCCAGGGATGCCCATTATCCCCCCTTCTATTCACACTAACCATCGAAGTCCTGGCGCTGAACATACGACGGAACCCGAATATTCACGGCTTTTCGCGAGAGGCCACGGCTGCGGTCCAAGAAAAAATATCCCTCTATGCCGACGATGTACTACTGTACATCACTAAACCGGACGTTACGGTGCCGGAGTTGTTTAGGGAATTGGACAATTTTGGAGCGAGAGCAGGCCATACCATCAATTGGCATAAGTCGGTTTTATACGATCCACAGGGAAAGGAGGAGTGGGGGACCCTACCCAAGCGACTGGTCACTACCGCCACAGGCTTCCAATACCTGGGCATACATATTACCCTGGACAGGAAACTCTCATTTTCCACAAATATAGAACGGATTATGGGAGATGCAGTGGCGGACATGAATAGATGGAAACAGCTGCCGCTCACCCTTCTGGGCCGGGCGGCAATGTATAAAATGATTACCCTACCTAAGTTCCTTTACGCGTTGCAAAATGAATACTACCCACTCCCGGCCGCGACGATACCAAAGATACACGCGGATCTCCGTACCTTTCTATGGCTAGGAAAGTAACCGCGGATAGCCCTGCAGACGCTCAGGAGGCACCAATACAGTGGGGGGATCTCGCTTCCCAACCTGGAGGCCTACTATTGGGCGGACCACCTGACTCCGGTAAACGAGTGGATCCATGCACCGGCGGACCACCCGACATATGCACTCGAAAGGTACAAATTCTCACCCAAAAATATGCTATATTATCTATATGGTGGTAGGGCTAGGACGTCACTCCTACCGGCGACCGTGATTACACTAAAAGCCTGGCTCAATGCTACGAAACAAATGGGTTGGGAGGCGAGACCCACTAGACAGACGCCGTTGTGGCACTGCCAATGGCTACCAGAACTTTGTAAGCTGCGGGGCTTCCAGAGGTGGGACGACATTGGCATATCGAGTATAGGGGAGGTGATCTCCAGGGGAGAACTGAAATCCTTCCAGGCATTACGGACAGAGTTTGGGCTGCACCACACACAAATGTTCAAATACACACAGCTGAGACATGCGTGGAGGGCCCAAAACATCTCGCTCACGGAAATGCCGGAGTACGCGCCGCTAGAGAGCAGACTCCTCCAGGAACAGATAACGTGCCAGGCAGTCTCCCTCACATACAAGACTCTGACTAATAACATATTAGGTGACTTGACGACACTTAGGGGCAAATGGAAGGCGGATGTGGGGGCCATGGAAGATCTGGACTGGGAGATCACCTCATGCATCCCCGGGACGTAGCGATTAAATCAAGGCTACGCCTAATTCAGTTAAATGTACTCCACAGAACGTACTTTGATAGAACACGGCTCCTTAAAATGGGGAAAATAAGTGACCCAGCTTGCCTCCGGTGTCGTCAGCAACTAGGGAACTTCTACCACACCATTTGGGCATGTGCGAATATACAAACCTATTGGTCTCACATTTTTGCTGAATTGGGGGAAGTCCTGGGGGTGGAACTGTCGCCGAGTCCAAGCTGGCCCTGTTGGGTATGACGAATGATGTGGATCTGCCCCGCCCACTGATCATTTTCCTGGTGCTAGCACTGGTAGTGGCAAAAAGAGACATTGCAAAGTATTGGGGGGCCACAGAGACACCAGACATTGAAGAATGGAGGCGAGGGCTAGATCTTTATATGGCTGTGGAAACAGTGACATATAAGGCGAGAGGCTGCCCCAAAAAGTTCCGCAGAGTGTGGGCCAAGTGGAGGCAATACCATGGACTGGAGGGAGGGCAGTGAGGGAGTACACCACATGGGAGGGGGGTTGCCAGATAGTGATTGTAAATTCGGAACGGAGCGGAAAGGGTAATACAGTCCTGTGTGAGATCCCCGGCAGGCCAGCATGAGGTACGAAATGCACAAAACTCTACGGACGGGGGGTACGGGTGGTGGGTGTCGGGACGGGGGCAGATGAGCTGCACACTACTGTGCAGGTCCATCCGGAGAACCTATACTGAATGCAGCCGGAGGGGTAAGAAGTGGCTCATCACATGACTGTAGCAGTGGTTTCAGTTAAATATACAATGGGGGGGGGGGGATAGTTGGGGTTTAAAAAGAAAAAAGCAGAAGTTTCTCCAGGGCTTTGAATGTCTATACCGGCTATGGAAGATATGCTTTACCATGCAATTTACACTCGCCGCCCGACCTCCGGGGTGTGGGCTGAATGGCAGTGTGACATTGTAACAACTGTGCGTGATCTGCCCAAATTTGATTCAGCTGAAATACTCCCTACGGGCCGGTATTTTCTGTGTTTTCTGCAATAAAAAATAATTTATAAAAAAAAAATCATAGAAGTAAGTCTAGCATGTGAAGATTTACATCTTCTATATAAATCAAGCCCAGATTTGTTTTTGTAACTGAAATGTACTTTCCCAAAGCAGTAGCTATCTTAATGGTCCCTATTCTAGGAGCAGACTAAGGGAGGTTTTCATCTCTACCTGAGTTCAGGACCGGGTTCCGTTATTGTACGATATATTAAAGCTCCACGAAGCGCCTCCTTGCACCCAGTGGCGGCTGCAAACTTCGGCGAGTGGAGAGGCGGGCAAATGGGTGGTTTGTGTAAAAAAAAAAAAAAAACAATAAGTAAATAAAATTAAAATATACTTACCGTGGCTGCTGTTGCATCGACCTAGCTCCGGTCTTAATCCCTTGAAACTCCTCGGCCCCAGCTAACTCTCTTAACCAATCCTAGCACTGCTCTCACAGCATCAGAGCAGCGCCAGGATTGGTGGGAGTGGCCTCTATCAGCGCTCACAAGAGCACTGGAGGCTTTTGCCTTCTCTAACCCAGATGTCTTAAGACCGTGTTGTCAGCGGTCTTCCGCTCGCCGTATTACGAAGTACCTGATGTGCTGGTGGTCTACTGGCAGTGGAGTCCAATGGAGTGATGTTTCGCTTCTGTGAAGATAGGTAAGTACTACGTGTTAACATCACAATATACATATAAGTTGTGTATGTGTCTTGATGTATGTGTAGGTCATGTGTACTGTCTGTTTTGTTGCATGTAACATAACACAAGCCCAAAGTAACAGTTACCATACACCACATAGGAGAAGTGACAGAGAAGCCTGCATTCGATTTTGGTCGACAACGGGGTTGCTGAGCATCAACAAATGCATGACCTTCCACCAACCGACCAGACACCTATGATCTGTCTCCCTCTTCCTCACAGACACCCCCCCTCCACAGCCCCCTAACTACAGAGCATGCTCTTTTCGCAGCTGGTGGCCAAAGCCCGGAGCAACCTTCCTCCGCCCCTCAGGACTGCCCCATTGATCCAGCAATTCAGGAAAGGACGCAACACCTGACTGTACGAATCAACAAACCACCTCGCAGCAGTGAGCAGCCAGCAACTCCAGTGCCTTGAGACCCTCATGGCTGATCTGCAGCGCTTTATAAATAATTGATTGATTGACCATTCGCCAATAAACATACTGGCCATTTGTTCACGTTGAGAAATTCTGGAGGTGCCAGGAGATGGCCCTTGAACAGGAATTTGTGTCAAACACTCTATCCCTCTTTTTTCCGTCCCCGTGTCCTGAGTACCATTAAGTTGGCAATAGTGACACCTGTTATTTACAGTGCTTAAAATTGGCAGGAGCGTAGTGTGAAGCGCTATATGCAAAACAAGTTATTAGTATTAGCCATTTAGGAATTGCTGAGACAGCTCTGACATACTTCTAAACACAGAGACCTACCTGCACTTGCCGCACTTGCCGCAACGCTTGCTCCTGGGGCCCTGACGCTGCCTGTTTCCCCCGCCGCCGTTGCTCGCCACACTGCACGGCCGCTGTGGGGGGGAACTACAGCTCCCAGTGAGCACAGCCTACAGCACCGCCCACTTCCTGTTCTGCCGCGCCCGGAGGCGCTTAAACAGTGACAGCTTCCACTGATGAGCGGGGGACACAGAGACCTACCTGCACTTGTCGCACTTGCCGCGGTGCTCGCTCCTGGGGCCCTGACGCTGCCTGTTCCCCCCGCCGCCGTTGCTCGCCACACTGCACGGCCGCTGTGGGGGCGGGGAACTACAGCTCCCAGTGAGCACAGCCTACAACACCGCCCACTTCCTGCTCTGCCGCGCCCGGAGGCGCTTAAACAGTGACAGCTTTCTCCGCATCGCGGACGGCGCCCAGCAAAGCCCGGGCAAAAGGCGGGCCGTCTGTGGCCGTCCGGGGCAGGAGGAGGCAGGGCTGGGCCCCCCCCCTTTCATTCATCACCACCATGGGTAAGCGCAAAAACCTTACTAACTCTGAGGAGGGTGTCAAAAAGGCCAAGGTCGCTAAACACTCCGAGTCAATTATTTCATATTTGACCTCTGCGGTAGGGGCTTTGTCCAAAGAAATTGCTACTGCGCAACAGGAGCTGGGTTTGCTATCCCCCACACCCATCGTAGAGCCTAACACACTGGAGTCCAATCCCGCCCCTGTCATTCCCTTAGAGCCTGAAGTTATCGTGCTTAAACCATTGCCGTGTCCGGTGGATGGTCTTTGTCAAGTCCAAGACTGCTCTATAGCACCTTTGCCCTCCAGTCAGCCTCTGGGGCCCGGACTTCAATCTACAGCGCTCACTAAAAAGAGGAAAAAGATAGAGGGTGATAAAGTTGGTAAACAGTTGGACATGGACTCAATTGGCGAGCATTTGGAAGCGCTATTCGTGACACGGATTGAACCCCTGTTAGTAGACATTGCTAAAGACATTGTTGATACCATGAGTACATGCCTTGCTGGGTTTTTAAAGAAATGTGCCATGTTTGACGATCTAGTTAAAAAACTTGATTCTGCTCTGGTTTGCAAGACGACGGATATGTCAGGAGCAGAAGTCACTACTGGGAAAGCTGCATTACCTCTGTCACCCCCACCATTGTGTAAAGGAAAGGCTGGAAACACCACCAGAGAAGGGGTCCCCGATAAGGTCCAAAGTAGATTGTCTAGCACCCAGTTAATCGCAGTAGCCCCTGACATGCCCAGGGGGGTTAATAGCCCAGCATTGGGGTTAAGGCCCAAGGAGTGCCAATTACATCTGGACCTCCCCCTGGCAGCTGCGCCCTTCCTCGCTGTGTTTATAGGGGTACCCCCATTAGCACATGGGGAGATAGAACCCACAGCGGCTCTAATACATAAGGCCAGCCAATGGTGTGCTGACTCTAGTAGTGGGGGGACAGTAATTTCTAACCGGATTATAATGGCCAGAAGGGTGGGATGTATTGGACACCGCCCTAAATTAGTGAAGGGCGACTGCATTATAGTTAACTTCGATAGCTTACATCTGGCAGATAGGCTATTTTGGGACGGCTCAGAGATACAAGATAGTGGGAACATGAGACCTGTCCCTTTGGGCTTTTTTTATCCACCGCCAGTTAGAAAACACCTTGTTATAGCCCCATACAGTAGGTCATCCCATCAGTCTGCATATGGCAATGAATGGAGGGTGGTACCTAATAGGGTAACACAGGGAAGAACTACCCCTATAAGAGCAGGTTTGGATCCAGCCCTGTCTAATAGATTCGCCCCACTCGCCGATATGGAGGATATTGACTGACAACCAGCCCCATTGTCGTCCCCCGAAATTGGGCCCCAGTGGGAGGAGGAGTCAACACTCTGCAAACTGATTAGCTGGAATGTTGCAGGCTTGAGAGCTAAAAGGGCAGATCCTTTGTGGGTTAATTTCTTTTCTTGCTACGATGTGATAGCCATCCAAGAATCCTGGGATACCTCAGCAAGTTCTTGGTTGGATGGTTTTGCCAGCTTCTCTGTACCGGAGACACCCAGTTCTGCGGGGAGAGCAAAGGGGGGTCTACTTCTCTTTTGTTCCCTGCAACTCAATGGGTCTTTTAAGCAATTATTGTCAGGTTCCCCCAACCTCCTAATTGTGGAATGGATTGTCTCACCGGTCTGCACACTTCTATTAATTAATTTTTATAATTCCCGGGAGAAGGCAGTAGCCACCGATCACATTGCCTCCCTGGAAACCTTTTTAAATAAATTCAGTCTTAATAAATACACTACTGTTGAGCTCATCTTAATGGGCGATTTTAACACCCACATATGTGTTTCTCCTTGTCATTCAGATGAATATGAGGGTTTTATGGGGGCGACTACACCCCATTTTGAACACACAAAATCAGGAGAAGCGCTTGAAGTACTTTTAGCTAGTTTTAATTTATATGAACCTTATTACACGGGGGGGGAGAGAGCAGCCACCTACAAGGGTACGGACCATGGGCCCGTCATAGATTATATTTTTGCCTCACCAGGGCTGATCCCTAAGGTTCGGAAATATAAGATTATTGCTTCATCCTATAGCGATCACATTCTCTTGCTATTAGAGATGTTATGGGGAGACTCCCAGTGCAAACGGGCAGGCCGCTCCCAGGTCTGGACGGCAGTGGTACCTACCGACCAGGGTAGACGGCTTAAGTGGCGCAAGGTGGTCCCAGAAGATTTTATGGCATCTTTACTTCCTAAAATTGAGGGCCATTTAGGGTCTTGTTTGGACGAAAGGGCCCCTAATCAAGTAATTATAGAGGCTTTTGAATCCATTTGTACACAAGTCTCGAGGGACTTGACGTCAAATCAAACCCAGAGACCTCCCAAGCCCTTCAAGTGGTTTGACGCCAACTGCTCGAGAATTCATAGGAATCTAAAGCAAGCACTCAAATCCAAGCCAAGAGATAAGGTCCTCATCGCCAATTTGAGGAGGGAATATAAATTAACCTTAAATGGGAGGAAAAACGCCATCAAAAGCGATGCATGGAATAAATTACTTGATACAGATGTCTTGCGAGACAGTAAGCAGTTTTGGGATATCATTAACCAGCCGTGCTTTGCAGGGGCAGATAACGCAGTCACTGACTGCGTTATCCCTGATGAAACGTGGCTTCTCCATTTTAAAGAGGTATATGGTGACAAGAATAGCCTAGTCCCATGTGATAGAGAGGCAGCCCGGGCTTTTGTTCCGGTAGAGTTTAATAAGGACGAGGTGTTGAAGGCGATTCTAGAGACCTCAAAAAATAAGGCGCCGGGGCCTGACGGCGTACCTGGGGATCTATATAGACATTCTCCGAAAATGTGGTCTCAGGTGCTAACTAAGGTCTTCCGTGCAGTCAATGACAGCATATTTCCTGCCTCTTGGGCGACCTCCATTATAGTGCCAATATTTAAAAAGGGGCAACATGAGGACCCGGTGTGTTACAGACCGATTTCCCTCCTTGACTCTGCCATAAAGATCCTGGGCAGAGTCTTACTATCTAAACTGGGAAGGGAAAATCTCGAGGTCTGTGGGGGGCTGTCGAACATACAATACGGGTTCAGAGAGAAATGAGGCACCCTGGACCAATGCTCCAATTTGCATCTCATAATCTCCAAATACATGGTGGCCGGGGAGGGGTCACTTTTCTTGGCTTTTATTGACCTCTCCTCGGCCTTCGATTTGGTGAACAGGTCCAAGTTATGGTCCATCCTAATGGAGATAGGGATAGATGCCTCACTAGTCTCCTTTGTGGCCTCTTTACATCAGGAGCTATTTGCCACAGTATGGGTCACAAAGGAGGGCAGGTGTACGCCTAGATTTAGGTCAGAGAAGGGGGTGCGCCAAGGGTGCATTCTGGCCCCCCTCCTTTTTACCATCTATATCAATGGATTGGGAAAACATCTAGAGGCAGGGGTGGCAGACGTCCCGCGTGTAGGAGTAGTGTTTGGGCCGGCCCTCCTATAGGCGGAGGACGCAGTCTTAATAGCGCTTACTGGTAATGGCCTCCAGGTCATATTGGACCTTTTTGGGTCCTTCATGGAAAACCTTGACCTAAGAGTCAATGCAAAAAAATCGCATACCATGATAGTAGGCCGACAAAGATGTAAGCCCAAATCTAAAACTTTCATCTGTAAGGGTGAGGTGGTCTCAAGGGTTTCAGTCTTTCCCTATCTGGGGGTCCTGTTTGATGAGAGGGGAACGTGGGCTCCCCAGATTAGGGCGAAGACTCTATCCTTGGCTCGTTCCACGTCTGCCTTGCTGGGCTTTTCAAGGAGGTTAGGGGCCAGGCCGATGGAGGCACTTGTGAAAATCTACAACAGCAAGTGCATTCCCATCGCATCCTATGGGTCCGTTTTGTGGGGCTATGCCAATCATGATAAAATTCAAACGGTTGAGAATGGGCTCATCAGACACTTTCTATCTGTCCCTAAATCCACTCCCACCTTTTCCATCCATGAGGAGATGGGCCTGTCCTATATCACGGACAAGCTGAAATTGGCTCCCCTGGTTTTTTGGGCAAAACATGGCTCAATTTAGAACTAACTTTGAACCATGCAATTTTGGCGGATGTTGTTTCCATGGATCACGCTATGAAAGTACCCTGGCTGAACTATCTAAAAAACACCTTTGCATCCCTGGGAAGACCCGAACTTTTTCTGGCACCACTTAGTATTAAGAGAGAGAATGTTAAATGGACTAAGCACAATTTTTTGGGGAGGGCACGCCTAGACAGAGAGGAGAAGGAACTAGCGAAGTCATCAGTAAGAACATACCTAGGGTTAACTACCACCCCGTCTCTGGAACTTTACCTTAAAATTGTCACCAAACCCCTACACTGATTTTTACTGACCAAATTTAGGTTTAATTTGATTCATTATACACTAGGTTGTTACCATTTGTGGGCTAAACCAGAAGATGCCCCTCCCTGTGATCGTGACAAATTTTCTAATCAAGATACCATGGATTTTATGATGTTTTGTGGGTTTTATGCTACCGAAAGGAAAAAATATCTGAAACCAGTCTTGAGAGAGGCTGGCTTTATTCATGTCAGGCCCGCATTAATTTATCTCCAGATGCTGGGCAACACTTATACAATCTTTAGTGTTGCAAGCTTCCTAGCGGCGGCATTTAGAAATAGGAACAAACCAGTTTCACTGACTGTTTTATTTTAGTCATGGTATCTTTTTTACTGATTTTTACTGATATAAAATGTATGTATATATAATGTCTACATTCTTGTGCATTAATGAATTGTCGATTTCTTAACATGCTTGTAATTTTTATTGCCTTTTATGATTTCTCGAAAATCGAATAAAGTGTATTTTGACTGACTGACTGACTACTTCTAAAATTATTTCTTCTCTTTTCACTTGTTTGGAATTTATATTACAAAGGATAACATTCTGGCTTTTCCTACATTTTTCCTGGAGAGTTAATTAACCCTTGCCACTACCCTACTCCCAGAGCAGCTTTTGGAGGGGGCGGGGTGGGGGTCCTTGCAAAGGAAATTTGAAACGTTTGAAGAACCCTGCATTCTGGTGAAGGAATTTATTTAGAAAATATATTTATTAAGCATTACATGTTCTCCTCTGATATAAGTACACAAGTCTTTTCATCACAATGAAATGGCCAGATTTTTCAAAAGAATAAAAAACAATTGATGATTGTGCTTTCTTTTGGGTATTGAAATGACGTCTGTCTTATAAAGACCTATTTACCTTTCTTGCTAAAGCAAAAGAGTGAATTTACTGTACTTGCAAGAATGTCCATGATATGTGAGCATTATTTACACCAGTCAAGTATTCACACAGTCATTTGAAGTATATAAAATAGTGCACCTTTAGTACTCTTAAAAACCTTCGTAAATTGGCCCTAAGGCATCTAAAATAGTAATAAATTGGGAATATTTGGGGATTATTCATATGCAATCAGTGCAAATAAAAATGAATGCGCCCTCTTTGTAATTTTACTGGTAGGGAGTTTTGGGTCTGAGTCAATGAGATATGTAACAGTACTCAAACAAGTCCTCCTCTAGAACTACTTCTTGAACTCATAAATGCTTTTGTGAGTCGCCCCTCTGAGTTTCTGGTTAGGGATCCGGGTGGGGGAGGGGGACGGTATTATTATGGGAACTGTGAGATGATTTGTTAATACTTTTAATTCCACTTGCACGAATAAAGCTCTATTTTTAAATTCGGACCATCGTATAAGCTGCTTTTTGTCAGAGGTTCTGGATTTTTTTTGGAGGCATTATCCATACCAGATAATCAGATTTGTGTTGGTTGCATTCGAATTTGTCAGCATTAAAAATGTAAAAGCTGTCAGTTGTATTTTAATGTGTTAGCAGTAAATAACACCATATGGCCTCGTATAATTTATTTTTCATTGTGGCCAGCAGCGGTTCAATAAAGAACATTTTGCATAAGAAATTAAAATATTGCTAGCAGCACTTACCTCAGACACATTAAAGTAGAGCTGACACAAATCTATTCATGTGGTACAGCCAGAACTAGTGATGCATTCAATTAGGGCCCACACCACTCTGTTAACCAATCGATTCATCAATAAATCAAGTTCTTTCAGTTAAAACCAAAAACTATAAAAACATCATATACATACATACAACCAAATCACACAAAAATTTAAAAAAATGGCAAATTGTCATGGTAACAACATCTGAGTGCAAGAACTTGCTATAATACTCCCTCAAGGCAAAGTGAGCAGTGTATCTACAAACTGTTGCCTGGGAAAAAGTCAGCAGCATTCCAAACACCGTGGGCAAAATCAATTACACTGACATATATTCAACACAGCATATGCCATCTAGGCAGGCACCAACCTGCTCACAGCAGCAGATGGCTATTGTAGCTCCTGAATACAACCCACTAGCTCCAATCTGCTTCATACAAGTGTGTGTAGCATAACAATGGTATTTATATTTTTAACATTTCCATCTGTGTAAGCATGCACTCGAGCATTGATGCCTGTCACATTTTAGCAAATCACACAGGCAAATATAACAAAACCCACTAGTAAATATGAGCATTATCTATAAATATATGTTAAAATATATTTGAATTTGAGTATATCTCATCCTATTTTGTAACTCCCCTTGCTGTCTGTCTGCTCAGCTGTTGACCTGGAATTGAAGACGCACAGCATAGAAACTCACTCACAAGAAGAAACATTTTCTGTATTTTTCCGCTTTTAAAAAAAAATACAGACAGGAAACACATTGCTTTCGTTCTATATTTATTTAAAGAAATGAGTAAAAATGCTAAACTGAGAGCCTTAAACATAACATTACACAACTTAAATTAACATAACATAACGAAAGTTTCTAAAACCAGTGCCTAGCTGATTCTAAAATGACCAAAGAGTTCTAAAACGTCTTCGATACTAATTTCTTTATGTTCAATTATTTTTAGTGATAAACACATATTTTAGCCTTGATTTTACATGTTATTAATATCGGTAGTACACCCACCTCATTGGTTAGGCTGCGGAGCTCTGTATTATTCCCAGTAATCCCTATAATACTGACACTAGGCTTTATAAAATTAAAGTGATACTTACTTAAATGATGCTGGGCAAACACCCAAATTGGTGTTGTATTCCCACACATGTATATGTACCATGCACTGTGGACCATATTACTTGTTATTGAAATATGCAATACAAGTTTTCAAAATTGAAGAACATTATTTTGATAAAAGTGTTAACATACACTCCTTGACTTTTGCACTGCTTGTCACAATTTCACTCATGTGATATGTATCACTAGGCAGTGCAACATCCAATATATTTCAAGCAGGAATTAATATTGGCTCATGTAAAGGCTTTACCCCTAATATTATGTGTAAAGTACTTATGCAGCATTTCAAATAGTAATAGAGGAAAAACACACCACAAAAAAATCCCATACCTATTTAGAAAACTAGTGTACAATGTAATAAATCATGTAAGACCAAAATTACAAAAATCTAATTAGTAGAACTGTAGATATTCTATTTTGAAATGTTTTGTCAAAATCGAGTACAAAGAAACAAAACTCTCCAACCGTGGATATCTGGTTGCGGTAGACTGGTTTCAAGTAACGAGTTCAGGCCATCTGCGATGGAGCATGGGCTGGATACACAATTGTGTTCAGTCTGCTGAGAAAGTATCTTGTGGCCTGGGTGTCAAACATTCAAAGTCCTTGCACCTCGCGGGCCGGTGTCGAAGAGCCTTCGACAGGAAGCTGCAATGTGAGGTCTCGACATCAAGATGTGTCTCACAGCAACGAGTCAATGAGCCGCTGTTGAGGAGATAAGACACGCAGGGACAGATCGATGAGCTGTCCACGAAGAAATGTGATGCACTGTCCTGAGTTGGCATCCAGGAAGCCTCCAGGGCCTCCAGGGCTTGCGATGACATGTGTCGTTGTTGAAGACGAACTGCGTTGTGCTGGATCAGAGCGGATGGTGACCTGCGTTGAGATGCGTCAAAGCCGAAGAAGCTGTTGCTAAGAACAAGGGCCCAGCCAACTGACCCTTGGAGATTTACTGGAGTTCTGGGTTCACACAGGCAGGCTGGATTCATGAGGCAGTTCACAGCAGCAGGATAGTGCTGGTGCAGCAGCAGCAAGCCTTGGGCAGGAAATCAGTCCTCGGTCAGCAAGCTGGTCAAGAGGGCAGACTTCACAGCTGGGCGGGCCTTCTTCCTGGCAGAGTCCACCGGTCCAAAAGTGATCTGAAGAGTTGTGCCTGAGGGTCCATTACTTATCCCTGGTGCCCACTTTGAAGTTGGAGAAGCTTCTAGAGGTTTGCACCCCAGAGGTGCTTGGAATTTCCTGCTTCCCTGTCCTGGTCCCACCTTGTTGGGGGCCATAAAAGATTAATGTCAGAACCTTTGTTAATGTACTAAAGCAAAGCCTTTGTGATGTACAAGGGTAGCAGGTGACAGAAGGGCTTGACTGGTTGTAGCGGGCACTGGGCGTTTACCCAGTGGGCCCGAAGGGTAGGGCCGTTTTTGTACTGGTGGGGGCCATTTTTGTTCCTCTGGGCCGCTTTTGCAGCAGTGCTGCAGAATCAGCCCTTGTAACAAAAGCGCAGCAGCATTCACGCCAGTCCCCCCTCCCCGGGAGGCCGGTCGGAAGTAATTGCCAGGGCTGGTTTTGGATCCCAGTCCGGCCCTGGTTGACAGCTATGCATCCTATTAAGTCAGAGATGGTCCATACTGCCAACACCTAGTTCCCCTTTTTAGGTCTCGCATACACAGCGCGCAAGTGCCGCTTATGAGGGGACCTTTAGCAATCGCTCAGGACTTTACTTGAAACCCATGCATTTTTTGCATTAGTTTCAATTGCCACTCGTGCACGTTTGTCGTTTCCCTTACGGGAGCGAGCAGTGGCGCCATCAGTTAATAATTATCGTGCTCGCTCCCGCAAGGTAAACGGTGCGCGTCGCTGCACTCGCCCACCGCAGTCACGGACACGCCTTCCAGATTGCCAATCTGCCAGCCCCAGTCCCTGCTCTCAGCCGCACTCCCCCCACTTGTTTATTATTGTAGTTTTAGTGTCCTGTTCCGCTTTTACTTCGGTGGCCATAGTCTCGCTTGTTTGGGGGGGCGTATACAGTAACTCTGGTGGGGAGAGTGACTGACACCCCATTGGCCAATCACCACCACACTTAACCGGGATTCCTGCCGTGGCACTCCTCCTGTTGCTTCAAGTGTTGTCAACCACCCCACCACCATTTTTTTAAACTTTCCAATTTAGCGTCTCACGAAGCTCAGGACCAAGACAATCAAAATTACATGTGTTCTTTTCGGGGTTGTTCCTTGTGGTGTCCATGAACACACGTCACTGTACAGCCTCCACCCCTCTCCAAAATGGCTTTTCCTGAAGTTGCTTGTACATGTTATGTGATTGTTTTTTTAAATAAGGCTTTACGAATGGGCAGCGAGGGCTAAATTTTAGAGTTGGGTTGCCTAAATAGTGTAGAAATATTTATGTTTAAATAGTGTTCCTTTCAGGGTCGTTGCTTGTGGTGTCTATTAACACACAGCACTAATATAGCCCCCACTCTCCTCTCTAGGGGGCTGTCCCAGACACTTGTGCACAAATGTTATATGATTTGCCTATTAAAAATGGCCCTGTAAATGGGCGGTGTGGACCACTTTTTAGTGTCATTATGCTTAAAAAGTGTAGAAATATTTCTGCGTAAATGATATACAAGTATTTATGAAACCGATAAATACATTCTCGTCAGCAATGTTCTCATTAACAAAAGGAAATAACGGTCCCATGTAAACTTTTAGTTTCAAGCCAATCGGAGAATCATTTTAATTAAATTGCAGCCAAATTCAAATTATTTGTAAAAATGAGCACAGGTTCACGCAAAAGCTCAGGTAACATGTGTGTTAACTATTGTCCCTGGAGTTCACTTTTCTAGTTCGAGATAGACAGTCCGGTACAGCGCGTGTTTCCATTGCTCCCGCTACTCTGCTTTGATGTAATTCCATTGTTAGATAACATGCACTTAGGGGTTGGGGATTCACGCAGCGTTGACTCTCCTTCTTGGCTGTGACTTCCACCGTAGAACAGTTCAGCGGCTCCAGGTACCCTGCCACTCACACGGAGCCCCAGCCTTATAGTAAATGGGTCACTAAGAGGTGCGGCCCCCCCAGATTGCATAAGGTGTGAGCAGGCAGCGTCATAACGCTCAAAGTGTCATTTACTGCATACATGTATGACTGGTGGCCTTCTATTTTAGGAACCTGTCCCATCCCGAAAGAAACAGTCCGTAATCTTGGAGTAATGATTGACAACCAACTCTCTATGCGTGACCATGGCCACCATACAATACGTACCTGCTACGGGATAATGCACGCCCTTCATAAACATTTAAAATTGCTCCCACTGCCTTCCCGGCTGCCACTGGTCCAGGGTCTGATAATCAGCCGCGTAGACTATGGGAATGCCTTGTTGGCTTCCATAAATAGCGAATTCATTCATAAGCTCCAGGTCCTGCAAAACACAGCAGCGAGACTGGTTCTACATCTTCCAGCACGATCTCCCTCTGCTCCTAATCTAAGGTCACTTCATTGGCTGCCCATCAAGAAACGTATTGGTTTTAAAATCTGATGTTTAGGCCATAAAACTCTAAATGGACAGTGCCCTCAGTACCTGGCAACAAGACTACAGAAGTACCAGCCTTCCAGGACACTTCGTTCAGCAAATAAACACCTACTTAAAGTTCCAAAGATTCGAACAGTTAAACACAGCTGTAAATCCTATTCTAAATTGGCCCCTACCTTCTGGAACTCTCTGCCCATACATTTACGATTTGAGATTGAGCACTCAAAATTTCGTAAATCTCTTAAAACGTGGCTATTTTAAATCATCTCCTCTGTCTGTGCCTGAGTCTCTGCAAAGCGCTATGAGACCTTTGGGTGATATATGCGCTCTAAAAGAAACAGTACATAGACATATATTGGTGTAGGTGAAAATGTTCCTCCATGGAGTCACACTTGCATCTCTCAGCTTTACTCGCTGTGGTTAGCTGCTTATTTCTCCTCTCTGCTGGTTTTCGAAGCTACTTGAAGACCGTTACAGGAAAAGCTATTTCTGTGCCGTTCTTTCCTTTTTTGTTTTTTTGAGAAACTGCTTCATTTTTTATTAAAGAACGCTAGCCATTTTCTTACCCTGGTTTTAGAGCAGGGCTGTTTATATGGGCTCTGAATGTCCCCCTGAACAGTTTGCCTTTTGACTGAAAATTTTGTACACCTGCCTTCGGATGTAATAACATACTCAGTGCTAAATTGTACTAGTCAATTTAGCCCGGGATGCCAAACATCAGAGTTTTTGTTTAACAATTTCGAAGGCTGAGTAAAATTTGTTTTCCGTCTCCTATTTTAAGACGCAAGAAAGGGCACTGGGGGTGTGGGAGAGGCGAGGAAGGATTCTATATGTAAAGAATCTTAAAAGAGGTCATACATATAAACATTACACACAGGCAAAAGCGACAAGCATCTGAATTGCTAGGTTGAAAGTGCATTGAAAATCAAAGTGTGGGATTTGGTCATCTTTTATTTTAGATTGTGGAATTTCATATATTTCTAATGTAAGGTTCATATAATCTAAAACTGATTTCCTAAGGGTTTAGTAATTTTTTCATCCTACAATGCTATCCTACCTCCATCTGTGTCTGTGCTGGCCCAGTTCCTCCCAATATCAGCACAGCACCATCTCAGCATCAACACAGCACAACCTCCTTATCAGTGCACCACCACCAGTGCAGCACAAAATCAGCACTCTAACTGTAATATCCTTATCACCTCTGTTTTTTATTAACTATATATACATATATATCTTACATGTTTTGGTGTTTTTGTTACAGAAAAAGCTGTGGTGTTTGAAATCATATAACATAGGCAGCAGTGAAATAAGAAATTATTGCATGATTGCCTGTGAAATTCAGAGTTCATCATCATCATAATGATAGCCCCCAAACCACTTTGCAGAATTTTGTAGGAAAACTAGGATTATGCGGCAGGGAGAAGTAAACCATGCAGCAAGGTTATCTAAATTATCTAGAAAAAAAACACAAATTATTAAGTACATTTTCTGGCAGTGTTATTTTCATCCATTTGAGTTGAAGAAAATATATTTGACAAAATCTGCAAATTCTGTGACATGTGTTTTGGGACATGCAGTAAATTCATAACTATGCAGTAAACGCTACAGCCACAGAATCACATATATTCACTAACTCCAACATTGCCCATTGTGTGATCTGCGAAAGGTACACAAAACCTGAACCATTCTGCCTTCTTATTTCAATCACTGCCATTGTTAGTTGAAATTTGAAGGAAATTGCTTTTTCAAGCTAACTACCCAAAATAAACTTTGTTAAAGCAAACTTCTGATTCTAAATAAAGCACGGACAAACACACTTGTAAGCAGTCAGGAAGCAAAGTTCATTTGCTTTAGCTCAGGTGAGAACAGCCAGCGACCAACTGCACTGTTCTGCTGGGGGTTACAATCAGAAGACTTTTATACATTTTGAGCCACGTAGGAGAACATCGCAATGAATATTGTTGGCAAACAATAAATCATTGTGATCAGGTGATAATCAGGAGGCTAATTCAGGAGGAGCACCCAGCATGCACTGAAACTGCCTGCAAGCACATTCTGAGAAAACCCACAAGCTACAAACATCCTGCACCTGGTGTTTGCACACCATCAACAGAAGGTACATGGTCTCAGTGACGAAGAGCAAAAGAGCAATGTAATAACATGAACTGTAAAATGATGTACAACTTATAAAATGGATGAGCAGTTGTTCAAGAAATATATCTACTTCCACAGTCAGCCCTTTGAACAATTGTTCAACATTAATATCAGAACCAATCAATATCTTTATGCATTAATTCCATTACATCTTGATCTCGCTATCAGCTCTGTTGCCTGGGCGGAGTTCTTCGGTATCTTGCATGTCTCCACTACTGTATTGAGTGTGGTGATAGCCTATGCTACCGTAGTGCTGCCATTCGGCAATTTGAAACAGGGCCCAGAAATCTCCATCCCTATCTGCCAAAGGTACATCTGACAAGCCAATCCGACATTCCCTTTGCTTTTCTGTCTGTAACACACAGTCATGCACCTCATCCATTCCATCACACTCAACATTGCACACTACAGGCACCAATGTAGCTGGATTAAGAGACTTACATCGGTGTAAAGTTTCATGTGGGCTAAAAGACACAATTCATAATGAGTTAGTTGATGACAGCATTCAGGTACATCCACAAATTCAGTCCTAAAATGTCAAAGGCTGAGATTACAAATTCATATTTGTCTGTTATAGGACCAATCATATAGCGTAAGAGCTGGGAAATGGGACTGGTGACTGGCACATTGGTAAACCCCACAGACACATTTACTTTCCCAAAGCGTGGGACCTGGGACAAAGTCTGTTTAGTCAGTGAAGAGTTGGTGGCCCCTGTGTCTAGTAGAAATTTAACAGGGGTGTTATCTGTCTCCATCACATATGGGCCGCTGAAATCTAGGAGCAACAAACTTCTTTTCACCAACTCTCTCGGGCCTCCTTAGTCCTAGTCTTTCCCATAGTAATCATCGTAGAGTGGCATTTCATGCATTGTCACCCCGTCATTTGGTCTTATGGTTGTCGCATGGTGTTGAAGTAATTATTATTCTGTCTGAGGCCATTTACTCCTCGTTGCACATGACCAGAAATCATCAGTTGGGATCAACCTCTGTCCCTTTGGGGATCAGTTGGGATCAACCTCTGTGGAGAAGTGTGGCTCAATGGTTAGAGCGGCAGACCCTGATGCAGAGGTCTAGCTCGGGACCAGGGTTCAATTCCCTGCCTCGGCGGGTCTTGGGCTAAAAAATTCCACGGGCCTGATAATTCTCGCCTCGGTGCCTATTCCAATCATGGGTCCCACTCTGCAACTCTGGGCAATAGCTTGCTTAATCTCCACAACAGCCCCCACAACGCTAAGGATGCCTGGCCTCCACCTTGGGTGTGCCCAGGAGTGGACACCTCACAGGGAAAGCCAGGATGGGTTCCACAGCGGTATTCGTACAAGCGCCTTGAGACCCTTGTGGGTGAGTAGTGCGCTATACAAGTATCAATTTACATTCCCTATTGCTACCTCTCCCTGTCTGTGTGCGGGAGTGTGGATATTCTGACATCCAATGGTCAGAGCTGCCACAGCTATGGCATATACCTGAAGGAAACGTGTTTCCTAGTCGGGAGGGGCCGAACTGGTCTTAATCTGAGACCCCTCTCCCTCTTTCCCTATTTTGATATTGTCGCATCTGTTGTATTAGTACACAATGTTTTAACTCCCTATGTTTCTTCTCCTTCACCTTATCATCCTCCTGCTCTAATTTCTTATAATGCTGTGCCAGTGTCAGCCCCTCTGCTAAATTCTTCTTTCCCCATGTAGGTTTATTCATCTGTAAGGCCACTCTATATCAGTCCCTCAAGCCATTCACAAAGCAGCTACTCAAGGCAAACTGTGAAGTGCTTATGTCTATCAGTAAACCACCAGGTATTGTGAAAGCCTTTTGCTTTCTAGAAAAATAGGTTGATACCTTCTCTTCAGGTTCCTATTTGCATGGTATAAGGCTATGGCAATCCATCTTTTTGCGGGAGAAACTAATATCTAGTCTCTTTACAAAGCAACCAACCAATTTCCGAATATCTTCATGGGGTTGGGTCCCAGCCTACCTGTCTTTTTCGTTCTGTACCAAGGAGTTCCAATCTGACTTAAAATCTGCATTTTCTTCCTTCCTCAATTGTGACCATAAATCGGTAGGTATACCATCTGTTCTACATCATCTAATGTCATGGAAGTCACGTTCAATGTGCGTTCTCTCTGGGAATACCATTTCTCTGTGTATTCTTGTAAATCGGGGTACTGAGTGGCAAACGTAAGTAAGTTCAGTGTGTGACCATGAGACATGTAAATGTACATACATAATTGTATTTGCCAGTTAGAATTGGAGGAAAACTATTACCATAGGCCTTAGAACCCTCTTTTATTATGTCATGATACATGTGCTCTCCCCTTTCCTGTTCTTTTTTTGGTCATCTGAGTTAGTATCTGATCTAAGTCTTCTTGTTTCTTCGTCATTCCCTTCTACCGCCAATAATCGTTGATCAGTGGGTGCAGCTTCTGGGGTCGGGCAGTATGAGAAGGATGTTGTTCTTACTGCTGCACTGATCCTTGAGGGGTTTAAGGAGGAGGTCGGGGACTATTAGTTAGTACATGTTCTATCAGGGGTCCTCGTCACCACTAGGAGCCGAGGGGACAATTGATGTGTGGTCTATGGGTTTATCAACAAAAGCTTTATGAGCCGACATTTCAGCTTCTTGTCCTGTCTCTACCAGTTTTTCTTCATTCTTTTTCTTTTCGTAGGCTTGGACTTTTCGCCTTTCTGTTCCCTCTCAGGGGACCCAGTAATTTCAGCCCTGTGCATATTTATCCCAACAATGTATGGCTTCATACTGCAATAATCAAATCTTTCCCTGTCTTTACTTAGCCATCAAACATTGTTGCAAATGAGCCAACTTTGCTTTCTCAAAGGATCCTATTTGTGGCCATTGTAAATCTGGATTGTCTTTAGTGTATTCATGCCACTGTTTTAGAAATTGGCCTCCCTGGAGACGCTATTTTTTTTATTACATACTTCACGTAAGCGTCACCAAGGGAGTTGCTGGTAGGTACTCACCAGTTTGCTCACATTTTTCATCATCTGTGACTGATACATTTCAAGCGACGTAGGAGAACATTACACTGAAGACAGTTGACAAACAATAAATTATTGTGATCAGGCTATAATCAGGAGTCTAATTCAGGAGGTTTCACCCAGGGTGCACCAAAACTGCCTGAAAGCACAAGTAAGTAAGTAATGTCTCCGAAGCAAAAGAAGTTGTGTTTTCAATGTGGATTTTCCTTCTCACATGAAGGTAAATGTCCCGCCATTGGACGGATATGCAAAGGCTACAGGAAAGAGAACCATTTTATAATGGTTTACCAAGCGAGGGAAAGATCAAGTGCATCATGTAGAAAAACAAAATGGTTGCCAGAAGGTTCCAGAGATGTTCCAACCATGCCCAGAAGGCCAAGAGGCAACAACAGTTGAGGCAAGTAGAAAATTAATGACCTTAATTGTTGTCAAATTCCTCATCTAAACGTACATCCCCATTATTATCAAGCAACAGTGACGAAGACGGGGATATGCAGACAAAATATCGAAATTTTAATATCGAAATACACTAATATCGAAGTTTTAATATCGAAGGGACAAAATATAGAAGGTAAGTAATATCGATATATTTAATATCGATATCAGTAATATCGAAGTTTAAAATATCGATGTTAGTAATATCGATGTTAATAATTTCAATGTTACTAATATCGAATTTTTAAATATTTTTGTGTATATTATTATGTATTTATTATGTTTTTAATTTAATTTTATGTAATGTAATTACATTTTGTATTTTAGTACTGTAGCGGGTTGTGGGTTTATAGGGGAATAGGGCGGGAAGTAATTTAATTATGTTAAATTAATTATTAATTAGTAGGAATTATAAGTTAATATTTATTAATTGATAATTATTTTTAATTATTTGGTAATTAATTTAAATTAATTGATTAATTGATAATTATGTTCTGTAGCAGGTTGTGGGTTTATAGGGGAATAGGGTGGGAAGTAATTTAATTATGTTAACATAACTATTAATTAGTAGGAATTATACATTACTTTTTATTAATTGATAATAATTTTTAATTAATTGGGAATTAATTTTATTTAATTGATTAATTGATAATTATGTTTTGTAGAGGGTTGTGGGTTTATAGGGGAATAGTGTGGGAAGTAATTTAAATGTAATTAAGTAATAATGTTCTTTAATTAATTGTTTGGAGAATTATCTAATTGTTAATTAATTATTAATTGTTAATTAAATATTATTAAATGGTATTTTGAATATTTTTTTTAATTACATATATTTTGCTCATCATGTTTTCAATAATTATGTATTGGTATTTGTAAATGGTTTATATCTAGTTAATATTTTTATTATTTAAAATAAAACATTTATATAAGTGTATGTTATTTTTACCCCTACGCTATCCAACATTTTCCCTGCTGTTGCACTCTCTGGAGTGGGAATAGTAATTTTTACCCCTATGCTATCCAACACTTTCCCTACTGTTGCACTCTCTGGAGTGGGAATAGTAATTTTTACCTCTACGCTATCCAACACTTTCCCTACTGTTGCACTCTCAGGAGTTGGAATAGTAATTGTTACCTCTACGCTATCCAACACTTTTCCTACTGTTGCACTCTCTGGAGTGGGAATAGTAATTTTTACCCCTACGCTATCCAACACTTTCCCTACTGTTGCACTCTCTGGAGTGGGAATAGTAATTTTTACCTCTACGCTATCCAACACTTTCCCTACTGTCGCACTCTCTGGAGTGGGAATCGTAATTTTTACCCCTACGCTATCCAACATTTTCTCTACTGTTGCACTCTCTGGAGTGGGAATAGTAATTTTTACCGCTACGCTATCCAACACTTTCCCTACTGTTGCACTCTCTGGAGTGGGAATAGTAATTTTTACCCCTACGCTATCCAACACTTTCCCTACTGTTGCGCTCTTTGGAGTTGGAATAGTAATTTTTACCCCTAGGCTATCCAACACTTTCCCTACTGTTGCACTCTCTGGAGTGGGAATAGTAATTTTTACCCCCACGCTATCCAACACTTTCCCTACTGTTGCACTCTCTGGAGTGGGAATAGTAATTTTTACCCCTACGTTATCCAACACTTTCCCTACTGTTGCACTCTCTGGAGTGGGAATAGTAATTTTTACCCCTACGCTATCCAACACTTTCCCTACTGTTGCGCTCTGTGGAGTGGGAATAGTAATTGTTACCCCTACGCTATCCAACACTTTCCCTACTATTGCACTCTCTGGAGTGGGAATAGTAATTTTTACCCTTACGCTATCCAACACTTTCCCTACTGTTGAACTCTCTGGAGTGGGAATAGTAATATTAATCCCTACACTATCCAACACTTTCTCTACTGTTGCACTCTCTGGAGTTTGAATAGTAATTGTTACCCCTACGCTATCCAACACTTTCCCTACTGTTGCACTCTCTGGAGTGGGAATAGTAATTTTTACCCTTACGCTATCCAACACTTTCCCTACTGTTGAACTCTCTGGAGTGGGAATAGTAATATTAATCCCTACACTATCCAACACTTTCTCTACTGTTGCACTCTCTGGAGTTTGAATAGTAATTTTTACCCCTACGCTATCCAACACTTTCCCTACTGTTGCACTCTCTGGAGTGGGAATAGTAATTATTACCCTTACGCTATCCAACACTTTCCCTACTGTTGCACTCTCTGGAGTGTGAATAGTAAGTTTTACCCGTACGCTATCCAAAATGTACTTAATTTTTTTAATTCGTTTTACATTTTTATTAATTGTTATTTATATTATTATTTTATGTATATAAATTTAATTGTAATTTATTATATTTTCATTTATTTATAAGTTATTAAAATAATTATTTTAGAGTTATTAATTAAGTATATATTATGTATTATATTTTTATTATTATTAGTTTTTATTACATTATTTATTAATTTTAAATATTATAATATATTTTAAAGTATGTTTATTATATTTATAAGTATTATTTTGTTAATATTACATTTTTTTAAATAAAAAAACGATATTTTCTAAAAAACGATATTGTTGACATCGATATATTTTTTTCGATATATTTTTTTCGATATTTTTGTACTTACCTTGTTAGAGATAGGATCTCGATATTATTGTAATCGATATTTTTGTTGCGATATTTTGGTACCTCGATATTTTTGTAGTCGATATTTTGTCATAGAATCGAAGAAGGGTATGCAATGTCAATTATGACCAGTGGACGACGTGCCCATGTAGGATTAGCTTCTTGCAAGGAAGAATGATGTTCGAAGCTAGAATCACGAGTTGAAGTGTGAAATTCATTTGGACGCTTTTCCAAAATCACACTGAAAGTTTATGTGTGATCCATACCTTTTATCATAGACAGTGGCGCTTAGATAAACACAATGCCAGCAGAAAAGTACAATGCACTTTCTCCAGTGCCCTGTTTAACCCTGTTGAAAACCAAAGTACATGCATGGGCTGCTTTGACACCACTGCAAAGTCAAGGTTCATTTATAAAGGCTATAAAGCATAAAAAGATGAAACTACAAGCACCAATTCTTGACCTGCAAGGCACTTCGTCAAGTGCATGTTTGCTCAGTTTCAGCACTGCTGCTGACATGGGGCAGATTTCTGTAAACTACGATGTCAATGCCTATCATGAGATAGTGAATCAGTTTCCATCTTTGTTTCATGAACTAGGAAGACTTAAGACAATGAAAGTGCAATTTCACATAAATGAGGACATTCGTCCTGTTGTCCAGTTGCATGGTAGAAGTGTATTTCATTTACAAGAGGCTGTTGAGAAAGAACTTTAAAGACTATTAAAGCATGGCATCATTAAGCGATCCACTAAGCCAATGCCATGGGTATCAGTCATAGTGGTAGTGCTGAAGAAGGATAGTGTAGGAGCCATACGCATCTGCGTTGATATGCACCAAGTGAATTAGGCGATAGAAAGAGAATGACATCCAGGTCCGTACATTGTTGAGATAATTACGAAGCGGAATGGAGCCAAAGTGTTTTCCCACCTTGATTTGAACAAAGGGTATCATCAACTTGAACGGGAGGGAATTGCAAGTATATTACTACCTTTTCGACTCATGTTGGGTTGTTTAGATATAAAAGACTACGTTTCAGAGTGTCATCAGCTGCAGAACTCTTTCAGGATGTCATTCATTGCATAATACAGTCAGTCACAAATGCTATTAATTATAGTGATGACACACAAGTTTTTGGGGTCACATCAAAGGAACACGATGAAGCTCTTACACAAGTGTATCGCAGTGGCGGTGCGTCCATTCGGGGCGTTGGGGCGTTGCCCCACTAATGCCACGGCCCCATCGTTCTACTTCTAACGCTAATTGCAGCAATCAGGACACCTGACTGGAATTAGCATCAGAAGTAGATCAGCGTCCATGTCAAAACAAGGACGCTGAAGGGGGTGGGGCTGTGGGCTGGCAGCACTCTCCGGGTTGACTTGAGTGACAGCGGACAGTGCAGTAGTGCGCATGTTAGTTTTTGGGCTTATCATTTTTAGGATCAGCCCGAACATGCTCACTAGCCTTCCCCTTAAAAGACCGAGGGTTGCTTCATGCTCAGCCCTCGGTCTCCTAACGGGCAGGGAGTATCCCTGCCTACAGCCAATCCTGGTGCTGCTGGAGCAGTGGAGCAGCGTCTGGATTGGCTGAGCACCAGGGTTGCCAGCTACTCATGCAAGAGGTAGAGAAGGCGCCATTCCAACGCACCGGACCCTGGCCAAGGAGCAGACAGCAGAGGCAGCGCGGACTTGCCCGATCAGGTAAGTTTAACTTTGTTTTTTTTAAACTTTATTTTTAAAGCCCCCTGCAGCCCCCACCCCTGCGCGACCCCCCCTACCTTTGTGAGCCGCGACTGGACTAAACCCACCGTAAACGTAGAAATTTTCCCATGCACGATGTGTGCACTGCAGTCCCTTTCGTGTATATAATAATGCATGCAACGGGACAAACCGTTTGGCTGGACCGTCCGTTAGGTGTATTATTAATACGATAGTAATATGGACCGTCCGTTTCCATTTGGTGTAATTTACATATCATACGTGCAGTTTTATATGATATAACACCGCACGTATATGGTTTTAGGCGGCGCCGGCGGCTCTCGTTCGCCAGCGTGGCCTCGATATCTAGTATACTTACTATAGTAAAACATAGGAAACAGATTACACTTTTAAGTCTGTTTCCAAGTGCTGTAGTAGTATTAAAATCAAATTACTCTATAATTTTCACTCCCTGACAGTCAGAAAATTGTTATATTCTAGACCAGGGGAAAATCGCCAATTTAGGGATAATCTTTTCCTATCAACTTCTAGTAGTGAGTAAAGAGGAAAAATGCTGCTTCTAGACTGAACGCATTTCTGTCAGAATCATGATGGGTGGAAGCGGTTGGCGGTGGAAAGTGAGAGTGGGTGGTGGTGGTGATGGGGGGAGCCTTATTGCACAGTTTGCTGAACGTGAATTCCACCCTTCGGAGCCTAGAAAATCAGTGACTGATGGAATAAGAGTGAAGAGGCACGTAAGAGTCAAGCATGGGAGACACGATTTTCTGCCCAACACCTCTCTTTTATAAGCAGTGTCATCCTAGGCAACTGTGCTGGGCTCAGTTCCCTTCTCAATCAAGCGCTGGTGACACCCAGAAGTTGCTGTGCAAATGTTGAGTGCTCATTAGCGCGAGGATGTCACTACGTGCCTTCTTTCTTTGGCACCAAAGATTTCACCCACACTCCGGGATACAGCAATCAGCAAGGAAAAAGTGGCTAATGAAACCTTTACAAATTATCTGGCACTGCGCCACGCCACGTGTGGCACTTTTCTGGTAATTTCTTTCTTCAGTAACAGATGTTTTGATATATACCATTTGACAAAAGGTGAATTATGTGCATAGTGCGCAAAAACTCTGCTTCAGTGTTCTTGCCCATATGAACTTCACCAGTCGCCACTCACTGGTCAAGTAAGGTTCAAACAATGAAAAAAAAAAAAAAAAAAAATAAAGCAAGTCAGAGTGTTCGCACAGTGGCTACATTGATTTTATTCACACCCATACATATGAGCGCTGTAGGAGAGTAGGGTCTGCTTCCTATGTTCACCCCCACTTTTTGCTCTGATCCACTGGTTTTTCGACTCTAGTGTGGCTGTGGGCCTGCTAATCAGACCCACAGCCCAGCTGTTCTCTCTCTAAATTCATAACATGTACTTTAGGTACTTATCCAATTGGATACTGGGTCACCTTTGTGAGCCCCTGTATAGTGCACCATAGGTACCCAGGGCATAGGTGCATCCAAGACCTACCAGGGGCTGCAGCATGTATTATGCCACACCTGGCTGGCCATCCAAACTGACACAACTGGCTGATCACTCAGCTAGGGCAAGGTTGTGTAATCACCCCTTGCTTAGGTATAGTATTCCTATACCTACCATTATATAAAGACACATATATACCTATAAGTCACTCCTCTGGCAGACCTTAACAATCCTGGAGGCAGAGTGCTTGGTTTTATGTGAGATGGTGCTTTAGCATGAGCTGAGCCTGTCTGCAGCTTTCGGAACCATGTCCTTATAGCTGTTCTATGATATAGCCATACCATATACTCTTAAGTGCATTATAATCCTCGCGGTTAATGCTAACTTTGGTTTGGCTTTATCAAAACATGTCGTGTAAGGTACGCTTTGGAATACTACCCCCCCGCCAGTTCTGGCGGCGGGCGTAGCATTCCACCCTTCTAGAGGGAGAAGACATGTAGTCGTAGCTTTACCCGGTTAAAGTTAAACAGAGCCTCAGCATCACAAAATGGATACTGCTGCCACAGACACAAGTCTGACCTCCTGCTGCTGGATGAAACTCCGGCAGAGGAGGCCTGGACAATAGGTTTCCTGTCATGGGAGGTGCTGGCACCTCCCCAGATAGCCGGTAGTGTATTGGGGCAGGGTGGGTTGAATTAAATGAGACATTGCCTGGGGCAAACAAGGTGCTCCATGAATAGCCTGGTTCAAACCAGTTGCTGGGGCACTCCAGCCCCAGCTCTGGCCCGAAACTGGACAAAGAGAAAGGGGTGTAACCACCCCCTTCCCAGGTTCCACCCATAGGAGTGACCTAGCAGGTAATCCAGCCCCTTAGATTAGTATAAAGCTAGGAGCTGAGTTTAGAGACTTTAGATTATCCTGAACTGAAACTCTGAAACGAAACTCTGGACCTTCGACATTCTACTGCAACTAGAAGACTGAAGAATCTCCCTTGTGGTCAAGGAGTGACCACCCTGTGCAAACAGGCGCCACCAGTAACTTGCCATTTTGCTTCGTCGATGCTCCAGCCATGGGCGTCCGCAGGGGGGGGCAAGGGGGGGCACTTGCCCCCCCCTGGATCTGGTGAGTCAGTGTGGCATTTATTTACAATAAATAAAATGGAAGAACCGAACTTCGGAAGTTTTTATTTTGTGAGCAGGCCTCTTCATTGTAGAATTTTAGGCCAGCAGCAGCACCAAAATCCCTATGACATCATGACGCCGGAGAGTGCTGCGCCACCTATCTTACGCTGCAAAGTACCGCGCAGGGCGCGCCCGCGCGTTAGGTCACACACAGCCGGGCCCCACCACACCCACACAGTGGTGTTTGTTTCCAGGGCCGGCCCGGTGACACAACATTAGGAGCAGCCCAGCGCCGAGCAGGAATTCGGGAAAACGGCTGCTGCCTTGCCTGTTCCGAGTAGCATTTAGCGAAGGTCTGCAAGTAAGAGAAATCTGTTTCTCATAAAAAAATAATGGTTTGTCGTGTGTATAATATTATCTGAAGGCGGTAGTGGGTTCACGACGAATCACGACCTTTCCCTCGCATATCATCACAGCCCCCCCTTACGTCTGCTTGAGCCGCCGCCCAGGACCCATTAACTACAGAAAGCCTCACAGGTATTATTCATGCGCATAATTTAGTCAGCCCTGCCGCATAATTTGGCCCTCCCCTCCTCCCTTGATGCCTAATTCCAGATGCCCCGGCCCGATCTATGGCTATCTACATCCCCAAAACGTTGTAAAGCGAGGTGACGCCAGCGCATAAGTAAAGGTTTTAGAATTGCCTTTTCTTGAATGAATGGAGAGGAATCCAGCTGTAAAAGTTTATTTTACATGGAACACCGGACATCTTTTCAGCATCCGTGCACGGCTACAAAATGGTCATGTAGACTATGTTGCGGAATGTTGAAATTCTGCTGCCTTTTCATGTGTCTTTTCTACGCTGACAGAGGCTGGATCCAGCGAGTAAACCTTTTTATTGCTCGGTAAGCCAGGTACCCCCGGGTACCCCCGCTTCCAAAAAGGCCTGTTT
This sequence comes from Lissotriton helveticus, assembly GCF_964261635.1. Lineage (NCBI taxonomy): Eukaryota > Metazoa > Chordata > Amphibia > Caudata > Salamandridae > Lissotriton > Lissotriton helveticus. The sequence continues at coordinate 1,590,958,825 of NC_136069.1, read as the reverse complement.
CAAAACACCTTTCTGTCTGCAACAACCTAGTTAAAATCAAATTAGTAGCTGGCATTTGAATGGTTCTCGTGAGGAGGCGGAGGGGGAGTGGTGTCGGCGCTATAAAATCTCCAAAATGAGCCCCGGCCTCGGGATGGAAGGCCTGGCAGTCTGCGTTTAATTTTCGCAAATTACACGTTTTGATCTGCCTACGCAGAGTTAAGAACGACCTGAATGTACTAGTGCTCCTATATTGTCATAGAACTCCGTTCTCAAACACAATACCATTAAACTAGCTTTAATACATGCTATATTTGTGTGGGAAACTTTTAGTGTGTTGGTGGTTTTTGACAATTTTACTGTCTTCAAAAATGCAGAACAAAACACGTGAAATAAAGAAAACAGCTGCCAAAATGTAACTCGTGGTGGACTGAGTATTTCCACTCACAAAGATCCATTAGCACAGTGGGTTATTGCGTTTGTCACAGAGATCCTTTGGTCGCTTACAGTTCATAAGTTAAAGTCCTAGTGTAGCACAGTGAACTATTAACTGGCAACAAAGAGCTGCAGGCAGACTATAAGACATGGATTAGAAATGTATGTTTTTCCTCTGTCTTTCCTTATCTCAAGGTTTATATAAGTGTGTTTGGATGGAAATAAATTATTATTGTAAAACCAATCCCAACCACTGTTGCATTTTAAATCTTGAGTTTGTACTTCTTCTGATGAAGCACTCTTAAAATATACTGCCTACCAGAATAGATGACATGTGACTCCTACACCGTGCAGTTCTTGTTTTTTGCAATATTTCTTATATGTTGATTTACACACACATGATTCATTGTCTGCATAATATGTATCTGATGGTAAATTGTTCTGACACCCTATATTGGTATGACTACTGCTATAAAAGAAATTAAATACATGTTAGAGAAGGGCTATGGTGAGCTGAGGGTACCTTTGGAGGGTGATAGCGGGGAAATAGAAGGAGGTCATTGGCGTCACCGACAAAGATTCTTGCACTGGGCACAACCAGACCTAAAGCTGGCCCTGGTCTCACTACCCAACCTCCCACCACGCAATTCTGATCAGGTGGCAACTAGGATTGCCACCTGACCATGGGCGTCCGCAGGGGGGGGGCAAGGGGGGCTAACATTCCTCTGATCATCAGCCTTTAGCTCCTACCTAGTGCCGTGGTTCTGAGCCCGCCCGTGTTTCTAAATTCCTAACATCATAAATTATGGCCACAAGCAGGAGCTCCATTGGGTTGGGCATCCATGTTTGAAAAGAAAGCAAACACAAAGCCACTTGCCTTTGAGGCATTTCTCTTGGAGACCGTCTATTAGTATTTAAAGCCTCGGGCTCCCACAATACTTTTAGATACCTGAAATTTTGCATAGTGTCTCCTTATAGTGCCTGGGAGAGTGCATGAGCATCACAAGTCATTGAAAGGTATTTTGGGGAACTGGTCTGCAGCAGCTTCCCACCAAAGCACAGTCTACTGTTTGCTACATGCAGCTGAATTGTGACCTGCGGCCCTTTTTCCTTTTCAAGCACTCATGGAGCTTGGGTGTATATTTATACGTGTTTATATTATGCTGGTGTTGTTTTTTTGTTTTATTGTAGCTGTGAGTATGTTGGTAGGTGGCTATAATAGTTATTTAGCTATTATTTCCAGGTAGACTACTCCGTTGTTATTTTACAAAGAGTTTCACTTTGAATTGTAGCATTTCGTAAAACTTCATTTAGTAAGGTTCCACAGTGGGTGAATGCGTGTGCTGCTAAGGTCAGTGTGTATTCTGTATATCACAATTCAATTCCTAATAGGATAACTCAGTAGGTTAATATGCTTGCTTTGTGCAACTGCAGATGTAGACTGTGGCACGGGGACCTATGTGGAATAACATGGGGTTTGCATACAGGACTGAAGTGCACAGAGATCTATCGATGCTACTAGTGCTGGCACTTCATGGTATCGACTGAGATGCAATGGCAGTACTTTGTGCATATTCCAGCATTGGAATTTCTGGTAGTTCAACTGCGGTGTTATTGCAGAGCGGTGTGTAGGAAACAGGATTATCGTGTAACAAAGTGACAGCAATTACTTGGTACGAGGTCTGAGATGCACTAGCAGTGCTGTGAGTTCCAGTAATGTGCAGGTTTGTGGTGCAATGGGAACTGTGTTTGGCATCAATTAGCAATGTTGAAGTTGCATCCAGGAAGAATCGAAGTGCCTGCCTACCTGTGTGCAAGTACAACGTATGCCATAATAGGGTGCTCTGCTACAGTCTGTCAGTTATGAAGCACAGCGAGGCCAATAGCAGTGGTGGTATAGGGCATAATTAAGGTGCAGAGTAGGGTATGTGTTCTAGTATTTGAATACTAGTAGTACGACACGATTGTGAGCCAGGTAAGAGAAGGGAGCTAATTTGGGCTACAGTGTTGACATTGCTCTACACTGTTGCAGCCTCCCCACTTTTTCAGTCTTGTGCAATCTTCCCTGGCAGTCTGACCCCACATGTTGTGTTTCCTTACCTTGTGTGCACTGTGGTCAAAGGGAGAGCAACCAATGCTGCTGTGTGCGCTTATCCAATGTTTAACACTATTACCTTGAGTGTAGGTACAAGGGTTGCTGTTGAATTTGTGTAACATTGACTGAGCCTTTTCTACCTTTTAAAATCAGCACTTAATTTAAATGACTGCTATGTACTGTTGTTTTTTTTATTTTGTAACTATCTTTCTATGCAATTCTACTTTAGTCCAAAATTAAAATTAAATAGAACGTGGCAAATGCACCCAACACAGCTCAGACATACTGCAGTGGGCCTCACAAGGACTCCTCATTAATACAACCTCCCACAGCACACAGTAGACAGGATTCTTCACTAGCAAGCACAGCATATATTTGAGGTTTAACCTACTACCTACAAAACTACTAATAATGACACACAAGTACTACCAAGCCCAACACACTAGACTGAACAATTCAAAATAAATTGATTTTATTGTATGGTTAATAAACACAGTACAAATTAAATAAATATGAACAACTCGTAAACATTCAAAAGTACTCAGCCTCAGAACTTAAATGAATATCAATGTGCCCAAAGCAGAGTTCCTACATACCATCAAAGCACATCATCAAACAGTGCATATCACCCATCCAACACAGTACTAATATACTAGCAGATGGACATCAGGTTTCTGCAATAACACTCTATACTCAGAGTTAATGGACACTCATACAAACCTGGCGAGCTGGTAATGAGGTCAACCTTTTGCCCCCCCCTGGAAAAAATTCTGCGGACGCCCCTGGCTCCAGCCGGATCCCGACAACCTAGCGACATAGCCTCTGGACTTCCAGCCTTCTCTGACTCCGACCCACATCCACAGCAAAGCTGAGACCCATGGCGGACACAAGAAACGTGGGACCGGACATCCTGCAGTGCCTGCTTTTTGCTAACTGTGCAGCTTCTGAGGCGTCCTCGAAGTTGTGCATTGGGGTTTGAGAAGCTCCAACTCCGGGCAGTAAGTGCACCGAAGCTCAGCCCTCCACACTCCACGAGTGCCGTGTGGGGCCTGTGCCTTCATTTCTCCTCGACGCGTCTTTGCGGTTGCTAGCCTATTGGCTAGTGGCCCTCCTGAAGAAATCACCTTGAATTAACACCACTTGCCTGGTTGCTCTGGGCTTGCTCCTGCTTTCCTATAAAGAGGAAGCTCCGCAGACCTTGCTAGTCTGACCAGAAGCCGATCTTCCTTTCCTGCGTGGGTTGCCTTTGCCAAAGCTCGTTGACTCCAATCCGTAAGCCGACACCGCCAACTGCTAGATCCTTTCTGGGACAGTCTGTATCCAGCTCCAGGCCGTCGTCAACTCCTCCTGGTCCACGTGGCTGCAGAGACAAGCTTCGCATCCTCACCTGATTGCATCTCGACATCGCCTGATTTCTTCCTGGTTCCTTCCCGGTCACTGGCTAGTGACCAAGGCTCTGTCCCCTCTGCTTTCAGGTTCTTCTTGACTTCTTGACTCCGATCCACCCTTGGATCCACCCGGACATCTTCCTCCTGGTCGTCTGCAGCATCTTCTTGCAGCTCTCCATAGGATTCGATGACGAAACCCGACCCAAAAGAACACCTATGCACCCAGCTTCCCTGGGTGAGGTAACTCGAGTACTCCGGTGCCCCCGTGGGTAACAACTATCCAAGTGTCCTAGTTTAACTGAGTTTTCCCGTAGTCCACCCGGAAGTGTCCGAAATCAACTACTTTGTAAACTTTACGTTCCCATTGAAAGTCTATGGTAACCCACTTGTGTGTTTAGAGACTGCACACGCATCCTGTGGGCCTCCTACTTTCATTCCTTTGGTTGTTCAGTGTAACCCCAGCGATTTCCTAGGCCCTAGGCCTACTCACCTTTCCTGAAGTGGTTCTTATACCACTGCTTTAGTATATGGTTTGTGAGGCCCCTAGGGCAGAATTGTATTTGTGCAACTTATAGTATGCTTATTGAGTAACTTGTGCTGTATCTCGAACTCTGAACTCATAAAGAGTGCAGAGGGGTTGTGTTAGTAATAAATACATATATATTTGATATATACCTTGTGTGGTGTCCTTTCATTTGGTTTTCAAGTGATTATTATTGGTAAAACAATTGGCTTCACATGCTCTCTGAAGTGTTAGCCTAAGACTGCTTTGTCCATGCTACCACTAGGATAGCTGGTCTATAAGGTTGACTTTACAACCATCACCATAAGGGTTGTTTGGACTGGTGCAAGGTGCTCACTAAAATAGTGAACATCATATACCAGGCCAACTTCTCACATTGGTGTGCAGCGGTTGGGATAAGAGCTTGCTGATTGTTTTACCATAATATCTTGAGATATCATTTGAACGATTACATTAAGGTACCTATAGGTACATATAAATCAAGTCTTAAATACTTAAGTTCTACTGAACTTAGTTGTTGAAGAGTAAAGGGCCTAGCACACCCTGACTACAACTCCTAGAGAGGTTTAGTAGATAACACTTAGTGTAGGTAGGTGCACATACCACACCTCACTAGATCATGTGTCTGAGAGCAGAATCAAGTGGATCTCTCTCAGTGGAGGTAGATCCTTTAAGGATACCTTCCAGATATGATACCCTAACCTTCCATGATTTCAGGCACTTGTGCACAACAAGGAGGTTAAAACAGGGTTCCAACCCTACCCTCAAGCACCTGATAGAACTCATGGAAGAATATGATGCTAAGAAAGCAGCTAACCCAGGTCCTACAGGCAATGCAGAAGAGGGTCAGCCCTCATCAGACGATTCCCCTGATCACAATGTAGTTGATGAGAGTGAAGTAGAGGTGGACTCTGAGGAGGATGACAATAGCCAGGTCCAAGTGGGAGTACTTAGCCAGGCTAACCTAAGCTTAAATGGGACTGGAGAGGGCATAGTACCTTACAGACCCCCAAGCAGGCTTAACTCTGAGCACAGAAGGAGGAGATCCCTATCCACGGAATCTCATCACTCTGGTGTCTCAATAGGGTCAGATGCCATCAGGAGAATGTCTTCCCCTGAGAGAAGAGAACATCAGGCCACAATGAAAGAAGTCAATCTGAGGATTGAGAGGCAAGAACTTGCCCTGGCCAAAGAGAGACTTGCTCTTGCAAGAGAGCAAACGTTAAGTGGGTTAGAACCCACTGGTGGCAGCATTATCCCCAAGGATAAGGATAGGTCCTATGAAACTAGAAACCTAAGTAAGCTTGGCCCACCCGACAAGATAGGGAATGACATCCACAAGTGGATAACTGCTTTGGAGAGGGCTTGCAAAGTACAGCAGGTACCCCAAAGTCAGTGGGCAGCAATCTTACGGCTCTCCTTTTCAGAAAAAGGCCGAGACAAGCTCCTCACAGTTAGTGATGAGGATGATGATAACAACCACACAGTCCTGAAGAGTGCTCTGATTGATGGGTTTGGCCTAACCACTGAACAGTATAGGTTGCTGTTCAGGGATACCCAGAAGACACAGACTCAGGACTGGACTGATTTTGTAGATTGTGCCACTAAGGCTCTGGAAGGCTGGTTGCTGGGCAGTAAAGTTAAGGACTATACAGGATTATATAATTTGATCATGAGAGAACAAATACTTAATAATTGTAAGAACCAGTTGTTGCATCAACACCTGATTGACTCTGATCTGACCTCTCCCCAAGAATTGGGAAACAAGGCAGACAAATGGGTCAGAACCAGGTTGAAGCAGAAAAACCAGAACCAAGGTGGTGATCAGAAGAAGCCAGACCAAAAAAGTGGGGATCAGAAAGTAAAAGACCAGAAGTCTCCAACAGGTCCCCAAAAAGCTTCTACTGAGGGGGGTTTCAAGAAATCCAAGAAGAAAGAAGGCCAAAGAAAACCCTGGTGCAATGTCTGTAAAAGTACTTGTCAATTGATACTTGTATAGCGCACTACTCACCCGCAAGGGTCTCAAGGAACTTGTACGAATACCGCTGTGGAACCCATCCTGGCTATCCCTGTGAGGCGTCCACTCCTGGGCACCCCCAAGGTGGAGGCCAGGCATCCTTAGCGTTGTGGGGGCCATTGTGGAGATTAAGCAAGCTATTACCCAGAGTTGCAGAGTGGGACTCCATGATTGGAATAGGCACTGAGGCGAGAATTATCAGGTCCGTGGAATTTTTGAGCCCAAGACCCGCCGAGGCGGGGAATTGAACCCTGGTCCCGGGCCAGACCTCTGCATCAGGGTCTGCCGCTCTAACCATTGAGCCACACTTCTCCTCAGAGTCTAAAAGTAATACTCACTGGACACGTGATTGCACCAAAAAGGAGACAGCTCCAGCCACCATTGCCCCTAAGGCAACTGTTCCCCCTAGTACAGCTAATAGTGGTGGTTCTCAACAGAAGGGTGTAGTAGGGTTAACCCTGGGAACTGAGATGGACTCTGGCCTAGTCAGAGTCCCAACTCAAGCTTCCTTGGCTGTGATGTGGACATGGCTATGTCCTCTACTGTGAGCCCCAGTAACCTGGGCAAGTACAGACAGACACATTTGATTAATAATAAAGTGGCTCAAGCCGACAGGGACACATGTGCCAGTGTCACCATGGTGACGCCTAACTTTGTGGACTCTGGACAGATCATTCTAGGTGATAATTACCTAGTGACCAATGCTAGCAATGTCACTACCACCCATAGTATGAAAATTGTTAATTTCTCCTGGGGAGGGGTAACTGGCCTCAAGAAGGTTGTTGTAAGTTCAGACCTCCTTGTAGAGTGTTTATTGGGCAATGATCTAGAAGCTTCAGCCTGGTCTGAAGTGGAGTATAGGACTCATGCAGAGATGCTGGGCATATCAGCACATGTCCTTGCTGTGACCAGGTCACAGGCCAAAAAGTGACAAACTGAACAGGCACTGAATCCTGAAACCATGGACCCGTTGCCTACCAAGAGAAAGAGCAGTAGGGTTAAGGCAGTGCCTTCCCCCTGCCTCAGAGTGAAGATCAGCCTTCTGAGGAAGCTGATAGTGAGACCCAAGAAGGAACTGTCCTGGAAGAGCTTGAGCCTGATCAGGTTGAGTTTCTTGGGACAGGGGGACCTTCAAGGGCAGACCTGAGGCAGGTGCAGCTGGACTGCCCCTCTCTTGAACCCCTCAGACAGCAAGCTGCTGCTGAGGCTGCTGGGAATGCTACATGTACCCACAGAGTGTATTGGGATGAAGGGCTCCTTTATTCAGAGGCTAGAGACCCCAAGCCTGGTGCTTCCAGGAGGTTGGTCATACCTTTGACATTTAGGGGCTTCCTTCTTACCTTAGCCCATGATATTCCCTTAGCAGGACATCTTGGCCAGAACAAGACTTGGGACAGGCTTGTCCATCACTTTCACTGGCCACACATGTCAGGAGATACCAAGGAGTTTTGTCGCTCCTGTGTCACCTGCCAAGCCATTGGCAAATCAGGTAGCACCACAAAGGCCCCCCTTATACCACTACCTGTGGTGGGGGTACCCTTTGAAAGAGTTGGGATTGACATTGTTGGTCCAATGGACCCCCAAACAGCATCTGGGCACAGATTTATTCTGGTGGTAGTGGATCATGCCACCAGGTACCCAGAAACTATTCACTTAAGGACCACAACAGCTCCTGTTGTGGTAAGAGCCCTCCTGGGAGTTTTCTCAAGAGTGGGCTTTCCGAAAGAGGTTGTCTCAGATAGAGGTGCAAACTTCATTTCTGGATATTTGACTGCTATGTGGAAAGAGTGTGGTGTAAATTATAAGTTCACCACACCCTACCATCCACAGTGCAATGGTCTAGTTGAGAGATTCAACAAGACCTTAAAGGGCATGATCAAGGGACTCCCTGAAAAGCTTAGGCGAAGATGGGATATCTTGCTGCCCTGCCTTTTGTTCGCTTGTAGAGAGGTCCCACAAAAGGGGGTTGGCTACAGCTCTGTTGAACTTTTGTTTGGGCGCCCTGTAAGAGGACCCCTGTGTCTTGTGAAGGAAGGATGGGAGTTACCCCTCAAAAAGCCTAAGCATGACATAGTGGGCTATGTACTTGGTCTCCGCTCCAGGATGGCCGAATACATGAAAAAGGCTTCTAAAAACCTTGAGGCTAGCCAGGAACTTCAAAAAGCCTGGCATGACCAAAAGGCTGTGCTGACTGTGTACCAGCCAGGACAGAAAGTGTGGGTGTTGGAGCCAGTGGCCCCAGCAGCACTCCAAGACAAATGGTCTGGACCCCACACTATTGTTGAGCAAAAGGGAGAGGTAACCTACTTGGTTGATCTTGGGACTACCAGAAGCCCCCACAGGGTGCTTCATGTCAACAGACTGAAGGCATATGTTGACAGGGCAGACATGGGCTTGCTCATGGCTACAGATGAGGGACAGGAGGAGGAGAGTGACCCTCTCCCAGACCTGCTTTCTCAGAACCCTGATGATGGTTCAGCTGACCAGCAGCAACAGGACTGCAGACAAGTTCTACAGGCCTATAGACATATGTTTTCCCTGACCCCAAGTCAGACAAACTGGTGCACCCATGAGGTGGACACTGGTGACAGTCTGCCCGTGAAGAGTAAAATCTACAGGCAACCTGACCCTGTCAGGGACTGTATCAGGACAGAGGTCCAAAAGATGTTGGAACTGGGAGTTATTGAGCCCTCAGAGAGCCCCTGGGCCAGTCCAGTAGTCCTGGTGCCAAAGCCTCACACCCAAGATGGTAAGAGAGAGATGGGGTTTTGTGTGGGCTACAGAGGTCTCAATGCTGTTACAAGGACAGATGCCCATCCAATACCCAGGGCAGATGAGCTCATTGACAGATTGGCTTCCGCCAAGTTTTTGAGCACATTTGACCTGACAGCAGGCTACTGGCAAATCAGGCTAACTGATGATGCAAAAGCCAAAACAGCATTTTCGACCCCAGGAGGTCATTACCAATTTGTGGTGATGCCCTTTGGCTTGAAGAATGCACCTGCCACTTTCCAAAGGTTGGTGAACCAAGTCCTCTCAGGTCTGGATGACTTTTGTGCAGCTTATCTAGATCATATTGCTGTCTTCAGCTCCACCTGGGAAGATCACCTGATCCACCTGAAAAGGGTTTTGGAGGCCCTGCAGAAGGCAGGCCTAACTATCAAGGCTACTAAGTGCCATTTAGGGCAGAGTAAGGTTGTGTTCCTGGGCCACCTTGTAGGTGGAAGTCAGGTTCAACCACTATTGAGCAAGATCCAGACCATAAAGGACTGGACTCGTCCAACCACCCAGACACAGGTCAGAGCTTTCTTGGGCCTGTCTGGTTATTACAGAAAGTTTGTTAAGAATTATGGGTCCATTGTGACACCACTTAATGACTTAACCTCAAAGAAGATGCCAAAGAAAGTTCAGTGGATAGTAGGCTGTCAGAAGGCATTTGATGACCTGAAGCAGGCCATGTGCTCTGCACCTATTATGAAAAGTCCAGATTACTCCAAGGAATTCATTATCCAAACAGATGCTTCTGAGTTGGGTGTGGGAGCTGTTCTTTCACAATTGAATAAAGATGGTCAAGACCAGCCCATTGCTTTTATTAGCAGAAGGCTGACCCCTAGAGAGAAACGTTGGTAAGCTATTGAGAGGGAGGCCTTTGCTGTGGTTTGGGCCCTGAAGAAGCTGAGGCCTTACTTGTTTGGTACTCACTTCAAGATTCAGACAGACCATAGGCCCCTCTTGTGGCTAAATCAAATGAAGGGTGAAAATCCCAAACTACTCAGGTGGTCCATTTCCCTACAGGGTATGGACTTTACAGTGGAACATAGACCTGGCACTGACCATGCTAATGCAGATGGACTCTCCAGATATTTCCACTTAGAACATGAAGACTCAACTGGTCAAGGTTTGTTTAATGTCCCTGCGTTTGGGGGGGGGGTGTAGGAGAGTAGGCTCTGCTTCCTATGTTCACCCCCACTTTTTGCTCTGATCCACTGGTTTTTCGAATCTAGTGTGGCTGTGGGCCTGCTAATCAGACCCACAGCCCAGCTGTTCTCTCTCTAAATTCATACAATGTACTTTAGGTACATATCCAATTGGGTATTGGGTCACCTTTATGAGCCCCTGTATAGTGTACCATAGGTACCCAGGGCATAGGTGCATCCAAGGCCTACCAGGGGCTGCAGCATGTATTAAGCCACCCCTAACTGGCCATCCAAACTGACACAACTGGCTGATCACTCAGCTGGGGCAAGGTCGTGTAATCACCCCTTGCTTAGGTATAGTATTCCTATACCTACCATTATATATAGACACATATATACCTATAAATCACTCCTATGGCAGGCCTTAACAATCCTGGAGGCAGAGTGCTTGGTTTTTTGTGAGATGGTGCTCTAGCATGAGCTGAGCCTGTCTGCAGGTTTCGGAACCATGTCCTTATAGCTGTTCTATGATATAGCCATACCATATACTCTTAAGTGCATTAAAATCCTCGCGGTTAATGCTAACTTTGGTTTGGCTTTATCAAAACATGTCGTGTAAGGTGTCATACGCTTTGGAATACTGCCCCCCCCCACCAGTTCTGGCGGCGGGGGTAGCATTCCACTCTTCTAGAGAGAGAAGACATGTAGTTGTAGCTTTACCCGGTTAAAGTTAAACAGAGCCTCAGCATCACAAAATGGATGCTGCTGCCACAGACACGAGTCTGACCTCCTGCTGCTGGATGAAACTCTGGCAGGGGAGGCCTGGACAACTGGTTTCCTGTCTTGGGAGGTGCTGGCACCTCCCCAGACAGCCTGTAGTGTATTGGGGCAGGGTGGGTTGAATGAAGTGAGACACTGCCTGGGGCACACAAGGTGCTCCATGAATAGCCTGGTTCAAACCAGTTGCTGGGGCACTCCAGCCCCAGCTCTGGCCCGAAACTGGACAAAGAGAAAGGGGTGTAACCACCTCCTTCCCAGGTTCCACCCATAGGAGTGACCTAGCAGGTAATCCAGCCCCTTAGATTAGTATAAAGCTAGGAGCTGAGTCTAGAGACTTTAGATTATCCTGAACTGAAACTCTGAAACGAAACTCTGGACCTTCGACATTCAACTGCAACTAGAAGACTGAAGAATCTCCCTTGTGGTCAAGAAGTGACCACCCTGTGTAAACAGGCACCACCAGTAACTTGCTGGTTTGCTTCGTCGATGCTCCAGCTGGATCCCGCTGACCTAGCGATGCAGCCTCTGGACTTTCAGACTTCTCTGACTCCGACCCACATCCACAGCAAAGCTGAGACTCGTGGCGGACACGAGACGTGGGACCGGACATCCTGCAGTACCTGCTTTTTGCTAACTGTGCAGCTTCTGAGGCGTCCTTGAAGTTGTGCATTGGGGTTTGAGAAGCCCCAACCCCGAGCAGTAAGTGCACCGAAGTTCAGCCCTCCACACTCCACGAGTTCCGCGTGGGGCCTGTGCCTGCATTTCTCCTCGACGTGTCTTCGCGGTTGCTAGCCCATTGACTAGTGGCCCTCCTGAAGACATCACCTTGAATTAACACCACTTGCCTGGTTGCTCTGGGCTTGCTCCTGCTTTCCTGTAAAGGGGAAGCTCCACAGACCTTGCTGGTCTGAACAGAAGCCGATCTTCCTTTCCTGCGTGGGTTTCCTTTGCCAAGGCTTGTTGACTCCAATCTGGAAGCCGACACCGCCAACAGTGAAGTCCTTTGTGGGACAGTCCATATCCAGCTCTTGGTCTTCGTCGACGCCTCCTGGTCCACGTGGCTGCAGAGACAAGATTCGCATCCTCACCTGATTGCACCTCGACATCGCCAGGTTCCTTCCTGGTTCCTTCCCGGTCACTGGCTAGTGACCCAGACTCTGTCACCTCTGTTTTCAGGTTCTTCTCGACTCCGATCCACCCGGACATCTTCCTCCTGGTCGCCTGCAGCATCTTCTTGCAGCTCTCCATAGGATTAGACGACGAAACCCGACACAAAAGAACACCTATGCACCCGGCTTCCCTGGGTGAGGTAACTCGAGTACTCCGGTGCTCCCGTGGGTAACAACTATCCAAGTGTCCTAGTTTAACTGGGTTTTCCCGTAGTCCACCCGGAAATGTCCGAAATCAACTACATTGAAAGTCTATGGTAAATCGCGTGTGTGTTTAGACACTGCACACGCATCCTGTGGGCCTCCTACTTCCATTCCTTTTGTTGTTCAGTGTAGCCCCAGCGATTTCCTAGGCCCTAGGCCTACTCACCTTTCCTGAAGTGGTTCTTATACCACTGCATTAGTATATGGTTCGTCAGGCCCCTAGGGCAGATTTGAATTTGTGCAACTTATATTATGCTTATTGAGTAACTTGTGCTGTATCTCGAACTCTGAACTCATAAAGAGTGCAGAGGGGTTGTGTTAGTAATAAATACATATATATTTGATATATACCATAGGTGGTGTCCTTTCATTTGGTATTCAAGGGATTATTATTGGTAAAACAATTGGCTTCACATGCTCTCTGAAGTGTTAGCCTAAGACTGCTTTGTCCATGCTACCACTAGGATAGCTGGTCTATAAGGTTGACTTTACAACCATCACCATAAGGGTTGTTTGGACTGGTGCAAGGTGCTCACTAGAATAGTGAACATCATATACCAGGCCAACTTCTCACAAGCGCTACTTTACAGAGTTCGCCAGTGAAACAGTACTTTTGCTTTCTTGTCTTTTTTTTAACAACATTGTTTTCCCTGGTGGGGAAGTGCATCAATCGTGGGGTACTGCAATGACTGGTTGATGGGTGGATTGGTAACCCTAAACCATGTTATTACTGCTTACATTTCACATGCTTTACTTTGCTCTTTCCAGGATGCTGGTACTTTTTATTTAGGCAGCATATTGCTCTCTTGTCTAGTGTGTAATTTGAATGGCGTTTCAAGTCTATTATGGTTCTAAAAGCACTTGCTACCACCTTCCTGGCCTCTAGCAATTTTCAGAAACAATACACAAATGTCATCATAACCCTGATGGGTAATGTTTTTCCTTTCGAGAGATCAGAGTTTTGTCTAGTGGAAGTTTTGACTCATGGAATGGTAGCACAGAAGCTTAATATGCCTGTTGTAAAGAACATTATCTGATGCAGATTTGCTTGAAAATGCACCATTTGTCCACTCTTTTTTCAAAATTCCCCCCCCCCCCAAACTCCCCTTTGGTTGTTCGGGCTCGCTCGCTATGCCCGCTCACTACAGTGCAGTATGACTATTATTTTACGGCTCACCACTTTGAAATGTCACCAGCCGCCACTGGTGTATCGTAAACTTTCTGATGTAGGACTCAGTTTAAGGGGAGAAAAGTGTGAGTTTCATAAAACAAAACTTACGTTTTTTGGTCATGTCATATGAGTGCCCCACTGAGAGATTTGCTGAAACAAAATGTTCCATTTTGATGGTCATGAGAATGCTTCAAGAAAATCAAGCATGCGATCAAAAACATCACTGAAATGGCATCATTTTATCCAAATTTGCAGGCGGAAACTATTGATGCAAGTCCAGTGTGGTTGGGTGCCACCCTTGCCCAACACACTGGAGATCCAAATGACCTAGGACATATTATGCTAGCTCGAGTTAGTCATCGATGGAACATGCCTATTCAGAACCTGAAAAAGAAAGCCTCACTGTGAGTGGGCTTGCGAGCATTTTCATGTGTTCCTGTATGGGAAGCGATTTATGGTTGTCACCGACCACCAAGCATTACTCACCATTTTTGGAAATCCAAAAGCCAAGATGGCCCCTCGCATTGAGAGGTGGGTGTTGCGATTGCAGGAGTATGATTATGCAACTGTGCATCGGCCAGGAAAAGATCAAAACCCTGCTGACTACTTCTCTTGTGTATCAATATCGTGTCATGGCACCGCTTCTAAAGTGGCTGAGGCTTATATTAATTTCATAGTGAAATCCAGCACACTTGCTGCCAAATTTGTAGAACAAATCATTGTTGCCACGAGCACTGACATAGATGTGCAAATTCTCAAAGACATTATTACCCATCAATCTTTGAGAAGCATGCTGGACCTCTTCATGATGGCCTAGATTACTAGAAATTCAAAACTGTGCAGGAAGAACTTTCTGTTACCCTAGAAGGCATTATATTACGAGGCCCAAGAATTGCCATTCCTGAGAGTCTGAGACAACAAGTCATTGAACTGGCACATGAGGGACATCGTGGAATTGTTGCTACTAAACGAGCTCTACGTGACCGAGTGTGGTTCCTTCACTTTGATGAAAGAGTAGAAAAAGAATTAAGGGCCTGTCATTTGTGCAACTGCTTGTTATCCAAAGCAACCCTGCATCCATTAAACATGTCTGATCTTCCAAAGCATGGGAGACGAATGCAATTGATTTCATTGGACCACTTGACAATGGACATTGTCTACTAGTCATTGTCGATTAATACTCCCGTTTTCCCCTTGTGGAAGAACTGTCATCAACTACTCATTTCAGAGTCATTGAGAGATTAGAAAGCATATGGCTGGGTCTAAACTAGAATGGCATGCTGAGCAAAAAAACAATGGATTTAGGCCCATATCTCTGTACTGGGGTAAATGTACGACATTATTCTGCATTCTGTCCATCAATTGTTCTTTTTTCATTTGTCCCCCCGAGTGGGACGGGTATGCCAAGACGTGGGTCCCGTTCTCTCCATGCCACTGGAGTCAAGCTATCCTGGCTGATGAGGGCTGGAATCCCAAAAGTGGTCCTAGGATGCTTGTTTCTAGTCCAGGGAGGACGTGCCCTGGCAGTTCGGGCTCGACTGTTCCCATTGGGTGCAGGGTCAAGACTTATTTGCATTTGGCTGGGTCCAAACTGGAATGGCATGGTGATCAAAAACACGATGGATTTAGGCTAGTTCTCTATACTGGGGTGAATGTATGACATTGTTCTGCATTCTGTCCATCAATTGTTCTTTTTGCATTTGTCACCCCAAGTGGGACGGGTATGCCCAGACGTGGGTTCCGTGCTCTCCATGACACTGGAGCCAAGCTATCCTGGCTGATGAGGGCTGGAATCCCGAAATCGGTCTTAGGATGCTTGTTTCTAGTCCAGGGAGGACCAGCCCTGGCAGTTCGGGCTCGACTGTTCCCATTGGCCTCAGGGTCAAGACTGATCTGCATATGGCTGGGTCTAAACTGGAATGGCATGGTGAGCAAAAACAACTATGGATATAGGCCAGCTCTCTGTACTGGGGTGAATGTATGACATTGTTCTGCATTCTGTTCATCAATTGTTCTTTTTGCATTTGTCACCCCGAGTGGGATGGGTGTGCCCAGACGTGGGTCCCGTGCTCTCAGTACCACTGGAGTCAAGCTATCCTGGCTGATGAGAGCTGAAAGCCCAAAACCAGTCCTAGGATGCTTGTTTCCAGTTCAGGGAGGACCTGGTCTAGCAGTTCAGGCTGGACTGTTCCCAAGGGGCGCAGGGTCAAGACTGATTTGCATATGGATGGGTCCAAACTGAAATAGCATGGTGAGCAAAAAAACGATGGATTTTGGCACAGATCTCTGAACTGGGGTGAATGTATGACATTGTTCTGCATTTTGTCCATCAATTGTTCTTTTTGCAACTCCCCATTTAACCATGGGGGAAAGTCCTGCCCCCTTAATGTTTGGGACAACCATAGTAACTAAACTGCCACAATGCACCACTGAAAGATCTATTGACAGTGATAAACTTCGCACTACTGATTAGTCTCACAAATGAAAAATGAAGGCCTATGACGATAGATGCCACTGTGCTCGTAGCACTGTGTTCAAAAGAGGAGACCAAGTTATCATCAGGTAGAAATGGAAACGCAAGTCTGATGCTGCTTTTGCTGGCCCACTGAGGGTTGTGACTAATAAAGGACACACAGTGACTGCTCACAGTCCTGGAAAGTCTATTAAGCAAGATTATTTACATTTCAATCACCTGCCTCAGCACTCGCCAACTCCAGATGTCAGAAGTGAGACTAACTCTATGTGGTCAGAAGCACTCGACTTTTGATGAACAACCTTAATCATTGGTCGGCCACTAGGGCTCGGAAAGACCTCCACTGTCTTCCTGTGGAATGCTGAGTACAGTTTAAGACCCCATGCATTATGCAAAGGGCAATAAACAATAGAGGCCCCCCTACTGCTATGATCTTTAGCCTCCCCATATCTACCAGGGAGATCCTGCAGATACCCTTTAGCTCCCCTACTGATTATCCCTAGTATCCATAGAGCCTGATAGGATGGCCGTTCTTCCTCCTTTTTGGCACCCAGAATCTGGAACTCTCTACCTCTGGCTTTGCACCTCCTGGAGCACGTACTTCCCTTCCCCAAAGCTCTGATGACATGGCTGTTTTGCAATTTGCTCCCTCTCAGCTGTCAATGATCCAAAGGTCTCTTTTTGCAGGCCTGGAGGCCGCCGGGTATCAATGTGCTATATAAAAACAACAGAATTAGAATTTATCCACCTGAGAATCCGGAGAGCCCAACGACTATACTAGTGTCTCTGTCACCAATTCCAGTCTTGAACACTTCTCCTGCATCTCCCCAGCCTCACATGACAAGATCTGGGTTATTGGAGCACCAAAACGACTTATTGAAGAGTTGTGATGTATAAATGTATTATTTGACCTTTTTATTTAACAAGGGGGAGATGTAGTGTCTTGTGAGTTAGATATAACTCAACTTAGATAACATGAACTTAGCTGCTAATTCAGTGAATTCTTGGCTCTCTGATGCTATAAATATTTGTCTTCCTCTTACAGACAAGAAAAATGTTGTCCATAATTCTCCCGCTCCATGGTTTAATGAAATTCTTCGCCTTCACAAAGCCCAATGTAAGAGACTAGAACGGGCTTGGAGGAAAGATTACTCTATTGCTGCTGGGCTTACGTATAAAGCCGAATTGAAGTTATACCACAAGGCCTGTGCTCACACCAGAGCCACCTATGCCACAAATTTGATTACAGAAGCCATGAACAAATCGAATGTTTTGTTTAAAGTGGTAAAAGACCTTGCTGGCTCTCAGACAGTCGCTATACCCCCTCCTCTTTCGAGTAAGAAATGCGACGAACTTGCTCAGTATTTTACATCTAAAATTGACATAATCTATATAGATATTAAATCTCTTGAGGAATCTACTGACTGCCCTGGGCCATCCCCTGTTAGCACTGTTCCTCCCCTGGCCTCTCTGCAGACCTGGCCTGATCTTGTACCTGCCACTCTCTTAGAAATTCTAAACAACATCAAATCTGGCTCACCCATGGATCCCGTACCTATTTCGGTTCTACGCCAGCTCGAATCCTCCCAACTTGAAGTGATCTGCTCTTTGCTTAATGCTTCCCTTGCTTCTGCCACGGTCCCCCATTGCTGGAAGCATGCAATGGTTACTCCGCTCCTCAAGAAACCCACTGCAGATCCTAATGTCGCTGCCAATTTCCGGCCTATTTCATTGTTGCCAGCTTTTTCAAAAATTTTGGAAAAACACATTCATCTACATCTTTCACGTTTTGTCACTTCTAACAATCTTCTTCACTCATCCCAATCTGGCTTTCGCCAAGGCTTCTCTACAGAAACCACCCTATTAGGCGTTACTGAGAACATTCGCCAATTATTGGATCAGGGTCAAACAGCTGCACTGATTCTGCTTGATCTCAGTGCAGCTTTCGATACTGTCTCCCATAATATCCTCCTCGATAGCCTTGCCTCCTTTGGCATTTGTGACAAAGCCTTACTCTGGTTTTCGTCCTTTCTTTCCGATAGGACTTTTCAAATCTTTTCAAATACTTCCACTTCGAACATCCACTATTCCCCTCACGGTGTCCCCCAGGGTTCTATTCTTAGCCCTCTCCTCTTTAATCTGTATGTTGTTCCGTTAGCCCATGTTGCACAGCTTTCTGGTCTCAATCTTTTCACTTATGCTGATGATTCTCAGATTGTTTTTTCTTTATCTCAAGCTGATCCTTCTTCACCTTCTTCTCTGCAATCCGGTCTCAGCGACATTTCCCGCTGGATGAGCCGTAATTTTCTAAAACTTAACAGTGAAAAGACGGAGGTGCTTGTCTTCGGTAACAAGCCTGACCTTTGGAGTCCGAGACACTGGCCATCAACCATGGGCGTTCTACCTACTCCTTCTGAACGTGCTAGGAACCTCGGGGTTCTCATTGACAGAGATCTGTCGATGATAGACCAAGTTAATAAAGTCTCAGCCACCTGTTTTACTATTCTTAGATGGCTGAGAAAGATCTTCTGGATTCTGCCATCTGACACCCGGAGATCTGATGTGACGGCCTTGGTGACCTCTAGATTGGACTACAGTAATGTGCTCTATCTAGGGGTTACCAAGGCGGTCTTGCGTCGTCTCCAATTGGTCCAGAATGCTGCTGCCCGACTCCTGTGTGGATGTCGGAAATATGATCCTATCACGAAACGAATTAAGCAACTTCATTGGCTTAATATCGAAAATCGTGTAAAATTTAAGGCACTATGCTTTATGCATAAGATTAAAACTGATGTTGCTCCTACTTATCTTCGAGCACTCGTCAAGCCTTATTCACCCATCCGCTCACTCCGTTCTTCTTCCCAACATTTGTTCTGTGTACCTAGATTCAGACTTTCTAGAATGGGAGGCCATTCCTTTGCTGTACTGGGACCCAAATTATGGAACTCTCTTCCTATGGACTTACGAATGGAGCAGTGCCATCTCCGTTTTCGAAGAGCCTTAAAGACCTGGCTATTTGCCCAATAATTCTTCTCCTCAGGATCAACTATGTGCTTACTGTTAATCAGCGCCGGGAAACCCTTATGGGTAGCTGTCGCGCTCTATAAGATTAATTAATAATAATAAATAATAATAATAATATAACGGGACCCATTTGGTTCCTGATGGACTCCGTAGAACAGTGTTGTAAATGCTTGGGTGTGGGTGATAGAATTCCTGATATCGAATGTTCAGTTACCGGTTACACACTGAGGAATAAAGACGTGTATTACTAAGCTATGTGTGTTGCATGGTCACTTACATGTACCCGGGCTGGGGAGGACGCTACACCTGGGGCCTCATTTATGAAAAGTGACGCATCGCTGCGTGAAAACAGCGATGTGTCACTTTTCACTGCGCTCTCCCTGCGACATGATTGATGCGTCATATTTATAATATGACGCATCATGTCGCAAGGAGTTACAGATACGTCAGTATTTCTGACGTATCTGTAGGCGCAAAAGTGACGCATTGCTGGAGTGTGTCACAAAAGTGACGCAACTCCAGCAATGCTTCCTTTCACATAGGGAAAGCCCCATGTGAAAGGGCTTGCGTCAGTCTTACGCCTGCTATGAGGCAGGCGCAAGATTTTGACGCAACAGCGTCCTAAAAGTGACGCAGTGAAATCTCATAGATTTCACTGCGTCACTATTACGAGGCTTTTTGCGGGTGAACGCCCCCTCTGCATACATTATACCTGACGCAGGTATAATGTAGCGCAGGGGTTTACAAAGTGACGCACTTTGTAAATAGTGCGCATCAGGAGGCATGTTTTACGCCGCCGATGCGTCACAAAAAGTGACACATCGGAAGCGCAAAACTCACGCAAGGTCTCATAAATGAGGCCCCTGGTATCTTACTAGCCTTCCGCAGTCAACTTTCCAACCCCTTAACCCACTCCGTCTCTCCTACTTGGAGAGACCACATTCCGCTCGCCCCTTTTCTTCAATATGGCACTGGAGGTGCTGCACAACGCACATGGCTGCCAATGCATTCTGGGATTTGTGGTTTCGATTTCTACATTGGAGGTGTGTGTTCGAAAAATACAAGAGCAGCTAGAGATGTCACACAAGGCATGGAGCCACGTGGGAACCATGTGAATATATACAATACAGTGCTGTATACCAGCCTCTTACCTCGTGTCTGTGTACGCCCTCCTTTCTTGAGTGTGCACATCTTCAGACAACTATGTTTCCGTTGCAAGTGTGGTCGGTACTCCAGTCCAGTGATGCAGGATTTTAATTAAAGGCGTTATTTTCAGTCCAAACGTGGCTTGGAGGCATTTTTGCGTCCCTGTCTCCCAGAAAAGAAGGTGCAGGAAACATCTGTACAAGCTTCTCCTGTAACTTACCAGTTTTTGATGGAAAAAGAAAGTTGGTAAAGTGGAGCAAGGACATATAAGTGCTTTTTTGCCAATAAAACAGGACACAAATGTTACAGAGGAGACACAAACCTTTTCTTAATAATCATTGCTGTTGTTGTTGAAGCACTCCGCTGTTTTTAATACATGACCGTCATCTCGTGGTGAAAACTATAACTGCGTCTGGTTTCATACAGTATTACATTCTCTGTCCGTCGAGACGCAGAGGTAAATAAAATAAACTGCATTTCGTGGTGGGATTCGGACAGCATACTTAACGTCACAAAGTCCTTCAGCATCAGAAGCAAGGCATGAGACTGGCTCTGCCCCAGCCCATTCAGCCCATAGAGACAGTAGTTGGACAAGAGATTGACACTGTCCCCGCCCATGAAGTTCAATGGAGATGGTAGCCGGACACATGACTGACTTTTCCCCAACCCATGAAGCCCAGAGGAGACAGGAGCCTGGCTCGTGACTGACACTGTCCCAGCCCATGGAGAGATCAGCCTGACACGACTATTCCCCAACTGATGAAGCCCCATGGAGACAGCAACCTGACACATGACTGACCCTGCCCCAGCCCATGTAGCACTTTGGAGATATCAGCCTGAGACGACTGACACTGGAACAGCCCTTTAAGCCCTTTGGAGACAGCAGCCTGACATGTGACTGACTCATCCACAGCCCATGAAGCCCCATGGAGACTGCAGCATGACACATGAATGACTCTGCCCCAGCCCCTGGGCTCTTCCAAAGCACTTGCATGTCTTGAAGCCTTCCGTTTGCCTGAGTTCCAGAACATGCTGCAGCTGCCTGCGCTGCAGACAGAAGGCCCCCTCCCGCACTAGTGAGCCAAACCTCACGAGCCCCTGTGAAATGGGGCACTCATGGGGTTTGTTTTTTGGGGTGACCGCGGGTACACAGAGAACGAGCAGCCTGGGACCTTCCTCCATTAAAAAAAAAAAAAAAAAAACTCAAAATACAAAATAAAACAAATCTCACAGCACAGTAACAGTGGATAGAGAGCCTTATTTACAAGGAATTAATGCAGCGCGGAGCAGCAAGCCATTTGGCTGCGCTGCGCTAATTCCGAAGTAATGGGATGCGTCATATCTACAACGATATGACGGATTCCTTTGCTCTCCCCTGCACTGGCGCACAATTAACTGCCATGCGCTGACACAGGCTCCATTGCACTGTGGTGCAAGGGTGCTTGCGCCACAGGAATGATTGTTTTTGTGCAGGAAGGGACGTCTTCCTGCACAAAAACAATCACAAGAGGTGATTTCCATTTTCCAATGTGTGCTGCATTAGAAAGAGGAAAAAAAGAGGAGAAATGAAAACATTTCTCCTAGTTGCGCCTCCCTACGCCTCCAGTGGGGAGCCGTAGCATTTTGACGCATTTCCAAGTTTACGGTTTCTCGTAAATCCGGAAATGCAGCAGAAGTCATGGGTGTTGTGTGGGAAGACCCACAGCAACACCCATGGCACGCCCCTTTCATGCAAAGTGTTGCGTGTAAAGAGGCCGTATTTACAAGGACAGGAAAAGTCATGCAGAGTGGCTTTACGTGTCCTTGTGAATATGGGGCAGCAGGTTGCGTGACCGATGCGTCACAAAAAGTGACGCACCATCGGTGCAAGGGGCTTGTAAAGAAGCCCCAGAGGATTTGAAGTGGGACGGAGGCTTGTCCACTTAACGGCATTAAAATCCTTTTGTGAGACAGTAACAAAAGACTCGGGGTATGGCGGCGCACCGGTTTAGAGGTGGGCTGCTGGTGTCATCGTGGTCACCTGGGGGGAGCATACAGTTTTCCAGCACTGCCTGAAGTCAGGAGAAAGCCACATGGAGTCTCCAAGACACAGAGCATCTGCTTTTTTTCTCTCATCTCTACCTTTGCATTTCCATCAATGTCAGCAAAGCCAAATCCTATTTGTCTTACTCAGTAGTCTGTGCTGCCTGGTGGAGTCACATGGATGTTCAAACAAACAATGACCTGTGTATGAATCCTGTATCTACCTCGAAAGGATGAAAGGCTGAGTCAGCCCAACCAGGTGGTGCGAATCTATGAGCCACGCGTTAACCCACTGAGTTACCCATTCCATCCTATGTAAGATCACACATTTCGGTGAGAAATCAGCATACCCCTCTGTCTGCCAGCACCACTCTGAGGCCCACGACCCTTCAGTCACTGATGACCATGCACCAGTACCCACGGGTCAGCATGGCTGCGCCCCACGAAATGGGTGGTGAGTTCATTTCATACTGCAGCCTCCTCTTTCTCCACTAGGATGGTTAACTCAAACTATTTGCAAATTTCTTACTTTGATTTTTTGTGGGCTTGAGAAATGCCTAAAAGCTGCTAACATCTCGTTCTTGTATTCAACAAGGTAGCCCTGATAGTTGGCCAATATATTTGTGGTCCTAGTTCAGGAAGTTATCCAAACTGGGCACTACCTTGATGGTAGATGTTGGTTTTATCTAGTACCTTCTCTAAAGAAAGGAAGTTTATGTGGTTCAGGTCCCGGCAGTGCTCAGTACCCCCAGGTCCAAAAACCAGGTGCCAAGAGAGGTCCCCCTATCAGCAGGGCAGGGAGGGGGGGCTTGGTCAGTAAGATTGGGAGGTGTGAGCTTTAGATTTCTCCAAAGTGGTTCTAGTGACAGTCGGGATGCTATCAATAAATCTGTTACTGGCGGAGTACAGGCAGGATACATGAAGATCCACCTGGGAGACCCCAGTATCTGTACTCTTGGGTCTAGTGGGACCCTGATCTCGGTGACTTCCAGTATACTTATCAGGATCATCTGCCAGGATTCCTGGAACTTGGGGCAGCTCCATCACATGTGAATGATGCCTCCCCGCTCTCCGCAGCCTATCCAACATAGTCCTGAGCTTCCATTTACGTCTTTTAAGTGGGCCGGGGTTAATATTTTTGTATGCGTTGTCTTTATGTTGGATGCATATGCAACAGGTTCCTGCTCTTCCGCTAAGTCTTTGTTGCACCTAGCAATCTACCATATTTTCCGGTGTATAAGACGACTCGGCGTATAAGACGACCCCCTACTTTTCTTGATAAAATGTAGGTTTCGTGCTATACTCGCCGTATAAGACTACCCCCACTTCCAACGCAGTCCAACGCAGTCCTGCATAGCCATTTTGAGAATTTATTTTGGGCTTATTAGCGATTCTAGTCCTCCTCCGTGTGGGTGAGCAGTAAGGCTTTATCAGAGGACAGTGTTAAGCGTTTATTGTACACACTCAAAGACTGAACTCAAGCCAATTGGTTGTATAAACAATATTGCTTTAGTCACAATATTTTTTATTTAGAACCATATGAAAAACAGTCACTTGTAAACATAAGGCTGTTTGTCATCAAACATGTACGGTAAACATAAAACAGTACAAGGGGATTAAACTTTTCATAACTCCAAGCGATTTTTACAGGATTTTCTGGCGTTTCCTTTAAAAGCCTTCAAAATCCTCCTCTTCGTCATATGACATCATAAGTAAATCAATGAGATCTTGTGGTACATCTGTAAAGCAGTCATCGTATGGATCTGGTAATTCCGTATCAGATGGTGTGGTCTCGGCTTCGGCTTCCTCTTCATCTTGCCACAAGTAGTCGTCCTCCATACCATCTAATGAATTTGATATGCCACACTTCTTGACAGACTTTATGACTGTTTCTGCATCGATATCATTCCAGGCTTTTATGACAAACTTGCACAAAACATCCAACTGTGGAGCACGCATGTTTCCTCCTTTTGTGAATGATTTTACGCCGCTAACCATCCACTCATTCCACTGTTCTCGAATGCGATCTTTAAATGGCTTGTTTAGGCACACATCCAGTGGCTGTACCAACGATGTGAATCCTCCAGGAATAACTGCAGCATCTGTTTTTATTCTTGCCAGCCTTTGCTTGGTGCTGGGAGTTAAATGAGCCCTGAACATATCCCACACCAGTAGACTACGTTTTTGAAGAAGTCCACCTGGTCGCCTGCTCCATACATTATCAAGCCATAGCTTTACCCCTTCTTCATCCATCCAGCCTTTTTGATTCACATGTACAAAACAACCAACAGGAAACTAGAGTTTCGGCATTGTTTTTCTTTTAAAAATAACCATTGGTCTCAGTTTGGCGCCATCAGCTGTGCATGCTAGTACCACTGTAAAACTGGACTTCTCATGTCCTGTTGTTTTTATTAAAATTGGTTTTTCACATTTTGGATGGACAGTTTTGTTTGCAACCATACCAAAATTCATTGGAGTTTCATCCATATTTCTGATACTACATAGCGCATAGCCATGATCATTGCGCAGCTTAATAACATAGCGATGGAAACTATGTATTTTGGCATCAAGATCTGCAGGTAATTTTTGTGCAATTTTCGTCTTTTGCCTCAATACCAGATTATGCCTTCCCAAGAATCTAGAACACCAGGATACAGTGGCCTTAAATCTGTTGCTGAGATCTGGGTCAGATTTGGCCCACTGAAGTGCAAACAAAAGTATTTTATTTCGTGTCACTACATAACCGCTTTGGCGATGCTCATTCACCATGTCTGCTACATGTTTTTTGAGTTCTGGCCAATGTGGGGTGCCTCTTCTTAATGCACACTTACCCCTTGGCATACTCCGTAATGCTTTTTCATTTGCTTTCCAGTCCGGAACCATCTTTTCTGTTACTCCATATTGTCTTGCAGCAGCCCAGTTATTATGTTCCATGGCAAAGTTTACAACTTTAAGTTTGTAACTGGCTTCATATTTCTTTCTTCTTGCTGCTGCTGGAGCCATGATGGGTTCTTGACTGTCAGCCATTTGCATACTGTACTGTATGTATTGGTGCTGTACTGTATGAACCGGTACAGAGACTGGTGCTGTGCTTTCTTCACCACCACATGTATATCTGCTCACCAGACTGCCTTTCCTGTTTACAACAACAAGCCAATCACGGCAAGTGATCTACTGGTACTGGTACCGGTACTTCCTGTGCACACTGCATACAAACTCTGTGCTCACACTACAGGCCTTCTCCAAGCATCTCCTTTCTTTATTAAACAGTATAGTGCATTTCAGGTGTGTATCAAAAGAAGGTACCTACCTTATGTAAGAATTCAACATAATAAGGAAGATTGTATCGCTCAGTCAGTCATATAAAAACCTTAAAAAGAAATGTAGTGTGTTTTGTACCGTAATTCATTAGGAATGTACCATACTGAAATAACTGCTGCAAAACTGCCATTGGGAACATTCTACAGTCCCCTTTCTATGTCCATGGACTGAGGAGGTCATGTGGTACTGACGCTCCTCCCCTTCCGATGAACGTGAGATTTATGGAAGGAGAGAGAGATGCCAGATCAGCACATGTGGAGGAGCGCGTGTCAGACTTGCAACACAGTGGGGGCCGCCATCTTAGGTGCTTCAGCGCTGCCCTTTATGTTTTCGGACGTCCTGGTGCCTCGTCTGCCTTAATTGTGGAAGTACCATGCATCGCAAGCGGTTGGAGGCGCGTGTGCAGCTGCAGTCTAGGTAGGACTCACAGCACCATTTGTTCTGTTTGCCTCTTACTTTTTGTTTGCTTTCGATACTTGCACAGTGCCACCATCGCCTACGTAACGTTCGTTCTTGTGTCTGAGTGCCCTCCATTTATTGCCAGTCAGTCACACTCTTTAGAGCAATCTAGCAGTATTGGCCGCACTGTTGCCTCTGGCTGGCGAGGGGCTGATATCGTGTTGTTCTGTTTCCTACCTCTTACGGTACTTTTTGTTTGCTTTTGATACTTGCACAGTGCCACCATCGCCTACGTAACGTTCGTTCTTGTGTTTGAGTGCCCTCCATTTATTGCCAGTCAGTCACCCTCTTTAGAGCAATCTTGCAGTATTGGCCGCACTGTTGCCTCTGGCTGGCGAGGAGCTGATATCGTGTTCTGTTTCCTACCTCTTACGGTACTTTTTGTTTGCTTTTGATACTTGCACAGTGCCACCATCGCCTACGTAACATTCGTTCTTGTGTTTGAGTGCCCTCCATTTATTGCCAGTCAGTCTCCTGGGTTCCAACGTTGAAATCCTGTACCCCTAATTCCAGGAGGAGAATCCAGATTATATGTGATTGAGGTCATAGGGAAAGGAAAAATTGTTGTGTTCTTTTTATGAGTTAAGATATCCCAACATTCACGAAGTATTTTGGTTTAAGTAAGTAGTTTGGATTCATTGGCCATTGTTTCTGACACAGCATTAGTACATTAGATAGAGAGACACGAGAATAGATTTGTTCACCATCCCAACAATGGGGGGGGGGTGGGAGGGGGAGTAAGCTGCCAATCTAGACTAGTCGCAATTGTTCCGCCATAACATAGCTTCCTACATTTGGCTCCATTGGCTTTCCATACATGTCAGCTTGGGCACTCTCGCAGTTCCATCCTTTCATATAAAAGATTGGAGTTTGCTGTGGGTCTGTGTTACGCACTCTTAGAGATACGGGCGATAAGTCTTGAAAGACATAGAGGAACCTAGGATGGAAGTCCATCTTGACACTCGGCCTAACCATGAAACCTCCAGTTTCCCCCATCTGTGGAGGTCTTTATGTAATATATCCGGCAATGGAGGGATATTCTGAGAAAATTGATATTTTAGCGTTTTTGTTAGTGCAAAACCTAAATATTAAATGGATGACTCGTCCCACTGAAAACTACACCTTTGTATTGTATTTTTAGTTGTCCCATGCGGGTCTGAGATGCCCATGATGGCAGACATTGTGTAAATAACTCTAAACCCAGAGGCCTTTGTAAAAGCATCTAGTTCTTGTAATAAACATGGAACAGAGGTATCTGGTTCAATGACAAAGCAAAGGATGCCACTCATGAAAAGAACTATTTATATACAGGTCCTTGGTTAATACCTTTGATGTTAGGATTATTTTTTATTTTCTGTATTAAAGGCTCCATTGAGAGGACAATTAGTAATGGGGAAAGGGGGCACCCATGCCTCGCCCCCTTAGTAAGTTTATTTTGGTGGTAAACTCTTCATTTATTTTAAGTTGTATTGTAGGGTGAACAAAGTCGGCCATAATCTATATTTTAAGATTTGGACCTAAGCCTGTTTTGGTGACAGCTTTTGCCGAAATCTCCAGTCTCCTCAATCAAAAGCCTTTTGTATCAAGCGAAAGAAGCATCTATTGGGTGTCCTGATGTTCCGATGTGTTTGTTATGAACACTGCGTGCACCTCGCCTTCACCAAACCCACTGTACATCAAACCCCTACACCACCCCCCAGGCCATAGCTGGAACGAGGTCACCGAAGAACAGCTCTCCGCCTCCCTCAGCATTACCACACCTCCGATAGCCGCAGGCGACAATACCGCAGCACGCAACCTCCACCGATGCATCTTCAACTGCTCTGACACTCTGGCATCCCTAAAGAAGGCACACAAACAAACAATGCTCCAAGAAAGCCATCTGGTTCACGCCCGCCCTCCATGAGTCCAGACGCACCTGCAGATGACTAGAGAAGAAATACAGAAACAACAAAACCCCAGAAACTCACACAACTTTCAAAACCGCAATCACCACACACTACCTCCTTCTCAAAACCACAAAGAAAATGGCCCTCTGGGACAGAATAAATGCCGACGCATACAACAGTAAAGAACTCTTCACCATCGTTCAGGAGTTTGCCAGGCCCAACATTGAGACCACGGACGTTCCACTCTCCCAAGACCTCTGCGACAAACTCAGCTCCTTCTTCCACCACAAGATCAGGCAGATCTATGACAGTTTCAATACCCAAGACCCTCCCACCCAGCCCGACTGCACAGCACCCAACCACGCCGCACCCCAACAGATCCTGCTCAGCTGGAGATGGCTCACCACAGACGACACTCTCAAGACCATGAAGAGCATCCATTCCGGAGCCTGCTTGTACCCATGCCCACACCACATCTTCCATAGAGCAGCCACCGCCATCGCCCCAAGCTCCACCGCACCATCAACTGGTTCATCGAGAACGTCACCTTCCCCGACGACTGGAAACATGCTGAGATTAACCCTCTGCTAAAGAAATCATCCTCCAACCCTTCAAAACCAAGACCATTGAGAAGGCCATCAACGCCCATCTCTCCAAGTACATCGAAGCAAACCACGTCCTGGACATCTCCCAATCTGTCTTCAGAAGCAACCACAGCACTGAGACTGCACTTCTCACTGCCAGCAACGACATTCGCTCCATCCTCACCCGGTGCGAAACCACAATCCTCATCCTTCTGAACTTCTCAGTCGCCTTCAACACCGTCTCCCACCATACCCTAATCAGAAGACTCCACAGCACTGGCACTGCAACAAGATCCTGTACTGGATCGACTCCTTTCTCACCAGTCGAACACAGCAAGTCAGACTACCCCTTTCCACTTCAAACCCACAGAGATCAGCTGCAGAGTCCCCCAGGGCTCCTCCCTGAGCCCCACTCTCTTCAAAATCTACATGGCCCCTCTTGCGAACATCTTCAAGAACTACGGATTTAACATTGTCTCCTACGCTGACTACACCCAACTGTTCCTCTCCCTCTCCAACGAACCCACAACCACCAGAAACAATGTCCACAGCGGGAGGAAGGCTTTTGCCACCTGGATGAAAAAAATTGCCTCAAACTCAACTCGGACAAGACCGAAGTCCTCATCCTGGGACCTACCCCCTCAGCTTGGGATGACTCCTTGTGGCCCACCGCATTGGCAACCCGACCCACCCCCAAAGCCCACACACTAAACCTCAGCATCATACTTGACTCCTCACTCATAATGAGCCGCCGGATTAACGCTGTCTCCTCATCATGCTTCCAAAAGGTTCATCTGCTTTCAAAGACATTCAGATGGATCCCCACCGAATCCAGAAAACAGTCACCCACGCACCTCATTAGTAGCAGACTCGACTACGGCAAAGTATTCTAATGGTGGCATCACCCAGAAACTCCTCAGGAAACTACATAACATTCAAAATGCCACAGCCAGGCTGGTCCTCGACATCCCCCGCCACAGCCATATCACCAAACACCTCATAGAACTCTACTGGCTCCCTGTGAACAAAAGAATTACTTCCAAGATCCTCATGCACAGCTATAAAGACCTCCACAACACAGGACCAGCAAATCTGAACCACCGCCTCTCATTCCACGTACCCACCAGACACCTCTGCTCCGCTCAGCTGGCCCTTGCCACCGTCCCTCGGTAGAGGTGACCCGAAGGAAGATCCTTCTCCTACCTCGCCGCCAAGACTTGGAACACCCTGCCTTCCCACCTCAGACAATCCCCGTTGCTGACCCAATTCAGGAAGGATCTCAAGACCTGGCTCTTTGACTGAACCCCAGCACTCAGACAGCTCAGCAGCCCCTCCCCCAGTGCCTTGAGACCCTCACGGGTGAGTTCCTGTGCTTTACAAACCCTGATTGATTGATTGATGTTTAGGGTCAAGGTCTTGAATATGGTTGTCTAGCACCGATTTTGATTGTGCTGCTATATACGTGAAGCGGGCAGTGTGAGAAATAAACTATTTCCTAATGACAGCCTTAACGGTGTGCCAGATAACGTCCCACTCTACCTCACCATTGTTGCTTTCTTTAACATACTTATCCATGACTTCTTGGATGAAAGTGTGCAGTGTGGGGCATCAAAATGCTTTTTCATAGATCGACCATTGACCACGAGAAGGTCCACAGGTCAATGTAAGGTCTAGATGCAGGGAGACAGCGGAGTGTTCGGAAAGTATTATTGTGCCAATCTGAGAGTCGATAGCTTGGTAGAGCAGCCCACTGTCAATTAGGAAGTGGTCTATTCTACCTAAGTTCAATGGACATTGGAGAACAACTTTTAATTTCTCTCTTTCTCATATTGAGGTCTTCAAATATCTTTGAGTGGTAAATCTTATATACATTTAATGATGAATGTGTATTTACATCTCTGGAAACAGGCCATTTCTAATGTTATGTTGTAGTCTCCACCAGTGATCGTTCATCCTTCACGAAAATGAGCAATTTTACAAAAACGTTCTTCATAGAATTGATATTTGATGTTGTTTGGGCCATAAATGGAGAACAAGGTTATCTATGTAGCACCAATTCAAAATGTAACACCCAACATTCTACCCTGTGTATCCCTTATTTTATGATGTAATGCAAAAGTGAGGCCTCTCCTTATCAAGATGGCTACTCCCTTAGTTAAAGTGGCAGGCGTGGCATGATACTGAAGGGGGTACCAGTAGGATTTCCTGAAGTAGAAGAATATCTGTTCTTTGTGATGAACTCATTTAAGTGGTGATTTCCACTTTATTGGCGAGTTTAGGCCTTGCTTGTTTTTAATGTAGTATTATTACGAGGATCATTTTGTACGCCGTTCAGAAATGCGGTTGACATTCCGACCATCTACAAGAAAATAATGGGTAAGATAACTCAATTTCCAAGTGTTAGGCTTAACTCTAAGTTTAAAGGGGCTCTAAGGTGAGTTAGTTGGTTGCCTTGGTGGATCATGATGAGCAATGCTTGTCTCTGTGGATTTTTCAAGGCTTAGAAGAACAAACAACTATATATCAGAACCAATAGTGAAGTATAGAACCAAAAAAATTAAGAATATCTTCTGCTGGTAGGAAAGGTCCCAGGAGGGGTTTAAGAGCAGCTATAACATGAGTATTGATGGGGCTGTTGTCGTTGTCATACTCCGAACACGTAGGAGCCCCTCAAAAATCGGTATGAATTTATTCACCGATATCATTATAGCAGGCAATCAGAGACTTTTCTCAAGGTGATTTCACCTCTCCATTCCCACCGGAATACTTATCATTGGTGAGTCAGGTGGTTATTGAATTCACTTCTATATCTGCCAGTATCATTGACATATCAACGCCTTTTATGAACGAGTTGGTAAGTTTGAAGCTAATTTTCCTCCGAGGTAACAACTTGAGTAATTCTTACTTCGCATTGCTGGATGCGTCTGGCCAGGTGTCTTGGCCTGATGGTACACATAGTTCTCCATTTACTTGGGTTATTCTGTTCAATGAAGTTGTAGGTGGGTCTTGATGTTCTTCCGTCAGAGATAGGTGAAGGATTTCGATGGTATCTCCTGGCGTTTTGATTGTTGTCCTTCAGGAAGAAAATATGAAACGCGTAACCCCATCTGTATGGGATCTTATCCTGGCGTAAGGGTTGTGTAATGGCTTTACCTTCTCACCGTCTTGATAATATAGCAGTGGGAACATCTGGAAATGGAAATATCTGATCTTTATTTTGGACGCTGTTATAGATTCCTTGACTTAAAAGTAGTGCACTCTTGTCAAGACCTGTGGGTGGAAAGGTGAGTATAACCTATGTGTGAGATCTAGTCAGCGGCGGCTCATCCGCTAAGGCGGAGGAGTGTCGCCACACTGCTCTTTGAGCAGTGGAAAAGAAAAAATAAGATGATAATAACGCAATGTTATTATCATTTTATTTTTGGTACAGAGCCAGTTTATGGTGAGCAAGACTTGGCTGTCGTCAGAGGGAGGAGGAGTGATTGGTGCACCATAATTGCGCCTGACGTTTTGGCCGGCCGACTTTGGCCAGCCAAACAGACATGCGCACTTAGCATTTCTCCACCTGCCTGTGTTGTACAGCCAGGTGGAGAATAGTCCCAGGCACTGTCTGAGTGGCAAACCAGGCCACTCAAAACAATCATGACGCAGTGTTATGATTGGCTTTGGGGAGTCTGGGGGCCCGTGTGCCGCCGAGAGTCAGGAACAGAGGGAGGACAGAGGAAAGGCGGCGACCGGCAGGTAAGTCGCCTTTTCTTTTTTTCTAACCCCCAACACTACTGTTCCCTAGCAGCCGCCACTGGATCTAGTGCCATTTCTACATCCTCTGGAAGGTGGAGAATGTGACGAAATAGGTCTTGACATGTTCCAATTCAGCCGTTGATGTAGCTTTATTCAGTCGTGTAATGCGTATGTTATTTCTCGGGGCTTTATATTCATAATATTCTATTTCTTCTTCCTACTAGGTTTGTTTTGACAGTAATGAGTCTATTTTAAGTGCCAACTCATCTTTCTCATGTGCTTGTTCCACCAGGCCAGTCTCAAGATGGTCGATTCTTGTTTCCGCCTTTTGGAGTGAACGGTGAAGATCTGAAATTGCTGTTTGAAGGTCTTGTCGAAGGGACAACTTGTCTTTTTTTAATTCAGAGAACAGAAGTTGGATGTCTGCTTTTGTTGATGGAGCTTGCAGGTTTTGTTGCTCTTGGTTTGTGTCTATGTCTGTTTGAGAAGACGTCATTGAGTCTTGGCTCAATTTCTTGTCTCCTTTTGGCTGATCTCATTTATTGAGGGGGTCTTAAGAACTTTGGGCCCAAATCACAAAAGTAATCTGAGACAAAATCCTAACTTTACAACTTTCGGTATAACCTACTTTTTGGTCTTAAGTTAAACTTAAGACCAAAACTTAAGTTTAACTGAGACAAAATCCTAACTTTACGACTTTCAGTATTCACAAAGGGCATTTAGGAGTAGTAAAGTTAGGATTTTGTCTCAGTTAAAATCAAGTTTTACTTAGTTAAACTTAAGTTTTGGTCTTAAGTTTAACTTAAGTAAAACTTGATTTTAACTGAGACAAAATCCTAACTTTACTACTCCTAAATGCCCTTTGTGAATACCGAAAGTCATAAAGTTGGTATTTTGTCTCAGATTACGTTTGTGAATCGGGCCCTTTGTTTTGATTTGCAGCCATTTTCAGTGGGTGGAATCTAGGAATTCCTTAAAGATAATCCTAATTGCTTTTTAAAGCTGTCGAGTAAGGTGGCACACTTCTAGGAGGGCTTAAGTGGTAGAATAGCGATGGCTGTTCTCTCCTCATTTGTTTAGGGTCAACATTTACGATGCTTTACCTCTGGGTTGCGTGCAAAAGGTTTGGGAAGGTATTCAATGAAGAGCGGGTTATCTTAAGTGTGTGCCCTCTCCTAGGTTAGAATGTTCCAGATTGTGTGGCGCTGTAGCTCTGCCTGTTATGCAGTAGTTATCATGGTTATAGTTTAATTCTGCAGATTCACATCTAAGTACCACTCAGTCTATGTGATAGACAGCCCCCAGAAAGCTCAGGAGACGAAGAGCTTCTCATGCCCAATGATTTCTGTATGCTCATAACATTCTGTTTTGATTCTGTTGCAATAGGTGAGACAGCTCGCCATCTCAAGGACAGCCTGCACCTGCACCTCTGTATTACTCTTCTGAGCTCTTCTTGTGGTTTGGAGATCGCTTCAGGGAAAAGTGAGTCTCTGGGCCACCACACATGGGGTGGGCTCTGACCTTCATGCGCAGCAACAGGCAGTCTAGCCCAGCGATTCATGGCCCAGGTGGAGACGGAGCCCGGGTACAGCCTTGGCATGTGGTCACAGGAGCAGGGATATGGGGTGCCACCCACCAGTAGCTCTTCGCAGTGAAACTCCAGGGTCTGACCTCTCGAGTCGCGGACTGGCGATGTGTTTCTCTTGGGATAGGGGTGCCAAAGGGAGAGGGTTCACATCTGTTCTCCAAGACGTGTCATTCTCACCCAGTGTGTTCACTGCCAGGCCACCTGATGGGAGACCAGATCAGACCCAGCAGGATGGACAGGCGAAGCACACTAATGCAGCTCCACTGTGGATGGTAGGTTTGACATAATAAAGTCAATTGAGAGCTCTAAAGCTCTTTTACACTGTTCAGTGAGAATCTAAAGCCCCTGTATGTATTTTCCTCCTACTGCCAATCTCCATCCTGAGTTTCTTGATCGGCTCTTGACTGCTTCAAACGTTGTTTCAGGCAGTTTCATGCATTCCATGACCTTGAAACCTTTTCCCACGATGTCTCGATATTGATGCCTTTATGGGATGCAGTCAATGTAATCACTGAGGGCCCGATTCACAAAGGTAAACTTAGACCTGAAGTCTAACTTTACACCTGAAGTATAACTTTACACCTGAAGTCTAACTTTAGACTTCAGGGTTACAGTTAGACTTCAGGTCTAAACCTAGGGCCTGATTCACAAAGGTAAAATTAGACCAAAAGTCTAACTTAGACCACAAGTCTAGCTTTACTACTTTTCGGTATTCACTTAGGTAAGTTACTACTAGTAACTTAATTACTAGTAAGTTTACTAGTAGTTAGATGACTATTAGTAAAGTAACTAGTATTACTACTAGTAAAATAATTAGTAGGAAAGTAACTAGTAGTAACTTACCTTTGTATATATGGAAAAGTAGTAAAGTTAGACTTTTGATACATGGTTGCGTGTGGTAGCACTACATGTGGTCCAAGGGCCACTTTTCAGTGGCCCACAATAGAGAGGGGCCCTGTTTGGGGCCCCGAAATGCTGTTTCTGACAGCCTTTCATTGATGTTGGGACCGCCATGAAAAGACTGTGGAAAATGGTAATCATATTCCAGATGGCGGTTCTTGCACAGCACTGCTATGATTAAGGAAATATGATTTACGACCGCCACCGTAGACCCTGTCGGAGGCGGCAGCCTTTCCCGCCGCAGTTTCTGTTCCGACGTCCAGCATCGTAATGCGGCAGTCGGACCGAGGCCCTGACTGTCGGGCGGACCGCCACCCACGGTCTGTCATTGGCTATCCGCCTAATATTGTAATGAGTCCCACTGTTTTTTGTGAAGAGCTACCTTGCAAAGTTTTACTATAAAGAATTGGTGTGCTCAACACAAAAACGTTTTACATAGGACACTGGAAGACTTTTTTTCTGTAAAATGAAAGTATAGTTTAATGAAGACAAATTTTCTTTTCAGCTCTCTTACTTGTGATGAGAGATGCTGGGCTCTAAAAGCGTCCTGATGGCGCAGTTCACCGGAAGGAGATGCGTTTCCAGTCGCTTAGCCTGATTGCCTAAGTGCTTTTTAGTTACTCAGCTTGCACATTATGTAGATTTCACAAATAAAACAATTGCTACCCTGAAAAACTAACTGCTAACAATTCCTGCTGTCAGAGGCCATTTAATAAAATGACTGGTCTTCCATCTTGCTTGCGGCAGTGCACCGCCATTCTCGGAATTTTTCTCGCTGTACCATAAGAGACGTTTGCATAGAGATCTGTGGAAGAGCCATTTACCAACAACACTTCTACTGTGCACTTTTGAAGATGTTATTTTATGCAGTTGTACAGCACAACCAACCGCTTCATGGCATCAGAGTCGTATTGGGAACAGAAATAGGCCTGGGCACCCCAAACAAGAGGCCTACATCTGCAGATCACAACCTTTCATGAAGCATTGCTTTGTTAGTATCAGGGAAAGACCACTGTGGCAAATAAAACCTTTTATAGCCTGTAGGGCCAGTAAAATTAGATAGGGATGAAAAATCCATGATTCCACTGCTCACACCCTCTGGCCTGCTGACACTCGTCTTCAGATCCATGCCTTGCCCTTCGGCCTTGCTCATCTTCGTGCCCCTGAGTCCTCTCCCTGCTCTTAACCGGGGATGGTGACTCAGTGGACTA
This sequence comes from Lissotriton helveticus, assembly GCF_964261635.1. Classification (NCBI taxonomy): domain Eukaryota; kingdom Metazoa; phylum Chordata; class Amphibia; order Caudata; family Salamandridae; genus Lissotriton; species Lissotriton helveticus. The sequence continues at coordinate 1,590,922,789 of NC_136069.1, read as the reverse complement.
AAGCAGCCACTGCAGGGGCCTGTGTTCGACCTCATGGTCACAGGTTCAATTCCCGGTGGGTCAACTCAGCCTTTCATCCATCTGAGGCCGATAAAATGAGTACCATTGAGTTGGGTAACAAAAAACATCTGTTATTCAGCGGCAGGACACCTACGGGTAATCGTGTGCTTTACAAATACACCTGTTTTGTTAAGCCCTAAAGTTCCTTCTCGTTCATGGGGATATTCACTGTCAACTGACCCTCAGGCGCCCAGAGGGCCTTATCACCCTTAGGTCTGACTTCTGTTCTTTCTGAGGACCTGTGTGCCCTGCTCATCCCAAGACAAGAGGCTCCTGCTATTCATCAGTTTTTCCAGAGTTTCGCAAACGCCCTCAGGTCCCTTAAACTCATTCCCACTCTCTGGTCCTCAGAAACTCCTGCTCAGAGTTACATCCATGAGGATCCTTCTCGCAGATAGAACCCAGGAGGCTTCTACTTACCTGTAGGTGGTCTTGCAATCCTGCTCACTCCCTGGTGTCTTGGAAATTCTGCTCATCCTCAGTCTACTTGGATCCCTGAGTTGGTCCTAGAAAACTTAGAGAACAGGGGAGCTGCCATCAGTGTTACATCTCCAAAGACACAGGGACTGTGAAAAATCCAAGCCTCACACAAAGAATAAGTGTTGCAAATGACTCACGCCCGTTCAGCAGGAGAGTGGTAAGGGTGTGGTATGCAGCCAGTGGCGTAGTTAGGATCACACTGTCACAAATATATTACTAAAGCATGGTGTGGAAGCACACTGTCATTTACAGACAGCACATTTTCCAATAAAATTGTGATAAAATTTGCACTGACATGCAGTTTACTGATAAAACTATGGTGCGCACAAATAATGTGTGGAATTCGAGTTTAGCAAATATTTATCATTTTCACATCACAAAGTAAAGTGTTTTGATCCTATTAAAATATTTGTTTCCATCACACTTCAGAATTAGAAAACAAATGTACTTCATGTGTATTTTCCTAATTGCTGATATTTTGAAATATTTGTACAGTTCATTTACAATGATTTAAATGTTGTTGTGCATTTGAAAAAATTGACATCCTGCAATCGTTCCTTTTACACACCCTCTAGCCCAGCTAGACTGTCAGATAATGCACTATACAAAATCCTCTACCGTTGAATCCTCTCACTTTGCATTCAGAGATGGAAAAGTAAACATCAATCTCCCTATTAGAAGAATAAGCAGCAATTTGTCAGAAGACATAACCTGACATTTGACCACTGTCTTTGAACTCACTGAAAATGTAAAAACATAAATACAAACTTTAAATGCATCTTTATTGCTAACTCATCTTCTGAACTCCAGCACCCTCTGCACTCCAACCTCCAGCAGCCATGGATCCCCATTCGCCGCTTAGGCCCTGTTGGGCTTATTTACAAGCCCCTTGCACCACTTTTGTGTCACTTTTCCCTTGTTAAAAAGTACAAAAAAGTGGCGCAAGGGACGGTATATCTTGTTCGCTCTTTTTTTTATTCTTTTAATTAAACATATGCTTGAGCCATAAGCTCTTGACAAGGCAATAAAAATGTATTTATTGTGATGTCTTGTGTCAGAGTCCCTGTAAATCTCCTTTGTCAGATGTTATCTCTGTTGGCTCTTTGTCTCATTGGGCCTGCCACCTCGTGCCCACACTTGCAAGACAGTGTAGGCCCCAGAGGTTTAATGGACATAACTGCTCACTCTGTGGTTTATTTCGATTCCACGCTGTGATTGGTCATGTTTCTTTGATGGTGACACAATGGTGATGCTTTTCCCCACATGCAAAGGCCCAGTGATGGCGTTGTCACTAGGGAAGTGGAACACAGCTAAGGCTTTTTAGGTCGAGCATTCAAGACCTCATGTACATACTTTAGTATATACTTTTTATATACTTATATGTGTATGTCCTTTGTGGGCTCTGGAGATCAGCTCTAGGACTTGTCTGCTTCCGCTTAGGGACTTTTTTCTGTTCAACTGCCTCTATTTAAGTGTCTTGATAGAAAACTACCAGTAGAGGTCAGTAAAATATCAGGATTGCTTTCTGCTGAGGGACTTTCTTTTTTTTAATTTTTCTGGCAACTGCCTCTATTTAACTTTCTTGATTGAAAACTAACTGCAGAGGTCAGTAAAACACCAGAATCACAATATAATTTACTCCTATACTATGTACCCTTACCACACATGTATTTACCTCATTTAAATGTTTTTTTATCAGATTATAGCTTGCGGTATTGCCAAGATTGTTCCATCTTCCTTATTGCAGTTGCCCTACCATGACATTCACCATCCTTTCAGCTCCATAATGGTTCTCCTACCCTGTATGAGAACCACTCTCCACACTCATCCATCATGAGGATGGAAAACTGTTAACAAGTGCATCTTTTGTGTTTACCCCATTTTATTGATTTTGCCATTTTGACCTAAACTGTAGTTAATGCCTGCTTTGCCGATCCCGCCACAAGTGTTTTGGTGGGGGATAAAACTAACTCTCTTTCCCTACCCCTTCCTCCCTAAAATCTAACTCATGGGGCACACCAACGGTTAGGACCCGGAGCAAAGTAGCCCCGATATGGACTTTGGTGCTCCCTGAGTGGAGCTGTCACTTCTGTTTAATCAATTAGGCTTAGTAGCAGATGAAAAACATTCTTCTGAGAATGGCAGACAAGGGTTTTCGTTTCTAGAATATATATAATGAATTGATGAGAAGTTTGCTTAGAATATACATATCCTTTTATAGGACTTCAGACAAAAATATCTGTACAAAAGGCTGATGGGGGCTTATTTACAAGCCCCTTGCGCCATTCGTACGTCACTTTTCCCATGTTACAAATTATGCAAAAGTGGCGCAAGGGGCTTGTAAATAAGCTCGTTCTCAGGATATGCATGAATAGGGAACAGGTAAAAGGAAACATTTTACTATAGAATACATCAGAAGTTTCTCTCATTGTAGTAGTACATCAAGGTTGCAAACATTTGCACAGTTTATTTAAGGATAGCCTGGGACAGTTAAAGTGTCCTTTGTTAGGTACAATGAGAGAAAGTCACTGGGAACACCCTCTGTTTATTAACGTGAATCTTGCAATATCTTTATTTAGAACGAGAAGAACAGCAATAGTCGTCAGGTGAGATATTGTGACGTCAGACAGTGGCATAACAGAAGCCCCTGCAGCTCGCACAGTGCTGGGGCCCCAAGCTCTGGCGGTGCCCCTCTGGCCCTCACAGGCCCCTTGCCTGAGAGATTCGGACTAGGTCCACAGCGTGGGGGTGTCCCCTGTGTGGTGACGCAGGTCACCGGGCAGTGGGCAAACCTATGCCGCTGATTTGGGCCTACACTAATTGGACAGATAGACACATACTCGCTTTACTGCTATGGGCCGAAGACCCCGTGCGGTCTCGGGCCCTTTTAATTATACCCGAGGGCGAGCCCGCCCTCGGGGTGTGTGTGCGTGCATGCGTGTATAGACGGGCCGGGTGGCTCCGTCATTATGATAAAATGATATGATATGATAAAAATTTATAATGCGCATAAACAATAACCCGCAGGTATCAAGGCGCCTAACAATACAATCAAAATTGAAACAGACGTCCTTACATATAGGCTTGTCGAAAGAGGCGAGTTTTTAGGGCAATGCGGAAATTCTGTAAAGACGGAAGGGATCTCAAATCAAGAGGGAGGTCATTCCACCATTTGGGCGCTAGCGTGGAAAAAGCCCTGCCACCCCATTTAGCTCTTCGTACACGGGGGGCTGTCAGAAGTAATTTCCCGGAGGAACGCAAGTTCCTACCAGGGGTATAGTGGGAGATAATAGACCCAATACCCGTGTCGCTATTTTTAGCGATGGCTCTGTAGGTCATGCATAGGACTTTGAACCGGATTCAAAGTTCTACCGGTAGCCAATGCAGCGATTTCCTGGCCGCAGTGGCTGAGGAGCGTCTGGGAATATCCAGGTCAAATCTGGCTATGGCGTTTTGGACTACCTGTAAGCGCTGCAGGTGGCTCCGGTTTAGCCCAGCATACAGCGCATTACAGTAGTCCAAACGAGAGCCAATAAATGCAACGGCTATTTGCTTTCTTGCCTGCAAGGAAAGATATTTCCTGATCCTTCGCAGGGTGTGGATCAAGCCCCAGCAGGTGGAGACAGTTCTACTCACCTGACCGCCCATATCAAGGGCTGGATCTATCATCACCCCAAGGTTCTTAGCAGATGTTGTGGGGGAGGGACATATTCCTAGTGAGTCAGGCCACCAATTGGCTGACCAGATGTTTTCTTTCCCCCCGAACACCAACACCTCAGTCTTCTCCCCATTCAGTTTAAGAGAGTTCTGAATCATCCAGTGACCAACCGCCTCCATACAAGATCTAAACTTGGAGGCGGTGAGCACATCTGAATGGGGAAGAGAGACGAGTATTTGGGTGTCGTCTGCATAAGAAACTACCTCCATCCCGAAAGATCTTATTAGCCTGGCTAGTGGGGTCACATAGATGTTAAAAAGGGTCGGGCTAAGCGCCGACCCTTGAGGGACCCCACATAGCACTGGTCGGGATGGAGATAGGAACTCCCCCAGCTTGACTCTTTGTTCCCTCCCAATAAGGAAGGAGGTCAAGAGATCCAAGGCTGCATTCCTCACCCCCACCTCCCTCAGGCGAGATGTAAGCACTGAGGGGGAGAGGGTATCGAAAGCCGCTGTTAGATCTAGCAGGACCAGGAGGGTGGTCTGGCCCCCATCTACTGTCGTGCGGATCTTATCAAGCACGATGGTGAGGGCTGACTCGGTGCTGTGTTCCCTCCTGAATCCATGCTGGGAGGAGTCCAGGCATCCCGAGCTTTCCACAAAGATAGCGAGATGCTTGTTAAGATGTGCCTCAAGCATCTTCGCTGGGGCAGGAAGCAACGAGATGGGGCGGAAGTTTTTTAGGACCTCCGGGTCAAGGGATGCCTTCTTTAACAGGGGTTTGACTACCGCCTTCTTCCACTCCATAGGGAAAATACCATCTCTAATGGCTAGATTCATTATTTCTAGCAACGGTGGTAAGAGAGTCTCCCTACACTGCTTGATAATTTTCAGTGGGCAGGTATCCAGGGGAGATCCAGATTTGATCCTATTAAGCAGGATCTCCAGATCTTGTAAGGCCAGCAGAGGAAAAGAGTCCAAAGTGCGCAGTGGGGAGATGTCTATAGTGGTCATATTCATCTCAAACCGAGTGATGGACGCACTAACGCAGGCTCTTTGTTCCTCGAGGGCCAAATGGATATCCTGTATTTTGGTGTGGAAAAAGGAGGCAATCCTGTCACATAAGTCCTGCGAAGGAATAACAGGATCAGGGGCTTGTAGGTTGACTAAGGAGTCAACAGTTTTAAAGAGCTCCTTCGGCGAGGAAAGCGAGGTGGTCAGGGTTACAAAGTAATCTTGTTTGGCCTGCATAATCTCGGCTTTATATTTCCTAACAAGGAATTTATGAGCTTCCTTGTTCTTAAAGTCCCAGCTGGCGTGCCAGAGCCTCTCCTTTCTTCTCACTTCTTGCCTAAGAAGTCTGAGGGAGTCAGAGAACCAGGGGGCAGATGGTCTCTTTCTGGCTCGGCGGCGGGACTGTACTGGGGCCAGTGTGTTCAAGGCCTCAGTAGTGACCTGTTCGAAATGGCCGACTGCGGTCTGTACGCTGTCCAAGCTAGTGACAGAAAGGCTTGCAGCCCATGGCGCAAAGGAAGCACTGCTGAGATTCCTGAAATTTCTAGTAGTTTCCATAACATGATTCCCTCTTTTACAAGAGTCCAACCTATGGTATTCCAAAAGAAAAGGAACCGCCAGATGATCAGACCAAGATAGGTGCATCGGATCCTTGATAGTTAGCCGAGAGTCATTAGAGAAAATGCCATCCAGAGTATGGCCTGCACGATGGGTGGCTCCGCTAACTCGTTGCGTAAGTCCACATGACTCCAGAGCCTCGATAAGGCATGATGTGTCAGATAGATCATGTCGTTCTAAGTGATAGTTAAAATCACCTAGGATAGAAAAGTTTTGTTGGCCGAAATAAGGTTCCAGGGCCTGGAGAAGGTTGTGCGTGAAATGAGTTCTCGAACCAGGTGGTCGATATACTAGGATCCCATTAAAAAAGGGACATTGCGCTTCCTTTATTGTGAAATAAAGTGCTTGAAAGCTATCCGGGAAGTCGGGTATAGGTACAAAATGGCATTGCAAGTAAGCATGGGCGGATTTTGCGGATCCACGATTCGCGGATTCAGCGGATTCACGGATCGTGGATCCGCAAAATCCGCGGATTCAGCGGATTTGCGGATTTGGGGGCGGGGCTTCCTCGAGCGTGTGGGCGGGGCCAAACGGACGGGGCTTCCACGCGAGCGCACATGCCTCTTGGGTGTCTAAAAGGTCAGAGACCGATCAGAGCAGCAGATTAAGAGACAGAAGCCCCTGGTCACAGGAACAGCACGGGGGTTGCGCTCGTAAAAGTCAAAGATGCCCAGCCTCCCAACGCTCACGTTTTTTTTTGGGCTGCTGAATGAGTCACTGCATTTGCGCTTCAACTAGTTCCAGCGACCAAGTGTGTGTCACTATGCAATCGCGCCGAAGTGCGCAGGGGTCCCTTGAGTGAAATGTCCATCATAGTGGGTAAATGGCGGGAAGACGGTGCACACCTCGAGTGTGTGGGCGGGGCCAAACGGACGGGGCGTCCATGCGAGCATGCCTCTTGTGTGTATAAAAGGTCAGAGACCGATCAGAGCAGCAGATTAATTTTTGGGCTGATGAATGAGTCACTGAATTTAAGCTTCAACTAGGGCACATGCTTTATTGATATTTGCAAGTGTTTCCTGTTGAGGTTTATTTTTTTGTGCCAGGACCGTCGTGCCCGAATGAACCCTGCCCTTCATATTTATTCAAGAAGACACCACTGTTGAAGTAATTTACGATGGCGCCGGCAAGCTGCCAGCGCCATCCTGCAAAAGTTACTTAATTAGCTTCAACAGGAAGCTCCAACTGCTAAAATAAAGCAGGCGCTCGAGCCCCTGCTGTATCTTATCTGTTAGAGCTTCCTGTTGAAGCTAATTAAGTAACTATTGCAGGATGGGCGCTGGCAGCTTGCCGGCGCCATCGTTAATTAGGCGCGCTTGAACTTTTGACCGCAAAATCCGCTCCGATCCGGATCGCGGATTTGCCGAAAATCCGCAAAATCCGCGATCGGAGCGGATTTTGCGCTCATGCTTAATTGCAAGTGGTCTTTGTGAAGGATCGCTAACCCCCCTCCCACTCGACCCTGTCTATCAAGTCTGACCAAACAGTACCCTTCTGGGACCGCCTCAATTAGGTCAGGGTCAGAGGAATCCTTAGCCCATGTTTCCGTAATGAATACTATAGTAGGCGTTTTCTCCAGTACCAGCTCTTTAAACATTATTTTATTCTTAACAAGAGAGCGGGCATTAAGCAAGATGCCCTCTACTCCTACTATCTTATGGCTGGAAATAGCGGGGTAACCAAAGAGAGGATTTTTAGGGACAAAATTGGGAAGCCTACGCGTGGAGAAGCAGCCGCAATGAAGGGGGAGAAGAAAATCATCCGGCTCGTATGAATGCGAGCATCGCAGTCGGTGCGGTTTCAGACCCAGCAGTTGCTGGTGTGAATAGCTATAGAGGGCCGGAAATGTATCGCCGGAGTCCGGAGTCCAGCCGTCCAGCGCGTCCTCAGCGCGGACGGGCGCAGACGGGCTGGACTCTGGCGTGACTCCGGCGTCACTATGGCGTCCACGCTGCGCGTATACGCTGCGCGCCATATCCCGCTATCTATGTAGGGCTCTAGTCAGACCACGTGTCTGCTTCAGCCAATGGCTGAGTAGCGCTAGTGACCCACCCAAGATGGCGTCCCAGACAAACAAAGCGCGGGGACCGGGCCGCCCGAAAGGCGGTGAATGCAGACCTGTTAAGTGCAGCAGTGCGATCCGTGTCTAAGGGCACAGGTAGGGACCTAGTAATCTCTAAACAATATTCTAACAGTTAAAACCAGGGAATAACGAGCGCGAATCCAAAAAGTAAATACAAAACAGGGTTTTTAAAAATCAATTACGAGCTTCCAGCGCCTAGCGCTATATGCAGGACGGGAATCAGGCAAGAGTGAGAGACTCTCCTACCTGGTTTAAGTACCGTCGCCAATTACAGCCTCTAGTCAGACCACGTGTCTGCTTCAGCCAATGGCTGAGTAGCGCTAGTGACCCACCCAAGATGGCGTCCCAGACAAACAAAGCGCGGGGACCGGGCCGCCCGAATGGCGGTGAATGCAGACCTGTTAAGTGCAGCAGTGCGATCCGTGTCTAAGGGCACAGGTAGGGACCTAGTAATCTCTAAACAATATTCTAACAGTTAAAATCAGGGAATAACGAGCGCGAATCCAAAAAGTAAATACAAAACGGGGTTTTTAAAAATCAATTACGAGCTTCCAGCGCCTAGCGCTATATGCAGGACGGGAATCAGGCAAGAGTGAGAGACTCTCCTACCTGGTTTAAGTACCGTCGCCAATTACAGCCTCTAGTCAGACCACGTGTCTGCTTCAGCCAATGGCTGAGTAGCGCTAGTGACCCACCCAAGATGGCGTCCCAGACAAACAAAGCGCGGGGACCGGGCCGCCCGAATGGCGGTGAATGCAGACCTGTTAAGTGCAGCAGTGCGATCCGTGTCTAAGGGCACAGGTAGGGACCTAGTAATCTCTAAACAATATTCTAACAGTTAAAATCAGGGAATAACGAGCGCGAATCCAAAAAGTAAATACAAAACGGGTTTTTTTAAAAATCAATTACGAGCTTCCAGCGCCTAGCGCTATATGCAGGACGGGAATCAGGCAAGAGTGAGAGACTCTCCTACCTGGTTTAAGTACCGTCGCCAATTACAGCCTCTAGTCAGACCACGTGTCTGCTTCAGCCAATGGCTGAGTAGCGCTAGTGACCCACCCAAGATGGCGTCCCAGACAAACAAAGCGCGGGGACCGGGCCGCCCGAATGGCGGTGAATGCAGACCTGTTAAGTGCAGCAGTGCGATCCGTGTCTAAGGGCACAGGTAGGGACCTAGTAATCTCTAAACAATATTCTAACAGTTAAAAATCAGGGAATAACGAGCGCGAATCCAAAAAGTAAATACAAAACGGGGTTTTTAAAAATCAATTACGAGCTTCCAGCGCCTAGCGCTATATGCAGGACGGGAATCAGGCATTACATCCCTCCAATCTTTCAGATATATAGTCTCTTCTCTGGGGAGCACTCAGACCTGGTGTGCGCACCACGCATAGTCTCTCAATCTCTGGCTGGGGGTCAGATTCGGCCGGAGACCATACTTCTTGCTCCGGGAGATTTTGCTTGTTCCCGACCCTTCAGGATTCTCAGCGGGGATGGCTTCTCCCTCCGCTGGACTCTTCCTGACATTTGTCACCTCTGGCTCTGTCTGAGGTTGTGTTGGCGTTTCTTCGCATTGATTCTGTGAGGTCTCTGCTGCGACCGTTTCTTCTCCGCACTCCATCTCTTCGGCCGGTGGGTCTACAGCTCGCAGATCCCTAGGAGCTCTCTTAAACCAGGTGTTTCGTGTGACCGCCCGGGTGCCTTGCACCGCCGACACCATGGTCCCTTGGACGTTGACCACTTCCCACACTTCCGGCTCATATGCCGTACGGTATTTCCAGTTTGGGTGACGGTCCTTTAGTATCACTTTGTCCCCAACTAAAATGTTCATTGGTCGGGCTCTTTGAGCTTGGCTCGCTTTGTCGTTTGTCGTGCAGCATTCTGATCCAATTCCGCGGGACTCCAAGACGGGTCAGCCGGGACGCAGTCTCTGGGAGCTTTTCGAAATAGCGGGTCACACCGGGAGGTGCAATGTGGCGTTTGTCGATAGGCACTGAGAAATTGTGAGAGGCATTGTTTGGCATCATCTCCTTTTTCCACCCCGATCCGGAGGGCCCAGTTCAGAGTTTGCATAAACCGCTCCACTTCCCCATTTGCCTGGGGCCACTGTGGGGTAATCTTCCTGTGCCTGATGCCACGGGATGTCAGGTAGGCCTGGAAGTCCTTGCCCTGGAAGGGTGGTCCGTTGTCCGACCAGATTTCCTCGGGCAGACCCATCATTGCAAATATTCGCTCCAGTATCGCTCGGACATAGGGAAATGCCGTCGAGGGTACCACCTCTACCACTGGGAATCGTGAATGCGAGTCGATGAGCACTAAAGTGTTCCGTCCATCTGGGAATGATCCGAAATCGATGCTCAGTTTGGACCATGGTTCTGGGCTTGGGTCTTCTGTGATTACCGGGTGTGGCGCCGGGTCTCCGCTCGTGCTGTTGCACGAGTGACAGTTGCGCACCATCTCCTCCACCATAGCGTCCATCACTGAGAACCACACTTTGCGTCTGAGCTGGGCTTTAGTTTTGGACGCCCCTTGGTGGCCTTGATGCACCAGCCGGACAACTTCTTTCTGCAAACTTGTTGGGAACACTAGGGATCTTCCTCGGAGTACCACCCCGTGAGGGCCTTCACTGAGCTCGCTCTGAGCTCTCCAGACTTGTTGCCGAAGACATTGTTCCTCTGCCGTGAGAGAGCTGACGCCATCCAGGAAGTGTCTCTAGTTCCGATTGATCAGCGTGTTCTTCACCCTCGTGAGGCATTCGTCGGACTTGGTGGCTTTCCCTACGTCTTCTAGCGTGAGAGCAACGGGACAGGCTTCCTGTGAAATCATCTGTACAAATTCTTTGACATCTCCTTGTGTGGTAGATGGTAAAGGCGCACCCGGATGGCTTGACAGGAAATCAGCCGGATTGTCGGCCCCTGGTCGGAAGTGTACCTCGAAACGGTAGGCCTGCAGCTGCACGGCCCATCTCTCAATCCGTGGGGGTGCAAGTCTGGTAGTTCCTGCAAACAGTGGGACGAGGGGCTTGTGGTCCGTGATCACCCTAAACTTATGGCCATAGAGGTATAGATGGAAGTGTTGGCACGCCCACTTTATAGCCAGTGCCTCTCGTTCTATTTGGGCATACCGCATCTCTGTGGCAGTCCGCGCTTGACTGGCATATGCTGTGGGTACCCAGTCTCTCGACTCCGTTTCTTGCATGAGGACAGCTCCCAGGCCGACAGGGCTGACGTCCACCACAACCTCAGTGTGCCTGTTTGGGTGGAAGTACGCCATCACCCGATCGTTGATGAGGGCGTCTTTGACCGCCTGAAACGCCGTATCTTCCTTGGCCGACCAGGTCCATGATTGTCCTGCCTTTGTTAGGTCTCGAAGTGGTTCGGACAGGGCCACAAGATTGGGGATAAACTGGCCACAGTATGTGGCCATCCCCAAGAAGCTTCGGACTTCCGTAGCTGTCGTCGGCCTTGGTGCTGAGCGGATGGCCACTGCGTTTCCTGGGTCAACGCGCAAAGCATTCCTGGAGAAGATGTAGCCGAAGAAGTCTACCGACTCATGGTAAGAGGAACACTTCTCTCGGTGCAGTGTAAGTCCATTGTCCGCAAGCCATTGTAGGGTGGCCCTGAGATGTGTGTGGTGGTCCTCGAGGGTCTTGGAGAATACGAGTATGTCATCGCTTAAATTGATTACACCAGACAGACCGGAAAGCGTCTCCTGTATGGCGTTTTGGAACACCTCCGATGAGATGCCGAAACTTAGCCTTTTTGTAGCGACGTAAGCCGACGTGTGTAGAAAACGTGGTGATGTTGCGGCTGTCGGGATGGAGCTCCAGTTGGTGGTATCATGCATTGAGGTCCAGCTTGGTGTGCCATCTGGTACCATTGAGGTCAGCGACGATGTCATCCTTCGTAGGTGTGAGATGACGCTCACGTTTCACGGCCTTGTTCGGTAGGCGCATGTTGATGCACAGTCGAAGGGCTCCTTGCTATTTTGGTTTCGGGGCGATGACAAGGGGAGAGACCCACGTGGTTGGGCTCGACACCTTTTCAATGACTCCCAAGTCTTCAAGCTCATGGAGTTCTTCCTCCACCTGTGGCCGCAGGTGGAACTGCACCCTCCGGTGCCTCAGCGCCATGGGCCTGACTGTGTGGTCCACATGCAGCTTGAAAGTCTTCCCCTTGAGGCAGCTTAATCCCTGAAACAGCATGGGGAAATCCTTGAGCATTTCTTGTGCGTGCAACTCATGTACTTGGTTGGCGAAGAACACCAGCTCTAAGTCTTCCGCCGTGTGGCAAATGAGGAGGGTCCCTCTCTTCCCCTCCGTGACGTGGAATCTCGTTTTCAGGCTCTGGCCATTGCTGGTGACTTCCACCTCCATGACCCCTCGCAGAGGGAGTGGCTCATCGCTGTCGTATGTGTAGATCTGTACCCTGGACGGTTGGAGGGGTGGGTGAGGCGCCAGCTTCTCATATTGGATGCTGTCCATCACATTGACTGACGCTCCCGTGTCTATCAGGGCGTGCACCGGGGAACCTGCTACGGTGATGTCGCACATTGGCGGAGGCTGTCTTCTGGAACCTTCCCTGCCAACAAATGATACAAAGAATACATCATCGTCATCCCCTTCAAGGTCGAAATTTGATCGCGAGTCGTCACTGCAGGGACCCGGATCCTCCAAAGTGAATTGTCGCACTCCTTGTACAGGTCCGCGCGGGGTTGGGGCATTACGCCGCCCGCCACTGCTCTGGCAAACCTTAGCGAAATGGTTAAGCTTGCCGCACTGTGAGCACGTTTTCCCTTCTGCAGCACATCAACCACCCGGGGATGCTCCATGCCGCAGTTGCTGCACGTGGAAGTCTGCGGAGCCCTGGCTCCTCCTCTGGGCTGTTGAGGGTGTCTGGGGATCACATCTACCTTCTCCTCCTTGATTGTGGGTGTCCGTGGCCTCACCGACAGACGATTCAGGGCCGCCTCCATCTCGTCAGCCCGAGCATTGGGCAGCTCGTGAGACCTGGCGAGGACCAGTATTTCGTCGAGGGAAATGCGAGGTTGCCGGAGAATGAGACGTCTCAGCTGGACTGAGTGGCAGCCTTGAATGAGCTGTGCACGGATCTCCAGCCTCTGATCCGGCAGTTCACATGAGGTAGCAAGTTTCCGCAAACGGGCATAGTAGACGTCCACGGTCTCCCTCTCCCCTTGCCATGCCTGCCGTAGATTGAACCACCCGTAGTCCGGGTTGATCTGTGGATCAAAGTGGTGGTTTCGAGCTACAACCGCCCCGGCGTAGTCGTCATCTTCGCCTCTGTCAGGCTAGGTCTCAAACAGATCATATAAGTCTGTTCCGCCATAGCACATGAGAAGCGACCTCTTCACCCTTCCATCCGTCTCTCTGACGCCGACGAAGTAATGATCGAGGCGACCAATCCAGGAGCGCCATCTTGCCGCGGCGGTGGATGGGTCCGAGAGTTCGCTGAATGGCAGCAGCAGGGCGGCAGTTCCGTGGCCGGGGGTGGCATGAACTGGCTGGGCCGCTTGAACTGGAGCAGGAGCCTGGTGGGCTGCATGTTGTGGAGCGGGGCCTGGAGTACGGCCTGTGGAGGCACTGGCGCCGTCGAGGGGGCACCGCCGCTGGCGGCGGCCGGACCAGACATTGATCCCGGGTGCAGGCAGTGTTGGCGCAGTCTCTACGGTGCTGTGGGCGATGGGCGCAGCTGCACGCGGGCGTGCCCGGTGAGAGCGTGGGCGTGCGCGACTCCTTCCTCCTGCTGATCACCCTTGGGTTGGGGCCACGTGGCTGAGTGTGGCTGCTGGCATGTGTAGGCCCTAGGCAGGCAAGGGCCACTGGAGCAGGACCTGCTGTCCACTGATAGATGCACACACCCTTGGGCCAGACAGATCCCAGTGCAGTGCCCGGTTGTACAAAGGTGGGGCACACTTGCTCTAGTAATGTGGGCTCAATGGCAGATGAAGCAGGCCAGACAACTGCAGCAGGGGAAAAGCTTCCTCACAAGGGCGATGGGGGCACGGGGTCATCGCGGGGACCGATCCCTCCTCCCGAGCGAGCGCACCGTTGGAGATGTGCGGCCCTGTCTGCCTGCTCCACCACGTGGGGGGCGGGAACGCGAGCGGCAGCGAAACAGGACGGGCCTCGCAGCCTGAGGCAGGGGGGGCTGGGAGGGCAGCGCGCACAGCCGACCGCCTCCACCAGCGGAGGCCTCACCTTAGCGCTGGTCCTGGCGCGATGCCACACTCCTCAGTGGATGAGCACCCGGCGGGTGCGGGCAGCAACCTTGAGCGGGGTAGGCACCCGCGGCCGTGTCCCGGCGGCAGCTCAAGCGCAGGCAGCACGAGCACCGCGGACACGGGGTCCCTGGATCGGCTTGTGGCTACGGGCGAGGCGTGGGGCAGACCCGCCTCATCTCCAGTGTGGTGGCGCAGGTCACCGGGCAGTGGGCAAACCTATGCTGCTGATTTGGGCCTACACTAAGTAGACAGATAGACCAGACTCGCTTTACTGCTATGGGCCGAAGACCCCATGCAGTCTCGCGCCCTTTTATTTATACCCGAGGGCGAGCCCGCCCTCGGGGTGGATGTGTGTGCGTGCATGCGTGTATGGAAGTGCCTTCCCAGTGTATGCCTATGATTGGAGGGTCTGCCTTTTTGCAGTATTTTCCATGTACTGATGTTTGGTGCCCTTTTGTAACATGCACACACCACTCTACCCTTGCAACACACGGCTGCTACCTCTCACATGTTTTTACTTTTGATACTTGCACAGGTGCCACCGTGCCCACGTAACGCTTGTTCCTGTGCCTGAGTATCTAGCACCTATTGCAGTACTATACCTCAAACTATACTCTGTTTTCTCTTATAACTGCACACTTGTCACTTTCATTTCCTCTTGTGCACTTTTGACTACCTCATGTATTTTTGGCTGCTCACAATTTTTACTCAAGTATTTTGTTTGCTCACGATTGTCACTATTACCTTTACTACCTCATGTATTTTTGGTTGCTCACAGTTTTTACTACCTCATGTACTTTGTTTGCTCACAATTGTCACTTTTACCTTATGTAAGCAACGTATGTTTTTGCAATCTGTTCTTGTGTAATGTTTCTCATTATGTTTCATCTCTGTTCCTGATGTGAAGCGCTCTGACGCCTTCGGGTAAAGTCCGCGCTATATAAAAATGCATAAATAAATAAATAAATAAATAAAAATGGACGGGCCGGGTGGCTCCGTCATTACACTTCTATGCATGGACTTGGGAAAGGGGGGGTGAGGGAGGCAGGCTCAAGTTTCGTTACGCCATTGAAGTCAGAGCAAGATGGAGGACAGCGTAATCACAACCAAGGTTAGCGTAAACCCAATTTATGCAGAAAGGAAAACAACTCACGTGCGCACATGCGCGCAGCTTCACAGTAATCCCCCTGCATTAAGTTGCACTGTACAACGAGCGTAAAATACACACAGATGCGTCAAAACATTTATGTGAATTAATGGAAGGCAAAGACGTGTACATACATAGCTATAAACCATGCACACTATGGTTTACTAAATGCTTGGTGGACTGCGCCGATGTCTCCAAGCTCTTTCTAAACGACTAACGAGCAGCAGACCAATAATATTTACAAACCTGCAAGGATTTCATGCCAAAAAAGAAGACGTTCGAAAGTTGCCTTGCAGCGCCCTCTAGAGGTATACTTGATTCATGCCATCCAGATACGATTCTCCTCATTGGATTGAGACTCACTCGGAGTTGTCCATATTAAATATTAATCTCATAGTTTAGCCTATACTTCTGGCAACTCGTAGCTGTCGTCCTTTCTGGTGCTGCTCGCACACCGGTTATGAGTGTCACCCCCATTTATTTGAGACAACTTCTATTGCCCCCCGGGGGTAGGGGGGCACACATCTTGGCTCCTTCCTATCCTGTTCAGACTATATATGCCTCTCCATTGAGCAACATCATTGAGCGATTTGAATTGCTGCTTCTGAGGTTCATTTACATTTCATGAGGGATCCAAGGCCACGTTAAAGTCTCTGCTTCAGATTAATGATCATTTACGCCTCACAGCGCTTTACGACAGTCAACAGCGCTACTCAAATACAAGAGAATTGTGCAGTCATATTTACTACTACAAAACACTGCAGGAAACCAAAGCCGATGTTTCATGTTAGAGGAAATAGCAGCACCATATCTACTAAAATATGGCGTAGTCATCTCCGGCGCTGGTCACGCACACAAGGTTGGACCATAGTGCAAAGGTGTCTGTGTTATGTCTACCATACGTTTTGTGCTCGTAGTGTATCCTTGGAGAACACAATACTATGCTAAGACATAGTTTAAAACTTTTCAAACATTGTATATGTGCTGTGCAGTGCAGCACAGATGTAAATTTTAAAAATATGGAGAAACAAAAAAAAAATCTCCAAGTTAACGCTAGCTGAAAAGAGGCAGGTTTCTTCGGAACAAAGCCCCATGTACAAATAGAAGATGAATTAGTAGAGAGGGCTTTGCATCAAAAACTGTGGGTGGTTGCATGAAGTTTCCCATGTACCACCCGTGGTACGCCTGCTTGACTCAAAGTAGCCCAGAGCACTTCTTTCTATTGATTTCAGGGCAACTTTCCAGCTCAAAGAAAGTAAATCCCTATTGTACACTTTGTGACAGTTTGCATCACTTTTCGGACGAAAATCTGGCGCAGAGTTTTGGTAAATCTGCCACTAAATATCATATTTAGCAATAGTTACACCAATTATGTCATCTGATGTGTTTGCAGAACAAAACAAGCATTTGCAACGCAATAGGTCTCGCATTATGAAAGTTTGAGCTATTGGTATTGTAAATGGCACATTTTTTATTTATGTGTTGGTTTTGAAAATAGCGAAATTAAAAGCTTTGCCATTTACAATGCCAATAGTTTTAACTTTCGCAAATGTGACACCTATAGCATTTGTAATGCAATATGTGTTGTATTTTCGTGACTTAGATGTATTGATATTACAAATACAATGGCTTTTACAAGGACGATAGATAGATAGAGTGAGGGCAATAGATAGAGTGAGGGCAATAAATAGATAGAGTGAGGGCGATAGATAGAGTGAGGGCGATAGATAGATAGCGTGAGGGCGATAGATAGATAGATAGAGTGAGGGCGATAGATAGATAGATAGAGTGAGGGCTATAGATAAAGTGAGAGCGACAGATAGATAGAGTGAGGGCGACAGATAGATAGAGTGAGGGTGATAGGTAGATAGAGTGAGGTGGCCTCATGGTGGACGTGGTGGTGGTGGACGTGGTGGACGTGGTTGTGGTGGAGGTGGGTGTGGTGGTGGACGTGGTGGTGGTGGACATGGTGGTGGTGGTGGATGTGGTGGATGGGGTGGTGGTGGACGTGGTGGGAGGAGGTGGTGTTTGTGGACGTGGTGGTGGAGGTGGTGGTGGGCGTGGTGGTGGACGTGGTGGTGGGCGTGGTGGTGGACGTGGTGGTTGTAGTGGATGTGGTGGTGGTGGTGGAGGTAGACGTGGTGGTGGACTTGGTAGTGGCCTCGTGGTGGATGTGATGGTGGCCATGCTGGTGGTGGACATGGTGGTGGTGGACGTGGTGGTGGATGTGGTGGTGGTAGTGGATATGGTGGTGGTGGAGGTAGATGTGGTGGTGGACGTGGTAGTGGCCTCGTGGTGGATGTGGTGGTGGTGGACGTGGTGGAGGTGGGTGTGGTGGTGGTGGTGGGCATGGTGTTGGTGGACGTAGTGGTGGTGTATGTAGTGGTGGTGGACGTAGTGGTGGTGGATGTGGTGGATGTGGTGGTGGACGTGGTGGTGGTGGACGTGGTGGTGGTGGACTTGGTGGTGGTGGACATGGTGGTGGTGGACATGGTGGTGGTGGTGGACGTGGTGGTGGTGGATATGGTGGTGTTAATGGAGCACACATGGAAAAAGCAAAATGCTATGGTTTGTTCATGTACAGGAAGGTGTCCCTTCCTGTACATGAACAAACCTTTTTAAAAATGCCATATTGTAACTTTGATGTGTGCTGCACGAAGCAGCACACATCAAAGTTACAAACTGGTATTTTAGGATTGTTTATGTGAAGGAAGGGGCACCTTCCTGTACAAAAACAACCCTCCCCTGCACACAGACACCCTTACACTGTGGTGCAAGGATGTATGCGTTGGCGCTAAGTCGTGAAACTTAGCGCCATCGCAGGGGGAAAATCCAGGCTGGACCACATTCTTGAGAATAGGGTGCAGCCTTGCGTTTCTGAAGTGGCGGTGAGAGGCGTTAACCCAAGGAGGCTAACGCCTCTCACCGCCACTTCCTTGATAATATCCCCCTCTGTTTTTTCTCCACCATTCTCTTTCAGCCATTAGCTGCAGACTTGTCAATCACATCTTGGCTCAGCCCAGTGAACTATTAAAATTTTATAATGCAGCATGTCGCAGAAGCTTCAAGAAGCCCTATGAATGCTGAAGGGAGATAACATCTGAAAAGGATGAGGGAAGGAGTTCAGCTAGTGGAGAAATTAGGTATAACAACAGATGAGCACTTGATGGCCCATTATTTAAGAGTTTCTAACTTGCAGTGTGCGATTTTCCTATTGGCATACACTCTCAAGACAATTGTTTGATGCTCCATAATTTTCTCCTCTGAGAAGTAAATGTGGGAAAGACTGGGGGAGTGACTGAAAAAAGGAGCACACTTACTACTAAATGGGAGGGTGTTAGAGAGGAGTAATAAAAGGCTTGAGGGGGCTAGAGTGGTGCTTAGGGTGGGGTTTAGAGAGGAATTTGTTCCCACCCACAAAAGAATAAGCCCATTGCTATTCACAAACTAGACCTCTAAAGTTACTACAGCTGAAAAGAAATACCCAAAACAGCAGTAAATTATTTTAGCTCAGAGGTGGAGTAAGTTCAGCACCACATATGGACAACCACTAGTTCTACACCCCCCCCCCCAATAGAAAGTAATGGAGATAGGGACCTAAAACAAAACCCCATCGGAAGACCAATCAAATTCCAACCCCAAGAGATCCCTTATTCAACCAGATTGGAAGCCCACATTGTGGTCTTTTCCACCAATGTGAGGAGGAGCCCTAAGATGGAACACACCACTTATGGCTAGGTAAGGGCTTCCGTCCTATATTGAATGCATTTTTGCTACATGTAGGACAGATGAGGTTTCTCCGATAAGAACGTTTGGGAAGAAAGATTTGCAGGAGCGCTGGGTCATAGTCTGCTTCCATCTTAAAGTTGGTCCAGATAGTTTTAATGGACCTGTTAACGCGGGATTACTGGTTACTAGTTACCTTACCAGCTCCCAAACCAAGTCGACTGAATCGTTGGTACCTGTCATTGAGTAAAAGGCAATCTAACAATAGGTCAATCAATTAAGAACTTACACCACTCTAAATGACCACTGACCAAATTTAAGTTTCAAAGATTTAATATAAAGTCAAAGATAACGGAAGATACAAACTTCTCAAGATGAGATTCAAAAGATAAACTGGTATCACTATGAACATGAACTCTTTGAATAGTCTGAGTCTGCAAAACAGAATAATGAGTACAATTTCGAATATCATAAGTGTTGCCAAAATGGATACAAGTTGCAACCTCAAAGTCATTACAGAAAAGAAAATTAAGGTTAGTCTGTCCCTACACTATACTAAGTGACATCCCTACTTAACAAGATCTTTACCCCTCTAGGTGTCAGCCGTGGTGACTTCCTAAGAAGATCACGCACTTCTCTTTGTCTCTTCTCTGATAATGGGTCTCTCCTGATCAGTCTATCTGCCTACCCATCCGTTTCCTTAGGCTCCCAAAATCATCTGCTCTGCTGTCCTCCCGGGTCGCTTTCCCTAATACCAAATCACATTTCTGATAGGAATGCCCCTTGGGACGCCCCTCACGTGGTACATCTTTGCGCGGTAAACTCCATGATGGTACTCTTCAAGACCCTCGTTAAAGTTGACCTTGGCTCCCAGGCTTCTTCTCCAGTGCGCCGATACCCCCTGAAATTCCTGAAAACTCCTACAGGCCTGCGCCAAGCGCCACTGAACAAAGCCCCTTTCATTCTAGCTGATTAGGACCCTCGCACCTGCATACAGTCCGTCCTGCAGTGGGCCTCAAATTCCAGACTCCACCATATCTATAGGTCGTAAAGCACACGCGAAGCTCTGTACTGGACGCCTCTCGACTTCTCTTCTAACGAGCACATGGCACATCAAAGGAGATGACATTATCAGTTCAGGCCTACTTGATTTACATGAAGCGGGTCCCTGCACTCTAAAACATTAACTTGATTTAAACAGCATTCTTAACTAGCATACGTTTCTAAAACAACACATCTATAAAGCATATATTCCCATACTAAGTTTTGATAATACAATTTTGGAAGATCCATGTTAACCCCATCTCACATTATTTTAGCAGCACGTTTAGATTTGCTGTGAATTGCCCTAAGGCCTACACAATGTAACTGGTTTCCAGAGTTCCATTCAACTCTTACATGATTCCTTTAACATGAGAACGTGAGGTTTTCATATTCATTCCAACATTTCTACATTAATCTCACACAGTTATGATTATCGTTACTCTACTTAAACATTCTATACATTTCACTACTGAATATAGGACACTCTGTGTATTTCACTTCTAGATATAAAACACTCGTGTGCAAAGCATGTTTAAACTAACTATGTGCTTGTAAATATGGTGCACTTATACATTTTTCAGACTTGTGCTCTCTCAATCCCCCCTTTGATGACCTTCAGGGGTCATCACCATCAAGACATCATCACAAAAATGTAGAACCCTTCAAAGTGAAGTCGTGGCAGTGCCACCTCTTTTCATTGTCTCCAATGCTTTCAGACTCCTGTATTGAGTGTCCTGCATCGCGGTCAACTTTTTCTCCTGTTTCCTCATAGATCTCTGCAACCTATTTGCTCTATACCACTGATACAAACGCACCAATCCCCACAAAGTGATTACACAAATCACAATTATGATGATGGGTTTCAGTATGTACCAAACGATACCCTTTCCTAGGTTGGCAAACCAACCTCCAACTTTACCCATTCCATGACCTACTTTTTCCCACACGTTTATCTTTGTCAGATCCTCAATTTCGTGGTGTATGGCAGTAATGTTTCGTATATACTTCTCTAGAGGTTTTGAATTGTCTGGAATGTAAGTGCAACATTCCTGGACCTTCAAAGCCTTACAGACTCCTCCCTCTTTAGCTAACAGAACATCTAAAGCAAGTCGGTTCTGAAGAACCATTGCCCTAATCGATTGCATCTCACCTTCCACCAGCATCAATGATCTAGCAGTACTGGCAGATAGCCTATCTACGACTGTAGCTAACCTCCTAATCTTAATGTCATTCAGTATCACTCCTAGGATAGGGAATGCAGCACCGAATACATCCCCAATTACTTCTGCTGCACCCAGCCCTCTCTTCCCTCTAGTTGGTATTCCTTTCTTCGTCGTTTCTAAATTCTCAACATGATATATTTTAGGGAAGACAATAGCCAGATAGCATGATCCGTACCAATTATCTGGTAGCTTCACATAGGCATTTCTTCCACATACAAAATATACATTTGGAATTGCTTGCATCTCTTTCAGGAAATCCTTGGAGTAGTACTCCAATTGAAAAGCATGTTCACAACTGACTTGACCTACATACAGATTCTCATAATAGGAGTAACTCCTGTGAATGCACAGTTTCCCCCATTTCTCCTTATCTAAAGCAATTGGACCAAAGCTACCCTTTCTTTGGTGTATCCTTTCTTCCTTGGTCCAATCCGTTTCCCATTGCCCTGAAGCCTTTAGAATCTTCTGCCTCCTGTATCTAGTATCCACCTGCCCTATAAACTTTTTCTCGATTTCTGACACTTGACAAGTCAAATTATTTCTTCGGGCATGTGAAGTATCTAACGTTTTCCATGGAATGAACCATTTGTGTAATCTATCTTCGCTCTTGTAATAGTCCCACTTGTTCAAATGCTTGTAATTTGGGACCTCTGGCAATGTCGAATCAAAGTTCGAGAAATAATACTCGAACCCCTCTCGTCCATAGAATATGCTTAACAATAAACTACATGTAATTCCATACGTCAATGGAAGATGATGGTATCTGATACCCTCATCTACAGAAGCTGGTAACTGCATACAAACGTAGCAATTCTTCGCCTCCATGACATCAATGTACTCATAAAGTAATTTAGCATAAGCATTTGACCTGAAATTTCCCTGTGACTCATCTGTGTGTAACCTTTTTATTTCTGCATCTAACAACGCTTTGTCTTTATCATTGATGTTTCCCTTATCATTAACAGTAGTAGTTCTCGGTGTTGACACTCCCTTGACTTCCCTGACTGCTGTTGCATCCCTCTCGTGTCCCACTATGTATGAGACAGTAACCACTAAAACTATCAGGGAAATCACTACTCCTAACAGTGTGCCAACTATACATTTTGCCCTGCGGTTCGGGTTGCCAGCCTCCATGTTCTCAAACAGTGTAGCTCTTGACGTTCTTCCAGCATTCACTTCTCCTTCTCTCTGAACAAAGTCTTTCTTTAAAACAATGTCTCTTTCTTTAGACTCTGAGAAGCTGACAATTTTCTCCGCAAAACAGTTTAAAGTCCTGTAGAAAACAGACAACCCTAGCCCTTCTCCATCCGCTAAAAGGAAACCCCTACCATTTTTCTTCTTCCACTCGGCGCTAGGTTATCTTGCAGTAATTTTACTAATGTCCTTTCAAAAAGTCTTTTTGCAACAAAGTGTTAGTCCAAAACAATGAGCGCTCCAAGAACTTCCACTACTCGCTCAAGCATTTCTAACCGAAGGAGAGTTCCCTCCAACACTGGATATCGTGAACAGCAAACTGGAAATTCAACTGTTTCTAAAATCAATTTTCTTTTTCCGCTTAGGAGAGGAGGATAGACGATGTTGAGTGTCAGCAACCTTTCGGTCTCCGCCCCCGGTAGCAGGAACAGTATTTGTACTGTGATTATCGCATCAGTTCTGATCAGGTTCACTTCCCTGACCCTCCCGGTTCTGTGCCCCACCGACATCTGCAACGAGGTAGGTCCAATCAGGAGTAGAGTATCTTCTACTAGGCACCCGCACCCTCCTTGACCTTCTAGGACCCTCCTCGGCCTGATCCTGGGTATCTTCTTCCTGATCCGAATCTTCGGATATAGGAGCAAGCGTCTCTTCCTGGGCCGACCTCAAACTTAGCCTCCTGTTTCTTCCCGGCCAAGTGGCAGCCTCACACCTTGTTCTCCTATGTCTCGTCCTCACACTCGGTTCTTGATCACTCTGGTACTGATCTGTATCTGAATCGTATTCACTGCTGCTCTCTCCTTCAGTTGCGTCTTCAGTCTCACTGCCGTCCTGCCTTCGCTCTTCGTCTGGATCCGATGCGTTCCCAACTTCTTCCGACACCCCCTCAGCTGCTTCGATCCCTTCTTGCGACTCTTCTTCCACTTCTGGGCTTTCGTCTGGGATAGGAGCTGTTTCCTCTAGAGGTGCTGGAACTCTTCGAGTATGGGATGCATGGATCCAATTTGGCAGCCCCCCGCACTTCACCGCGGTGTTCGTGATCAGGATTACCTGAAAGGGCCCACGCCAGCGAACATCTAGGCAGTTCTTCCGGACGTGCTTTTTGACCAACACCCAGTCCCCTGGGTTCAGGTCATGACACAGGTTCCTCGATGCTGGAACTTCAGCCGCATGCACCTGAAGGGACACAGAATGGATGGCGTCAGACAGTCCTTTACAATAATCCAAGATCAGATCATCTGTAATATTCAATAGGGCAGCAGTTGGAACCGTGGGAAGTCTCATGGCCCTCCCCATCAGAATCTCGTGTGGAGAGAGACCTGTCCTCCTGTCAGGGGAGCTGCGCATGCTCATGAGCACTAAAGGAAGGGCATTTGGCCAACTCAAAGATGTGGATGCCACTACTTTAGCCAATCTATTCTTCAAAGTGCCGTTCACTTGTTCCACAATTCCTGAAGCTTCTGGTCGATAGCTACAATGCAGTTTTTGATCGATCTTTAATGTGGAGCACAACATCTTCACTATTTCGCTGTTAAAATGTTTTCCTCTGTCCGATTCCAGAGAGGCAGGCACCCCGAAGCGCGGTATCAACTCCCTGAGTAACAATTTAGCCACTGTGAGTGTATCGCACCTACGTGTAGGGTACGCTTCAACCCATCTGGAAAATACGCATACAATCACCAACACATACCGAAGGCGATTAACTCTTGGCATTTCGATGAAATCTAGTTGCATTCTATTGAAAGGCCCCCCCGACCTCCCAATGTGACTCAGTGTGACTGGTGTTCGTTTGCCTACGTTCAGTTGTTGGCAGGTAACACATCGCTTACATACTGATTCTGCTGCTATTCTAAATTTAGGGCAATACCAAGTTTGCCTAAACACTCTCATCATAGCATCCCTTCCTAGATGTACTGGACCATGTATTTCTCTCGCCATGGGATTAGCTAATTCTTCAGGTAACACAGCCCTCCCATCTGCTGAAACCCAAAAATCCATTTCACTTCGCACGCAACCTGCTATTTCCCATGCCTTTTTCTCTGTTTCAGGTGCGTTCTCCTGCATCATTCTTAAATCCTCCCAAGTGTCTACAGTTTCTAACATCATACTTAATTCTGTCTTTTCTTCAGCACCATCTATTTCCACTTTTGAAAAAGAATAATCTTGTTCCGCACAATAGCGTGCGACCTCATCAGCGTATCTGTTGCCTTGTGACACAAAATCTGTATTCTTAGTATGAGCTACACACTTTACTATTGCAATGTCAACTGGACCTTGTAGTGCTTCTAACAACAATCGCACAAATTCTCCATTTCGAATGGGCGAACCAGAGGAGGTCATGTAACCTCTCTGAGACCACAACTGCCCGAAATCATGAACCACACCGAAACCATATTGGCTGTCAGTGTATATGGTGACTCTCTTTCCGTTTCCTGCTATGCAGGCACGGGTTAGGGCAATGATTTCTGCTACCTGTGCGGAATGTACTCCTTCCAGGCAAGCGGCTTCCACAACTCCAGTAATGGTACAAACAGCATAAGCTGCTCTCAACCGACCAGTATCGTCTCTTAAACATGAGCCATCAACAAAATAAATTTCATCGGGGTCAGACAATGGCTCATCCACAATATCTGGTCTGGGTTTCGTGCATAGTTCAGTCACATCAAGGCAATCGTGGTCTTCACATCCTTCGCCTTCTATTACAGTAGGTAATGGCATTAAAGTAGCAGGATTCAAGACAGAGCATCTCCTGAGGGTCACGTTCTCCGCGGCAAAAATAACTTGCTCGTAGCGCGTGAGCCTACTATTAGTCAGATGCTGCGTCTTCGTCCTGGTCATTAGCAACTCAACTGAATGCGGTACATACACCACCACTGGATGTCCCATCACAATACTCTCGCTCCTTTCAATGCTGACACCCGTTGCAGCAACGGATTTGAGACATCCGGGCAACGCTGCGGCTCCTGGATCTAATGTAGCCGAAAAATATGCAACTGGTCTACGGGCATTTCCGTGGGTCTGTGCCAAGACTGACAAAGCACATCCCTCTCTCTCACAACAATAGAGTGAAAATGATTTCTCGTAATCAGGCATTCCCAGAGCCGGAGCACGACACAAATCGTCTCTCAGCTGCAAGAACGCCACCAAGCATTCTTCATCCCATGGTACCGGATCACTCACCTCCTTGTGCGTCAGTTTCTGTAAGGGCTTTGCTTTCAGTGAAAAGTTAACTATCCACTGTCGGCAGTAACCCACCATTCCTAGGAACATTCTAACTTCCCTCTGTGTTGTAGGCGCATTCATCTTCATTATCGCCTCAATCCTCTCTGGTGACACCTTACGTTTTCCTTTCTCTAACCGGTGTCCCAAATACTGCAATTCAGTCAGACAATACTGTAACTTGCTCGGAGATACCTTATGTCCATTTTCGGCTAAATGGTTCAGTAAGGCAATTGAGTCTACTTTACAGGCTTCCTCTGTCTCTGACGCAACAAGTAGGTCATCTAAGTACTGGACCAGAACCGAGTTCTGGGGCAGTACTAGATTTTCGAGATTCCTTTTCAACAACTGGTTGAAAATAGATGGACTGTCTGTGAATCCTTGTGGGATTCGACACCATGTTAAAACGCGATCTTCCATTTTAAAAGCGAAAAGATATCTGCTCTCTTCATCCAATGGGATTGAAAAGAAGGCCTGGCAAAGATCTGTGAACCATTCTGCTTGACATGGTATTTGAAACAGTATCACTGATGGATTCGGTACCACGGGACAACATGAAACGACTATGTTGTTAATTTTTCGTAAATCCTGCACTATCCTGAATTTCCCACTAGGTT
Organism: Lissotriton helveticus; assembly: GCF_964261635.1. Taxonomy (NCBI): domain Eukaryota; kingdom Metazoa; phylum Chordata; class Amphibia; order Caudata; family Salamandridae; genus Lissotriton; species Lissotriton helveticus. Next base: position 1,590,896,467 of record NC_136069.1, on the reverse strand, counting down.
TCTGCAAACCCATAATCGGGGAGTTACAAGGACTACCCACAATTTCTTCCAGTATTCCATGCTGTATCATTGACTCGATCACAGGTTTTATTCCTGCAATCGTTTCCTGGGACAATTTGTATTGAGTCGTTCTTGGAAACTCGGCATTTGGTTTTACTAGTATTTTTACCGGCTCTACCCCTTTAATCAATCCTATTTCTTCTCCTGTGAAATCCCATACCTCTGACGCCACTGCATCTCTTAAGTCTTGGGGAAGATCTTCTACTGTCAGAGTAGGATATAATTCTACACAGGATTTTGAGTTTGCTACCTTGAAAGTAGCATCATCGTCTGTAGTCTGTACCTCCACTCCTTGCGGGGTGCAGTATATTGTGCAGTTCAATTTGCACAACAAATCCCTTCCTAACAGACATACAGGACTCGAATCACAAACCACAAACTGATGTTCGTTCATATGGTTTCCTATCTTCACAGACACTGGTTCTGTCAATGGACTAGTCAGCCTTTTATTTGCGACTCCTACCACCTGAATTGTTTCCCCTGACATCGGCAAGTCAGGAACCACCGCTGACCTCAGAGTTGATCGGGTAGCCCCAGTATCCACTAAGAACGTTGTGGGACACCCTGCCACTTCTGCCTCAACAAATGGTCCTCTTTGATCCACTTCTAGGACTGCCCCGAGGGTACAGTCCTCTTCACTGCTCACACGTTGTCCTGTCAATGGATCAATGTAATAACACTTTTCTTCCTCGATGAAGAGAGGCATTTGTTTAAAGACCTTTCCCCCTGTCGCTACTTTCGGTGGCTGTGGGAACTGGGCCCGTGGAGCCGAAGTCCCCCCTTTGGCCACCTTGCTTCCTGGAACTGTCACCTTTGGAGTTGGGACTTCTTGAACCTGCTCTTCTACTTCTAGCTCTCCATTTTCAGGGTTAAAGGGACACTCGCGTCGCCAATGTCCCACCTGGTGACACAAATGGCACTTTGTCGTTTTCTTTAAAGTGGCAAAGTCTACCCTAGGTCTCTGCCCTTCTTCATTATCTTTGTTCTGACTGTTTGGTTTTCGTCCCATCCCCTGCTTCTGCTGGCCACCCTTCCCAGCGGACTGCATTTGCACCACCATCAATTTCTCCTTTAGATTCTTGGCTTTAGAATCTATCTCGTCACTACAGTATCTTGCATAACGTAAGATCTCATCTAGTGGTTTGTTCTGCCAACAGATTAAATGTTGCTGTATCATCAAACAAATATCAGGTCTCAACCCCAAGACAAACTTTGACACAAACTGCCCTATATCTTTGGGATCCATTACATCGAGTCCACTGTATTGTTTGAATGTTTTCAATAATCTCTAATAAAACTCGTGAACTGTCTCCTTGGGTTCCTGCCTCGTTCGGTCTATTTTCACCCAATCTATATCCTGTGGTGGTACCTTATCTTTCAGCCATGCTATTACCCTTTCATACTTTCGCATGACAATCTCGGACGGTCCATTAGTTCGAGCATCCCTCACTGGTTCAGTATTTGGCCATTCAACACTAGTCTTGCACGGGGTCCACAAATCAGATGGGACCACGATGTCAAACAACGTGTTCAAATCAATCCACAATACTTTCGAGATCTTCACAAACCTTTCTACCTGCTTATACCACTCAACTGGATTGTCCCTTAACTTCGGAAATGAGTTGGTAAATGCAGCTAAGTCTCCTCTACTCCAGGGCACATGTACATAATTTCCGTTTGATATTTCTCGCAAAGGGAATGCCTCCATATGCATTACCCTTCCCTCGGGGGTCATCACATTTGTACTTCGTCTAACTGTGCCCTTTTTTGACCACCTCTCTTCCCATTTGTCCAATTCTCTCCACACCCTTATCCCTGATACCAGCTCTCTTATGTGTGTTTTTAATCCAGTAGTTCTCTTCTCATCTAGGTCCTGGTCTGCGTACTGTAATCTGTGGTTACTCTGCAATGCCCTTGTCCTAGATAAATCCACGGCATACCTGTCTGCCAAATTAGTCAGTTTCTCATGAAACGCTCTAGCTTTCCTAGTAATATCCTTTGCCATGAACAATAACTCATCCTGTTCATACAATTCTATCCTTTCCAAAGGCAATGTTCCATCTATTATCTCATCAACATCTGATTTTAAACTAGTGACATCAAGTCTCTTTGCCTTAATTTCAGCTTTCAACACACTAAATTTAGTTCCCCCATCCGCATCTCTCCCATCACAGCTCCGAGATCTACGTTTAGGCACTGGTGAGTTATAGGGAGTCCTCCCCTGTTCCCATCTCTCTAGGTCCCATGCCTTTCCATCTTCTCGGGGTGGATGGTGAAACACTCCTTAACGCCTCATAGCCCCTCTCTCCCCATCCTGGCTAGTTTCGCGGGATGCATGGTAAGATATTCCATTACTCCCTCTTTCTTCACTACTTCCCTGTGATTCCTGATTATTCGAGGCGTGGCGGGACCTATCACTGTTCTCCTTTCTCCAATGTTGAACGTCCTCTCCGAGTACATGATGAAGGCACCTAAACCTATTCTGAAAAGCATGTACCATTTGGTCTCCACCTTTCTCCCAGAGGCGGGACATCTCCTCACACTCTACACTCCTACCATTTTGCTCCTGTTGTTCCCTCTCATCCGTAGGACGTGTAATTCCTCTATTCTCCTGACTTTGGCCTTCCCGCCCCTGACTGCTTTCGCTGGCCCCACAATGAGATACAGTCCCGTTACCTCTGCTTTCCCATTCTTGTTCTGTTCTTGACCTGTTACTCGGGGTTACTGCGGACCCATCCCATTCCCTCAAATCAGCTCTTAATTCTGTATAGGACTTTGGCCGCGGTCCCCTTAGGTCCATCGGTCCTCTCTGACCTCCCTGTCCTGTGTTGGGGCCTACAGATGTATCTAATGGGGTGTTCCACGTTACCGAACCTGGCAATTGCTTCCATGCATTTGTCACGTTATTCCTCCTTTCCATCTCGATCCTTTCTCTATCCAATTGCCTCTGTTCTTCCTCTCTATCTCTCTCTGGGTTATAGATCGATACTATAGGTCCTATGGTAACAGGCACTTGAAGAGCGTCTGGCAATCCAAAGGACTCAACCCTTTCGGTGGCTGGCGTTTTCTGCACCACAAACCTTCCCACTACACTCTGTACTGTACTAGGTTGAGGTGTCTCCCCACCTTTGGTAGGTGTCCATTCCGATATAGGGAGTGGTGTATACCCCTCTATGGCATTCCCATCTTCCCTTGCGAGCCCCCTATCTTCTATCACCCCCACTCTCGGAGGTGGTCTATCCATTAACAATCTGTTTATCAGATTGTCTTCCGACTCGCTTTCCTCGTCTTCCTCCATGAGGTTTCCTCCTCCTGCCACCTCCCTCATCGGATACATTTTTTCCACCTCAATAGCCTGTACCCTCCACCGCTTTGCTTCCTCATCCCATTTAGAATCTCGCACTGCTCTTACCGATCGCGTCAGTCTTTGTTGACGCCTGTTCAAATTTCTGTCGTGTGCCGCCCTAATCCATGCATTAAGGGCCTCAAACTGTGTAGGTCTAGGTGAGGGTTTCAATGAGGACATAGTTGCTTTTAGCCGATGTAACACCTCTAACTTAAACGTCCCGTACCTCGGGAACTGCATTTCCTCATTCCCTTCCGTAAGCTTATTCCAAGCCCCAATCCATAATATGGTATGCAGCCCAACATTCGTTGCCATATAATGAGCTGGTGTACCCTCCGGCGGAGCCTCTTCCCCATAATAATGTTCACTTCGTTTTCGTTTAAAAATCCCTTTCAAACACTTAAAACACTTCATGATTTCTCTCTTTCTCCGCGTTTGTTTACTTCCTGATGATACTCCACCGATCTCAGCCCAGTTCTCACTAACTGGCCTATCGTACGCGACTTTCCTCCGACGTCACTCTAGCCGCCCAACCAGAGCGCGGCTCTAGCTAACGTCACACCAACCGCTCAATCACAGCGCGGCTCTAGCCGACGTCACCCGTCCCCCTTCGCAGCAGTTCCCCTCCTTTCTCAGCTCATCTCCTCGGTCATGCACGCGTCCCATTCATACTCTGAAAAAAAATGATTACTTCCTTCCAAGCGATCACCTTTCTTGACTGTACGCCCACAGTCTTTCTGTAGTTGTCACCTTAACTTGACGAAATGTCTTTCCGTTTACTTCCAGACAATCGCCTTCTCTGATAGGTTACTCACACACAGTAACTTCCGACCAGCGTCCGTTACTCATACGCTCACTCTTACACTCCCCCTATCTCGGTTCCACGGCGGTCAATGGTACCTCGTGACCTCCGTACTATGGTCGACAACTACTCTGGATGTTCGATACACCCAAAACCACTTAAGCTCTGGCCTGAACTTAAGATTTCACCAGTTCACCCGTTTACCAGGTAACCAGTTTACCAGGTTGCGCGCGCTCACAACCTTCTCTCATTCACACTACAGGCATTCAACTCCGCAAGACATTACAATACAAATACAACACAAAACACCGCAATCTGTTCACGCATGACCCTTGTTATACTCACTCTCCTCCGATACTGCTGCTTTTCTTGCACCGTCTGCACCTTTCGGCGCACGATTCTTCCGCTGCTCGTCTCTCGACGTCTAGGGGCCTTGGGGTAAACTAACCTCTCTAGATTACCTTCCTCAAGAAGATAACCATCCTACTCTGCTACCAACTGTTAACGCGGGATTACTGGTTACTAGTTACCTTACCAGCTCCCAAACCAAGTCGACTGAATCGTTGGTACCTGTCATTGAGTAAAAGGCAATCTAACAATAGGTCAATCAATTAAGAACTTACACCACTCTAAATGACCACTGACCAGGATTAAGTTTCAAAGATTTAATATAAAGTCAAAGATAACTGAAGATACAAACTTCTCAAGATGAGATTCAAAAGATAAACTGGTATCACTATGAACATGAACTCTTTGAATAGTCTGAGTCTGCAAAACAGAATAATGAGTACAATTTCGAATATCATAAGTGTTGCCAAAATGGATACAAGTTGCAACCTCAAAGTCATTACAGAAAAGAAAATTAAGGTTAGTCTGTCCCTACACTATACTAAGTGACATCCCTACTTAACAAGATCTTTACCCCTCTAGGTGTCAGCCGTGGTGACTTCCTAAGAAGATCACGCACTTCTCTTTGTCTCTTCTCTGATAATGGGTCTCTCCTGATCAGTCTATCTGCCTACCCATCCGTTTCCTTAGGCTCCCAAAATCATCTGCTCTGCTCTCCTCCCGGGTCGCTTTCCCTAATACCAAATCACATTTCTGATAGGAACGCCCCTTGGGACGCCCCTCACGTGGTACATCTTTGCGCGGTAAACTCCATGATGGTACTCTTCAAGACCCTCGTTAAAGTTGACCTTGGCTCCCAGGCTTCTTCTCCAGTGCGCCGATACCCCCTGAAATTCCTGAAAACTCCTACAGGTCTGCGCCAAGCGCCACTGAACAAAGCCCCTTTCATTCTAGCTGATTAGGACCCTCGCACCTGCATACAGTCCGTCCTGCAGTGGGCCTCAAATTCCAGACTCCACCATATCTATAGGTCGTAAAGCACACGCGAAGCTCTGTACTGGACGCCTCTCGACTTCTCTTCTAACGAGCACATGGCACATCAAAGGAGATGACATTATCAGTTCAGGCCTACTTGATTTACATGAAGCGGGTCCCTGCACTCTAAAACATTAACTTGATTTAAACAGCATTCTTAACTAGCATACGTTTCTAAAACAACACATCTATAAAGCATATATTCCCGTACTAAGTTTTGATAATACAATTTTAGAAGATCCATGTTAACCCCATCTCACATTATTTTAGCAGCACGTTTAGATTTGCTGTGAATTGCCCTGAGGCCTACACAATGTAACTGGTTTCCAGAGTTCCATTCAACTCTTACATGATTCCTTTAACATGAGAACGTGAGGTTTTCATATTCATTTCAACATTTCTACATTAATCTCACACAGTTATGATTATCGTTACTCTACTTAAACATTCTATACATTTCACTACTGAATATAGGACACTGTGTATTTCACTTCTAGATATAAAACACTCGTGTGCAAAGCATGTTTAAACTAACTACGTGCTTGTAAATATGGTGCACTTATACATTTTTTCAGACTTGTGCTCTCTCAGACCCTATACTGATGTTGGGGTACAGTGCTGCCTCTTTTGAGTTCAAAAGTAGGAAGACAATAGACAATCTATATGTAGCTGAGGAGGAATCGCTAGTCTTGGGATGGATTGATCAAAAGGCCTTGGATATTATTTTTTACCCTAATAGCCCCGAGCAGGCACTAGTTATAGAGGTAAGTGTGAGCGTGGAGTTAAGGTTTTAAGAGAATTTACAGGTGTTTTATTAGGAAAACTGGAGCCTTAGTAGGATTCTCCCATAAAATTATTTTCAAAATGAAAGCGACACCCAAGGTACACAAGATGACAAACCTACCCGTGATCATGAGAGGAGAAGTTAATCTAGATATAAAGAAACTGTTGAATGATGGTATCACTGAGCCTAATGAAGTTGTGGAATTGTTAGCCCTTTTAGCCGTAGCCAGACGAGAAATGAGTAAATCCTTTTATGCATCGACTTAAGAGAGCTTAACAACAATATTATTGTGGATCGAATGATGGTGGGCGGCAGCCTGCGATGTTTTGCCGCTAGCAGAAGCTACGGGCGGGCGGAGATGACATCAGAGCTCTCGTGAGACAGCACCATAATGATGGTTCGTTATGGTGTTCCTAAGATGTTGTGAAGAGCCAGAGAAGGTAAACTGCGCCATTTGGAAAGCTTTGGAGATCGACGCAAATTTATTTTTAGCCATGGTCCTGAGGTACTTCTTTGGGGGTTTTACCCCCACTGCTAAATCCAGTAGGAAAGCGAGGCAGCGCCCTAGCCATGGGGATGGCGGTGCATGGTGCATTATGGAGCTGTTTGGTCAGCAGGGCAGTGGTGCAGGTACTGAAAACCTATTGAATTCTGGACCCACAGTAAAGCCACATTGGGCTTATCTTTTTCTCCCTGAGTGGACCTCAGCATCGCTGGAGTACCTGGCTGTGGAAGGAGGACCACTTTGGCAGGTGAAAACATTGGTGGCATCACCACCGGGTCCACTCAGTTCTCATAGAGAAGAAGTGTCTCCGTCATGACGGTGAGCGCCGTTTCACTGCTCCCAAGGTTGTGGGTGGAGGGTAGCAGGCGATGCCTCAGGTATGCTCAAGGAGTGTACCTGTTCAATGCTGTATTTGTTGCTACTGTCATGGTACAAGTATAAATAGGTTTCAAAGGTTACAATTCTTTGTGCTTGTTTGGCAATTGGCTGTAAAGCAAACCACTCCCTGCTGCTTGCTTGGCTGGCTGTGCCCTATCTGCTCCCTTTAAGTGCTTGTTTAAGTGGTAAAGATTGGTTCAAATGAAATGAAGCTCTACAGGTTGCTGAACTTCCCACGAAGGGAAAGGTCTCCGTTGATGCCATTAACTGTAAACGCACTCTTGTACTGCCATCACTACAGGCTTTATAGGGCGGGCTGAATCCACTTTATGCACCTCTTCTAAGTTGGCCATTTCCAAAGAACTGCATACAGGCTCACAGCAGCCAGGCATAGACATTACTAACTCAGGGCTCTTCTCTGTTAACACAACGTCTGATGGAGGCAAGACTTTGCAAGTAGATGAGCTAGATGCCCTTGCTAGATCGCAGGACGCAGCAAGTGAGAGTCATCAATATCCCCTTTTTGACCTATCGAAGTGCATTGAGCACCCTATTTATACCACCCGTACTGCTTCAGAATCATCACAGACTGCTCCGTTGGTCATTGTGGGTTTGAACTCATAGGCTCGACAATGACTTAAAGAGACTCTGCCATATCAGCTGCTACTCATGCTATGGACGTCCAGGTTCAGCTTCCTGTGCTGTCTCTGGTCAATCAACTTTCTGGTCTTTTAACTGCTGCGACCGCAGAGGTGATTCCTTAATTTGATCCCCCACTCTATTCTTTACTGGAGATTATTTTGTTAGAAGTTATAAGTCTGAAAGTTTCATGAGAACAGGCTTATAGTGGTGTTGACGGAAAAGTATCGAACATGACTGGTAGGCTCAACGAATTGGAGCAAAGAATCTCAGAGTTGGAAGATCAAAATGGGGCAGTTCAGAAACATTCAGGAGACCTGGATAAAGAGTTAAGAGTGCTAAAAAGAGGACTTAGAAAACCACTCCTGATGTTGAAATCTCAGGTTCATAGGTATTTGGAGAAATTTGAAAACAACTGTGGTATGATCCCTTCTATTGAACGCCTTATACAAAGATTCAGAATTCTGCAACATGTTGGATGATTGTAAAGCTGCCGGGGCATGGCCCACTTTATTTTAGCAGTTTAAAATGAGAGTTCTTAACCGCATGCGTGCGGGCGTTATTCCGCTCCCACGCTGAGTTTTTAAAAAACGCATGTTACATGACGAGCTGGGCTCGTCATGAGCGTGCGAGGAGGCTACCTCATGACGAGCCCAGCTCGTCATGAGCGTGGAAGGGGTTAAAAAGGGCAGTTTCCATATTTTCAAAACAGTCGAAACTGTGATGGAGCGAGATTCAGAAATGTTTTTCATTTCAACTCGTGAAGTCACACTTCCATAAATTAATTAATTATAATAATGATCTATGCTGTGTGTGTATTAATTCAACATAGTTTAAAGTTGCATTTTCACAGAAAACGCGGGAAACTAACATGTGTGCCGCTCGCATAGGAGACTTGGACTCTGTGCTGCCGTTTTGCTCCGTGGAGTGCTGCTGGGATCCTGCCCAAGGGAGAAGAGTGCTTGGTGACCAGGAGGACGGGACTGCGAGGCCCAACAGGCTGTGCGTGCTACATCGAGCACACCTGCCGCCTCTTCCCGTGTCTCCGCCTCCAGCCCTGCTGTGCTTCTAAAACTCCTCGCGGCCCCCGCTCCGCGGGTGCCGCTCGCATAGGAGACTTGGACTCTGTGCTGCCGTTTTGCTCCGTGGAGTGCTGCTGGGATCCTGCCCAAGGGAGAAGAGTGCTTGGTGACCAGGAGGACGGGACTGCGAGGCCCAACAGGCTGTGCGTGCTACATCGAGCACACCTGCCGCCTCTTCCCGTGTCTCCGCCCCCTCTTCCACAGCCTGTACAAGACCTGGTTCCACCACGCGTGTGCGGGACGCGTGTGCGGGACTCATCCCGGGTCAAAGCCCGGACTAAGGGCGGACCCTCTGAGACCCTCAGAGAACCGAGGAGACCGGACTGGCCATAAATTGTGGCCTATAAGGTACTTTTTTGTTGTCACCACGCTTTTTAATCTTGATTACCTTGGTCCCTCTCCGCAGCCTATGCAAATGGCTTCGTCAAATTTAGACCCGCCTGTATTTGACAAACAGGGAGTGTTGTCAAATGGTACTCTAGATAACTATTTCTCAAAATCATCCCCCGACATTGCTAGGGAGTCCATCTTGGCTGAGAGGAGGGCCGACCGACGCCGCTCTGTGGAAAACATAAAACATGGCTTGGTTCATTTGCCCTCGCTTCCTGCTAATGGTTTAAATGACACTGATATTGATTTGACTGTAAATGACTCAGCCTCTTTATTGGATAGTCAGCCCTTGGTAGCTAATGTAATTGTGCTTACACAAAGCTCTTTACCCGCCCCAGATGTGGGTGTGTCATCTTTACTTCCTGATAACCAAAGTTCATTAAAAGGAGAAGGTTCGCCTGTTGCTAAAATAACTTGTACTAAGGTCAAAAAATTGATTTCTGCTCAAAAAACCTATGGTCCTCCACCGAATAAAAAACAGCGGAAAAGGGGAGATCCGCTCCAACCAAAGCTAAGTTGCCGCGATTTTGGCAAGAAAATAAGTAATGCTGTTAACATGTGTGCTCATAAATGTGCATTATTGTTGCATCTTTCTGTTTGTGAAAATTAATAAATTAATTTTGTCTATTGTTATGTCATGACTAATAGCAGCTGTTTTAAATAATGGCATGTGCTTATTTTGCTTCCTTGTCTATGTGGTGTCACTCTATTCTCTATAGGTGCATAAAGAACCCTGCTGGATTAAATGAAGAATGGTAGATATAAAATGCTGCTTTATTTGTTTGCTTCTGCTAGGTAATTTAGACTAATGGGTTAATCATTAGCAATGGAGGGTGGCAACAGAACAAACTGTATTTCTTTCATTAATTACTCTTTTGTGTCTGTTTATATAATAGTTTTACAAATGAAGCTTAGAGATGGCTGCAGAAAAATAGTACACTTTTAAAAGTGGCGCAAGAGAGGTGGTGCAGAAAATTGACGCTTTCTGAAAAGAGGCCTATTGATGAAAATGGCACTAGAGAAAATAATTCTGAAAAGGATGGAAAAAGCCTCTGAACTTTTATTTTGAAAGGTTTTGGAAGGAACTGCTAAAAGATGACTCTGTGGAGAAATTTTGCTAACGTGCCATGGGCGCTCAGAACGGACAGGCTCAAGGTTGGAAGGAAGAGACGTGATAGATTTGCATTGCTTGAACTCCTTTCGATACAAACTGTAGCAGCCTGAGGAAATGCTGCCAAGACTTCTACATGAACAATGAACTAGTGAATTATGCCCGGACATGTGGGAAGGAGATGTCACAAATTACGCACGAGGTGGCTCAGCCAATGAAGAGCTAGAATTTGTCTGCTGGAATGTGAAAAATAGTTAGCTCAGCTAAATTTAGGGTATAAAAATGGGCTCAGACAACAGTCATTTGGCTTACGCTCGAGATTCCTGAGGGACGTGATATGCTGATGGACTACAATCGTAAGGAAAGGAGTCTTTATTATATGCTTTATTTCTAGGTGATGAGAGTAGAGACAGAGAGATAGTTAGGATTTGGAAATGCTTAATTTTACTTATTTCTGCTAATGAATAATAATTCTTGATTTATGCTCTTTTTATGACTTCTGAATAAACCTCTCTTTATGACATTTTCTAATGCTTGCTTAATAAAATTCCAAACCTGAGTTTTTCTAAATGTGTTTAAATAAACTTTCTAAATGACAAGCTGGTCTTGATTATTGTGGATAGTTTAAACAACATATTTAGATCTTATCGCCTCATGATTCAGTCGCTCTGTTGTTGATATGGGCCTAGTGTTGTAGTGTAAGTTTGGTGGTAGTAGATAGAGTCATTTATGCAAAATTTTGTGAGAGCGCTGGATCAGCTGCGCAAGTCTCATTAAAGGCTCTAGAGAGTGATCAGAAAGCCTAGGAAGATCAGTGGGGTTCAGTTTATATGTTATAGTCTTCTATTCCCTGTAAGAGGATTGTGCCTACTTACAAGTTTCCGTGCTTGGTCTCTCTCTCCCTCTCTTATGTGTGATTTTCTCTTTTCTTTTTTTTCTTCTTTGTTAAATCTACTGCTCCCTTCTTGCCTTTCACTGCCTCAGTGGATTCCTTGGGCTCAGTTCGCCATGTCTAATGTGGCTGGCAGTAGGTGGCTAGTCTCTTTAGACGCACATTGATGGTTGAGAATATTAATTCCTTTAAGGATCCTCTAGGGAGATGTCTCTGGGTCAATGCCCTGGTTGGGTCAGGAATATGCAATTTTGAAAACTAATATGGTCCTAATCCTGATGAAATCGAGGGTCTGCAACTGTGGTATTACCTTGCTGTTCACTCTAATGGCCCTATCATTATGGGAAGCAACTTCAGTTTCCTTCAGAATCCGGAATTAGATGCCCTACAGGAGAAGGTAAGGCAATGTAAAACCCACGACAGCAGACTGTATCACCCCTGTCAACAGGGGCGGTTTTCTCATTAGGGCGGCAGGGCTCCGCCCCGCTTACATTTCTGCTTCAATTAGGGTTTCCTTTTTATTTAGAAGAATTCCAAATCCATTACACCTGCGCCCCTCGCTCTGCGCAAGGATCAGGCTAAACCAGGCACATGTGGTGTTAGAGCGCATGTGCGGGGCGTCGCAGGATTTTAAGAGCTGGCCTTATTTCAGCCCCGTCCCCGGTGTCTTCCAACAATTGAAGTCTCTGCCCTCTGATGACGTAATGCAGACTCGCTGATTGCAAGCAGCCTGGGCGCTTTAAGCAGAAGCCCTGGGTTTCCAAGTCTGCTTGTCAATCAGGGAGGGTGCACTACGTACGTCACTGCACCCTACCCATTTTCTACCACGTCAGCATGGGGTGGGAGCAAGACTCCATGGCCCCACTGTGGTATCTCCCTCCTCGTTCCCCCCCCCCCGGCGGCTCTGCGTGTGATGGTGCTGCTTGCGGTGACATCACTTAGAATGTCACCGCGACCAGCGTTCCAAGGCGAGCGCCGGGGACAGTAGCTGAAGCGTCTGCATAGCGTCAGGCTGTGGCTGAGGTCGCAGTTGTTGGTACTTAAATAATAAATACTTCTGTTCACTCATGTGACGGCTCTGACTCTCTTTAAGCCGTTACCACAGTGGCGACGAGGGTTAACCTTCTGCGACCTCAACACGCTGGCAGGAAAGAGAAGAACAGCTGACTCAAGTAACGCAGCCGGTTGACTGGGAAGTGATCAGGTTGCAGTGTAAACAGACTGCAACGCGGAGAGCTGACCGGTGAATGAGGCAGCCCAGGGAAGAAGAAGACGCAAAAGAAGAAAGGTGCCCCGCTCAAGAACGTGTAATAGCGACTGTGGGTCGGTGTGGACTTATCGTCTGACAGTCACCTCCAAGAAGTAAGGTAACGCCTGCTAGTCATCCCTGCGCGTCAACCTTTGACTCTTCCCAACGTCCCGTGTGGCGAGTAATGTCATCTGCAGACATAAAAGTATGTGAGACGTCCCTTTGGTATCGGAGCCTGGCTAGCGGACAATTATAGCGCCACCTGGGTTGAGAAGGAAGGCGGGAGCGAGGCGTGTGGTCTCCTCATCCACCACAGGATTGTATGGTAGTTGGTTACCGGCAGTCACCTGTACAGAACTTAACTGTAATGTATGGCACCAGTTACTGCCAGAATAGTGCTGAGGAAGACCTGTTTTGGTTTAAGTATTGTTTAAAGTGATAGTAGGAGGCGCGAGCACTTCACCTGAGGGGACACGCTCAGCTCAACGCAACGCGCGAAGGGACCCGGCGCTTAGGCGGCTGCCTAGTGATTGAGGATCATCATCGGCGAGCTGTGAAGCTTCATCAACATAGGCTGGCGAGAGACTTATGCGCTGTAACCCCGCCGCTTGGGAAGTTTCTGCTGAATTAGGAAGCCAACGCAGCGAGGCACGCGTGCGTGTGGCGTCTTCTCTGTCACCTCAGAGGGCGTGTGTAATCCCACACGGCAGGCGAGACGCATAAATTGCCACTCGAGAAAGGTGTACTGTCTGTTGTTTTGACGGAGATTTATGTAGGGTCTGTCAGGAACTGTTGGTGATTTCAACGCTGGGAAGTGGACGTGTATGAAGAAGTTCGACGCCACCTCACTGTTGGAACTGTGCTGACAGTAAAAGAAGACCTAGTGCTTTAGCACTTTGAGCATCTAGTGACCTTTTCAACGGCAAGCCACGCGCAGAGTACTTTTAGCCCCAGGGTGTATAGGCTGTGCAAGAGAAAATATACATTTCGTTTTGTGTATTGTTACTTTACCACCACCACTACCAGTTCAGAGTCTTTTCACCAATTCATGTATCCATAGACTCACCTGTACAGTAACCAAGTGTATATTCTGTATCCTTTGCTGCAGTGTGCGTGGGCCGGGCAGAGGTCTCTCAATATAAGTTCTTACAAGGAATTGTATTAGTTTTTGTCACTATAAGTAGAAGTGTGTCCTATAGCAGTTTCAGGCACATCTCCTTGGTACAGGTTAATAGTGTCTTCCCCTACATTTAAAGTTTTACTGTGGGTTTGCGCATCCTTCTAGGGTGTAAGTCCATACTCAGACCGTTGTGGAATAAAACATGCAAAGTGTGACCCCTCCACCCTTCTTCTTAACCAACCCGGGTGACCCCACCATCCTATGGAAAAAATGGAAAAAAGTGTTTTTAAATTACGCTACTGTGTGTGGGCCTAACCTAGGGTTAGAAAGGAAAGTTGCTTTGCTGGCCTATTACCTAGGCGCAGAAGGGGAGGAAGTTCTAGACCACCTCCCAGACTTAGGGGCGCAGGAAGCAAGAGGTCTGAATGAGTTTGAAGTGAGTCTGAAGAAATTAGACTTGCACTACCCCCCCAAGACTAGCACAATCATGGAGAGGTATCACTTTGGGAAGAGAACACAGAAGGAAGGAGAGTCAATAGAAGATTTTGTGTCTGATTTGAGAAAATTGGCCGCCACTTGCAAGTTTGGTGGAGCGAGTGAGGAGAGGATTAGGGACCAGTTTGTTCTGGCTTGCAGGATGGAGCGTGTGCGTGAGGAGCTATGGCTCAAAGATGACCCACCGTTGAGAGAGGTTCTTATCATAGCCAAGCAGGTAGAGCACATGTTGCAGTGTGTCAAGGAGATAAAACAAGACGCAGGGGAGAAGAAGAACGATGACAAAACTAATGTCAATGAAGTGGTGACTGAATGCGAAGCAGTGTCCGTAGTCAAAGGTCAGAAGGTAGTGGGCAGAGAGCAGAAGGAGGGCAGGCAGGGAGGATCGTTCAAAGGTACCTGCTATAGGTGTGGCAAGCCAGGGCACCTAGCCAACGACAAAGAGTGCCCCGCCCTCAGATTCACATGTAATAAATGTGGTAAGAAAGGCCATTTGAAGCAATACTGTAAGAGTGGGCAGGGGGTCAGTAGACAGAGTAGAGACAGAATGAATGTGGTGTGTGACGAGATCGTAGTGCAAGTACAAGAATTGGAGGTCCAAGGTCCCAGCAACCCCATGTGTGGAGAAATTGTGGTGCAGGTTGATGAAGGTCAGGTCAGTAGCCCCAAAGACACCATAAAAGTAGGGGAGGTTGACCTGGAAGCATTGTTTGACTCTTGTTCCAGAATAACAATTATCAATGCTAAGGAGTTCTCACGGGTGTCAAGGGGCAAGATAACCTTGAGGAGTTTGGACTTAAGGCCAGGAGGGTGTGGAAAAGTAAATTTTGCCATGTTGTATGTGCCTACGTGTTCCCCATCTTATGTTATATGTGTATGATCGATATGCATGTATTCCCTTCTGATCGATTAAAGACGCAATTACAGTTGTGTCCATCTCTAGTATGCCAGTTTCCAGTCTTCGTGAAAGCAACGAATATTAGGCCCATGTAAACCTACGTTGCCACATTTTACAGTGTGCACGTTAATTCATTGAATTGTCCCCGTTTCTAGGCCTCAAAAGGGCCCGGACTCAGATTCAGCTCCTGTTTCCTGAACCCTCTCCAAGGAGCGATACAGCCCCCACCTGTATCCCTGACCCTTAGCTTACTTTCATGCCTCGCAGTGCCCGGCTCGGCCTGGCTCTGCCTCCCAGTCTGCCAAGAGTATGTTATGTTTCTAGTTATCAGTCCAGCCCTCCTTCTCTGCATTCCTAAGTTACTGAATCGCATCAATAGTTTCCGTCATGGTCTAGCCTTTATGTCTCCATGTAAGAGAAATACTGTATTAATATTCATAGAATTATGCATGCACCAGTCTTAGAGTCTATTAGCCTTTGCCCTGATAACTTTTGGATTCTATCAACATGTACTCTAAACACCAGATACTAGATATGCCTGGGTACATGTCGCTCTGACACTCCAGACTTTAGTCTCCTCTTCTAGCGCAGAAGTCATAGCCCCCAGTTCTCCCTGGTAACACGTCATTGCCCATTTGCGCGCACCACTAGGTTAGAGGTCCCAGCTGCTCAGGTAGCCCCCTCCATGTTTCCGCCCCTTTTATGACATATTCTGTTACGTTTACATC
Source organism: Lissotriton helveticus (assembly GCF_964261635.1). Taxonomy (NCBI): domain Eukaryota; kingdom Metazoa; phylum Chordata; class Amphibia; order Caudata; family Salamandridae; genus Lissotriton; species Lissotriton helveticus. Next base: position 1,590,880,605 of record NC_136069.1, on the reverse strand, counting down.
ACATGTCTATGTATACGCCCTGTACACGCCTTCTTGTTGCATCAGTTTTGCCCTATCTTTCACGACTGCTACAAACCCCGCCTACTGCTACGCCTACTGTATTGAATGTAATGCAATTATTTTGATATATATATTGTGCACGGATATTAAAGTTTGCTAGCCAATTCCCAGATCCTGCCCGACAGCTGTCGGGCCCTGCCATCCTATTCCCGTACAGGCTGTCCTGTTCCTGTCCTTTATGCCTGATTAAAGCCTGTCAACTCCAGCTACCTCGTATCTTGACTCTTATTTATTGAGCTACCTGTTTATTGATTATTCTGAAAAATAGAACCGGTAATTAATTATTTATTTACCACATAATGGCGCCCGAATAGGGACTTGCCCTTTCCCCACGCGCCGGAGAAGCCACGCAGGCCCCCTGATCCTCTGCAGCCGTGACGGAACCATACCGTGCACGTGCAGATATTTCTGCTTCAAGTATCCCTCAGGCCCACGGAGGAGACGGAGGTTGCGGTCCAGCGTCCAGACGAGGCGGTGGAGGAACGCGGCGAGTCCCGACCAGAGCCCAAGCCGAGAGTCCAAGGTCCGAGGTATCCGGAGGCCCACCTGTAACTGAAGTCCGAAGTTCATAGTCCGTCGTCGTAGCAGTCCAGTCCAGTCCGAGGCCTTCCGTTCTTGCTGCCCGGTGAGTACCGTTGCTGGGGTAGTATCTAGACAGGGTCAATCAATTTGTCTCTGGTCCGTGGGTTTGGGTACGCAAATCCAACACGAAGTGTTCACTTAGGTGGGCGCGGGTCCTGACGTGTCTCTTTATGGGACCGGTAAGTTTCGTACTGTTTTAGCAGTGCATCTAGTCATTCTAGTAAGTTTCTGTTCCAGTAAGTTCTGTTCTCGAGAAATTCATGTGTTCTGTTTTCAGTATTCCAGGTAATATTCTGTCCGAACTGTTATTTTAAATGTTATTTCATGTGTCTTCAATGTCGTGGTATGAGTGATTTGTTTTCTTAAAGTTATTATTGTGTTTATCGTGTATTGTATTGTGTCCAGACTCCAGTCTAAGTTATGCCTCTGTTCACGAAGTTACGTCAGTTAAAAACCAGAAAAGGTCTGCTCGAAGAAGCAGTTCCTGTCCCGCCTAGGGACAGTCCAGGTCATTTTATGTATCAAAAGCATGGCATAAGTGCCATATTATATCTAGACTTATGGGTGGAGTACACCAAAGAATTAGAAGAAAAGTATAGATGGCCCGTATCAGGTACGTGGGATGCCGAGTGCATCATGCGAGTAGAAGAAGCATTATGGAAAAAGAAAACCAGACAGTCCCAGAAAGATGCCATCGAGTTATGGCGCAAAGAATCTCATAGAAGAATCGAAAAAGAAATCAGAAAGACAGAATTAAGTAGGGAATCCTCAGAAAGAGCCCAAGAAAGGGAATTAATCGAAGTAGGTGAACGAGTTAAAGCCGAACAGTCAGACAGACAGAGAAATGCCCTCATTAAGGGTATGTATCCTCTTCTTGCCGAGGGCTTGCCAAAAGCAACCCCGGAAGCACCATGTAATTTTCCGCCGCCATTAGTTCCGATTAAGCTACGTCACAAACCGACCGCAGCTGATATTTTTCTCTCGTCCTATTTGGACGATACAGTCCCAGAATATGCAAATCCTGTTCCGCCAGCTCCCGTAAATAATGTAATTCCTGTTCCTCCAGCCACCGGGGCACCCGTTACAGCACCTGTTACGGTACCCCCGGTCCAGCCTACAGTACATGTACCCGCTACATCAGTCACTCTGCCAGCACGTACAATACCCGTCGACGATTCTAGTTTAGGGGCCTCGGGAGGAAGTCCTCCTTGTACCCCGCCCCAACACAGACGTGTGACATTACTCGAGCTACATGCCCGAGCGTTACAGCGGTCGCCCAAAAATCAGTCAGTTGCAGATATCAAACGAGCTCTTACAGAATGCCGTTATGATCCAGTCCCAGGCGATGATGGTATGGTCATATATTCATTGCGTGTAAGACGGGTGACCGAATATTTGGACACCCTACCGAATATGAAAGAATATCTAGACAGAATATATCGTTTCATCCATACAGGAGTAGATCCAGGAAGTATTGGCGAAGCCATGTCTCAAAGAAAAGTCGAGATCCAGCTCATGCTTTTAAAATTTCTAATTAATTGTTTAATAAGAGAACAAGATTATCCGGATAAAGATCCGGAAGAAATGAAAGTCCTGACCAGGTGGAGTGACCATATAGCCGAGGGAAGACACAAGACACAGAACTGTATAGATAGTATGTATAAGAAGATTCGTAAGGAAATAATAAGGTTACATGAGAAACGAAAAGCAGCACAAGTAAGCGAGAAAGAAGACAACTCTTCTACGGAAGAGGTAGACGACGAGAATCCCACCAAAATAGCGTATGTAGGTAGAACTAGACTCTCCGACCGACATTCACGCCTAGAACACAAGAAAGTTTTTCATCTTCCGGCACCAGAACAAGGTTCTCTTGAGCAAGTATTTCAAGCTACCGATCACATTCTGAAATCACGTATCGGTTATAGTGAACTTAGTACCATGCATGAACAAGAATTAGCCCGATCAGCAGTCCGATGGACTACTGATTCTACCACTTTTCCAGATGAAATAGTGGCACAAATGTTTCTGAAACTGCCCCCAGCCGAGCAGCGACTGGTGGGTATGTATATGATCCAGTACCTCATTACCCTGTATGAGGGTCAACATTCTGATCCAGGTCCGTTACATGATGTTCTGAACGAGTTACTCCAGTATAGATGGAAAGGTTTAGGTACCGATTTAATTAGTGTCATTCTAGAACAGCGCCACAAATATAGAACGTTCCTGAATCCGCATTTTGTTCATGTCTCACCTCCAGAAAGTAAACCGTTTTACATAGATAGACAGCATCCGTTACGAGAAGTACACCCAGTTAGGACAGCGGGTGGTGAAATGCAACGAGTATTTGTTTACACCCCTATCACAAAGATGGAACTCTTAGAAATGAAGAAATTAATTCCCTGTCACGACAAAGATCCAGCAGGGTTCCATCGAGAATTAAAAGACATGCTCAGAATGGGAGAATACACGTATCCAGATATTATTAAAATGCTAAAGGTCCTGTTGCCCGCAGGGGTATATGAAAAACTCAAGGAAAAAGAATGGGAGGTGGGAGAGAAAAAGATTGATTGGACAGCTCTAGAAGCTGAAGATAAAATACGAGTACCAGGTACCGGTCTTGGGGACAAATGTAAAGAATTGCCCGAGTTATTGATACAAGTTTTGCCAAGGTTACTAGCCACGAAAAAGGAAGATTGGGATGCAATCTCAGCATGCAAACAGAAACAGGATGAAGACACTAGTGATTTTTATTCTAGATTTGAAAAATGTTTTATTATTAACAGTGGTCTGAAGACAGGTAGTGAGTCATACCCTCATCTTTTTGTTACCAAACTAGTCGAGAATTCAAGTCCACAAGTTAAAAATCGAGTTTTGAAAGTCGAAAGTAGTTGGCAAGCTAATACTCCGTCACAAATGCTACAGATGCTCCAGTATCACCAGAACAGAATCAGGGAAGAGCAAGAACACGAAAGGAGACGTATGAAAGACACGAAAATGAAAGTATTAGTTGCACAATCTGTTCCACAAGACAGTCAGAAGAGGGGTCCGAATCAAGCCAGTCATCCAGCAGCTCCCGTTAAAGGGACTTGCAATTATTGTAAACAGCCAGGTCATTTTATAAACGAGTGTGCAGTTCTGAAACACAACATAGCCACTGGTAAAACTAAAGAAAGACCACGTCCGCCTAGACAAGAACAAGTTTCACAGACTTCTCAGTCACCACAGAATGCACAACAGACAGTTCCAGCATCGCAGCCCATCGCTGCAACACAGCACGTTACACAGCAAATGTACCAGTATGCTCAGTCAGAGTATCCAGAGTATCAACAGTATTCATGAAACAGCCTAGAGAGGGAGGTAGGCTTGCCTCTCATCGAGATACCTGTAGATCAAGAGGGTCCCTATGTACACAGTCAAGTATTAGGGAAAGACAGAAAGTTTCTGATTGATACAGGGGCAAGCAGGACTACTATCAGTCACGACGAGGTTCCAGGGGCTCCGCTCTCAGGCTCTAAAAATGTTTCCCTTGGATTTTCAGGAAAGCCAATTGTTAACAAGATTTCAAAACCAGTTTCCCTAGAAGTTGGTCCATTGTCCCGAACTACTGATTTGTTACTTACGAAGTCATGTCCAGAAAATTTGTTAGGCATTAAAACATTGAAAGAATTAGGTGCAGTAATTTGCTGCTCCCCAGAAGGAATCCGATTGTTTTTGCGTGACTTTAAAGGTCACTATGTATTACGTGATTTTGATCCAAGGTTACTAAATGTCCCGCAGCATCTATGGGCGCAAGGTCCAACTGATGTAGGTTTTATGCACATCACACCCCATCGTGTGACTCTCAAGCAAGGTATAGTCCTGCCACGAATCAGACAGTACAGATTGCCACCTGAGGCTGTAGCAACCTTATCCAAAATTATTGACGAGCTTATTGCTCAAGGAGTGGTTGTAGAAACTGACTCCAATGTATGTAATTCTCCTATCATTCCAGTCATGAAACGTACTGATCCAAATGCACCTCCAGTATATCGATTAGTGATTGACCTTCGAGAGCTTAACAAATGTATCATACCCCAGTACCCAGTAGTCCCAGATATTTCCTCACTCTTGACTGCCATTGATTCTGAAGCCACGTTCTTTACTGTCATCGACCTCAAGAATGCATTTTTCAGTGTCCCCATTCACCCAGACAGCCAGTACCTTTTTGGTTTTTGTTTAAATGGAAGGAGCTATAAATTTACACGAGCTCCTCAAGGTTTTACGGAAAGTCCTAGTATTTACAGTCAAGCACTTAAGAGACAACTAGACAATATTCACATGCCAACTGACACTGCCCTGCTCCAGTATGTCGATGATCTACTGATCACAGCCCGTTCTGAACGTGACTGCGAGCGTGCGTCACTTACGGTTCTGTATTTCCTGGCCGAGCAGGGGCACAAGGTGTCCCCTTCGAAGCTCCAGTTCTGTGTCCAGCAAGTGATCTACTTAGGCCACTTACTGTCCAAGTGGGGTAGGCAGTTGACACCAGATTGTATCCAGTTAATAGCGAGTCTTCCACAGCCCAAGACACAGAAGGAGGTACGTGCTTTTATTGGCCTCTCTTCTTATTGCAGACAATGGATTCCTCAGTATGCATTTCTAGCAAAGCCACTGATACAGTTAACGGCACAGGAGGCAGCCGTATCGACTGTCCTCCCTTGGACATCTGAACATACACTTAGTTTTAATGAATTAAAGAAAGCCTTATGCCAAGCACCTGTTCTAGCTACACCGAACTACAGTAAGCCTTTTACACTTTTTGTCACAGAACGTGATGGTACTGCATTATCTGTTCTCACACAAGATCAAGCAGGACAGTACAAGCCTTGTGCATATTTTTCGAGCACATTAGATCCAGTAGCCCAGGCTCTGCCTGCGTGCCTCAAGTCAGTTGCAGCCACAGCTCTAGCAATCAGACAAAGTGATTCCATAGTATTAGGACACTCCCTGACAGTACAAGTTCCACATTCCGTGGAAGTTCTTTTAAACCGAACACAGACTCAACACTTGACAATTGCACGTTTAACAGGTTATGAACTGACACTGTTCCAGCCACACATAGAAATCAGACGCTGCAACATTCTAAATCCTGCTACACTGTTACCGTCAGTTACTTCAAATCCTGCCACACATGACTGTGTGGAAGTTGTCAACACTATGACAAAGCCAAGACAAGACCTGACAGACATTGCATTACCTAATCCCGACCTGACACTTTATGTGGATGGTTCATGTATGAGAACAAGTACAGGAGAACTAGTAGCCGCGTATGCAGTGACTACTGAAACCGAAGTTATAGAAACACATCGTATTGACACCCTGTCTGCTCAAGCAGCAGAGCTAGTCGCTCTGACCCAAGCCTGCATACGTGCCAAGAACCTGAAAGTAAACATATATACAGATTCACGTTATGCATTCGGAGTCGTACATGACTTTGGAGTGCTCTGGCAGGAGAGAGGTTTCATGACTTCTCATGGAACCAAGATTCAGCATGGTCTCCTCATTCAAGCTCTGTTAGATGCAATACATTTACCGACAGCTATCGCTATCATGAAGTGCAAAGCACATACGAAAGTTACTGACATTATTTCCCAAGGTAACGATCTAGCAGATCGAACAGCCAAGCTTACAGCTCAGACTCCAGACATTCCAGTTAACATGACACAGACACTCACCCCAGATCCGACTACTTGTATGACAGTCAAGGACCCTACACAAGATGTCATAGACATACAGTTACATGCTACTCCCGAAGAAATCAAGAAATGGTCCGAACAAGGAGGGGTCCAGACAGATCAGGGATGGGTGACGAAGGGAAAAGCCACATGGTTTCTCCCCGACTCTATGGTTCAAGTCATTATCAATACCGCACATAGTCCAGCACATCTAGGAGAAAAAGCCATGTTAGACAGTATACAGAACCTTTGGTTCAACAAGCACTTACGAGCTGCAGCCAAGCAGAAAGTCCGTACCTGTATGATATGTTGTCAATTCAATCCAGGTAAAAGTGTCCCGGTGGAACAAGGTGGATTCCAACCCCCTGACCACCCTTTTGAAGTCCTCCAGATGGATTATATTCAGATGGAGCGATGTCGAGGTTTCAAGTATGTCCTCGTAGTTGTATGCGCTTTGTCCAGGTGGACAGAAGCATATCCAGTTCCAGATTATACAGCAGCGACCACTGCTAGGCAATTGGTTCGTGAATTCTTTCCCCGTTATGGACTCCCTAGGGTCGTGTATTCTGATAACGGCCAGCCATTCTCATCTGAGCTAATGAAACATGTTTCCCTTCTGTTAGGGTACCAGTGGAAGTTCCATTGTGTGCGCCATCCTGAAGCAGCCGGTCTCGTAGAGAGACATAATCAGACCCTGAAAATCCGTATTGCCAAGACATGTAAAGAGAAAGGTGTAGACTGGCTAGTTGCCCTGCCAGTTGCTTTATTCTTCATGAGGATGGTTGCACATTCCAGATCAGGTCTGTCCCCTTATGAGGTCGTATTCGGCCGCCCCCCAAACATGTGGGGTACACCTAGACCCCGCAGTATTACAGATGTTTCCAGTAATATGTTGACAGATTACCTAGCTTCCTTGATGTCTGCCCTACACTCTTGTCGTTCACAGGTTGCCGCTGCATTTCCAGACAATACTGAAGTGAAACCGCATGAGGTCATTCCAGGTGACCTCGTCCTTGTAAGGAACTTTGATCGTTCAAGTCCGCTGGAGCCTCGTTGGAAAGAGCCGCGACTTGTCCTCCTGACCACCCGCACGGCCGTGAAGTTGGAAGGCCGCAAGGGGTGGGTCCATCTGTCCCATATAAAGAAGTTCCATGGAGTTCGAGAAAAAACATTTTCAAAGGACTGTTCCATTTTTAAAGACTGCCTGAAACCAGACTCTAATCTGAATCCTGAACTGAAAGTTACTCTGTTAGAGAAAACTCCGCAACAGGAGTATAAGTTAAAGCTCCGGTCTAGTAAATTAAGTCAGCCAGTTTAATTGTCTAAGTCCCTCTCGGGTGAAACGGTTAGACAGGTCCCTGACATGTATGAGATAGACCCCCATAGTGAGAGAGTTAGTCAAAACTCTATAAGATGTATCGTTTTTCTAAGTTTTATATTGTTTCTAAGTCTTATGGTTACCTGCACAAGTTATGCATTACATTTATGTTTTCCAAGTTCACATGTAAATAAGTTTTCTAATACTACAGTAGAGCACACATTTAGTGATCTGCCTCCTCACGAGTTCTCCTATCGTCTTGCTATGCGCAATAACACATTTATTAGAATGTTACACTATTCACACCAGACCAGCAATGCCACTAATTGTTGGGTGTGTGGTCGACTCCCCCCTTTCCAGACACCGAAGGGAGTTCTGCCACTCTTTCCTTATCCGTTTTCACATAATGGTTCATGTGGAGAATGGTCCACTTTAACGTCATCCTCAAATGATATGTCCCTTCTGAATAGAACATGTTTTCCAGACAAGCAAGGTCTCTCCCATAGAACAGGGTTAGATCTAGAAAATGAAGTATATGATTTAGGTAATTATTCTTCGAATTTTATGGTCCTGAATGTTCAGTCTGATACTACTCCAGACTTGCCTGCTATTTCAGTACTACCAGTCAAAGGCGAATTATGTGTCAGAAAGAATGGTTCCGCACATGTAGGACATAGTGATTGTACTACTATTGTCGAGTATAGTGACAGTGGGAAATCTATTTTCAAAGCTTCACGTCATTCTTATTTTGTTTGTGGTCAGACCGCATATGTTCGTCTGCCCCTCGATTGGGATGGAACCTGTTACATTGCCTTCCTACTGCCACCAGTTTTCCTAGCCCCATCTGATTATCACAGAAACACACATCTAGTACACGTCAGACATAGAAGGGAGATCGAGTCCCCAATTGTCGATCAAACTGAAACTACTCTAGAACAGTATCAAGACTTTAATAAAGGTTTCTTCTTCTTTATAGGACCTATCCAGAATAGTAAGTTAATCCGTAGGTTAACCAGAACCCTTGAAGCAGTAGTGAATGAGACTACTTCTGCTCTAGGTAACTTAACCGAAGAGCAATCTGCTATGAGATTTGTCGTGCTCCAAAATCGTCTCGTTCTTGACGTCATACTGGCCGATAGAGGAGGAGCATGTAGAGTCATCGGATCTAGTTGTTGCATTTTCATTCCAAATAACGCGCCGTCTGTTTATTCAGCTATAACCAGACTTCACAAAATTGCCCATCAGTTACACCAGAATCCAGGCACCTGGACATGGTCCGGTTGGCTCTGGAGTATCATATCTGCCTGGGGATGGAAAGTATTGTCATTTCTAGGTATTGCAGTAATGATCATATTCAGTTGCTGCCTCTGTATACAATGTGGCCCTGCGATTTGCGGCATTTGTGCTACCTCTTGTATTCCTAGTCCTAAGTCCCGTTCCAAGACAATTCGAGACGAGCAAATGATGCTATATGAAATGATAGATGGTATCATGAATATAGATGTTTCCTGATGGAAACGTAGGGCACAAGGAGGGAATGTGGAAAAGTAAATTTTGCCATGTTGTATGTGCCTACGTGTTCCCCATCTTATGTTATATGTGTATGATCGATATGCATGTATTCCCTTCTGATCGATTAAAGACGCAATTACAGTTGTGTCCATCTCTAGTATGCCAGTTTCCAGTCTTCGTGAAAGCAACGAATATTAGGCCCATGTAAACCTACGTTGCCACATTTTACAGTGTGCACGTTAATTCATTGAATTGTCCCCGTTTCTAGGCCTCAAAAGGGCCCGGACTCAGATTCAGCTCCTGTTTCCTGAACCCTCTCCAAGGAGCGATACAGCCCCCACCTGTATCCCTGACCCTTAGCTTACTTTCATGCCTCGCAGTGCCCGGCTCGGCCTGGCTCTGCCTCCCAGTCTGCCAAGAGTATGTTATGTTTCTAGTTATCAGTCCAGCCCTCCTTCTCTGCATTCCTAAGTTACTGAATCGCATCAATAGTTTCCGTCATGGTCTAGCCTTTATGTCTCCATGTAAGAGAAATACTGTATTAATATTCATAGAATTATGCATGCACCAGTCTTAGAGTCTATTAGCCTTTGCCCTGATAACTTTTGGATTCTATCAACATGTACTCTAAACACCAGATACTAGATATGCCTGGGTACATGTCGCTCTGACACTCCAGACTTTAGTCTCCTCTTCTAGCGCAGAAGTCATAGCCCCCAGTTCTCCCTGGTAACACGTCATTGCCCATTTGCGCGCACCACTAGGTTAGAGGTCCCAGCTGCTCAGGTAGCCCCCTCCATGTTTCCGCCCCTTTTATGACATATTCTGTTACGTTTACATCACATGTCTATGTATACGCCCTGTACACGCCTTCTTGTTGCATCAGTTTTGCCCTATCTTTCACGACTGCTACAAACCCCGCCTACTGCTACGCCTACTGTATTGAATGTAATGCAATTATTTTGATATATATATTGTGCACGGATATTAAAGTTTGCTAGCCAATTCCCAGATCCTGCCCGACAGCTGTCGGGCCCTGCCATCCTATTCCCGTACAGGCTGTCCTGTTCCTGTCCTTTATGCCTGATTAAAGCCTGTCAACTCCAGCTACCTCGTATCTTGACTCTTATTTATTGAGCTACCTGTTTATTGATTATTCTGAAAAATAGAACCGGTAATTAATTATTTATTTACCACAAGGGTATGCCGGGCGCCCCATCTCTATGAAAGGACACTTTCTAGGGAGAATAGAATATAGTAACAGGACAACAGTGTCTAAAGTGTATGTATCCACTGTAGGAGACAACATCTTGGGGTGGCAAGCACAGAAGGAGTTAGGAGTTTATCTCAATCCCAACAGCAATCCCCAAATTCTCATACAGGAAATACAAGAGTGCAAGGCAGACATCACAACAGAGTACGGAGAGGTGTTTAGAGAAGAGCTTGGATGCCTAAAGAACTACTGTCACAAAATAAAATTGAAGGAGAACGCCAAGCCAGTCGTGGCTAAAGTTAGAAAACTCCCCATTTCCATTCAGGAGGAGGTCAAATCTGAATTAGAGAAATTACGCAAGGCTGGAGTCATCGAACCAGTGGAAGCAACGGAATGGTTGGCACCCATTGTGGCCGCGAAGAAGAAGGATGGGTCAGTCCGGCTCTGCATTGATTTAAGGGCATTAAATAAAGAGGTCGTAGTCGACCGGTATCCCTTACCGAACATCACCCAAATGATGAGTATGCTAGAGGGCGCCAGGGTGTTTTCCACTCTCGATCTCACCTCAGCCTATTTCCAGATAAAGTTACACGAGGAATCTCAGGAACTCACGGCTTTCGTGACACCTATGGGCGCATACAAGTTCAAAAGAATGCCATTTGGTTTGGTCTCGGTGGCCGCCGTGTTTCAAAGAATCATGGGCAACATACTGAAAGGTATCCCTGGCGTCATGTGTTACCAGGATGACGTGCTTATGTTCGCGAAGGACCAGGTAGAGCATGATAAAAGACTAAGATGCGTGCTGGGGAGGTTCTTATCTCAAGGCCTTACCGTGAAAAAAACCAAGTGTGTATTTGGCTGTGCAGAGTTGGACTTTCTGGGACACAAGGTGACGACAGAAGGAATACGTCCCAAGGCCGAACTGCAAAACACCATCGTGAATCTGTCACCCCCCAAAGGCAAGGACGAGATCAAATCGTTCATGGGGATGTTGTAGTTCTATGGGAAGTTCATAAGAAACCTGGCGGGCAGGACTTACGCCATCAGGCTGCTGTTGAAGAAGGAAAATGAGTTCAAATGGAGTCAGGAGTGCCAGAGGGAGTTCGAGGATGTAAGGAGAGCACTTGCAGAGGCCCCCAGTTTGAAGTCATATATACCCAACCGGGCAACGGTAGTCACCACCGATGCAAGCGCAAAAGGGTTGGGAGCTGTCCTCACCCAAAAAGGCGAGGAGGGAGAAGAAACCATAGCCTTTGCCTCAAGGTCACTCCAGAAGTCCGAGAACAACTACTCGGTGATCGAAAAAGAGGCTTTAGCAGTATCCTGGGCAGTAGGAAAGTTCAGAGACTTCCTGTGGGGAACTCAGTTTACCCTCCGCACTGATCACAAGCCTTTGGTAGAAGTATTCAGTAAGAAAGGTTTGGATGCCATCTCCAGCAGAATAAGGCGTTGGGTTGTCGGCCTCCAAGAATACACGTTCGACGTCGAGTACGTCCCAGGAACGCAAAACCTTGCAGCTGACTGTCTATCCAGACTTGTCAGTGAAGAAGGAGCGAGAGAGAAGCAGGAGAAAACAGATGAAGAAGAGGAGGGCCTCTTGATGGAGAATGTCTGCACCATCCAGAGGGCGTTGGGTGAAGAAACTTGGAGAAAGGCGCTGGAAGAGGACAAGACACTGGAGGAGGTTTGCATTAGAGTAAAAGGCGGATGGAAACACGGTGACAAGCGAGATGGAAACCTGCGGCCATACCTGGCCATTAAGGATGAGTTGACCATAGTTGACGGATGCCTGTTCAGGGGGACAAGACTTGTACCTCCTGCAACTGTGAGAGACAACCTGGTCGAGATAGCCCACGAAGGGCATTTGGGCATCACCAAAACCAAACAAAGACTCAGGGAGAGCTATTGGTGGCCGAACATGGACCTGGTCACCGAAAGGAGAATCAGAGAGTGCATTCCATGCAGCAACAGTGACAAGGTCCTGAAACAACAGACGCCCCCCATGGTGTGTAGGCCGCTCCCGTCAGGACCGTGGGATGAGCTGGCATTAGACATCCTGGGCCCAATGTCTGGAGAGCTGCGGACGCCTTACATCTTGGTGCTTGTGGATTTGTATTCTCGGTGGCCTGAGATAAAATTTGTTAATGAAGTCACGACCAAGACCGTCATCGGATTTCTACAGGAGGTGTTCATCCGAGAGGGGCTCCCCAGTAACATCCTCACGGATAATGGAGTACAACTATGTTCGAAAGAGATGGAAGACTTCCTTGAAGAAAGAGGCATCAGACACAAGCGTTGCGCTTTATACCACCCCGAAACCAATGGCATGGTCGAGCGTTTTAACAAAACTCTCAAGGAGAGCATCCAGTTGGACAAAGCAAGTGGCATAAGCTGGAAAGAAGAGGCTTGGAGGCGGTTGGAAGCATACAGGTTCACGCCGCATCAGACGACGGGCTTCACCACGTTCGAACTGCTCCGCGCCAGGATACCCAACACCAAGCTGACCCCAGGGTGGATGGAGTGGCACAAGGGGTGGTGTGACCGAACCAAAGAAAAGGAAAGCCTGAAGAAGCAAGAACAAGCCATGAAAAGAAGGAAAGAAGGATACGACCAGCACAAAGCCACACAGGAGGTCGAATTCAAAGTAGGAGATAACATCAAAATCAGAGCTCCCACAGGGAGGGCAAGCTGGTCAGGGTACAGCAATCCTACTAAAATTACCAAACTATTTAAGAATGCAGTCAAGACCCAGGAAGGGAAAATCTGGAACCTAGGGAGAGTTGTAAAATACCACCCTCCAGTGAAAGACCCTGAAAGTACAAAGGGGGGGGGGAGGGTGACTCAAGGCAGGACCTTAGTTCCACCACCAAGAGGCCGTCAGCTGTCCCTCTCCCAGGCTACAGGCCCAACAGGAGAGTGACCAGACCTCCTAGGCATTTTGATCAATATGTAATGATGTGACTGTTGCCATTCTGCCTACTGTGAGTCACTACCCCCACTAGCTCAGGGTCCCAGGTTGTAACACTCCCACTACTGTTTTTTTATGTCTCCCCATGTTTTCTTGCTGTACATGTTGTATTTAATGTTTTCATTCTGCAGGGAAGGGGGATGTGTGGTATCTCCCTCCTCGTTCCCCCCCCCGGCGGCTCTGCGTGTGATGGTGCTGCTCGCGGTGACATCACTTAGAATGTCACCGCGACCAGCGTTCCAAGGCGAGCGCCGGGGACAGTAGCTGAAGCGTATGCATAGCGTCAGGCTGTGGCTGAGGTCGCAGTTGTTGGTACTTAAATAATAAATACTTCTGTTCACTAATGTGACGGCTCTGACTCTCTTTAAGCCGTTACCACACCCACCCCCTGGGAAGAGCTGGGAAAGGCCTGTGGTGCTCACGACACGAGGCTGTCTGAGGCGACCTGATCTGCAACACTCGTGCTCTTCTTAAAAGCAAGCAGCAAAGTTGCTCGGACCAGAGAGGCTGGCAGTTAGTATCCCAGGCAAGTGCGGGTGGGGGCTTAGAGAGGGTTTTAATGGGCTGTATGATTTAGGCTCTAAGAACCGAAGGAAAAAGCAGGCCTAGAAATGTGTCCTTACCAGGTCCATATTTATAATATCCAAAGGGACCAGCAAATTATATCACGCCAGGTTTTGTTGCTCGGCAGGCAGTGTGTGAATCATCAGTTCTTTGAAAGTTATTTCTTGAAGTCTGATAATTGGAAAATGTCACATTGTCCTCATTTGGGTAATAACTGGTCATGGGCTACTCATGGATGGGGAATATGGAAATGTATCGTAAAAGTAAAACTGTCAGTATTCAGTAAATAATTGTGCGTCATTCATTAAAAGGCCTAAGCATCTGAAGGATAATTACACTTATGCAGTGAGTACCTTACTCCTAGATGAGCAAAGACAGAAGCCCGTCATAAATCATCAGCTTGTGATGATGGGGCAGGTTTTCAGGTACTTGATTAGTCTTGTGGATGGTTTGTGAGGATTATTTCCTTATCCTGTGGGGTCTAGATTGAGGGGTGTAGTTAGAAGAGGAACATTTCATTGTTTAGTAGTGGTGACTTTAGTTTCCTGTGATTTCACTTTAGATGATGTTTTTTATTGTAAATATAAGACACATTCTAGCACGTAAAAAAGGACTTAATGCACCTTTCTGAATTCAACACACTTGGTAACTGCATCACTGTGAAAAATGTATTTAGTGTCATTCAAATACAGCAAATGTATGAGCATAAATTTAAGTTGGGGGGAGAATTGCCTTTATACTAAGTGAATCCCACCAATTCATTAACGTGTAGTGGTTTTGCTGCCGTCTTCAACAGTTCATTAATTTACAAACTGTTGAGGACTGCAGCAAAACCACTACTGATGATGCCATCAAGCTATCTTTTCAGTTTTCCACTGTGCTCTTCTTAGATCACTGAGCTGAATGTCTGAGCTCTAGATTTTAGTAATACAAATAAATCTGCAAGTCCTTTTTCTATGACTAGACCTTTGGTTGCTATAATTTTAAAATATTCACCGTTCACTGATTTCTTCTCTTCGCTAAACATCATCTTGACTTGGGGTTCACTGTTTCTCTCAACTTAACTAAAATGTACATTTCAAAGAATCAAAACTAAAGGCTTCATCTTCCTAGTGTGAGGTAAACGCAAGCCCAATGCCAGCAGGGCTGTACAGAAGGGCTTTGCTACTCACTTTTAGGCATGCTTTGTAGCTTGAGATCACATACTAGGTTGCACACATTATGGTAAATATTGACAAACCTCATTCACTTACTTATTATTAGTGCTTAATTTAAGCCAGTGGTTGTAGGTGGGACCCGCCATTCAGTAGCACCAGTCGCAAGGTTCTGAGCAAAACGTTGTGCCTGCCACTTATTTTTTTACAAATTAATCACTGCTAGTTAGCCAAGAGCTTAGCACAAGACATTCATAGAGTAGGTGTGTTGATACGAGAAATCCTCATTCTGAGGTGCTGTGTGTTTGACTATTTTGTGTTCACACCCTGAACATAGTCTTTTTTTTTTTTTTGTCCTCAACTTGCGATTTCTGTATGTGTACGGAGTATCAGGTGTCTGCCTCTTTGCTCTTTTCCGACACTGCCCCTTGATCTCTCTTGGCTGGGGAGTTTTGACCTCTTGTTGGTTTGAGGAGTTTCCTTTACTCGTAACATATCAATGCTTCTGGCTTGGATCGGGGGGAGCTAGCCAACTTGGCTACTCGGCAAGTACCATACTTGTCCACCAGAAGATGTATCGCTTTAATCATAGGACTTAAATATGATATTTATTTGGGGTTTAAGAAGGTTTCAAAACTATCCCAAAACTTAAATCTTTTGCTTACATTTCTGAGCTTATCAAGTTTGTTAATTTTTATTGCCGAGTTCAGCCATTCTGCATGAGTTGGGCAAGAGGATCCTATCCATTTGATACAAATTTCTCTCCTAGCCAGAACTATTAGTACAAAGAGGAGATTCTCCTGCTCCTTAGTAAGCCCCCTTCATTACCTGAGTCTAATATTCCAAAAAGAATAAGAGTAATACTCACAGTTAGTTGTTTGGACAGGATAGTGCTCAGGGTCTTACCGACTTGATCCCAAAACTCTTTCAATTGAGGGCAGTTTTTAAACATGTGGATGTCATCTGATTTTTCCTCTCCACATTTGGGGCATTTCTTTATTCCAGCATTTTTAAATTTGGAGAGTTTTTTTGGTGACCAGTACGCCCTATGGATTGTATACAGATGGTTTCTCTTCAAAGCCGCGGATTTCAAGTTGGACCAGCATTTATCTACTGATTTTTCCCAAATTTGGTCCAAGTCCATAGTTACAATGTCTTTCCCCCATATTTGGGTTTCCATATTGACGTTGGTATCATTGGCCATTATCAGAGCCCAGTACCACTTTGCTACTTCTTTTGGTAGTCGTGCTGTTTTGATCATGTCATCTTCCAATTTTTCATTACCGTTTATACTGGGCAAAGTTCTAGACCAGCTTAACATTTGATAATATTTGAATTTAGATAGAGAATTGTTTGTCATCTCTTGTAGTTCTAACCATGTTTTTAAGTTTGGGCCATTTAGTATTTGTCCCCAATATTTGATATCGGCTCTTTTTAATGCCAGTGCGAGAGTGTCTTTTAAGCATTCTGGGGTTCCAGAAGATTCCCAGATAGGAGCCCACTTGCTATAGTATGATATTTTTAGAATGCCTCTAATTTGTGTCCACATCTTTGCTGCATCCCTTAATACCTTGAGCTTTATTTTTTTGAAGTATTTGGGGTGTCCAAACTTAAACAACGCATGATCCTCTGATTTTGTGATTGCTTTAAAGTAGGCAGGATAGTATTCGTGTTTTTTAGTAATACTCTAATATTTTTGAACTGGAAAGCTCTGCAATACTCCACCAAGTCTGGACTTGCCAATCCACCATCTTTCTTGCTCCTCCTGATCTTTTTCCATGCAATCCTTGATCCTTTTGCTGCCCATATAAAGCTTGTTATGTTTCTCTGTGCTCGAGCTATTTCCGTCTTTCCAAATTCCATTGGTATCGCGTTAAATAAAAAGGTAAACTTTGGCAGGACGGTCATCTTGATTATATTCGATCTCCCAATCAAACTCAACGGTAAAGAGGCCCATGTCTCAAGTAGTTTTCTTACATCTCCGGCAACTTTATTTAGGTTTCTGTTTGCAATCTTCGCTATATCATGATTTATTAGAATTCCTAAGTACCTTATTTCGTTTTTTATAAAATTGCTTTGAAAGGTCGTATTCCATGTCATGATCTCCGTCTTTGTTTGATTCATCAGATATCATGAGATTTTTCCGAATGTCTTTAAAGTTTTCTCGATACTTGCTTTGGCTTTTGAGTAGTCTTCAGTAAAAATCATTAAGTCGTCCGCGTAAAGAGCGATTTTTTTCTCCCATGTACCATATTTGAATGGAGTGATTTTGCTGTTATTTCTTAGCTTGTTTGCCAGTGGTTCAATATATAAATTGAATAATAAAGGGGAGAGTGGACAACCCTGTGTCGTTCCTCTGGTTATCTTTATTTTTTCTGTTAGGCTACCATTTATTAGGACCTTTGATCTTGGATCTTTATAGATCTGGCTTACCATATTGATAAAGTGAGGTCCAAAATTGTTCCTGACCATAACCTTCTCAAGAAAGGCCCAATTAACTCTATCAAAAGCCTTTGCGGCATCAATAGCGAGTGTGGTAAGTGGAATTTTCTCACTTGTTGCGATATCTATTGCGGTTAGGAGCTCTTGTGTTACTTCATGTAGATATCTTCCTTTAATGAAACCTTTTTGGTCCTGGTGTAGTAATTTTGATAGTACTTTCCCTAGTCGAGCTGCCATTATTTTAGTAAATATTTTATAGTCTGTGTTTAGTAAAGATATTGGACGATATGACTCACATTTAAGAGGGTTCTTACCGGGTTTCAGAATGATTGTAATTATGGCATCATTCCATGAGTCTGGTATGGTTTTCCGTTGTGTTAAGATTAGATTAATTAGTTTGGTTATGTGAGGAAGTATAGAATTTTTCAGTTTCATGTACAATTCATTTGGTAAGGCATCCGGCCCTGCGGCTTTTCCCTTTTTCAGACTTTTAATGGCGTCTGCCACTTCTTCTTCTTGAACTTCTTTATCCAGAGCTTCTTTTTCATTCTCTTCAAGTTTTAGAAGTGCTGCATCTTTCAAGTAAGAGTTAATCATTTGATCCGAGGGATTTACATCTTCCGTGTATAGATCTTTAAAAAATTTCCAGAATTCATGCTTGATTGTGTTTTCATCCGAGGTAGGAATTGTTTGATCATCCGGGATAATACTTTCCACTTTGTTTTTAGCTAGATCTGATTTAAGCTTCCATGCCAACCATTTTCCGCAGCCTTCACCAAACTCATGTTTCGCCAGTTTACTAGAATCCCATTTTTTCTGTAACCTCTCTTCCAAAATTTGATCAATTTTATCTTTTTGTGTCTGTCTTTTTTTAAGTAGATCTTGTTTCTTTTCCTCCTCTTGTTCTGTGGATATAGCGATATCTAAGGAGCTGATCATTGATTCCAAGTCTGAGATCTCTTGTTTTACTTGTTTGTTTTTATGTGCCCCTAGATTCAGGAGTTTACCCCTTATGACAGCTTTATAAGTATCCCACGTTATCTGTTCTGTGGTACCTGACGCATTTAACTCAAAGAAGATATTTGTTTCATTTTCCAGCTCCTTTATAATTTCTTTGTCTTCCAACAAAGCTCTTTCAACTGTGAATCTCCTTTCAGTTATGTTTTCTATGATTTGTAATTCTAGTTGTACTGCTGAGTGATCTGAGAGGTGAGCTGGTAGGTGACATACTCTTTTCACTTTCTTTGATAGTTCATTACTAACCAAAAAGAAGTCGATCCTGGATTTGTGTCCCAGTTTTTTGTTGTATAGAGTGAACGGGTGTGATTTTTCTCCTTTGTTCTTCCAGATGTCTACCAGATTAAGATCCCTTTTATAAGTCACAATCCATTGTCTCATTTTCTTTAAGTTGGTGTGTCTACCCGGTGGTGATCTGTCTAGTTTTAAGTCCATTACTAAGTTAAAATCACCTCCCAATATTATGGGAGAGGTAGCTAGTAGAAGTTGTGAGTACAATTTTCTCAGCGGATCAGCATCATCCAAATTCGGACCATAGTACCCTGCGATAGTAATGGGAGAATTTCCTATTCTAACATTAGCTATGGCCCATCTTCCTTTACTATCTACTTCTGAGCTGGTTATAGTGGCTTTTAGGGACTTTTTAAAAATTATCGCTATTCCCTTAATATTACATTGTTGTGTTGTGCATATTAAGGAGTCTACCCACCATAGGTTCTTAATTATTTGATCCCATTCTTCTTTTAACAGATGAGTTTCTTGTAATATTATTATCTCGCTATTTCCAGTTCTGATATACTCAAGGATTGTATTCCTTCTACTTTTTGTTCTCAGCCCATTCACATTCCAGGATAGAATGTTTACATCCCTACATGCACTCCCCATTTATCCTGTTCAATTGTTGAAAATTATGCTTTACTCCTAGTTGTTTTAGTTTCCTGAATGTACGCAGATGAGGAAATATTTGTTTTTTTTTCCCTATTTTGCTCCCCACCCTTTTTCGTGTAATTTTATACTTTCTAAGTCGTGCTTTAAAGTTACCCTCCCCGGGGAAGCCTCCATCTTCTTCTCCTTCGGTTATCTTTATAACCCTTTTGGCTTCCCGGTCTCACCCCCGTGATTTTTGTCTATTTACAGTTAAAAAAAAAGAAATTTGTTGGTTGGTTTATAGGTTCTACATGTTTATTCTATATTTTGTCCTTAAATGTAGTTTAAATCTGTTTCTCCTTATACTCTTGCTATATATATATATTTTTTTTTCTTTAAAATTTATACAAGATTATATGAGTTACCGGTTGTCAAGTTATCTGTATGATTGTATGTGGACATTTAACTCAGAGGTTCTTCTGCTCGTATTTGATCTCTAATTTGCTCTATCAGATTTTTCACCTCTTCAGGCTCTCTTAAGTTGCGCATTTTATTTCTCCACATAATCCGTAATGAGGGTGGAAATTTCATTTGCACCGTGGCACCTAGTTGTTGCAGTTCAGACATTAGATTTCCTAATTCCCATTGTCTGGTCTGAGAGGCTTTTGACATATCTGATCTTATTTTAAAATTCCAGCTATCTTTGTTGTACGTCCCTTTTTTCAATGCCTCTCCCAAGATCCTATCCTTCAGCATATATGTTTTGAAATTGACTAGGATCTTTCTAGGGTTTTTCCTTTCTTTACTCTTTCCATAAGGATCTCTGTGTACTCTCTGTATATCCTCATCTAGAGTTCCTTTGTCTGCCCATGGGAAATGTTCCATCAAAAGTGCCACTACATATGCTTTTATATCCTTACCTTCTTGATTCTCCGGTACATTTAGGATCCTTATGTTATTTTTCCTCGCTTGATTTTCTAAGGATTCCAGTTTTTCATTCATGGTTTTATTTTCCAATCTCAGGGAGTTTATTTCCTTTCTATTTTTCTCCACCCTTTTGTCCAAACTGGAGACTTCATTTTCTACTGCTGTTACTCTGTCACCTAGTGCATTCAGCTTGCTATCCAATTTCTCGCAAACCTCCTGTATTTTATTTTGTTTCGATTCAGAGATGGAGAATTTTTCTTTCATTTCTACCCATATTTTTTCAAGAAGTTCATCTGTATGGGTTTTTGTCATATCCTTGTTAAATTCTACAGACCTTGAGTCATCATCTTCCTTATCTTCAACCTCTTCAGTTATATTTGCAGTTGTATTTGCTGCTGCAGCAGCCGAGGAATCAGCGCCCCCCTCCGCCATATGGGTTCCCGCTCTCTCTTCTGAACTGCTTTCTTTAATTTTCCAGATTTCTTCCAAACTTATGGTTTCTACCAAGTTTTTTTTCTTAGTTCGAAGTTTTCTCCCTTTTTTTACGCTGCCTGTACTCGTTTTTCCAGCAAGTTTTTCAGCTAGACTAAGAGGTGCTCTCTGTCTCTCTTCTCTCAAGGAGTGAGTATCTGGTAGTTTGGTTGTAAGTTTGGTTGTTATATCCTCTTTTTCACTTCCCAAAACGTCCGATGTTCTTTGTGTTTCTAAGGAGCTAAAAGATTCCGAGTTCAGTTCTTGCTGCTGCTGGATTTTAAAATAAGACCTAAGAGAGGGAGTAACTTTTATTTTTACTTTGGACTTCTGGATAGACTTCAAGTTGTTTTCTCCTTTCTCTAAATTATTCTTTAGGTAGCCTCTGAGTGAGGTTTTTTGTTTTTTTCTGCTCACTCTTGGAGTAATGCCTTTCGGAAACTGCTCCTGACTCAAAAATTTTCTATTCCGCAGACTGTAGAAAGATTTCGCTGTGCTGGGCTGACTTTCTGACTGCAGGGGTTCTACTTCGAGTTTGGACTTAGCTTGATTTTTTGGAAGATTTTTTGAATCTTGAGGCGTTTTCTCCTCTATTTCCTCCTGTGTTGATTCTGTTATTTTACTCATATGCTGATTGTTTGTAGAGATCTTCTCTATTATGTTTATATTTGTAACTTGGCAAGGCTGAGAATTTTTATATGTCTGACAAAGCAGGAGATATTGATAGAGCTGGCTATTAACGTCGTTAAAGTTATAGCCTGTATTGAAACATAAGTTTGTTTGTTTATTTTTGCAGTACAGGTTTTCTAATATCCAGACACTCTCTGCTCTGGAAAAACTGTTTGTTTCTTTTCCCTTGGATTTGCACTTTAAACTTTCCAGTCCTGCCTTCTTGCACTCTTTTGAGAGTCTTAAGAGTTTTATCGTGTTACTACAATCACTCTCTTCCCCTGTCGTGTTTCCCGCTGTGTCTCTCAGTCTACTCACTATCGAGACTGTGACAGAGCTTCCTTTGTTGTTTTTTTCGAACTGCCGCCTTTGCTCGCTGACTCTGTCACTCATGCCCCGGAGCTGAAATCTCAGTCTTCCGGAGGCATGGCGGCAGCGCGACCTCGCTCTCCTCGCGGCGCTCCACTTCTCCGTACCTGTCTCCGCTGTCTCCGCTGTGAAGCAAGCTCCAGGACCCTTCGCCACCGCCTCACCCGCTCCGCTGTTCACTCCGAGGCTCCCATCGGCTCCGACTCCAACTCTCTCAACTCTCACGGAGACAGGATCCAGGTCCCGATCAAAAACTATACCGACCGCCTCCAAGGCACCGCCAGTGGAACACCAAGCCTCACCCTTCTCTCCGCCGCCGCTCAAAGGGAGAGGGGGAAGTCCAAAGAAAAACACCATACCAGGCACAGCTCGCAGGTAGGAAACACGTAGGAAGCACCGACTTAGACACTGCAAAGTATTCAGTGCATTTAATTTTCACTGCTGCATGCTTTCCGCTTTTTTTCCCCAACCGCTATTGTGGTAAATCACGGGTGTACCGGGAGCCCTCCGACCGAGCTTCCTACTCGGCCGCCATCTTCCCCCGACATCAAAAAAAACCTGAACATAGTCTCTTGGCCAGAAACCTTCTTTTAAAGGTGGTTAATAAGATCTTTTTTAATTGAAGCAAACCCTTGGATGATATTCTAATAGTATATCTGCTAAGCTTTGATGACAAAAGAATTACTCTATATGTCACCAGTGAACAATGGAGGTTGGTAGATGATGTTGCTTCTGTTGGTGAAGGGCTGATGCTGTAGACCATATGAACCCCAAAGAGGAGGTAGTTGGATCATAATATTTATTTGAGCTCTATCCATGAGATACATATCTTCCTTTAATGTTTGATTTCACTTTTTGCTGATCTGATCCACCAATATCTGGCTTAGTGTGTGCTGCCTTGGGATGGCATGAAAAGTGACAGACAGATATTTGCAATGACATGTTAAGTCTTCTGTGGTACTGGGTAGTGACTTGCTACTCACCAAAAAAGCTCTACAACACCCCATCAGGGGTAACACGCACTATATAAATGAAAACCTTTTTCCTTCATCTATCCCTTTGCTATCCTTCTGATTCCAAATAACTGACTAACCTATCCACCACTCAAATTACTTTCATATTGCACTATACTAATTCAACACTAATCCTTTATGGGTTCACGAGTAGCATGCTACTCGCCGAAAAAGGGCTTCAACGCCTCATCATGGGTAGTAAGCGCTATATAAATGCAATTACAATACAAAGCATGCGCATAAAGGAATCATTTCCTTAGTTACGTTGCCGAACTTACAAGCTCCTCTGCTTTTGTCTATCAAGGGTTGATGGGCATTGATGTGGTCAGAATGTATAATTATAATAAGCATCTAGTTCCACGTCTAGGACCTCTCCTCTCAAGTCTAATGATAACAGATGCCAAAATAACTAGGTTTATTGTGCTGACCATATTGTGTCACTCTCTAGCAACCCATCTGTTTATCAGAAAAAGCCTGTTCTGGTTTGTGAAAATGAGGGGCGGACGGTGGATGGAGGTGCCCACGTGTTAGACCTGGCATCTTTGGTGTGGTTTCCCCCTATCTTTTTGCCTCTACCTCCTGTATTTTTGATGCTGTGCTGGATTTCATTTTTGCTGGTTTAGATGCTTTGGACACTCTGCCACTGCTGATCAGTGCCAGAGTGTAAGTGCTCCCTTCATTCCTTGTTCCTTTCTTCCCATCTCTTTTCAATCTCTCTTTTGTTACGTGTTTTTCCATCCTTGTTTCGCCCTTATTCAATTTGCCTTGTGCATATGTTTTACTTTCTTTGGAAATGTTAGCATTAGACTGACTACATTTTGTGCTACTATTTTATTTTACATTTAATATGCATGGCACTCGAGAGCATTTTAGTAGAGATTTCCACCATGTAGCCTTCAATATTTATACTGACATCTCTGAAAACAGGGATAATGTATATTTCCATAACAGTGCTTACCTCAAAAGAAGAAATAATCGTGCCTGCTAATTCTCAGCTAATAAGTGTTTGCCCTGTATTTACCGCCACTTTTTTCTTAATTATTATTATTTTTCTTATTTAGTAGAAATGTAGGGAAACATGAGGAATACAATAAATACGTGATTTTATACACCGATAAAATGAAAGCATTTTTAATGAGGTGACTGAAAAACCACCACCTCGGCTGCTGCTGAATAATTCTCTGACACGTTTCAAAAGCTTTCTAATAACCTGCTTCGGATCTGGTTCATGAGGTACTGGGCATGTGTAAACTTTAATGCATCTGACAGCCAGGCCTCTCTTGGGGCATTGCTGGCGCAGTCTGGGTTGTAATTAATGTGGCCGAGTATATTGCTGTAGGTTTAACTGTATCCCAGATGCTGTGATTGTCTGTCAATGACAGTAGCATCCCTTCTTCCAACTAAACTGCGCTCAGAAAGGCCTACTAATCTCCAAAATACAAGTGGCAAGGCCTGTGCTGGGTGTATTAAAAGACTAGATAGATGAGTTTGAGGATGGTATTTAAGGTGTTGTGCTTGTGCCTCATTGCGGTTCCTGTTGAAAGAGTTGGACGGTCTCTGGCTACGTACATAAGATGGGTTTCTAGAAGCATACTGAGGTTACAGGCAAAAAATGGAAAATACACTGGAACAAAATAGAAGACTGTTTGACCAATGACTGAGGGGTGTGGAGGAAGGCAAAAGTAAATAGGTGCAAGTTTATTGCCAGGTACTATGACACTAGTTCTGTCTGCTTGCAAAAAAGTTGGGCCCCTGCACTGTTGACCCCTGAAAGGTGGGCACTGGTGCAATTTGAATTGGAAATATGTTATCCCCGACCTCTCTCCCATTTGCTCCTAAAAATGTGTACTTTGGCCATGATGCAAGAAACTCCTCAAAAATTAGTTACCTCAGTGTTCTCCCAGTATGGTCCCTGTAATGTTTGCTCCTGCAGGTTGGCCCTCTGTGCACTTAGCTAATTCATGCTGAGGCGCTTACAAAGTTTGCTAGTAAATCGTTGGGCCATAGTCCATTTTTAAATATGTGGTCCTTGGTGTCGATTACTCATAATGTTTTGCTTCAAAGATATTCACTCTGTAAAGATAGATTTTATTCTGTGGAGTTCTCTGGTTGGGCAGATCAAGTAGTCTTTTAATGCATTTCTACCACTGGATATAAGTCCACTGGATATAAGACTGCCTGCCTGCAGTCTAGGAGAGAGCATTGCCAGTTCTAGCGATTTAAGATCAGTTTGGTCAGGTGTGTATCTGCAGCTTGTTAAAATGATAACATCCCTGACTGACATGAATGTGTGGAGACTTGCGACAGCCAAAGTTAGGGCCTTGTAATGGCATGGATGGATGTCAGGGTGGGAGTGTTAACCTGTGAGAAATCTCCTTTCTTGGCTTGCCTTTAAGTTGTTTATTAAAAAAATTATCAATGAGGTATTGAGCAGATATTTATCCAGAGTTAAAGATGTAACTGATGGTAGTTTGAGGGGAGGCAGTGGCCTGTTTCTGTTTAACACAGTGGCTTCCGAAAGTCTTGAAAATGCACCATTTGCCTTCAAATTTTTCAAACTTTTCTTGGGGGGAAACCCCCCCGAACCCTCCTTAGGTGGTTCGGGCTCGCTCGCTGCGCTCACTCCCGTGGTGTGCTCCACAATTAATTTAACGCCCCCACCACTTTCAAATGTCACCAGCCGCCACTGCCTGTCAAGTCTGATTTTGGCCTAATATCTCAGTGGCGCTCTCAATTTCCGCTACTCATACAATACGCCGGTTTCACAGGCAGACACAGAGCGGCATCTAGAATAGATTGTTTTTTACATCTCCATTTTTTAAAGGTTTAAAGTTTTGGATTATTACAATTAGTTTTTCTGATATTGGAGTGATTTCTTTGGATTTTGTGGGGGAACGTGTCCCCTCCTTAAGTCGAAGGTGTAGTTTGAACGAACTTCTGCTGTCCGATCTTGATTGGGTTGCATTGGCCCATTTGTTTGTGACTGAGTTTCTCCAAATGAATTAGGATTCTGTCCCTCTTCCTTTGGTTTGGGATGCCTTCAAGAATGCATTTTGTAGTCAAGCAATAGCGCGCTCTGCAACATTGGCTAAAAATTGAAAGAATCGATTCTAGCAATTCAGAAGAACGTTGATCATAGTTCCCTCGCCCTAGGCTCAGCCATGTTTCCAAAGTTTGAGACTCATCTGCAGGAGCTGGATACCGCTATAAAAAACTTAAGGATTTTAATATGGGAGGAGAACTGCTCAGGAGGCAGAGCAGAAATGAAACCTGTTATGAGTAGAATGAGCATAATGGTAAACTGATAGCCTCGTCGGTTAACTCTAATACCAATGCCAATTTTGTGAAATCCTTGGATGACCCATCCGCTAAACAGCTGGGGTCCGATCCTCGCCTTAGACAGTTGTGTTTTTTTAGTTCATTACAGGAGGCTCAATCCCTCAGACGACGCCAGGGAGACTAGCCAAATTTCTGATTTTCTACTCAATATTACAATTCCTAGGATGTTAGCAACCCAAGGGTTAGATCTTCTGGCCCCGATTCGAGCACAGGAAATCAAAGATTTGTTTGGAGGGCTTTGAGAATGGGGACAGCTGTAGAGAGCAATGGGCTCCCAATAGAGATTTATAAGACCTTCTTCCCTGAGATGTCGGGCATGTTGGCTGAACTACTTCATGCAATCTTGGAGGGGTGGTCAGTGCCCCCTCGTTTACTGAGATGATCGTTATTAGTATCCTGAAAAAAGATGGGTCAGCTGTCCACTGTGGTTCATATCGCCCGATCAGCCTTCTAAATTCAGACTACAAGCTTTTACTGAAACTTTTAGTTAACAGGGTCATGCTGTTTGCCGCTACTCTGATCCATGCAGACCAAAATAGGGTTCCCATAGGGTGCTTTCAAGACATTTGCAAGCTGTTTCGTATTGCTTCCGCCGCTGTGGTCTTTCGACGGCTGAAGCACAAATTGTTCAAAAAACCTATGCCATGCATCAATTGAGTAACTTCCAGTGGTTGGGGTTAAATCAAGCATTTCATTGCTCACATTTTTGTAGACTTCAGTGTGATGCCCTATTTGGGCTGGGTATGCCCAGACATGGGTACTGTGCACTTTGTGCCACTAGGAAAACAAAGGGGGGATGCTGCACTGTTCCTATGGTAAGTGAGGGAAGTGTTAGCTGGCATGACCACAGATGTTGGAGTAACATCCTGGGGCATCCATTTTGTTGGATGTAATTGCCTCACACACCCCGAAGGATGTCATGCTTCATCATCGGCGGTTGCTCCTCGTCGGGGAGGCGGTGCAATCCCCGACGGGCTCACCTCAAAGAGGGGCTCTTTAGCGGAGATGGTTGAGCTCGAGCTCGGCGGAGAAGGGTAGGTCTGACTGCGCGGACACGGGAGAATGGAGCTGAAACCCTGGGCTCTTCCCTGATGTCTAGTCCCGCCGACCCCTCATGTGGCATGTAATCCTTAACCATTAGGCATAGGAGAACCCACAGAGGTAACAACATACATGACACTAGCATGTTTTCCCTTGCACATTATTAAGGTCCTGATGAATCGCGGGTGACTATACCCACAGCGTGAAACATGTCGACCAACATCACCTTTAGTCTCATCTAGGGTCACCTGACCTAACCTGCTGACACCTAGTGAGCTAACCCCACTTTTTTAACTGCAGCCAGGGGACCCCCAGAATAAACTGAATTCCGGTACCCCTTGCTACATTTTAATATCCCACACACCACTACACCTAGCCCAGCCCACACACCCCCACCTCACCATAAGGCAGTTGGAAAAAGATCTCCGCTAAAGAGCCCCTCTTTGAGGTGAGCCCGTCGGGGATTGCACCGCCTCCCCGACGAGGAGCAACCGCCGATGATGAAGCATGACATCCTTCGGGGTGTGTGAGGCAATTACATCCAACAAAATGGATGCCCCAGGATGTTACTCCAACATCTGTGGTCATGCCAGCTAACACTTCCCTCACTTACCATAGGAACAGTGCAGCATCCCCCCTTTGTTTTCCTAGTGCAAGACACGGACACAAGCTGTAACTGGACCTTCCACCTTCCTGTGTGGAAAACCGTGTCCGTTGATCCATTGATCAACTACTTTTACTCCCTCCCTTTTGATATACACTTTGTGCCACTGTCACCAATCCAAACCCGGCTGATGAGCCCTAACAGGGTGAATCTGTCCGAGGCTGCTTGTGTTTCAGTTCAGGGAGGACCTCGCCTTACAGTTTGGGCTGTGATGTTCCATTGGAGCAGGAGCAAGACTGATTTGCCATAGTTGGTCTAAACTGAGGTCGCATGGTGTGCAAACTAACGATGGATTGGGATGCAGCCCTGAGTAATTAGCAGTGGCTGAGATTAATTTAAGCATTCCATCCATCACTTTTTTGCATGCTTCAGTGTGATGGCCTAGGTATGCAAAGATGTGAGTCTTTTGCACAGTATGTTACTGAAACCAAACGATCGCCGACTGACAAGCACTAATAAAGTCGAAACCAGTCCTAGGTTGCTCGTGTTCCGGTTCAGAGAGACCCTGGCTTGGCAGTTCGGACGGGATGTTCCTATTGGAACAGGGTCAAGACTGATTTGCATATAGCTGGATCCAAACTGAGGTGGCATGGTGCGCAAAATAACAATGGATTGGAATGCGGTCTTGAGTACTTACCATTGGCTAAGATTAATTTAAGCATCCAACCATCAATTATTTTGTATTTCAATATTTGTATTATAATCATGACAAATCAGATCCATGTTTTCCACAGAAGGGGAGGGAAGTCACAACAAATCACCACAAATCGATTGTATATGTGTACTAATTTGGGAGTGCTCTGGGAATTAGGTAAACCTCTCATAATCCACAAGCAAGGTCACCCAACAGGTCTATTTTCCTCCAAATGACTCTTTTACAAATATGTATAGAACACAGGATTGGGTGGTGATGTACCTGGCTGGTTTCTTTTTCTCTGCAGAGGGATAGCGATAGGCAACATCATTGGGGTACAGGGAAGTCTAACCAACCAGGAGGGTGTACAAAAGTAGGAATTAAGTACAGTAAAAGAAATCCTGTTGGCAAGTAAAAGGTCAAAGCCCAGGTGGCATGAAGGTTCATCCTAATTTTCCCCAAGGGCAAGGAAAACCAGAAAGGGACATCTTCTAATTCCTGCAAACAGGACAAGTAAAGTGTAACTACAGCTAAATGGTCCTCACAGTTGACTGTAAACAAGTTGCCCACATACCATGACCATTCCCCCTGCTTTTAGAGTTATCTGTCCTTTTCCTTTGATTGCAAAGTTACATGTGTTCACAAAGGCAATAATCTGGCCAAATGGCAATGCAAAGTGTCAAACATTAATAAATCCAACAGCTATGTAAGGAAGAACTGGTTTAGAAAGATAAATGGCTACACAGATCGGGGTGAATAGAGGATTAAACAAGGGGTCTGTGGGCTCAGCACTCCATTATGTGCGCTGCGTTGCGTGAACGGGAGAGAGCAGAGCTAACTGTGCCATAGTTACTTAGAAGTTGTGCTATTCTGCTCTCTCCCTGCACTGGAGCACTTGCGGCTGCAACGCACCAAAGCAGGCATCTTTGCGCCATGGTGCAAGGGTGTCTACGTTGCACCCGACATAGTTTTTGTTCAGCAAGGGGCACCTTCATGCACAAAAAAAAGTTTTAAGGTATTTTCCACTTTGCACGTGTGTTGTAGAATGCAGCATGCGTACAAAGAGGAGAAAGGGAGGAGGAAGCAAAACATTTCTCCTTGTTATGTCTGCCTCAGGGGGGTGCAGGATGTTGGTGCAAATCCCTGTCTACAATTTTTGACAGGTAGGAATTTGCTTTAAAATCGATGGTTCCTTGTATGGGAACGCTGATGTATTACCCATGAAAAATGCCCCCTTGATGAAAATTAAGGAAAGGCAGTACACTGCACTGCGCTACTTTGGGTTACAAACCAATGCAAATTGTGACTTGCTTCACCTTATAAATGCCCAGTCATGGCTGGCATGACTCGCGGTGTGGGGGCGGGGGTCGTGAAGAGAGGGGATCATGTGCGGGGTTAATTAAAAATAAAAGCTAACTTACCTTTGCCAGCCCTGTCCTACATCGTTGGTCCTGCGTCATCTTCTCTGCAACAGTAAGCAGCCGCAGGCAGCCTCCGTCCCCTCCGCCAATCACAATGCTGCAATGGCAGCATTATTATTAGTTGGGATGCCGACCAGCCAGGCGTCTACGGGGAGCCCATTTCCTCCGTGTAGGCTGCATGCAGCCTACATGGAGAAAATGGCGATACAAAAGGGGATGATGGACGGAGCGTTTGAGCAAATCAAACACTCACCCCCAGTCAACTGATCTGGGTTTAATCCATCACCATTCTTTAGCCCACTCAGCCACCCCATTTCAGACATGGCTATATGCAAATCAGTCTGACCCTGTGCCTTATGGGAACAGTCCAGCCCGAACTGCCAAGCCATGTCTTCCATGGACCGGAAACAAGCATCCTGGGACCGGTTTCGGATTCATAATCCTCATCAGCCAGGCTATCTTGAATCCAGTGGCCAAGTGAGCAAGGGACTCACGTCTGAGCATACCCTGCCACACTTAGGGCGAACAAAGCGATACAAAAGGGGATGATGGACGGAGCGTTTGAGCAAATCAAACACTCACCCCCAGTCAACTGATCTGGGTTTAATCCATCACCATTCTTTAGCCCACTCAGCCACCCCATTTCAGACATGGCTATATGCAAATCAGTCTGACCCTGTGCCTTATGGGAACAGTCCAGCCCGAACTGCCAAGCCATGTCTTCCATGGACCGGAAACAAGCATCCTGGGACCGGTTTCGGATTCATAATCCTCATCAGCCAGGCTATCTTGAATCCAGTGGCCAAGTGAGCAAGGGACTCACGTCTGAGCATACCCTGCCACACTTAGGGCGAACAAAGCGATACAAAAGGGGATGATGGACGGAGCGTTTGAGCAAATCAAACACTCACCCCCAGTCAACTGATCTGGGTTTAATCCATCACCATTCTTTAGCCCACTCAGCCACCCCATTTCAGACATGGCTATATGCAAATCAGTCTGACCCTGTGCCTTATGGGAACAGTCCAGCCCGAACTGCCAAGCCATGTCTTCCATGGACCGGAAACAAGCATCCTGGGACTGGTTTCGGATTCAAAATCCTCATCAGCCAGGCTATCTTGAATCCAGTGGCCAAGTGAGCAAGGGACTCACGTCTGAGCATACCCTGCCACACTTAGGGCGAACAAAGCGATACAAAAGGGGATGATGGACGGAGCGTTTGAGCAAATCAAACACTCACCCCCAGTCAACTGATCTGGGTTTAATCCATCACCATTCTTTAGCCCACTCAGCCACCCCATTTCAGACATGGCTGTATGCAAATCAGTCTGACCCTGTGCCTAGTGGGAACAGTCCAGCCCGAACTGCCAAGCCATGTCTTCCATGGACCGGAAACAAGCATCCTGGGACCGGTTTCGGATTCATAATCCTCATCAGCCAGGCTATCTTGAATCCAGTGGCCAAGTGAGCAAGGGACTCACGTCTGAGCATACCCTGCCACACTTAGGGCGAACAAAGCGATACAAAAGGGGATGATGGACGGAGCGTTTGAGCAAATCAAACACTCACCCCCAGTCAACTGATCTGGGTTTAATCCATCACCATTCTTTAGCCCACTCAGCCACCCCATTTCAGACATGGCTGTATGCAAATCAGTCTGACCCTGTGCCTAATGGGAACAGTCCAGCCCGAACTGCCAAGCCATGTCTTCCATGGACCGGAAACAAGCATCCTGGGACCGGTTTCGGATTCATAATCCTCATCAGCCAGGCTATCTTGAATCCAGTGGCCAAGTGAGCAAGGGACTCACGTCTGAGCATACCCTGCCACACTTAGGGCGAACAAAGCGATACAAAAGGGGATGATGGACGGAGCGTTTGAGCAAATCAAACACTCACCCCCAGTCAACTGATCTGGGTTTAATCCATCACCATTCTTTAGCCCACTCAGCCACCCCATTTCAGACATGGCTATATGCAAATCAGTCTGACCCTGTGCCTTATGGGAACAGTCCAGCCCGAACTGCCAAGCCATGTCTTCCATGGACCGGAAACAAGCATCCTGGGACCGGTTTCGGATTCATAATCCTCATCAGCCAGGCTATCTTGAATCCAGTGGCCAAGTGAGCAAGGGACTCACGTCTGAGCATACCCTGCCACACTTAGGGCGAACAAAGCGATACAATCATGTTGTTTTTGCAGTAACCGCTCTAAGTGTACTGGGGATGCTCAGACGTGAGTCCCAGGCACTCCACACCACTGGAAGCAAGCTAGCCGGGCTGATGAGAGGTGTTACCTCGAAACCGGGCCGGTCCTCGGATGCTTGTTTCCGGTCTGGGAAGGACATGGCTTTTGTAGTTCGGACTGGACTGTTCCCATGGGGCACAGGGTCAGCGCTGATTTGCATATCGCCATTGTCTAACCCAGGGTGGTGTGGAGTGGAAAAACGATGGATTTGGGCCCAGATCTTTTGACTGGGGTGAATGTGTGACATTGATCCACATTCTGTCCATCATGTTGTTTTTGCAGTAACCGCTCTAAGTGTACTGGGGATGCTCAGACGTGAGTCCCAGGCACTCCACACCACTGGAAGCAAGCTAGCCGGGCTGATGAGAGGTGTTACCTCGAAACCGGGCCGGTCCTCGGATGCTTGTTTCCGGTCTGGGAAGGACATGGCTTTTGTAGTTCGGACTGGACTGTTCCCATGGGGCACAGGGTCAGCGCTGATTTGCATATCGCCATTGTCTAACCCAGGGTGGTGTGGAGTGGAAAAACGATGGATTTGGGCCCAGATCTTTTGACTGGGGTGAATGTGTGACATTGATCCACAATCTGTCCATCATTGTTGTTTTTGCAGTAACCGCTCTAAGTGTACTGGGGATGCTCAGACGTGAGTCCCAGGCACTCCACACCACTGGAAGCAAGCTAGCCGGGCTGATGAGAGGTGTTACCTCGAAACCGGGCCGGTCCTCGGATGCTTGGTTCCGGTCTGGGAAGGACATGGCTTTTGTAGTTCGGACTGGACTGTTCCCATGGGGCACAGGGTCAGCGCTGATTTGCATATCGCCATTGTCTAACCCAGGGTGGTGTGGAGTGGAAAAACGATGGATTTGGGCCCAGATCTTTTGACTGGGGTGAATGTGTGACATTGATCCACATTCTGTCCATCATTGTTGTTTTTGCAGTAACCGCTCTAAGTGTACTGGGGATGCTCAGACGTGAGTCCCAGGCACTCCACACCACTGGAAGCAAGCTAGCCGGGCTGATGAGAGGTGTTACCTCGAAACCGGGCCGGTCCTCGGATGCTTGTTTCCGGTCTGGGAAGGACATGGCTTTTGTAGTTCGGACTGGACTGTTCCCATGGGGCACAGGGTCAGCGCTGATTTGCATATCGCCATTGTCTAACCCAGGGTGGTGTGGAGTGGAAAAACGATGGATTTGGGCCCAGATCTTTTGACTGGGGTGAATGTGTGACATTGATCCACATTCTGTCCATCATTGTTGTTTTTGCAGTAACCGCTC
Organism: Lissotriton helveticus; assembly: GCF_964261635.1. Lineage (NCBI taxonomy): Eukaryota > Metazoa > Chordata > Amphibia > Caudata > Salamandridae > Lissotriton > Lissotriton helveticus. The sequence goes on along the minus strand of NC_136069.1, from coordinate 1,590,847,125 downwards.
TAAGTGTACTGGGGATGCTCAGACGTGAGTCCCAGGCACTCCACACCACTGGAAGCAAGCTAGCCGGGCTGATGAGAGGTGTTACCTCGAAACCGGGCCGGTCCTCGGATGCTTGTTTCCGGTCTGGGAAGGACATGGCTTTTGTAGTTCGGACTGGACTGTTCCCATGGGGCACAGGGTCAGCGCTGATTTGCATATCGCCATTGTCTAACCCAGGGTGGTGTGGAGTGGAAAAACGATGGATTTGGGCCCAGATCTTTTGACTGGGGTGAATGTGTGACATTGATCCACATTCTGTCCATCATTGTTGTTTTTGCAGTAACCGCTCTAAGTGTACTGGGGATGCTCAGACGTGAGTCCCAGGCACTCCACACCACTGGAAGCAAGCTAGCCGGGCTGATGAGAGGTGTTACCTCGAAACCGGGCCGGTCCTCGGATGCTTGTTTCCGGTCTGGGAAGGACATGGCTTTTGTAGTTCGGACTGGACTGTTCCCATGGGGCACAGGGTCAGCGCTGATTTGCATATCGCCATTGTCTAACCCAGGGTGGTGTGGAGTGGAAAAACGATGGATTTGGGCCCAGATCTTTTGACTGGGGTGAATGTGTGACATTGATCCACATTCTGTCCATCATTGTTGTTTTTGCAGTAACCGCTCTAAGTGTACTGGGGATGCTCAGACGTGAGTCCCAGGCACTCCACACCACTGGAAGCAAGCTAGCCGGGCTGATGAGAGGTGTTACCTCGAAACCGGGCCGGTCCTCGGATGCTTGTTTCCGGTCTGGGAAGGACATGGCTTTTGTAGTTCGGACTGGACTGTTCCCATGGGGCACAGGGTCAGCGCTGATTTGCATATCGCCATTGTCTAACCCAGGGTGGTGTGGAGTGGAAAAACAATGGATTTGGGCCCAGATCTTTTGACTGGGGTGAATGTGTGACATTGATCCACATTCTGTCCATCATTGTTGTTTTTGCAGTAACCGCTCTAAGTGTACTGGGGATGCTCAGACGTGAGTCCCAGGCACTCCACACCACTGGAAGCAAGCTAGCCGGGCTGATGAGAGGTGTTACCTCGAAACCGGGCCGGTCCTCGGATGCTTGTTTCCGGTCTGGGAAGGACATGGCTTTTGTAGTTCGGACTGGACTGTTCCCATGGGGCACAGGGTCAGGGCTGATTTGCATATCGCCATTGTCTAACCCAGGGTGGTGTGGAGTGGAAAAACGATGGATTTGGGCCCAGATCTTTTGACTGGGGTGAATGTGTGACATTGATCCACATTCTGTCCATCATTGTTGTTTTTGCAGTAACCTACATGGAGAAAATGGCAGAGTGCACATGACTGGTTTGATCAGTCCTAGAGGGCCAACCAAATAGTCAGTGCCCACAACAGTGGGCAAGCCAGTCCTCCCCTGCCGTAGAGCAGGACCGCCCACCTGCCAGCCCCCAACCAAGCCCTTCTGCTTTCTCGCAGCGCGAGAAGCAGAAACATACAATGGTATTTATAATACCATTTTATGTTTCTGCTTCTCGCACTCTGAGAAAGCAGTGGGGCAACACTCCTCCGCCCACATGGAGGAGCCGCCCCTGTAAATGCCACCTGAAGACTTTGCATCAGGTTTGTTAAAAAGGTAATGCAAATCCAATGCAAACTCTTTGTAGATGTGGGCCAAAATCTGTAAGACTGTATCAGAGGTCACTGAGGAAATATGAGATCTATCAAAGGCAGAAAAATACCAATTCTACTCGGTGCAGTGATTCAGCACTTTTGGTAAGAATGCCTTGAAGCTGCTATTGCAGAGACAAAAGTACTTGCATTCAACAAGCAACAATAAAAGGCAAGGACCATTGAACCCAACAGCAAGAAAGGAAAGCAGCCAGGTTTCTGTTGAAACAGCAAGGTATGTGGCACACTCAGTACATGACCATCATGTGAGCCTGTCGGCAAACACAGTGGTAATGCTTGCAATGATCATAGCATTACTGCAAGGTACTACTGCAGTTTTAGCAGTTTGCTAGCAAAAATCAGAAATAACCAAATTGAGCATTTTACAGAGTGGTTTTTTTTGGCAGTTGTCAGCTGTTGGTAATCTGCAAATTATAGAGCGGGTCATGGTAATTACTGGCAGAGATAGAATTAAGCTACACGGAAAAATGTGTGGTAACCAGAGTACCATACTTTTTTACAACTTGCCTTCATTACTGGCATGAGCTAAATGAGTGGCCATGCTGTTCAGTCTGGCTTAAGAGCATTATCTGTCTGCTAGTACCAAGTAAATGATAGGGTCTCACTTAGTAAACATACAGCATTTTGAGGCATGTGCTCTAGTATGCAAGTAGGGCCCAAAAATCCCTCTCACAGGAACAGTGTTTACAACAATGGAGTTATAGTGCATTACAGAGTATATAAACACACACCCACACACATACTACATATTAGGATAATTGCCATTAAGGGGTTTTGGTGACATTTACATTCCACAATGTCGAAGGCTGAGAGTTTGTTTAAATGTCACCTGAGATGGCTGTATAGGACCAAATAACACGTCTCTCATGATGTATTTTTTAAATTACATAATTTAGGATTGGTTGTAGTACTCTTAAAGATTTACAGCATTAAAGCATCATCCATTCAGTATTCGTTGTTTGCCTGAGACTGCATATATGTCTGTCAATGTTTGGGAAATGTGCGTTTTTGTTGGGAATAATGTTCTAATATTAAAAATGTGTTTTATTCAGCAATGTGTATTATTACAAATCACATCTAAAATGCAAAGATCATTATTAGGAAATTAAAACATGCATTCTAAAATGTGCTTTTTTGTAGTACATTGAAACTATAGAGTAAGTTTAACAATACATATATCTAAAAAAGAACAGAATACAATGTGGTACATTACATTATTTGCTGACAGGGTTCTGTGTTTACAATGTTTAGTTTCACACTCATGAAAGATTCATTGGTAGATGCTTGCATCAAGGATGGGGAGGAGCTTGGCGGGCATCCGAGATGGCCGCTTGAGCACAGCGCTCTCCGGACCCTCGCCGCTCCCGACATTTTATCCTGGCTGAATCCTGATTTCTTGCAAGAATTCGTGTAGGGGACGTTTGGCTGATTACCCTAGCACTTTTCAGAAATCGATTTGGATCTCGTATTCCTGAGATATGGTGCTCTGAACTTTTGGGCTCCGCCCTTGAGGTGCGCCCGGGACGGGGTGCGGTACTGTAGCCGTCCTGCAATTGAACAACAACGGCAGGAGATCTGGCCTTGTGGGTCCCCCCTTCCTAAGTTTCGGTTTCGATTCCGTTCCGACTTGGGCCACGGATGTGGATGTCGTGTTGCGACTGAGACTTGGAGGCAGATCGGCTGTTGGGCTTTCATGTGACCTATTTGCTGGTTTGGCGACCTCTACCCGAGTTGTGCCCCCTTTTTCTGTACTTTTGATCCTGTACTTTGGGTGTCGGGCCCGTCGAACCTGGTGGCTTGTCCTGTGACGCATCTTCAAAATGGCGGGCAGAGGGGACAGAGAGACGCGCAAGACGAAAACACCTCTGCGCGGAGCTCCAGTTCAATCAAATGTCATGGACCGTTATACCCATTCTAAGGGGTCCCCCGGGGCTGCCCTGCCTGGTTCTAGTATTGCGTCTGAACGAATTTTGGAAGAGTCGGCGGAGCCCTCCTTACGGGATATCATGGGCGCCATCTCGGGTGTGAGGGAATCCATCGGCCTACAGTACGAGGCCTTGGCCCACAAACTTGACACCGTGGCTATTGAGGTGAATCTGATTCGTGCTGACCTCGGCAAGACGAATGAGAGGGTACAATCACTGGATATTAAATCCTCTAGCCTTACGAATGACGTCTCGGAGCTCCAAACAGAGATTGGAAATCTCCGTCGGGGGAACGACTTCATGACCCGTCGCCTGGAGGACTTTGAAAATAGGGCGCGTCGCTGCAATGTTCGCCTGGTTGGTGTACCGGAAAACCCTGAACCCCACTCGGTGGATCTCCTGGTTGAGGATCTGGTCTTGAACCATTTGGCCCCTTCTGGTCTCACAAAATTTTTCACGGTGGAACGTGCACATCGTGTTCCAGGGGGCAAAGTCAAGCCGGGAGCCCCGCCGAGACCCATTGTAGCGCAGCTTTTTCATTATAGAGACCGGGACGCTATCCTGCAGGCCTCGCGGGTGAAGGGCCCGGTGGCCTTTGAGAATGCTACGGTGAACTTTTACCCGGACTTTTCCCAACAGGTTCAGAGACAACGTATGGAGTTTCGTGGTGCCAAGAAACGTCTCCGGGATCGGGGCCTACGTTACGCCATGCTCTTTCCCACTAGACTCCGGGTTGAATACAATGAACGTACCCTTTTCTTTGATCGGCCAGATGCTGTTAATGACTGGCTGGACTCATTGCCTGACTGTCCTCCTGAGACAGACTCCGCCGCTCACCCTGGCGGTGCCGAAGGTGGTGTGGAGATCTAACTGTTCGGCTCTCATGTCTTATTTTGAATACATTCTCAGGAGTGTTGGCCGGCGTCCCTCTACATTGTGATCATTCTGTCTTTTCGTTTGTTATTTTTGTTCTTGCTGAGGTCGGGGGTGGATGGAACGGAGACCTTTCCTCCTCCGGGGTCTTTGTGTAGAATAGGGGTTCTTGGGCGACAGGCACACTGCAGGTTGGGGTGGCTCTTTAGCTTTTTGCAGGGGTGCAGGGTGGGGGGTGTTTCTCTTCAGTTTGGGGGAGGGGGGTTGGGAAGTTTTTTCTTTTCTGTGTGTTGTTTTCAAGGCGAGTTGCTCCTGTGTTTGCTGCTGTTTCTGATGTCTAGCTCATGGACGAGGGGTCTTGGCTCGGGTGGTTGGGATGGGGGGTAGAGGGTTGAAATTTCTTTCCTGGAACGTTAATGGCCTGGGAGATCGTATTAAGCGCAGTGTGGTCTTAAAATGTATACGACGTTTGTCACCGGACATTGTTTTCATGCAAGAAACCCATTTGATTGGTAATGTTTGTTATGCGATGAATAGATGGGGCTACCGCCTTGTGGCGCACTCAGGGTTTACCTCCGGATCTAGGGGTGTGGGTATTCTTGTTCGAACCTCCCTCCCCCTGGCTATCGATGAGGTGATTCATGATGACCGTGGGAGATATACTGTCCTGGTGGGTAGATATGAAGGCCGCACCCTATCTCTCTTCAATGTTTATGTTCCCCCGGGTTTGCAGGCCTCTACTTTTACTGACTTGGGCCGTGTTCTGTTGGATCTCCCTGATAGCACTCTCTTTCTTGCCGGTGATTTTAATTCGGTGCTTTCCGGCCTTCACGATCGCCATCCCCCTAGAGATACCCCGCAGGCTCAGCAGTGGTTGGGTGGGTTTTTAGATACCTTTGGCCTTGTGGACTGCTGGCGACTGTTGCATCCTACTCAGCTCCAATACACCTTCCATTCTGGGGCCCATGGCAGTCTGTCCCGGCTGGATTATTTCCTGATGCCCGCAGCCCAATCATCGGCGGTTCGTGAGATTTTACACTTGCCGAGGGGTATTTCTGATCACTCGCCGCTCTGGCTTCGTTTCGAGGTTGGGGTAGAGGCGGCGGGCCGAGTGGCTCCCATTAACCCTTGGTATCTTTCCTCCCCTGAGACTCGTACCCTCTTGCTCAAGTCCATGGATGCATATTTCCTGGAAAATGAGGGGTCGGTCTCTTCGGCTGTGTCCCTGTGGGAAGCTTTTAAAACTGTGATTCGTGGACAGGCCCTTTCCTTGATTGTTGAAGCTAAGAGGGCAGGGAGGAAGGAGGTGGTGGACCTTGAGGGGGAGATCTCTGCTTTGGAGGACGAGTTGGAATCTGGTGTCACGCCTGACAAACTCCATGCCCTGGGTCTAAAACAGTTTGCATATAAATCTCTGGTCACTGACGCTGCAAAGGTGATGTTTCGTGAGCAGCAGGGCAGATTGTACGATGTGGGTGACAAGGCGGGCAAACTCCTAGCGTGGTTGGACAAGAAAGAAAGAGTTAATCGTGTGGTGCCCGTGATTCAGTCTGCGAGTGGTGAGAATGTGATTGATCCGACCGCCATTGTTGATCGTTTTGCAGAATATTTCCGTGTGGTATATGCTCCCGTGTCTGTGAGGGATGTTGCCGACTCCCGCCTTCTTCTGCGTGATATCACTTTGCCCTGTGTCACCGACTTGGACCGTATTGCTTTGGACTCCCCTTTTACGAATGATGAGATAGCCAATGCAGTTCGATCGCTCCGTTCGGGCAAAGCACTGGGCCCGAACGGTTTGCCTATTGAGTTGTACAAATTATGCCCCGATAAGGTGGCGCCGTATCTCCGCGCCATGTTTCTAGAATCTCGTGAGCGGAACATGCTTCCCTATGATCAGCGTCTGGCGACAATCGTCGTCATTCCCAAAGAGGGTAAACCGCGTGACCTCTGTTCCTCGTATAGGCCCATATCCCTATTAAATGTTGAACCTAAGGTGTTGGCTAAACTTTTGGCGACCCGTCTCCTTTCGGTTCTTGGGGAGTTGGTCCATCCGGATCAGTCTGGCTTTATCCCGCATCGCAACACTGCTCTGAATTTACGTCGCCTCCACGGCGCGCTGGCGAGGGCGGGGCTTTTGACTGAACCGGCCATTTTGGCGTCCCTGGATGCCTCCATGGCCTTTGATAGTGTGGAGTGGCCCTATTTATGGGCGACACTTGAGAAATTTGGATTCGGGTGCGAGTTTATTAGCTGGGTTAGACTGTTGTACGCGGAACCTCTGGCGCAAGTTGTAGTGAACGGTAGAGTGTCGACCCCCTTCTCCTTGGGCAGGGGTACCCGTCAGGGTTGCCCCTTGTCCCCTCTGTTGTTCGCGCTCGCTCTTGAACCGTTGGCGGCCTGGCTCCGTTGGGAACCGTCCCTTAAAGGTATTCGATGGGCCCCGGACTTCGAAGACCGCGTCTCGCTTTATGCGGACGACATCCTCTTGTATCTTACTTCCCCTCGCAAGTCTTTATCTGTTTTATTTGACGTTCTTGCGTCCTTTGGTGCTAACTCAGGCCTCGTCATCAACTGGTCTAAATCCTGTGTATACGTTTTATCTGGTATCTTGCCTCCGTTGCCGAGTAGACTTCCTCTTCAGGTGGTCCGGGATGGTTTCAAATACTTGGGGGTTTTCGTTACCTTGGATCCGTCCCTTCGTTTTGATCGTAATCTCCTTCCCCCGTTGCTTAGGCTCCGTTTGGACGTTGCCCGCTGGCGCAAACTTCCCCTGTCTCCACTGGGTCGGGCGGCCCTGTTTAAGATGATGTCACTACCGCGGTTTCTCTACGCTCTCCAGAATTATTATGATCCTATCCCCAAGACCTATTTTCGGGAGATTGAGAGCCTTCAGAGGCAACTTATTTGGGATGGGCGACCGCGCATTGCTCTCGCGAAACTTTCTCTCCCGTGGTACGATGGGGGCATGGCGCTCCCCGATATTAAGAGATACTACTGGGCTTCCCATCTGTCCGCTATTAATCACGCTATGTTCTCTCCGGGTCGTAATCCGGCGTTTGAGATGGATAAACTTCAGCTTCCGGGAGGTGACTTTAATAGAGTACTCTATTCTCGCTCCGCTGGGCGCCATCTTGTGGGACCTACTTTGACTGCTTTGACAGTGTGGCGTGCTGCGAATGTGAGCCTGGGCTGGGAGGATCGCTTGACGTTGGCGACGCCGCTTTATGCTTCAGAACGTCTGGGCGGTCTTTGGTCTTCCAAGGGTTTTGACCGTTGGGACTTGATTGGGATCTCTAAAGTGGGGGATGTATATTCTAAGGGTTCTGTGCGCCCGTTTCAGGCCCTCCAGGCTGACTATGGCCTGAGTAGTCGGGAATTCTTTCGTTATTTACAGATCAGGCACGCTTTGGTTTCGGTGTTTGCTCCTGGTGAGATTCCGCCTGACTCTTCCCCACTTGAAGACCGTATCCTTGACGGACATCTTCCTGATAGCACTATCTCCCTGATCTATAAAAAGTTGATCAACAATCGGACTGACTTATTGGCCCGACTTCGGGAACAGTGGATGGGAGATGGGTTGGAACTTGATGATGAGGATTGGCAATCGGCCCTCTCCTCTCCGAAGGAGGTGGCTATACCGGCTCGACTCCGTCTGGTCCAATTGAAGATCCTTCATCGGGTGTACGTGACGGGACCGCGACTGATGGTGATGGGCTTTTCCTCTGATGGACTGTGTAAGCGTGGATGTGGTTTGCGTGCTACTTTCCTGCATATTCTTTGGGAGTGCCCGATGGTGGCTGCTTATTGGGTGGCCGTGCTTGATCTGATGACTGTGGTGACGGGGATATCCTTGCGACCGGAACCTCGTCGCTGTCTTTTGAATGTTTGGGAGCCCACGGACTATTCGGTGGCACAGACTAGATGGGCCACCCTGGGCTATATGATTGCGAAGCGAGATATTGCGCAACTCTGGGGGGCCTCCAGGCCCCCTGCCCTCGCGCAATGGGAGGATAATATGGATTGGTCCATGTTCCGTGAGAAAACTGTTTATGTGGCCAGGGGTAGACCCAGGGCATGGGTGAAGGTGTGGGGTCAATGGAACGAATACCGTGGCGACATTTGTACTCCTCCCCTTGTGGACACTATCGAGATTACCCTATCTCCCTAGGCTAGCGTTCCCGGAATCTTCATATTGGGACTGAGCTGGTGTCACCGGCTCTTCCCCCCCTTCTTCTTCCTGATCTCTGCCCCCCTCCCCCCCCCCCGCTCCATACTCCTTAGTGCTTAGGATATTATTACTGCACCTCCGCTGCTGTCCCCCCCTTGCGTCCCTTGGGCTGACCTTCAGTGATACACTCTCGCCTTTTTGTATGTTTGTTCTTTCATATATATAAAACCTGTTTTGGTCCTGTATTTAATGTGGAGTATTGCATTGTTGATTGACGGTTACCTCTGCGGGCTTATGTGATATGTGTCTACTCCTTTTTAGCGGCTGGCCCGTGTGGTTGTAGGCCCATCCTTGTACGTTTCTGCTTGCTCAAATAAAGGTTTTTAAAAAAAAAAAAAAAAAAAAAAAAAGGATGGGCCTGCAAGGGTAGGCTTGTCAGGAGTGGCTATTAATGTTTTAAAAGCAGCTCTGCTATTGTGAAAGCATTTCTTTCCAAGCACTAAAAGATGAAATGCCGAGTTTAACTTTTTTATTTGCTTAGGGAAGCTAAATATCCTGCAAATAAATCCAGCTATGTGATATATAGGGAAAATAATTCAATTTGTCCTCTTCTCTTTGAAATGTAAGCCTTGAAACCACTGGCAAACATTCACTAAGAAGGCTTAACCAAGTAACTAATAAACACACACAAACATATATTTGTATATATGTGTATACACACACACACACACATATATATATAACACACATACAATCAAATAATCAATCAATCATTTGTAAAGGGCACTACATACCCACGAAGGTCTCAAGGCGGGGGGGGGGGCGCTACTGATCGAACAGCCAGGTCTTGAGTATCCTTCTGAAGGTCAGCAGGTCTTAGGTCTGTCATAGGCTCAGTGGGAGGGTGTTCCATGTCTTGGCGGCAAGGTGGGAGAAGGGTCTCCCACCGGTGGTTGTTCATCGGATGCGCGGGACGGTGGCGAGTGAGAGGTCGGCGGAGCGTAGCTGGGGGTTGGGGATGTAGAAGGAGAGCCATCTGTTGAGGTAGGCTAGGCCGGTCTTGTGGAGTGCCTTGTGTGCATGGGTGAGGAGCTTGAAGGATATCCTCTTGTTGACGGGGAGCCAGTGCAGGTTTCTCAGGTGGGGGGTGATGTGGCCGTGGTGTGGTATGTTGAGGATCAGTAGTGCCGAGGCATTTTGGATGCATTGTAGACGTTTGTTGAGCTTGGTCGGGGCTCCCGCGTAGAGGGCGTTTCCGTAGTCGAGTCTGCGGCTGACGAGGGCCTGGGTGACTGTCTTTCTTGTATCTGTCGAGATCCATCTGTAGATTTTGCGGAGCATGCGGAGGGTGTTGAAGCAGGAGGAGGAGACGGCGTTGACTTGCTTGGTCATTGAAAGCGTTGAGTCGAGGATGATTCCCAGGTTGCGTGCGTGGTCGGTGGGTGTCGGGGCTGCCCCCAGTGCCATCGGCCACCAGGAGTCGTCCCAGGCTGAAGGGTTGGAGCCAAGGCTGAGGACCTCTGTCTTGTCCGAGTTCAGCTTCAGACTGCTGGTCTTTATCCAGTCAGCGACGGCCTTCATTCCTTCGTGGAGGTTGGCTTTGGCGGTGATGGGGTCCTTGGTGAGGGAGAGGATCAGCTGAGTGTCGTCAGTGCAGGATATTATGTTGAGGTCAAGCTGTCGGGCTACGTGTGCGAGCAGGGCCATGTAAATGTTGAACAGCGTCGGGCTGAGGGAGGATCCCTGGGGTACGCCGCAGATGATCTCGGAGGCTTTGGAACGGAATGGGGGAGGCGGACTCTCTGGGGTCTGCCGGACAGGAAGGAGGTGGTTCAATCCAGAGCCTTGTCTCGGATCCCTGTGGCGTGAAGGCGTGCGCCTAGTGTGTGGTGGCAGACGGTGTCGAAGGCGGCAGAGAGGTCTAGGAGGATGAGTGCTGCGGTCTCGCCGTTGTCCAGCAGGGTCCTGATGTCGTCGGTGGCGGTGATGAGGGCAGTCTCGGTGCTGTGTTTGCTGCGGAACCCTGACTGGGAAGGGTCCAGGAATCTGTTTTCTGCGAGGTATCAGGTTAGCTGTCTGTTGACGGTTTTCTCGACGACCTTGGCCGGGAAGGGGAGCAGAGAGATGGCCCGGAAGTTCTTGAGGTCTCTTGGGTCTGCCTAAGGTTGTTTCCAGATCTCTGGTAAGGTTGCTGTCTTGAAGGAGAGAATGATGACGTTGTGCAGGTGGGGTGCGATGGAGCTGCTTGCTCTGTTGAAGACGCGGTATGTCTGACGAAGAGCCGGACTGGATTGTGCGCATGGTCTTGATGGTGTCATCAATGCTCATGCTGGCCAAGGCTAGCAGGGGGTCGTGGTCGATGGTGTGCGGAGGGTCTGTTGTGTTGCTGTCTGTTGGGGCAGTCTGGGTGTTGAAGCTGTCATGGATGTCTGCTATCTTGCGGTGGAAGAAGGTGGCGAGGGAGTCGCACAGGGCTTGCGATGGCGGGATGTCGTAGGTGTTGGAGCTGGGGTTGGAGAGTTCCTTCACGACGTTGAAGAGCTCCTTGCTATTGTGTGTGTTGTTGTTGAGGCGGTCTTTGAAGGATGTCCTCTTGGCAGCCCTGATGAGGTGGTGGTGGTTGCGGATGGCGTCCTTGTGTGCTGTGTGGCTGTCCGGAGTTTGTTCACTGTGCCATTTCTTCTCTAGTTTCCGGCAGACTTGCTTGACGGCTAGGAGTTCTGGGGTGAACCAGCTGGCCCTCTTGCTGGTGTCTCTGTGGGGGGGTTTGTTCAGCGGGGCAAGGGTGTTGGCGCAATCCTCGATCCAGTGCTTGAGGCTGTGGCAGTGCCGTCCATGTTGGAGGGTTCGGTGGGTGGGTTGAGAGCGAGGTTTGCGTGTAGTTGGTCTTCTGAGATTTTGCTCCAGCAGCGGCGGGGGATCTGTTGGGTGCGGTGGTGTGTGGTGGGTTTCTGGAAGGCGAAGTGGATGCAGCGGTGGTCGGTCCAGAGGAGTTCGGTGGTGTGGCTGACGGAGACTTGTAGGCTTGAAGAGAAGACGGGTCGAGCGTGTTGCCGGGGGAGTGGGTGGGCATTGTGGCGAGTTGCTTCAGTCCGAGGTTGGCGAGGTTATCGAACAGGGTCGTGGAGTTGTTGCCGTTGTTGTTGTTGTTCTCTAGGTGAAAGTTCAGGTCTCCAAGGAGGATGTAGACGGTGGAGGTTAGGGCGTGCGTGCTGATCAAGTCGGCGATGGAGTCGCTGTACTGAGGGCGGGGTCCAGGGGGTCGGTAGAGGAGGCTGCCTCTGAGGGTGGAGTTAGGGTCTGTGTGGATCTGGAAATGCATGTGTTCGGCGGTGCTGAGCGCGTCATCGGTGCTAGTCGAGACCCTGATGCTGTTCTTGGGGAGGATGGCGATTCCTCCTCCGACTCCATTGGTGCGGTCTCTGCGGGTGATCTTGTAGCCACCTGGGATGGCTATGGCGATGTCGGGTGCGGAGGAGTCGTTAAACCAGGTCTCTCTCAGGAAGGCGACATCCGGGGTTGTTGTGTCGAGCAGGTACCAGAGCTCGACGGCATGCTTGTGTGCGGAGTGATCCAGCGGGCTATAGAAAATATATCATAAACAACGCTACCCAACTTCATAATCTATAAACAAAATTCTATACTAAATATGGACCCATTTATGAACCTGATATATTTTGGGCCTACTGAATCAGGTGGTCAGAATAAATCTATATACACATTATCTACAAACTATATACATATTTATACATTTGCAAAAAGAATATTGTCATTAGAATAAAACCCAACCATTTAAACGACCACCATAGGCGACGTGATCTAGCTAATGGTAACCTATACTTCTGAATAACCAAGACCAGCTTGTTTGTCAAAAGTAAGATTTTATTTTCTAAATTATAGTATATAAGTTGAAAGTTTTATAAATGAAATTTATTTGCAATATAGCAAGCATGATGGTAAGAAATATGAGAAAAATACAATTTAAGCAATTGAATCAAATTTAAAGAAATTATATAAAGTTTAGCATTTCTAAAACCTATTTCCCTAACTGAGCTAAATAGACAGAAATTAAAGTAAAGATCTTTGAGGATTCTTACGTGCTCCACGCAAAGTCCAGCAGCACATCACCCTCATCGGAAAGTCAGAAAGCAGCAGCCAGCCCAACCCTAAGGGCATGACTTTTTATACCTTTCTACGCTAACTAAACTAGCAAAGGAAAGTTTTCAGAAATCCTCGACGTCCCATTGGCTGAGAGTGACAAGTGACATGTCACCCGATTCTTAAAAAGTTCCACAAAATCATGTCTTACAAAGACCATTGTCTCTTCCACGTGAAGCCAGAAGCTTCCTGCGATTGCAACTTTGTATTAAGTCATCCTCGCAGCTTCCATAGTCTTTCAGTACAACTTCCGCGGATGCCAAGTTAAGGACTGACAAAAAGTTCACTTTCGACCTTGGCCATGTCCGACAGAATGATGTCAGCTCATCAGTTTTTGCTTTGTGAATGCAGCTTCAATAAACGTTTTAATTCAGAATGGGCGTCTCGTGACTTTCTGCAGAATTATAGATCAGCTCTTTTTCTGCGGCTCAAATAACTAGGCCCAAAAGCAGGCAACTTATGTTTTCTAGTATAAAACAAACACAAGAAAAGTATTAATGAAAGAAATAAAGTATATTCTGTATCCACCCCATGGTTTACTAATTAATTAACCCACCCGATTAATCAAAATGTTACCTAGCTAATGCAAACAAATAAAGCAGCGTTTATATTTACCAGTCTCCGTTTTTCTATGAGACCCATATGCACCTAGAATAGTAGAAATGACATCACACAGACAAGGAAAAGCAAAACAAGCACATGCTTCTTTTAAGTTTGCAGCAGTTAGTAATGACAAAAACGAAAACAATAAATTAATTATATTATTTTGCACGAACAAAAAGATGCAACAAATATGCACGTTTATGAGCACACATGTTAGTCCCCCCACGTGTAAAGTTTAATCTAAGTTGTATTAGTACAACATATCACAAATCATTAATAATTTTATTCATGTTATGGAAATGTGACTTTGCGAGTTTAAACAAAATTTTGTTTTCTATCTCGCTCCATCAACTCCCTCATCTGGTGATTAACAAATCACCACACCAGTACTCAAAATTTTGGTAAATTAAAAATTTTAAGAAATCGATTCAAATTCAATTGTATTAGTAAACCTAAAAGTCTGTTTCAGCATAATCTTTGCAATTAACATGACGCTCTCTATGTAACTCCTGTAACTCTATCTCCCTTTCTTCTTCTTTTCTGAGTTTATAGATTCTTTTCTTTTCTTTTAATTGTTTCTTTCTCTTATGTAACAAACAACCTACTTTAGTCAAAATAAAAATGAATACTATTATAATCAAAGGTGCCAGAATCTTGCCAAGAATTGAACTTCCGATATTATGAAACCAGTTTTTAATTGCTTGAAACCTTTTTGAAAGTTTCCCTGTAAAATCTTCTTCTTCTAAAGGAATTATCTCTGAATGCATTTGTGTAATATTCTTAATATACATTTCAATATTCTTACTTTCATCCGGTATATATGTACAGCAATGTTGGACATGTAAAATGCCACAGACTCCTCCCTCTTTTGCTAAGAGTATGTCTAAAGCAAGACGATCTTGAATTACCATGGATCTAATAGCAATAACTTCAACATTCACTAATTGAAACCCATCAGCAGTGTCAGTAGATAATCTATCAACTATAGTGGACAATTTTCTGATTCTCCCTGCATTTAGGGTTATACCAACAAAAGGTATTACAGCTTGAAAAATATCTCCCAGAACTTCAGTAAAAGTTTCCCTTTTAGCTCTATTTACATAATTATGTATTTTAAACAATCCTTCTGAATCTCTGTCAACATGAAACACTTTAGGAAAAACAATTCCCACATAACAAGTTCCATACCAATGGTCAGGAAGGTTATAGTAAGCTTTGTCACCACAAACAAAATAAATTCCAGGGAAGATAGGATCTTTTCCACCTTTAAATCCCCAACCTCCCATAATCTGATAAGTATCTTCACAGTTGCTTGCACCTACAAAATAATTATCAAAAAGTGTATTATCTCTTCTAATGCAAAGCTTTCCACTAACAGGTTTGTCTATGTGAATTGCAATATTTTCAAGCATTTTGCCATTTAATTTCTCATCCTCTTTTTGCCAGAAGGATGACTTAGTCTGCTTGACTAATTCATTTCTCTTATAAATTGCTCTTCTCTCCTCAACCATATTCAAAAATTTCTTTCCTTCAGCACTTAATTTACATGTTAGATTATTTTTGTAAGCATACTCGTAAGTGAGTTCGTTAGTAACAAGGAAATATTCTCTCAATTGTTTTGCTTTCTTATGCTTATTTAAAGCATTATCAATCTTAACATTAGCAAAAATCTCATCATAATTTGAATAGTAATATTCTAAACGTCCAGTTTGATAAAATAAACTAGTTAATACACTACATGTTACAGCATAAGTGAGAGGAAGCATATTATATGTTACTCCCTCAGAAACAGAAGCAGGTAACTTAACACAGACATAACAGTCTTTTGCATCCATTACCTTTACATATTCACTCAAAAGCTTTGTGAATGTATTGCTTGAAAAATCACCTATTGATTTATCTTGATGAATGTTAGGCTGATGATCAATTACTTTTGCAGATGCACTATGTTTAGTTTGGCTAACCAGAGCTTTGCTTGTTATGTTAACTTTGTGTAATTCTCTATTCATTTCTAAAGGTATAATCACAGCTAGCACCAACCAGAGCAGAACTAAAATGAGCAGACACACCAGAGTCATCTTACAGCATCTTTTAAAAACAGAACATTTTGAAGTGCTCTCCTTCACGTAAGGCATTTTTAGGTTAGTTTTAGCCTCAAAAATAAAAATAAATTTTAAAATTTATATACACCCCCCTTTTAAAATATATTTTTCTTTTATAATCCTAAACAAGATTTCTTCGACCTTATGTCATACATAAGTTTTCTTCTACTAAACAGTTTTTCTTCGACCTTGTGTCAACTAACAGGATTTCTTCAGCCTTTTGCCAATTTAATAATTCTGTACTTCAATCATTGTCACTAATTTCTTGGATTTCGTTTTCTTCTTCACTACTATCATATATGTCAATAACAGGTGGAATTACTAAGTAAGTCCACTCAGGAGATTTGTATTTCTGGTTTGGTTTAATTATTCTCTTTCCTTTTCTCGATATCACTTCAATTTTTCTTCCAACTCCAACTTCTTTTCCTGGACTCTTTTGACTACTTATTTCTTCAACTTGTTCTATTGGCTTTTTGATCAATCTGACTCTCAATCTTCCACCAGGCCAGTAGTCTGCTTTTCTCACGTATTTCTTCTTTGGTTCAGAATTATTTGATTCTGACTTCCAAGTCCTTTTCTTTCCGTTTTCACTTCCACCTTCCACGTCACTTTCTTCAGTTTCGTAGTCTGAAATTTCAATTGACTCAGGAACTTCTCTATTTGGCAATTTCACTCCTTCAGGAACTTCACTTTGTCTTCCATCACTGGTACTCGGTAATTCGTTCTCCTCTTCTTCTTCAATTACCTCTAGCTTCCCAGATTTCGGATTTCTGTTCCTTACTTCAGAGCTTGTTCTCTGCCTTTCGATACTCTCCTGGTCTGAAACTTCTTTTGGTTCAGCTTCTTTGTCTTCAATAGAGACAACTGAATCCTCAGTTATCTTTCCTTTTAATAGATTCTCTTCACCTTCAGAATCTATTTCAATTATTTCTAAGTCTTTTCTTGTCAGATTTCCATTCACTGGCACAGTTTCCAGATGTCGACTTTCTTGTCGATCTTCAGAATCTGGAATTACTTCACCTTCTGTTCTGTCTTCTGCTTCAGAATCAGAATCATCTGTGGTATCACTTTCAACATCAGAACTCTCAGGAGTTGGTACTGGAATTGTATGACTTGGATGAATCCAGCGCTTCAATCCTCTGCACTTTACAGCATTAGTAGTGATCAAGATTACCTGCCTAGGTTTCTGCCATCTAGGAGATAGACAATTCCTCCTCCGATGTACTTTCGTTCTGACCCAATCGCCAGGTCTCAGATCATGAGTCAAAACTTTTTCATTTGATTGAGCTTCAGTTCCCACCTGATTAGACACAGAAGTTACCATATCAGATAACCTTTTACAGTAATCCAAAATTGCACTGTCATTTATGCTCAACAGTTTACCTACAGGTACAAAAGCTTGCCTCATAACTCTTCCCATTAAAATTTCATGAGGACTCAGACCTGTCTTTTTATCTGGTGTACTTCTTAATGACATCAAAACAAGTGGAAGAGCATCAGTCCACTTAACTCCTGTTTCTAGACACATTTTTCCAATTCTGTTTTTGATAGTTCCATTTATTTGTTCGACTACACCTGATGCCTCTGGTCTGTATGCACAGTGTATTTTCTGCTCAATGCTCAAAGCTTCACAAATCAACTTCAACAGTTTGTTATCAAAATGGCTTCCTCCATCACTCTCAATAGTGACTGGAAAACCGTACCTTGGGATGATTTCTCTGAGCATTAGTTTTGCTACTGTAATTGAATCACAATGTCGTGTAGGGAAAGCCTCTACCCATCTTGAGAATAAGCATACAATTACAAGTACATATTTCAAACAGTTGTGTAAGGGCATTTCAATGAAATCTATTTGTAACCTGGTAAAGGGACCACCTTCTCTACCAATTATTCCTGTCCCCACCACTGATTTTCTGTTTGGATTCATTTGTTGGCATGACAAACACCTTTGACAAAAAGATTCTGCAATGGTTCTAAATTTGGTATTGAACCATGTTTCTCTAAAAAGTCTGACCATAGAATCTCTTCCTAGATGTGCAGGACCATGATATAATCTGGCCATGTCAGCAATCAAGCAATTTGGTAAGACTATTCTGCCATCTTTGTAAACCCACACTCCATCTTCTTCACGTGGTCTACAATCTGATCTTAACCATAGGTCTTTTTCTTCATCATCTGCTTCGTTTTGTAAATCTCTAATCTCATGCCATGTTTCTACAACAGTTGTTAGCATTAATGAATTTGAATCAGTTTCTTTACTCCTCTCCCGATTGTATGAATAATTTTTTCTTGCGCAGTACTTTGCTGTTTCGTCTGCGAAGGCATTTCCCTTGGAAATATAATCAGTTCCTCTAGTGTGCGCTGCACACTTGACTATGGCAATTTCTTTTGGCAATTGTATTGCTTCAATTAATCTTCTAATGAAAACTGCATTTTTAATTGGTGATCCTGTTGATGTCATGTATCCTCTCTGTGACCAGAGTTGTCCATAATCATGCACAACTCCGTACCCATACTGACTATCAGTAATGATGGTAACTCTTATATCTTTTGATATTTCACATGCACGAATTAAAGCAATCAATTCAGCCACTTGTGCTGAACGAACTCCTTCAAGACATGATGCTTCTTCAACATCTACGACTGTACAAACTGAGTATGAAGCTTTCAAGACACCTCCTTCGGATCTTAAGCATGAGCCATCTACAAAGTAGACAAAATCCGATTCAGACAAAGGTCTGTCTTTGATGTCTTTTCTTGGTTTTGTGCAGAATTCCATGACATCTAAACATTCGTGTTCTGTCTCAATGTCATCAACAATTTCAGAATCAGGCAGTAATGTAGAAGGATTCAGATTCAAACATATTGAAATCGAAACATTATCTGCTCCCAGTATGATTTTCTCATACTTTGTCAATCTGCTACTTGTTAAATGTTGAGTCTTACCTCTTGTCAGTAATATTTCAACTGAATGAGGCACAAAAACTTTCACAGGAAATCCCATAATGATTCCTTCACTTTGTTCA
This sequence comes from Lissotriton helveticus, assembly GCF_964261635.1. Classification (NCBI taxonomy): domain Eukaryota; kingdom Metazoa; phylum Chordata; class Amphibia; order Caudata; family Salamandridae; genus Lissotriton; species Lissotriton helveticus. Next base: position 1,590,828,587 of record NC_136069.1, on the reverse strand, counting down.
AGGCTGATACTAGTAGCTGCAACTGCTTTCAAACAACCTGGTAATGCTTTTGCAATTGGATCAAGAACTGCAGAGAAGTATGCAATGGGTTTCTTTAAATTTCCATGTCTCTGTATTAATACAGATAATGCACATCCTTCTCTCTCACTGCAATACAGTTCAAAATCTTTCTCATAATTTGGCATACCCAAAGCAGGAGCTTGGCATAAGCTCTTTTTCAGGTTCTCAAAAGATTCCATCTCAGCATCATTGAGAATAATTGGATCTTTTACATCTGATTTGGTCAATCTTTGTAGTGGTTTTGCAATTACTGAAAATCCACTTATCCATTGTCGACAGTAACCTACCATTCCCAGGAACATTCTGACCTGTCTTTGTGTTCTTGGCGGTAACATTGCTTGAATCATTTTTATTCTCTCTATTGTTACTTGTCTTTTTCCTTTTGCAATTCTGTGACCAAGATATTTTACTTCTTGTTTGCAAAACTGTAGTTTTGCTGGGGACACTTTATGTCCTTCTTCTGCAAGGCGATTTAACAGAATTATTGTGTCTGTTACACAATTTTCTCTTGTCTTTGCAGCTATTAACAAATCATCAATATACTGCACCAGCGTAGACCTACCTGGTAAGTCTAAATCTTCTAATGATCTTTTTAACAATTCATTAAAGATTGAAGGACTTTCTGTATAGCCCTGAGGGATTCTTGTCCATCCAAGGGTCTTACCTTGGAATCTGAAAGCAAAAATTTCATAACTGTCTGGGTGTAAGGGAACAGTAAAGAATGCATTGCAAAGGTCAATAACTGTGTACCATTCAGCATCATGTGGAATCTGAAATAGAATTACTGCTGGATTTGGAACCACAGGACAACATGGAATGACAATTTGATTAACCTTTCTCAAATCTTGTACGATCCTAAATGTTCCGTTAGACTTTTTAACTCCCATAATTGGTGAATTACAAGAGCTACTCTTCATTTCTTTTAATACACCTTGCTTGATTAACTTTTCAATTATAGGTGTAATACCTTCAATTGTCTCTGTTTTCATTTTATACTGTGGAGTGTTTGGAAATTCTATTCCCTGTTTCAATGCAATTTTAACAGGATCTACGTTTTTCATCAGACCCATCTCATTCCCAGTAAAATCCCATATTTCAGATTTCACTGTTTCCTTTAGCTCTTCAGGTAAATCCTTTTCTTCAAATGCAGGAAACAATTTTGTTTCTTCTGCTTCCATCATCATCATTGTCATTCTGTACAAACCATCTTCCTCCATTGTTTGTAACTCAACTCCTTCAGGAGAACAATATATTCTGCAATTCATTTTACATAGGATGTCTCTACCTAATAGATTTACTGGACTACTATTACAAACCACAAATCTGTGTTTGTCTCTGTAATTTCCAATTTCAACTGGTACTGGGTCAGTTAAGTCTGTTTTAATTTGCTGATTACTTACTCCCACAACTTGGATGGTATCCCCAGAGAGAGGTAGGTTTTCAATTTCCACTGATCTAACAGTAGAACGGGTAGCACCAGTGTCCACTAGAAAAGTGATGTCTACATCATTAACTTTCCCGTTTACATAAGGACCAGACTGGTCAACCTCAAGAGTGGCTCCAACAACGCACTCTTCCTCCTCTCTCGGGCACCGTCAGCAATAATCATCAGAATCACTGTCTTGACTTTCTGTTAATAAAAATTGTTGTGAAGCATTTTGCAATTGAACCTTTTGCTGCTTTTGCTGTTTTTGTGGTTTTATTACCTGTTCACATCCCTGAAATCCCACGTTTGGATTATATTTTTGAACTCCCCCACAATTCGGAAAAGGTGGTTGTGGCAACTGGTCTTGACGATTATTCACCTGTTGTTGTTGCTGTTGTTGTAACTGTCGCTGAATATTAAATTCATTTAACCCCTGTTGCATCTGTAGCTGTTGTTGTAGGTTAACACCATTCTGCATCTGTGGATTCAATAAGGGATTCTTTGAGTTTCTAGGAGGATGAGGACACTCGTCCCTCCAATGTCCAATTTCGCCACAATTAAAACAAGGTAATCTTTGTTTCAGCTCTTCTATCTTTGGGCTAAATTTATTTGGGAAATTATTACCTTTAAACTTTCCTTGTATCTGGTTTGTATTTCCAGTTTGAACAAAATTAGTGTTCTTATTTCCCATGCTGGCAATCTGTTGCTCAGCCACCTTTACTTGAGCCCACATGGCTTTCTCCTTCAGCTTCTTCTGTTTTACTTCTAATTCATCGCTACAATATTTTGCTTTTCTTAGAATATCATCTACAGATAGTGCTTGCCATCCGACAATACTAGTTCTGATCATTTCTCCAATTTCAGGTTTTAGTCCATAAACAAATCTATAGATAAAATGACTCATGTCTTTTTCATCTAATTTTTCATAACCACTGTATTGTTTAAAGATTAACAATAGTCTTTCATAAAAAGAATGAACTGATTCTTTTGTTTCCTGTTCTGTTCTTTCTATTTTAACCCAATCAACTTCTTTGGGTGGAATTTTGTTTTTCATCCAAACAATTACTTTCTCATAGAAATCCATTACAAGTGGATTTGGGGCACCTGTTTCTTTGATTCGTTCAGGTTCTGCTTTTGGCCAACTAATAGATATTTTACATTCTGTCCAAAGATCAGATGGGACTACAATGTCAAAAAATCCATCTAAATCAATCCACAGAACTTTTGACACTTTGATAAATCTATCGACTTGCCTGTACCACTCAACTGGTTTCTCCCTCAATTTTGGAAAGTCATTTGTGAATAACAGAATGTCTTGTCTCGACCATGGGACATGAACATATCCTCCACCTGCAACTTCCCTCATTGGAAATTGTTTTGACAATTTTTCCAATCTTTCATCTTCCTTCCTTTTGGTCCATTTCACTCTCCATTTGTTCAGTTCTCCTAGCTTTTTGATATAGACAATCAAATCTTTAATGTGAACTATTCTTCCCATTGAGTTCAAACTCTCAATGTCACTTTCTGAAAAATCTAATCTGTAATGCTTTGCAAAATTCTTTTGTTTACTTACATCGATTTCAAGTTCTGCAGCTAGATCCTCTAATTGATCATATTTATTTTTCGTTTTCCACTGAATACTTTTGCAAATGAATAGTAGCTCATCATCCCGATAGTAATTTAAACTATCTGGGCCAATTGTTCCAATTATTAATTCTTCTATATTCGCTTTTAATTTGGCCACATCAAGTTTTGGTGTGGTTACCCTAACTTCAGGACTTCCTACATCTGACATAGCACCCATTGGTGTTTTTGGAGATAAATCCTCATTAAAGGTTAAATCAGGCATTCTCGATCTAGAAGTGTTTAATTCAGTCAAGTCTGAATAAAATTTTTCAGTAGCCTTTTGAGTTTCTGTATTTAAAGGAATAGTTAATCCGTTTTTGTTTGTATCTCTTTGATTAAATACAGGCTGAACAGGACCTATTGTTACTGGAACTGTGACAGCTTCCATGCCTTTTGTCATTCTTTTAATTAATTCTTCTTTAGATCTTAAATATTCATTATAATCAACATCCTCAACATTTCTTGTCTCTCTTGTATAATCTTTTGGAGGTTCCCTTGCTCTTGGAGTCATTGAAAAATGTCTACCTTCATTTCGAGCATTCTCGAATTCTGATCTTCTAGGAGTTTCAGTGATTTCACTATTATTTGGATAAAGTTTATGAGCTTCACTAATTGGAGGTGCACTCGGTGAAGTTTCAGTAGAAACCACCGGAGTAGACCATGATCTAGGAGGTCTCAAAGGCTGATTAGGCTGTTTCTTTCTAGCAGTTGTATATATTTCTTCCATAACTGCATCCTCAGATTCACTTTCCATAGATTTCCCTGTAGGAGAACCCATTACCATTTCATGAATTAAATATAATCCTTCACTCATGTTTCCCTGCCTCCACATTCGCAATCTATCTTCATGAGTTTCTCTTTTCCATGATGGATTTTTAGAAGGTCTTTTAATTCCACTAGCTTCTCTTTGTAACTGATACATCTCGTCTTCCCACTCAACTAAAGCTTCAAATTGAGTTGGTCTCGGTTTTGGAACAAGAGCATTCATTTTCTCTCGTAAATTTCTTAAAACTCTTACATTAAATGAACCATCATCAGGCCAAGCTAAAACACCGTCGTTTTTAGTATAACGTTTCCAACTGTCGAACCATAAGACAGTATGATATCCGTATTCACCTTCCATGTACGCTGCAGGTGTTTTATACTTATGAAGTAGTTTACCACCTCGCGTTTCGATTTTCTTGTCAGGTGAAAATAAATTCTTAAATTTCTGAAATAATGTTGTCTTTTTCTCAACATGTTTAAAATGATAACTCATTTTTAAAAGTTAAATTTAATTCACAAAATCGTTCGTAAAATATTTCCGGGATGTTCTGCAAAACAACTAATCCGTGCGCGAAACACACCAACAAGCCAATGGCAGTTGAGCTACGTCACTTTTCTGCTCAACCAATAAATTTAGAAATTTTCCGAACGACCAATCAGCTTACAGGCCGTCAGAGACTCAAGAGCCAATCAGAATACAGCTTGTGACGTAGGTCACCCAATCCCAGCGCGGCTCTGTGACGTACACAGCAGCTGCGGTTTCTCGCTTCTCACTCCTGGCGCTTACCCCTCCTTCACAAAATCTTTTCACAGCGCCATTTTAAGGACACTTTTCAGTGTTAATTAATTCTTAACAATGACTATAAAGACAACATCTGTTCGTTTCACTAATTAGGATAGTTTACATACATTCAAGTATCCACACTTCGGAATAGACGGCGCTATTCACACTAAGGATAATATTCAATTGTCAGTAGAGTAACCTTACCCCACCCTTCTAACACGTATAATTATGAACTCGTTTTGCTCTGAACCCACCGCGAAGTGAAAGTTCTAAGAGTTCCACTTGAACATAAAATACAATTCAAACTCGCACTTTTACACGGAAAATTCCCTAAATTCAAACACACATGAAATCCGTACAGGACTTTCACCTGTTTATAGAATTCATGCACCGTTAGCAAAATAACGACGTTATCCGTACAGGGCTCTCACCTGTTTATAGATATGAAACATGTACCCGTACAGGACTCTAACCTGTTTATAGATAATCATGCACCGACGTTAATTTTAGCCTTCACTCAAGCTCGGATATAACTAATACTCTCATCACAGTGAGTTTTATGGAAGGCGCTTTGTCCCTATTCTCATGCTGCTTTGATTTCTTAGAAAATCCTCACTATACAAGATTCAGACCTAGCCCTAAAACTGTGCTGCTCGGCGACAACACTATGGTACACGGCGATACCTCTTGTGATACTCGGCGATATCACTACAAACTGAACAGATGGCTTGCGTGACTAATTTCTCGCCACACAATCTATACCGGTATAGCTTACAGATAGGCACGAAAAACGAACCAAACATGTGTTAAAACATCGATCCTATTTCCATACCATGACGTAACCCTTAGCAACCAACATATTACCTTGGTTACCTCTTAGCAACCATCAATTTCTGCTACCAGAGAATTGATCCAGCGGGCTATAGAAAATATATCATAAACAACGCTACCCAACTTCATAATCTATAAACAAAATTCTATACTAAATATGGACCCATTTATGAACCTGATATATTTTGGGCCTACTGAATCAGGTGGTCAGAATAAATCTATATACACATTATCTACAAACTATATACATATTTATACATTTGCAAAAAGAATATTGTCATTAGAATAAAACCCAACCATTTAAACGACCACCATAGGCGACGTGATCTAGCTAATGGTAACCTATACTTCTGAATAACCAAGACCAGCTTGTTTGTCAAAAGTAAGATTTTATTTTCTAAATTATGGTATATAAGTTGAAAGTTTTATAAATGAAATTTATTTGCAATATAGCAAGCATGATGGTAAGAAATATGAGAAAAATACAATTTAAGCAATTGAATCAAATTTAAAGAAATTATATAAAGTTTAGCATTTCTAAAACCTATTTCCCTAACTGAGCTAAATAGACAGAAATTAAAGTAAAGATCTTTGAGGATTCTTACGTGCTCCACGCAAAGTCCAGCAGCACATCACCCTCATCGGAAAGTCAGAAAGCAGCAGCCAGCCCAACCCTAAGGGCATGACTTTTTATACCTTTCTACGCTAACTAAACTAGCAAAGGAAAGTTTTCAGAAATCCTCGACGTCCCATTGGCTGAGAGTGACAAGTGACATGTCACCCGATTCTTAAAAAGTTCCACAAAATCATGTCTTACAAAGACCATTGTCTCTTCCACGTGAAGCCAGAAGCTTCCTGCGATTGCAACTTTGTATTAAGTCATCCTCGCAGCTTCCATAGTCTTTCAGTACAACTTCCGCGGATGCCAAGTTAAGGACTGACAAAAAGTTCACTTTCGACCTTGGCCATGTCCGACAGAATGATGTCAGCTCATCAGTTTTTGCTTTGTGAATGCAGCTTCAATAAACGTTTTAATTCAGAATGGGCGTCTCGTGACTTTCTGCAGAATTATAGATCAGCTCTTTTTCTGCGGCTCAAATAACTAGGCCCAAAAGCAGGCAACTTATGTTTTCTAGTATAAAACAAACACAAGAAAAGTATTAATGAAAGAAATAAAGTATATTCTGTATCCACCCCATGGTTTACTAATTAATTAACCCACCCGATTAATCAAAATGTTACCTAGCTAATGCAAACAAATAAAGCAGCGTTTATATTTACCAGTCTCCGTTTTTCTATGAGACCCATATGCACCTAGAATAGTAGAAATGACATCACACAGACAAGGAAAAGCAAAACAAGCACATGCTTCTTTTAAGTTTGCAGCAGTTAGTAATGACAAAAACGAAAACAATAAATTAATTATATTATTTTGCACGAACAAAAAGATGCAACAAATATGCACGTTTATGAGCACACATGTTAGTCCCCCCACGTGTAAAGTTTAATCTAAGTTGTATTAGTACAACATATCACAAATCATTAATAATTTTATTCATGTTATGGAAATGTGACTTTGCGAGTTTAAACAAAATTTTGTTTTCTATCTCGCTCCATCAGGAGCGGGTGTTCAGTAGTATGCATCGGAGGTGGTTGAGGTCTTTCTTGGCGGGTGGTTCTTCAGCTGGTGTAGCTGCAGTTCTGGCAAGTAAAGGGGCCGTATGTGTATTTTGGGGTGACCTTGAAGCAGGTGTGGCTCCGTCCAGAGTTGAGAGCGTGCAGAGTGCTGGGGTCGTAGTGGCGGCGGTCGTCGTGGCCGGTGCGGAGGCCAGGGGTTCTGGTGCTGGGCATGAGCCAGGCGTGGACGGACGCAGATGGGCTTGCCTTAGGCGCGCCTTAGGCATGCCAGCGGCATGCCCGCTGCCCTTGGCCGGCATATATGGGGAGATAGGAGGGAGGAGCAGCAGGGAGGCGGGAGGCGGGGGCAGCGAATGGGCAGTGGACAGTCAGGTGGGCGGGGCCACAGGGTATGCAGCGGCGATGGCTGTGAGGGACAACGAAGGTAACAGAAGGAAAAAGGGGCACAGAGACGAGGGAAAAACGAGTGGCACAGAGGGCAGAAGGGCACCAAAAAACGAGTGGAACAGAGGGCAGAAGGGTACAACAAGCATTTGCAATGCAATAGGTCTCGCATTAGGAAAGTTTGATGTTTTGGTATTGTAAATGATATTTATTTTTATTTATGTTTTTTAATAGTGAAAATATAGGAATTATTAGTTTTGTATTTTACAATGCCAATAGTTTTAATTTTTTTAATGTGACACCTTTTGCAATTGTAATACAATATGTGTTGTTTATATGTGACTTATATGTATTGATATTACAAATTACAATGTCTTCTAATGAAATGTATGAATTAATTTTAAAATAAAAGTTATTGTTATGTATAATGGTAATTGGTAAAACTTTTGCAAATAACTTGGTGGACTTGTATTTGGAGGGTGGAGTTTGATTGTGGTTTTGTTTTTTAAGTTTGTTGTTTGATGGTGGATTTGGAGGGTGGAGGGTGTAGTTGGTGTTGGAGGGTGGATTTGGAGGGTGGATTTGTAGGGTGGAGTTGGAGGGTGGAGTGCTGAGTGTTGCGTTGGTGGTGCTGAGTAGTTTTGTGGTGGTTCTGAGTTGTGCTGTGGTGGTGCTGACTGATGCTGTGTGGTGCTTAGTGGTGCTTAGTGGTGCTGTGGTAGTGCTGAGTGATACTGTGGTGGTTCTGAGTGATAATGTGGTGGTGGTGAGTGGTGCTGTGGTGGTGCTGGGTGGTGTTGATTGAATTTGTGGTGGTTGTGCGTGGTGCTGTGGTGGTCCTGAGTGATGCTGTGGTGGTGCTGAGTGGTGCTGTGGTGGTTTTGAGTGAAGCTGTGGTGATTTTGAGTGGTGCTGTGGTGGTCCCGAGTGATGCTGTGGTGGTGCTGAGTGGTGCTGTGGTGGTTTAGATTGAAGCTGTGGTGGTTATGAGTGATGCAGTGTTGGTGTTGTGGTGGTTCTGGGTGGTGTGGAGTGGTGCTGGGCTTGTGCTGAGTGGTGCTGTGGTGTTGCAGAGTGATAATGTGGTGGTGCTGAGTGGCGCTGTGGTGGTGATGAGAGATTCTGTGGTGGTACAGAGTGGTGCTGTGGTGGTGATGATTGATAATGTGGTGGTGCTGATTGATAATGTGGTGGTGCTGAGTGATGCTTGGGTAGCGCTGAGTGATGATGTTGTGATGCTGAGTGGTGCTGTGGTGGTGCTGAGTGGTGCTGTGGTGGTGCTGAGTGATAATGTGGTGGTGCTGATTGATAATGTGGTGGTGCTGATTGATAATGTGGTGGTGCTGATTGATGCTGGGGTTGCGCCGAGTGATGCTGGGGTTGCGTTGAGTGATGCTGGGGTTGCGCTGAGTGATGATGGGGTTGCGCTGATTGATGCAGGGGTTGCGCTGAGTGATGCAGGGGTTGCGCTGAGTGATGCTGGGGTTGTGCTGAGTGATGCTGGGGTTGCGCTGAGTGATGCTGGGGTTGCGCTGAGTGATGCTGGGGTTGCGCTGAGTGATGCAGGGGTTGCGCTGAGTGATGCAGGGGTTGCGCTGAGTGATGCTGGGGTTGCGCTGACTGATGCTGGGGTTGCGCTGAGTGATGCTGGGGTTGCGCTGAGTGATGCTGGGGTTGCAAGGAGAAAAAAAACGAGTCTAACAGAGGGCAGAAGGGTACAAAAAGCGAGTCTAACAGAGGGCAGAAGGGCAGAAAAACAAGGGAAAAAACTAGACTAATAGGGGCAGAAAGGCACAAAAAAGGAGTCTAACAGGGGCAGAAGGGCACAAAAAACGGGTCTAACAGAGGGCAGAAGGGCACAAAAAACGAGTCTAATAGGGGGAGAAGGGCTGAAAAACAAGGGAAAAATTAGTCTAATATGGGCTGAAAGGCACAAAAAACGAGCCTAACAGGGGCAGAAAGGCACAAAAAGCGAGTCTAACAGAGGGCAGAAGGGCAGAAAAACAATGGAAAAAACTAGTCTAATAGGGGCAGAAGGGCACAAAAAACGGGTGTTGCAGCTGTTTCCACATTCTGATCAGTTTGTAAGAGGCTCTAGGTGCAAGTAGTGAACACAAGAAGGCCGACGGTCACAACTTACGAAGCGGTTTTTAGTGCTTTATTTGGAACAATGTTCTTGAATTTCAGGGAAGCCTCTGGTGATTTAATTTACAACAGCATCTCGAGAAGTACAGAAACCCACTAACCCCAAAACAAGCATGCTGGCGGGGGAGAGCTCTTTGAAATGTGAAGCTCTCGGCGAGGAGGGAGGAGAAGTGAGCGGATCCCTTTGAAGCACGCACGGCCTCGCGGCCGTGAAAGAAGTGTGAACAAGCAACAAATGGCTTTCATGTGGTGATGCGAGGCAGGCGGATAGAAGCGCGTTCACGAGACCACATGCACTGCTGGAAATCCGCATTTTTCAGAGCTTAGTTTAGCTCTTAGTTTAGCCCCAATAGTCTCGACCTATTTATTCCTTGCGGAATGGAATAGGACGAGACCTAAAAAACGAGTGCAACAGAAGGAAAAAGGGGCACAAAAACGAGGGAAAAACAAGTGGCACAGAGGTCAGAAGGGCACACAAAAATGATTGGAACGGAGGGCAGATTGGCACAAAAAAACGAGTGGAACAGAAGGGCACAAAAAACGAGGGAAAAACGAGTGGCACAGAGGGCAGAAGGGCACAAAAAAACGATTGGAACAGAGGGCAGAAGGGCACAAAAAACGAGTGGAACAGAGGGCAAAAGCGGCACAAAACAAGGGAGAAACGAGTGGCACAGAGGGCACAAAAAAACGAGTGGAACAGAGGGCAGAAGGGCACAAAAACGAGTGGAAAATAAGGCAGAAGGGCACAAAAAACGAGAGAAAAACGAGTGGCACAGAGGGCAGAAGGGCACAAAAAATGAGTGGAACACAAGGCAAAAGAGGCACAAAAACGAGGGGAAAAACGAGTGGCACAGAGGGCAGAAGGGCCCAAAAAAACGAGTGGAACAGAGTGTCAGGGTTTAGAGCATCGTGCGCCTGCCAGAACTTCAGTTCCCAAGATACCCAGGGCCCGAACTACAGATCCCATGATCCTCGGCGGTACTGCAGAATATTGCAGGGCGGAACCGGGTGATCGGGGCTCGTGATTCTTCTGTGGTAGCGGGAGCGTCTGGTTCCCGAGGTTCCTGTATCCTGCTAACTTCGTGGGGACTGAACTGAGGTCTCCGTTATTTCCAGAGGAAGGAAGCATCCGGTATTTGATCGCGTGCTGGCTAGCGCGTTTGTTTACTTTGACTGCGTTCGGCTCAGAGCAAGTCTGCTCGAGCTTATCAGTGCCTCGCGGCTGTGAGGACTTTTGTAAGGAGGTTTGAATTATTGCGCTCTGGGAAGTGTGACTCAGAAGTGTGCTCATCTTGGGGTTTTGGTTTCTCTTCCAGTGGCGGAGTGCAGGGGGGGCGAGGACCTCCGCATTACCGTCATGAAGATATGACGTTGTATGTACATTACCTAGTGGAATATAAATGCCAAAGTGGATGGCAGTAGTGAAGGAACTACGCCATGCCGTGTTTGGTTTAACATTGTAACCTCTGGTACAGTGTTTGGCACATTAGTGCTTTTCATAGCGAAGGAGGATTCTGCTGGCAGTAACTAGGATTCATTTCAGCTATAAGCACTGTGCTTGTAGCGCTTCATTGTGATTTTGCGTTCTTGGATTGAACCACTTTGTATTCTTTGCGTTTGGACTTTTCTTCAGAGCTTTCAGCTTTCAGAATATGGGGTAGGTTTTTAGTGAGAACTTGTGTTATAGGCAGATGGAGATCATCAGATTTGTTCATAAGGTTTCTTGTGTTGTGCAGGACCGAAGGAAGTCAGAAGAAACAGCTGTATGAAGGTTATGCACAAGGCTTCCTACAGGTGAATCATAGTGCCCTTTGTCTAGTGAGAATGTAATGAGAGTAGGGTTAAGAATCGTATTAACCATTGTGTGTTTTTTCTTACAGCTTCTTTTCCCTTGCTGTCCCTTCCTTCTTCCCTTTATTTTTTTGGGTTTTTCCCCTTTTGGGGTTTTTCCCTCACCGTATCGTCTGAACACCCTGTGAGATACATTCAGGGTGTTCGGAAGGTCCGGAGGTGGAGCATTGTTGCTGCATGCGGATCCTGCGGAGTGCAATCCGGACAGAATCACGAGCCCACGAATTTCACTCTGCCCGGTCCATGTGTAGGAACAATGGCGTCCATGGAGGATGTGTTGCATGCTTTGGTATTGGTACAGCAGGAGTTGGCCTCCTCTAAAGCTGAGACCGCTGCTTTGCGGGAAAAGGTGGAACGCTTGAGTGGTAATCCTTTTAACGCTTCCGCCCCGTCCTCTACTGTACAGGTTACTGTGCCTCCACCCATTCCTCTGGCTACTCCTGAAAGGTTCTCAGGTGATCCCCGCAAGGTGCATGTGCTTATGACTCAGGTTCTCATGCATTTTTCCTGTAAGCCATCATCATTCCCTACTAATCATTCAAGGGTGGCCTTTGTTATCTCATATTTGGTTGGGGATGCGGCTGATTGGGCGGTGCCTTTAGTAAAACGCGATGATGCTATCCTGTCGGATTGGACAGCGTTTAAAGCAGAATTCGAGAGAGTTTTCGACCAAAGGGCTACGTCCTTTAGTGCTGATCGAGAGCTCTTGGAATTGAGGCAGGGCAGGGGAGAACTATTTACTTACCTGACAGCTTTCAACAGGCTAGTGGCTGAAGCGGAATGGCCAGAGGAGAAAAGAATGTCCCTTTTTTATCAGGGGTTAAAAGAAGATTTAAAGGATGTGGTGGCACAGGTTGATCCTCAGCCTACTTCCTATGTTGATATGGTGAATCTGGTGTTAAGACTCAATAGCCGTTTGTCTGAAAGAGGGAGCAATAGAAGAAGATGGGAAAGAGGAACATACAGTAGTGAAAGGAGCCCTCGTAAGGTAACGGGGGGATCAGAAACCACTCCTGAACCGATGGAGATAGGAGCACTCAGGGCGCCTTTGTCAAGAGAAGAGAGGGAAGTGAGAAGAGTACAGGGCTTATGCATGTACTGTGGGAAGAAGGGGCATTATGTTCGGGAATGCCCCTCCAAACCCAAGATTTCGGCTAATGTCAACAGATTCAAAAAGGTGGCTGTATCTAAGACGTTGCAGGACATAGAACCGAAAGAGGATAATAAACCTCGGTATGAAGGAGGACAGGAATGGAAACTCACCTCTCTGTCCTCTTTCGGAAAAGACGAAACAGAATCGCATTTAGTGGTTGTCATGACACTCGAATCCGAACTAGAGCAACATCAGGTTATGGTGATGTTGGATTCCGGAGCCACAGGCAATTTCATAGACGACGGTCTGGTAACACGTCTGGCCTTGCCTCGTGTTCCTTTGGGAGAATCCAGAAGAAGTATTAGCGGTTGATGGGCAACCTTTGACATCGGGTCACATAACTGAAAGAACTAGTGAGTTGGGGTTGTCTTTGGTATTGCAGGGATTTGTGCATTCTGAGAACTTGACTTTGAACATAATCGCTGCGCCTCAGTATGAGGTCATTTTGGGCATGCCGTGGTTACGGAAACACAATCCTGTGGTGGGCTGGCAGACGAAAACGTTCCATTTTGTTCTAGAGAATTGCCAGGATCATTTAGTGCCATGTGCTCCTGCTCATGTTGCAGTGTTAGCCACCCCATTTTTGGCAGCAACCGCTGTGGAAACGGATGTTCAACTACCCGTTGAATACGTGTCTTATAGGGATGTGTTCAGTGAGACTAAGGCAGAAACCCTACCTCCCCACAGGGAGTATGACTGCCGCATAGATTTGGTGGAGGGGGCCACAATACCATCTTGCAGAGTATACGCCTTGTCTGTGCCTGAAACCACCCATTTGAAAGAATACATCGCACATTATTTACGTTTGGGGTTCATCCGGCCCTCCCGCTCTCCAGCTGCCTCCCCTCTGTTTTTTATAGCTAAGGCCAACGGTGACTTGAGAGCGTGTGTAGACTATCGCGTCTTGAACAAGAATACCATACGTAACCGTTACCCTCTTCCCCTCATCTCAGTCTTGCTCGACCAGGTGAGAGAGGCCAAGATCTATACCCGTTTAGACCTACGTGGGGCTTATCACCTGGTCAGGGTAAGAGAAGGGGACGAGTGGAAAACGGCGTTCAAGACGCGATATGGTCTTTAGGAATATCTTGTTATGCCCTTTGGGCTTTGTAATGCTCCTGGCGCGTTTCAATTTTTTATAAATGACGTTTTGAAAGAGTATGTGGACCGTTTTGTGGTGATGTATATAGACGACATTTTGATTTATTCTCAGGATGTCTCATGTCATACGGCCCAGGTGTGTAAGGTTCTAGACAAGCTAAGGGAACATTGCTTATATGTGAAACTGAGCAAATGTGAGTTTGGTGCACAGGAGGTGGAGTTTTTGGGTGTGAATCTCAGCCCAAGCGGATTGCAGATGTCTGGGAGGAAGGTACAGGCGGTACAGCATTGGCCATCCCCTAAGAACGTGAGGGAGGTGCAGAGTTTTTTGGGGTTCGCCAATTATTATCGTCGGTTCATTTTACACTTCTCTCAGACAGCTGTCCCCATTACCCGGTTGTTAAGAAAGGGAAAGCCTTTTGAGTGGACAAGGGAGGCGGAGGAGGCATTCCAAACTCTAAAAAGAGCTTTCACCACAGCACCGGTGCTGGCACACCCTGTTTTAGAACATCCCTTCATAGTCGAGGCAGATGCTTCGGATGAAGCCATAGGGGCAATCCTTTCCCAGAGAGATCCACACAGTGGTCAGCTCCATCCTGTTGCTTATCTGTCAAAGAAGTTGAGCTTGGCTGAGGTCAATTATACTATAGCAGAGAAAGAACTTTTGGCTATAAAAAAGGGCCTTTCTGGAATGGAGGCCTTATCTCTGGGGGGCTTGTCAGGCAGTGACGGTATATACCGATCACAGGAATCTCCAATATATGACCTCAGCGAGACATCTGACGCAAAGGCAAATGCTTTGGATGCTTTTCTTTTCCGAATACAACTTTGTGGTGACCTTTAGAACCGGCATTGAGAATAGGAAGGCAGATGCTCTGTCAAGACAAGAGATACCTGTAGAACAGCATAAGGAAGAACAACAATCCATCATCCCTTCAGCTAAGGTGGTATGTGTGATTCGAGCTGAAAAGTTTTTGGATGACATCAAGGGCTCTAGGTCTTCGGGTTCTTGGGTCCGTTGGGCTGCTACCAAGCCGGTCGGGAAGGTGAGACAGGGATTGCCTTTTCAGGGGGAGTGTTTGTTTTTACCTACCGATGAGATACGAAAGAAAGCCTTTTGTTGGTGTCATGACGCTCCATCGGCAGGACACCCAGGGGTTACCAAGACTGTGAGCCTGCTTAGAAGACATTTCTGGTGGGAGTCCTTGGTCAGGGACGCTACCCGATGGGTAGGGAGGTGTGAGACTTGTGCCAGAGCAAAAGGGGAAACTGCCAAAAGGAAAGGTCTGTTGATGCCTATGCCCACACCTGATCGCCCATGGCAGAACATAAGTCTAGATTTTATCACAGGCTTACCTTTGGATCAGGGAAAAACCGCTGTATTGGTGGTAGTGGACAACTTAACAAAAATGGGACATTTTATCACTTGTGTGAATCTCCCCACAGCTGGTCAAACAGCTCAGTTACTGGCCTCCCAGGTCATAAGATTACATGGCATCCCAAGAGTAATAGTGTCTGACAGGGGACCTCAGTTCATCGCTCGTTTTTGGAGAATGTGGTGCAAGGCGTTGGGTATTGAGTCAGCGCTCTCTACCAGCTTCCATCCCCAAACAGATGGACAGACTGAACATCTAAACCAGACTTTAAAGAAGTATTTGCGCTGCTACTCCAAGGAAGCACATGAATCTTGGGTGGAATTGTTATGGATGGCTGAGTTGGCATACAACAATTCATGGCACAGTTCAACAGGCATGTCCCCTTTCAAGGCTAATTTTGGCTATGATGCTAACACTTTGCCAATCAATATCCCCGCTGATTTGAATAATCAGCCCTCTGTGAGGGAACGTGTTCAGACCTTAAGGAAGGTGCATAAAGGGGTACAAAAACATCTGCTAAATGCAAAAGAGGTGTACAAACGATGGGAGGATAGACACCGTGATCCTGGTCCTCAGTTCAAGGTAGGGGACAAGGTGTGGCTCTCCACAAGGTACATACGTTTCAAGTTGAGGAGCGTTTTCCATCCGCGTTTCATTGGACCCTATCCCATCGTGAAACGAATCAACCCTGTAGCGTACAAATTGAAGTTGCCCAACACGTTGAGAATTCATCCGGTGTTTCATGTGCACTTGTTGAAGAGAGCCCTCACATCGCGCAGAACGGCGCCCCCCACTGTTGCTTGCGACGGGAATTTGGAGTACGAAGTGAGGTCTATTCGTGACTCCAAGATGCGCAGGGGGGTGCTTTGGTATCTGGTCTTGTGGAAGGGATATGGGACCGAGGATGACTCTTGGGAGCCGTGGCATAACATACATGCTCCTAGGGCGGTCCGTTCCTTCCACTCAAGGTTTCCTACCAAGCCCGGTCCTGGGAGGCGCTTGGGAGGAGGGCGTACTGTCAGGGTTTAGAGCATCGTGCGCCTGCCAGAACTTCAGTTCCCATGATACCCAGGGCCCAAACTACAGATCCCATGATCCTCGGCGGTACTGCAGGATATTGCAGGGCGGAACCGGGTGATCGGGGCTCGTGATTCTTCTGTGGTAGCGGGAGCGTCTGGTTCCCAAGGTTCCTGTATCCTGCTAACTTCGTGGGGACTGAACTGAGGTCTCCGTTATTTCCAGAGGAAGGAAGCATCCGGTATTTGATCGCGCGCTGGCTAGCGCGTTTGTTTACTTTGACTGCATTCGGCTCGGAGCAAGTCTGCTCGAGCTTATCAGTGCCTCGCGGCTGTGAGGACTTTTGTAAGGAGGTTTGAATTATTGCGCTCTGGAAAGAGTGACTCAGAAGTGTGCTCATCTTGGGGTTTTGGTTTCACTTACAGTGGCGGAGTGCAGGGGGGGAGAGGACCTCCGCATTACCGTCATGAAGACATGACGTTGTATGTACATTACCTTGTGGAATAAAAATGCCAAAGCGGATGGCAGTAGTGAAGGAACTACGCCATGCCGTGTTTGGTTTAACATTGTAACCTCTGGTACAGTGTTTGGCACATTAGTACTTTTCATAGCGAAGGAGGATTCTGCTGGCAGTAACTAGGATTAATTTCAGGTATAAGCACTGTGCTTGTAGCGCTTCATTGTGGTTTTGCGTTCTTGGATTGAACCACTTTGTATTATTTGTGTTTGGACTTTTCTTCAGAGCTTTCAGCTTTCAGAATATGGGTTAGGTTTTTAGTGAGAACTTGTGTTATAGGCAGATGGAGATCATCACATTTGTTCATAAGGTTTCTTGTGTTGTGCAGGACCGAAGGAAGTCAGAAGAAACAGCTGTATGAAGGTTATGCACAAGGCTTCCTACAGGTGAATTATAGTGCCCTTTGTCTAGTGAGAATGTAATGAGAGTAGGGTTAAGAATCGTATTAACCATTGTGTGTTTTTTCTTACAGCTTCTTTTCCCTTGCTGTCCCTTCCTTCTTCCCTTTATTTTTTTGTTTTTTTTTCCCCTTTTGGGGTTTTTCCCTCACCGTATCGTCTGAACACCCTGTGAGATACATTCAGGGTGTTCGGAAGGTCCGGAGGTGGAGCATTGTTGCTGCATGCGGATCCTGCGGAGTGCAATCCTGACACAGAGGGCAGAAGGGCACAAATATGAGAGGAACAGAAGGCGAAAGAGGCACAAAAACGAGGGAAAACGAGTGGCACAGAAGGCAGACGGGCACAAAAAACGAGTGGAACAGAAGACAAAAGGGGCACAAAAACGAGGGAAAAACGTGTGGCACAGAAGGCAAAAAGGGCACAGAAATACAGGAAAAACAAGTGGCACGGAGGCAAAATACAGAAATACAGGGGCAGCTAAGAACAGAAGGCAGAACGGGCGGAGAGGCACGGGGGCAGCGAGGGGAACAGAAGGGAAAACCGGGCAGGGACACGGGGGCAGCGAGGGGTACAGAAGGAAAGACCGGGCAGAGAGAGCACAGGGACAGCGAGGGGAACAGAGGGAAGAAAAAGGGGCACGGACCACGGACAGGCAGCGGGGGGAGACAGACAACAGCAGTCACAGACACAACAATGAAAATACAGGCAATACAATAAAAGCAATAAAGCGAAGGATGAACAAACCTACCTATGGCCTACCACTGGCCACAAGGGATGAGGCGGAGGTGGTAGCCTGCGGGTGGTGGAGGGCCTCGAACTTCTTCAGCAGCAGCAACTGGGGTAGGGAGACACAGGCGGTGCTGTGCGAAGGGTGAGCGACCTACCTGGTAGGGTCAAGGGTCGCTCCAAAATGGTGTAGAGTCAAAATAGCGAGTTTTTAATTTCGACTAGACATAATATCGAGTAAAAAATATAGAATGGACATAATAGCGACTAGACATAATATAGACTACCAAAATATCGACTAGAAAATTTTAATATCGAATAGAATGGACATAATATCGAATCAAAAATATCGAATGGACATAATATCGACTAGACATAATATAGACAACAAAAATATTGAATTTTGGGTAAGTTAATATTAATTTTTATTTTTTGTGTAATATAAATCTGTAGC
Organism: Lissotriton helveticus; assembly: GCF_964261635.1. Classification (NCBI taxonomy): domain Eukaryota; kingdom Metazoa; phylum Chordata; class Amphibia; order Caudata; family Salamandridae; genus Lissotriton; species Lissotriton helveticus. Next base: position 1,590,810,332 of record NC_136069.1, on the reverse strand, counting down.
GGGTTGTGGGTTTATAGGGGAATAGGGTGGGAAGTAATTTAATTATAATTGATTAAATATGTTATTTTATTTATTGTTATTTATTTAGAATTAATTGTTAATGAATTATTAATTGGTAATTAATTAAAATGTAATTGGTAATTAATGTTAATTGATTAATTATTAAATATTTTAATGTTTGTAATTTATTTTCTGTAGCGGGTTGTGGGTTTATAGGGGAATAGGGTGGGAAGTAATTTAATTATAAATAATTAAATATGTTAATTAATTTGTATTTATTTTGAATTATTTGGTAATTAATTTTTAATTGATAATTAATTAATTGTTAATTGATAATTAATTTTTATTAATTGTTTAATTCACAATTATGTGAATAATATTTTCTTTTCTTTAGCGGGTTGTGGATTTATAGGGGAATAGGGTGGGAAGTAATTTAATTATAATAATTAAATATGTTAATTAATTAATTGATTGGTATTTATTTTTAATAAATTGTCAATACATTTTTAATTGGTAATTAATTAAGTTTTAATTGATAATTAAATTTTATTATTTGATTAATTGATAATTATGTGAATAATATTATTTTATTTTTAGTAGCGGGTTGTGGGTTTATAGGGGAATAGGGTGGGAAGTAATTTAATATAATTAATTAAACATGATAATTAATTAATTGGTATTTATTTTAAATAAATTTTTAATTAATTTTTAATTGGTAATTAATTAATTATTAAGTGGTAATTAAAATGTATTAATTGTTTAATTTATAATTATGTGATTTATATTAATTTATTTTCACTAGAGTGGGGATATTAAAATTTACCCCTATGCTATCCAACGCTTTCCCTACTGTTGCACTCTCTGGAGTGGAAATAGTAATTTTTACCCCTACGCTATCCAACGCTTTCCCTACTGTTGCACTCACTGGAGTGGGAATAGTAATTTTTACACTTACTCTATGCAACGCTTTCCCTACTGTTGCATTCGCTGGAGTGGGAATAGTAATTTTTACCCCTACGCTATCCAACGCTTTCCCTACTGTTGCACTCTCTGGAGTGGGAATAGTAATTTTTACCCCTACGCTATCCAACGCTTTCCCTACTGTTGCACTCTCTGGAGTTGGAATAGTAATTTTTACCCCTACGCTATCCAACGCTTTCCCTACTGTTGCACTCACTGGAGTGGGAATAGTAATTTTTACCCCTACGCTATCCAACGCTTTCCCTACTGTTGCACTCGCTGGAGTAGGAATAGTAATTTTTACCCCTACGCTATCCAACGCTTTCCCTACTGTTGCACTCTTTGGAGTGGGAATAGTAATTTGTACCCCTACGCAATCCTACGGTAAAAATATTGTTTATGTTTTGTAAATAATATGTATATATATATATATATGTATTTAAAATATATATTTTTTTTTAGTTACATTAATTATTTCTCAATTTTACGTTTATTTAAGTATTTTAAATATGTTTAAATTAATTTAATTTATTATTATATTACTTTTAATTTACTTTTAAGACATTTAAAAAAATTGATATTTTGACAGTCTA